>NC_141686.1:115256396-115856396 GCF_964263255.1 Lissotriton vulgaris
AGCTGTCGGACTCAATTTCCGGACCCCCATTCTAGCAGTACGCTATAAATCTGGAGAGCATTGGTCCAGCGTTTCCTTCCAACTAATTACGCTCTTCTACAGTGCAATTCAGGTTCATACGCGGCTGCATAGTGAATTTGAGTAAACTTCCTGTATTTTTGCAACCACTCTACGTCGTTGTTTGAGATTTCAAGTGCTTTTACGAACTTCCGACAGCAAGGAGGTTACTCTGTTTGTTTTTGGTGCGAGTTATTCGGTGGCCATCGAATCACGCTATTCTTGATTTTTGTCCCCGTTTACTACTGGAACTGTCAAGAAAGGTTTTTTTCTGTCGATTGCTTTTTTCCCCTAGTCGATATGGAGGTGGGAGATCTTTAATTTTTGGATTCCCCAAAGAACGTTCGTTATTGCTGTATTCCTGGAAATCTATACAGTGTCCGTGCCTACCAGTTCTGAAGATGTCCTGAAGATCTTACTGGTAAGAGAGTGGTTCTAAGAAATAGGAGGGGGATCTGTGTTGTACATGATCAGAGAAATGGCTGAATAATAGTGGTCCCCTGTATTAAGCACAGATTGTGTATTTTTCTTGTCTCTTACTCCAGGTACCCCTTCAGGTGTGGGATTTCGCTACAGCTGGGGCCATCAAGTAGCAGGAGCACATAGTCCCTCAGAAGTAAAGTTTCCTTTCCTTTTTTGTTTCTCACCCACCCTCTTCCTGCGCCCCAGTGAATGGTGTGCTGTATTTTATATCCAGTATACTGCATAGGGGTGTTGGCAGGGGATTGGGCTAAGCTTTGTCTCTGCAGCATTGGGCATAGCCGGATGGTAGAGGTAACAGAAAACCAAGCCCACAAATTTATATGCTGCCCGGGTGAAGATGAATGAGGATGGGAATTCAATAGGTGAGGATAATGGCCCTACTTTACAAGATTTGATGTGTGCCATTACCTCTCTACAATCCCAGGTGCAGGACTTGAGACAAGAGAACCTAGGCTTGAGACAGGAGCTTAGTGTTGTGAAGGCAAGGGATCGGGCTGGAGGCCAGGGACCGATAGTACAACCTGCTACCTTCCAGTTTGAGAGAGGTGCAGGACAGACAACTAGTGGTGGGGCCCCCATAGCTGTGACTGTAACAACTCCCGTACCAGTACCTTTGGCGGCGCCAGAACGTTTTTCTGGTGACTGCAATAAATATAGCACGTTTATGAACCAATGCCATCTGCATTTTATGTGTCGTCCTAATGCTTTCCCGGACGATTCTGCTATGGTGGCATTTATTATTTCATATCTAGCAGGTACAGCCGCGTTATGGGCTGTCCCTTTAGTAGACAATGATGATAGAGTCTTGTATAATTATCAGGCTTTTAAAGATCAGATGCGATGTTTATTCGCAAAACATGCCTTTATGCAAGCCAGTGACGCTGAATTATTGAAATTGAGGCAGGGTAAGCAGGATTTACTGACTTATAAAGCCACATTCAATCGTCTGGTATCAGAAACACAATGGCCAATGGAGAAAAGGACTTCTCTGTTCAATCAGGGGTTGTGCGAAGATCTAAAAGATGTAGTGTCTCAGGTTGTTGATCCTCCCACTGATTGTGTAGATTTTATCGATTTGGTGGTGAAGCTCAATTATCCCCTGTTAGAAAGGCGTGGTGAGCGGAATAGGTTTCAGGCTTCACGACCTGCTTGGGTAAAAAATGAAGGGAAACCTACTGTTGAGTTCAAACAGCCAGTACCTGAACCAATGGAGATTGGTGGAGTTGGAGGTCCGTTGACTTTTGAAGAGAAAAAGAGAAGGTGAGACCTGAATTTGTGTTTATATTGTGGAGGTACAGGTCATTTTGCCCGCGAATGTCCATTGAAACCCTCTAATGTGATTCCACCAAGAAACACAGTGGCATTTGTAGAGAAACAGGGAATAGCCACTACCTTAGAGGATTATAACACGTCATATGAGGTCATAGGGGCCGTGCAGAGAATACCGCAACACTTTACTATCTCGGCTTGTCTAGTGATTTCAGGTACTAGTAGGGCTACGATTTCAGTGTTGATAGATTCGGGAGCAACAGGCAACTTTATGGATATTCAGTTGGCTAAGAGACTGATGGTTCCTTGCGTGAATAAGGAGCAGCCAGAACCTGTACGCCGTATCGCTAGAACTGAACTGTCATCTGGATCCATAATACAGCAGACAGAACCTTCATGTTTGTTGTTTGATAATGGTCATTCAGAGGATATAAGTTTTGATTTGATTGATGCTCCTTCGTTTGGTGTGGTACTTGGTGTGCCCTGGTTGCAACTGAACAATCCTCGAATTGATTGGGTACAGCGAACAGTGACTTTAGACTCTGTCCATTGTTTACAAAACTGTTACAAGGTGGCTACTGATTGGATATCTCCTTTGACTTGTGCAGGTAGTGAGGGTGGAGAAGTCCCATTATTACCAGCCCCTTACTCCACTTTTAGGGATGTATTTGATAAGGGTCAAGCTGATAGTCTTCCACCCCATCGATCCTTTGATTGCCGTATTGATCTTGTGCCAGGTGCTATTTTGCCATGCAGTTGCATATACGCTTTATCTGAGCCAGAGGAACAACATCTTAAGCGGTATGTTGATGACATGTTGGCCAAGGGTTTTATTCGTCCTTCTTCTTCACCTGCGTCCTCAGATATCTTTTTGATACCGAAAAAGGAAGGTAGTCTGCATGCTTGTGTGGACTATAGGGCCCTTAACAAAGTCACCGTAAAAACATAAAGATCTCCTTCCTTTGATCCCGGTATTGTTGGACCAGCTGAAAAAAGCTACCATATTTACTAAATTAGACCTAAGGGGAGCATACCATCTGATTCGCGTTCGACCCGGTGATGAATGGAAGACTGCTTTTAAAACAAAGTTTGGTTTATTTGAGTATTGTGTTATGCCTTTTGGTTTATGTAATGCTCCGGCAGCTTTTCATTTTTTTATTAATGAGGTGTTTTGAGGGAATTTTTGGATTTAAGTGTTATAGTTACATTGATGATATTTTGATTGTTTCCCAGTCTTCTATTGAGCACGAGTCACATGCAATCCAAGTCTTGCGGAAATTGAAGGAACATCAGTTGTTTGTTAAGTTGGAAAAATGCCATTTTCATGCCACAAGTGTAGAATTTTTGGGGTTCATTATTTCATCAGATGGTATCAAGATGGATCCAAGAAAGATAGAATCTATTGTCACATGGCCAAGACCTACATGTGTTAAGGACGTGCAGGTTCTATTAGGTTTTGCCAATTTCTATCGGCGTTTTATTTCGCATTTCTTGGATGTGGTGGCTCCAATGACGGCCTTGCTCAAGAAGGGGGTTCAGTTTGTTTGGACAGCTGAGGCACAAGCCGCCTTCAGTCAGTTAATAAACAACTTCACATCTGCCCCGGTTTTGGTGCATCCAGACCCTGCTTTGCCCTATTTTGTAGAAACGGATGCTTCCTTGTGTGCTGTAGTGGGAGTGCTCTCACAGAGAGCTCAGGAAACAGGTTTTATGCATCCTGTTTTGTTCTTTTCAAAAACTTTATTGCCAGCTGAACGTAACTATACTGTGGCATAATGAGAATTGCTGGCAATTAAACTATCATTCGAGGAATGGAGACATCATTTATGGGGAGCCAGGCATTTGATTACTATTTACACAGATCATGAGAACTTAGAGTTCTTCCGCTCTGCCAGAGCATTAACACCTAAGCAAATGCATTGGGTTTTGTTTTTTAACGAATATGACTTTGTCATAACATATAGACCAGCAGCCCAACAAGTAAAATCAGATGCCCTGTCCCGCATCCATGTAAAACAGACTGATGTAGAACAAGAGAAGGAAATACTGCCTATGATCGCTGGAGAAAGGTTAGTGGGGACAGTGTCTGCTGATGACTTTTGTGCAATTGTAAAAAGAAAGATGCAGAATGTTGATTTGGTGCCCTGGTTATCTCACTTATTGTTTGAGGTAAGAAAGGGGTTGTTGTATCGTGAGAATTGCTTGTTTATACCCCCGGAATTGAGAAATTTGGTTCTTCAATGGTGCCATTCCTCGTCTTTGGTTGCACATCCTGGTATTCATAAGACTAAGGAGTGTTGTCTGAGATGCTTCTGGTGGGATACATTGGCGCATGATGTTCAGGTTTATGTGTCATCTTGTCCTGTTTGCGCCATTAGTAAGCCTTCACATTTAAGTCCTTCTGGAATGTTACATCCGTTGCCTGTTTCTCCGGCCCCTTGGCACACCATCAGTATGGACTTTGTAACAGACCTGCCTTCTGTAGCAGGGTATACTGCAATAATGGTGGTGGTGGATTTATTTACTAAGATGGCTCATTTTGTTCCATTGCCTAAAATTCCAACTGCCAGGGAAATGGCAGCAGTGTTTGTTAACTCGGTTGTGAAGCTCCATGGGTTACCCTCAGCCATAAGATCAGATAGGGGAGCTCAGTTTATATCCCATTTTTGGACGGAGTTGTGCTCATTGTTACAAATGGAGATACGTTTATCATCTGCGTATCATCCGCAAACGGATGGCCAGACAGAACGCACCAATCAAACAATGGAGCAGTATCTCCGTTGTCTTTTGTCCTCTTTATCGTGTGTGTGAGTTGAAGCTCTTCCTTTGGCAGAGTTTGCCTATAATTACAGTGTGCATTCTGCCTTAGGAATGACCCCTTTTTTTTGTTCTATGGGTTATCATCCTAGAGCTATACCTATACAGCCGCGGGACATGTACCTGCAATAGATGTTTTGAGTAAGTCCTTGACACATATATGGGAGATGGCACAGCTACAATTGCAGAAATCCAAGGTGGTAATGAAGGTTCAGGCTGATAAGCATAGGTTGCCCGCTCCAATATATGCGGTAGGTGATCGAGTATGGCTGGCCACCAAGAATCTACGGATTAAGGGGTCTAGAAAGTTACAGCCCCGGTACATAGGTCCCTTTTCTATTTGCAAGGTGGTTAACCCTGTGGCAATGAAATTGGATCTTCCTGATGAATATGGGATTCACCTGTTTTTCACACCTCTCTTATCAAACCCTATGTGTAAACCATACAGAAATTGCCTCCTCCCCCTCCCTTGGTGGTTGATGGTCAGGAAGAGTTTGAGTTACATGCCATTATTGATTCCAGGCATAGGAGAGGGAGGTTGTATTATCTAGTTGACTGGAAAGGCTATACTCCAGAGGACAGGTCATGGGAGCTGGCTAGTGGCGTTCATGCTCCGAGATTGGTGCGTAGATTCCATATGGCTCATCCATCCAAGCCCCGTCCAGTGGGGAGACCTTTGGGGGGGGTTACTGTTAGGAATCAGCGGGATTAGCGGTACTCTAGGTCCTATCTTCTTTCTATGTTCATGTACAACCGGTCACCTGATCTAACCTAGGTGTGGCATAGGGGTATAAAGGGCTGCACCTACCTTCCATTCCTTGCTTGGTTTTGTTCCAGGTCACCTTTGCCTGGAATTTGGATTTGGAGACTTTGCCTGTTATCCCTGAAGTTTTTGGATTCCTTCATTTCTTCCTGTTGTTCTCGGGGCTCGGCGGCTGTCGGACCCAATTTCCGGACCCCCATTCCAGCAATACGCTATAAATCTGGAGAGCATTGGTCCAGCGTTCCCTTCCAACTAATTACGCTCTTCTACGGTGCAATTCAGGTTCATACGCAGCTGCGTAGTGAATCTGAGTAAACTTCCTGTATTTTTGCAACCACTCTTCGTCGTTGTTTGAGATTTTAGGTGCTTTTACGAACTTCCGAGAACAAGGAGGTTACTCTGTTTGTTTTTGGTGCGAGTTATTCGGTGGCCATCGAATCGCGCTATTCTTGATTTTTGTCCCCGTTTACTACTGGAACTGTCAAGAAAGGTTTTTTTTCTGTCGCTTGCTTTTTTCCCCTAGTCGATATGGAGGGGGGAGATCTTTAATTTTTTGGATTCCCCGAAGAACGTTCGTTATTGCTGTATTCCTGGAAATCTATGCAGTGTCCGTGCCTACCAGTTCTGAAGATGTCCTGAAGATCTTACTGGTAAGAGAGTGGTTCTAAGAAACAGGAGGGGGATCTGTGTTGTACATGATCAGAGAAATGGCTGAATAATAGTGGTCCCCTGTATTAAGCACAGATTGTGTATTTTTCTTGTCTCTTACTCCAGGTACCCCTTCAGGTGTGGGATTTTGCTACAGCTGGGGCCATCAAGTAGCAGGAGCACGTAGTCCCTCAGAAGTAAAGTTTCCTTTCCTTTTTTGTTTCTCTCCCACCCTCTCCCTGCACCCCAGTGAATGGTGTGCTGTATTTTATATCCAGTACACCGCATAGGGGTGTTGGCAGGGGATTGGGCTAATCTTCGCCTCTGCAGCGTTGGGCATAGCCGGACGGTAAAGGTAACATGTGTATACATCTAGGAATCACTGAGTGGGTTTTTAGATACTTGTATTGCTGTGTCAATGGATTCAAATATGATACTCTGTATTTTACAAAGAGTGATGAAAGATTTTACTAGTGTATGAAAAGGTGTATGTGATTGTCACGTGGATGATGTCATCAGTGATGTCATTTGAGATGTCATCAGTGATGTCACTGACCATGTCATGAATGATGTAATATGTGACATCATCAGCAGTGGATTGCGGGTGCGCGAAATATAGTTAGTACAACTAACTATATAGGAGCAATTTCAATGGTTTTGTATGAGTGAAATGTCCAGCTAACTATAACACCCCTTGTACCAGGGTGAGATCTGCATGCTTCTAAAGCCGGGAGGTGATGGATATGACCCTGCGGCGTACCGCCCTATCACAATGATTAACACGGATGTCAAGATCCTGACCAAACTCTTAGCCACTCGGTTGGCGCCGTACATGGTCCAATTGGTTCACCAGGACCAGTGTGGGTTCATCCCCGGACGCAACACCGCGATGAATCTACGGCGATTAACCCATATTATGCATGAGGTGCGCGGTAGGGAGGACCCCCAGGTCCTGGTTTCAATAGACTTGGCCAAGGCATTTGACACGGTTAGCTGGGGGTACCTATCGGAGGTGCTTCAACGGGTGGGACTGGGGCCCGTGTTTCGCAAGTGGATCCAGATACTGTATCGGGCGCCTCGAGCCAGAGTCAAACTTGGGGCCGCACGCTCGGAGGACTGGGCGTTGGGGAGAGGCACCCGCCAGGGATGCCCCCTCTCGCCACTCCTGTTCGCCCTGGCAATTGAGCCATTGGCGGTGGAAGTCCGCACCACGATGGCCCAATGGGGAATCAAGGTGGGGAGTAATGTCCATACCGTGTCCTTGTATGCGGACGATGCTCTATTTTATTTAACATCTCCGCAGGAAGCGCTACCGGTTTTGCTTCAGATACTGGACCGTTTTGGCGCGGCATCGGGCCTGCGTATCAATGCAGGGAAGTCCCTGGTCTTCCCCCTAGCGGGATGTGATGTGGACGCACGCGGGGACTTGCCACGCCTGGGGCTGCGATGGGAACTGGAGGCCTTCCGCTATCTGGGGATACAGGTGGCGTCGTCGGACGAACAATTGCTGGCCCGCAATGCGGACAGGGTGGTGCGGTCCCTACAACAGTCGGTGGCATTCTGGAACACGTTGCCTCTCTCCCTGATGGGACGACTGGCAGTGGCGAAAATGGTGATGCTGCCGCGAGTGCTATATGTGTTGCAGAATTCACTGTGCCCACTTCCCCCGCGGTTGTTCCGCACTCTCAATACGCTCCTTACGTCCTTACTCTGGGCGGGCAGGCGTAGTAGGGTTGCTTTACACACGGTTGTCCGGAGCTGGGAGGAGGGGGGGTTGGAGGTGCCGAGATTCGACCTCTATTACTATGCGGCTCAGCTGTTGCCAGCGGCCAGGTGGTTCGCGGATGCGGACACCTGGGAACTACGGCTCCTCGCGGGGAGCGCGGATGAAAGAACAGTACAGATGGCCCTGATGCGAGGCAGGGGAGCGGACGCGACACTGCCGTATATAGTGCGCCACACCGCAGCCATTTGGCAACGTGTGGTGGAAAAAGTCCTACAGAGGGCCCCCTTCCACAGGGAATTGCCGATATGGATTATGGCCCCAATGGTGGACATGGAGGTACACATGCCATTCCATGAATGGAGAGCGGGTGGGTGTGAGCTGCTGGCGGATCTCTACCCGGACGACACGTTTCTATCTATCGAACGGGCGACTGAGACGTTCGGTCTTGGTGAGGGCCAATTTCTACAGTACAGGGGCCTCCATGCGCTGGCTCGAGACACTTGGCCGCAGTTCCCGGATGCGCCCGCTGTGTCCCATACCCTCAATGTCATCCTTTCCTGTGGTAGGGGCAGGAAGCTGATAACCCTATTGTACTCGGCCATGCGGCTGGACTCCACCCCGCCGGTGCCCCCGGCGTGGGCGGCTTGGGAGGCTGACCTGGGAACTGTGCTGGACCCGGCACAGCGCAAGCGCATCGGTACCCTCACCCGAAAGGTGTCGTGCAATGCACGGTTCAAACTGACACACTTTAACTTTTTACACCGAACTTATGTGACTCCGGTTACCTTGAAGCGTATTGCCCCGGACAAGCGCGATGACTGCCCTAGGTGTGGCGCGTCAGGTGCGTCATTCCTTCATCTGGCGTGGGAGTGCCCGCGGGTTCGCACCTTCTGGCAATCAGTAGTGGCACACATTCATAAGGTTACTGACCTCCGGATGGAGCTGACCCCCCTTCACTGCTTGTTAGCCTTAGTCCCCAAGCCCAGGAAGTGTAATCTGTCCTACAAGATGTTGCAACTGCTTTTAGTACTGGCAAGGAGGAGGGTGGCCATCACATGGATGGGACAGAGGGCCCCGGAGATGTCACGGTGGCTTAGAGATGTGGGGGAATGGACCCTGGCGGAGGAAACCTTTATGCAAACAGTGCGTAGAGATGAGAAGCTGCAGGACGACCTGCTTGCGTGGAGAATGATGCGGGAGGTGGGAGAGGCAGCAGAGGACTCGGATGGAACAAGTGCGGAGTTGTTCACCCCCGGGGACACAGGGTCTGAGGATGAGGGTGGTGGGGAGGGTGAGGATGGGCAGTGAGTCAGGGGAGTGTCTGACCGCACACGCACATGTAGGATACACCTGAGAGGAATTGTGTCTTGGTATCTGCAAGTTTCATGCCTAATATACGTAATGATCGCTGCTTTTTCTGCCGATAGGAGTGCCATAATGAGGTGAACGACCTGTGTACGCATGTTTTCGTCATGAATGCCGAAGTTTTGGGGGGGGGCTCCATTGGGGAGTTGGGGGGTAGTCTGTATAAAAGAAAAAAAAATAAAAGCGGATTAGAATATCCTGCCGCGCAGTTACACGGCTAGGTCCAAGACCTGGCTTCCTTGTTACCACCTATCGCCGCCCGGCCTTCGGGTTGTGGGCTGAAGGGCCGTGTGTACACAGCAGTATGTTATTGGCCATAATGTCGTTGATTTTTTGTAACTGTCGGCGCAACTGTTATATACTATCATTGTCTGCGACAAAAATAAAGTTTAAAAAAAAAAAAAAAAAAAACTATAACACCCCTAAAACGTATAGTTTTTTGAGTGAATTTCAAAGCTTTTTTAAATGCTAATTCCTAACTATATAAGGCCTGAAACCTATGGTTTTTTCAATTAATTTCAAAGGTTTTTTAAAGGCTAATTCCTAACTATATAAGGCCTGAAACCTATGGTTTTTTCAGTTAATTTGCAAGGTTTTTTTAAATGCTAATTCCTAACTATATCAGGCCTGAAACCTATGGTTTTTTCATTGAATTTAGAAGGTTTTTTAAATGACAATTTTTAAATGTATTAATTGTTATTTTGTTTTATACTGATTTACTACATTTTTGCAGGCAGGTATTCAGGGGGCACGCCCCCTTTTTACAACACTCTGCAGCGCAGCTCCAAGGAGCTTATTTGAGATACCTGTTGGACTAGTTAATTAATTCTCCAACTTAAGCTGTGCAAGCACGCCCTGTAGAGTGTTCTAAATTGGGGGATTAAGTTCCCTTACTGGGGGTCCGTAGGGGCCAACTAGCCCACCATGAGCCTCCATTATGTGTCAGGGGGCTGCATTGCTTTTCCCCGGGGGCAGAGGTGGGGGGATTGGGGCCCCCCCACACTTCTTTATCACTATGCCCCCGCGATTATGTCCCCCTGGGGGGTAATTTGAACTTTTTTTAAAAAGGGTTTTAAAAAAAAAAATAATTCACCTTGGGGGTCCTTGTGGGACCCCCTGGGCAGGCCTAGGGGGTCAGGGTGTTTCTACCCTATGGTTTTTTTCCTGCTGTCTTGTGCCTCGGTCTACCGAGCACAAGATAGCTGCCAACACTTCCTGGTTTGAAGTGTTGAAAGCCAATGAGCATGCAGCTCCTGCTCGGAAAGTTTTAGAACTCAAAAAAGGGGCAGGGGGGGAAAATCGCAGGGTGCTGTTTGGGACCCCCTAAGCAGGCCTAGGGGGTCAGGGTGCTTCTATCCAGCCCCTTTTTGAGTTCTACATGTTTGTTTTTCTGCTTTCCTGTGCCTCAGTGTACCGAGGCACAAGATGGCTGCCATCAATTTCTGTTTTGGAGTGTTGGCAGACAGTGGCAGCCAATCAGCATGCAGCTCGTGCACGGGAAGGTACGCGTACGGTGCGCGCACCTGTGTGCGCTTATAGATATATATATTTTTTCTCTTTTGATTTTCTCAGGAACTACTAGAGGGATTTACACCATTTAAGCAAAAGCGTGATCTGGGAATCAGACTCTACCATTTTGCCATTCTGTTCAGCGGTTCGGGCTGTAGCCGTGTCTAATTGTCCTATGGAAAATAACATGGGGAAAACACGTTTTGGGACCCCCCTTTTTTCTCGGCACCCGCTTGACGAATCTACCCGAGACATTTAAGGAAGAAGCAGAGCGGAACGGGCCATCTTCTTTGAGAAATTCGCGAAGATTCAACAACCGGCGCTAAAGTTATTCCCAATAGAATGTTGCGGATTTCCTATAGAAACTAGGTCCTAACTATATATACCTACTGGCGACCAGTAGGTAATATATATATATATATATATATATATATATATATATATATATATATATATATATATATATATATATATATATATATATATATATATATATATATATATATATATATATATATATATATATTGGAAGAGACCTGCATAAATATTGGCAAAATCGCTTTTCTACTAGCCAAGGTATTAGTTACTTGCAGGCCCACCTTCAGCACCTTGAGTGAAGACCGGATAAACGGCTGCTGTAATTTACAGTCCGTGACTACACGGAGACGCAGGATCATGGCATCTCTGTGTTACGGCCCAGTATAGAGCTGAACTTGGGGTTAAGGCGTTGGGGACTGGAGGCGGCCCTGAACACCATAAGTACGGGATCCACTGAGCAACCACTAGCCCTCCCCCCACCTTCACCAAGCACAGCAGCGCTCACATGAGCACAATGTTAACTCCGTTACAGACACTAACCTGAACAATGGCAGCTGGGTAATGGAGTCCTAGATGAACCGGACTACACCAGCAAGCCTGTAAAAACTGAGCCTGCTTCATTCCAGCCAATGGGAATGCTTCTGCAATTATGAAAGGAGGGAGGAAGTGCATCCCAAAGCAATCAGGCATCTGACGAAGGCTCTACGCCGAAATGCATCATGTCCTGTCATGCTGCGGTGACTAAAAGGCTGCCAAAGAATTCCCTGTTGTGTCCTCTGCTCGTTTCCGCGGAAGGGAGTTGTCCTGTATATATATATATATATATATATATATATATATATATATATATATATATATATATATATATATATATATATATATATATATATATATATAATAATATATATATATATATATATATATATATATATATATATATATATATATATATATACATCAGGAAACGCGATTTTACACGCAGGCAGTTTTCACCCACGCCATACCATCGCCAGTATCCCCTATGGGGAGTTCCTCAGAATTCATTGAACATGCAGTACATCTGTACTTAGGGACCAACACCAACAGGAAGCTAAGACTAGACTTATGGCCAGGGGCTATAATTCAAATAAACTTAATGAAGCCATGATGAAGGCCAATTTAAACAATCGTCTAGCTCTTTTGGACCCCAATACAAATGAGGCACATGCCATTGACATATGCTCTGAAAGGGAAGAAATTAGACTTATCACAGGCTTCAGCCGCCAGGCCGGGCAGATAACGAAGATCATGAGACAGGAATGGCCAATCATCATGACTGACCAGGTGCTGAAAGATATAATGCCTGAGGCCCCCACCCTAACGTTCAGACGTGCCTTTTCCATGCGCAATGACCTTGTAACCAGCAGCCCAGAAACCAACAAAGCGAGCAACTGGTTGTCCCCTGGGAAAGGATTTTTGAAGTGTAGTTCCTGCAGGGCTTGTACATTTAGGGTAAACACTACCACCTTTAATACCCCATTTGAAGACACTCCTACAGCCCTAAAAGCCCATTATACTTGCGGCACTGAATATTGTATTGTATTGTTTTGGTAAAGCGCAAAACAGCTGCCCCAGCAATGAGGCGTTCCGGCGCTAGAAAACCATAGACCCTGGCCTGAGAGAAGAAGTGGAAGGGAGTTAGGGAGGGGGGAATAGATGCGTTTTAATGGCTTTTCTGAAGGCCGAAAGACTTTCTATGGAGAGGATGTTTAGTGGCAGACTGTTCCATAGTTTGGCTCCTAGGACTCTAAAGGAGCGCCCGCCCATGCAGCAGAGTTTTATGCGCGGAACGCACAGGAGGTGCTGGTTAGATGACCTCAGGTTACGTGACGGAGCGTAGGAGGCAAGTAGAGGTCGTAACAGTGTAGGAGTTTCGAGTTTGACGATTTTAAAGGTCATGATAAGCGTTTTGAATTTAATTCTGGAGTCCACAGGTAGCCAGTGTAGCTTTCGGATTGTAGCTCTGGCCGAGCATCTACGGGGGAGGCCGACTAGAGCTCTAGCCGCAGAGTTCTGCACGCGTTGCAGCCGTGTTATCTCTCCTTTGTTGGCGCCAAGGAGGAGTACATTGGCATAGTCCAAACGCAAGAGGATGGTGGCTTGAATGATAAGCTGGCGTACCTTGGCGTCAAAGAAGCGCAGTATGTGGCTAAGACTCCTCAGCAAGCCGACACAGGTTCCAGCAACCTTTTTGGTGTGGACCTGATAGTTGAGAGAGGCATCCATCCATACTCCTAGATTTTTAACTAAGAATTTGGGGGGTGGGATGGTGCCTAGGGAGGACGGCCACCAGTGCTCATTCCAGAGGCTGGTGTTTTTGCCAAGGAGTAGCACTTCTGTTTTACCAGCGTTGAGCTGTAGACACTTGTCTGTCATCCACTGGGCTACTGCGGATAGACCGTTTTTAAATTTGGAGGCTGAGATAGAAGGGCCTTCCGTGAGAGTGATGGCCAGCTGTGTGTCGTCGGCGTACGACACCAGTGTCAGGCCCCACTCTTTGGCCAGTGTGGCAAGAGGTTGCACGTACAGATTAAAAAGGGATGGGCTCAACGCCGAGCCCTGTGGGACTCCCTGTGCAATGGGATGGAATTTAGATAGAAAGGGGGGTGCTGCGACCCGGAAGGATCTGTTCATGAGGAAAGATCGGAACCACTCCAATGCTTTGCCAGATACTCCGAATGTCTCCAGACGATTAAGAAGGATGTTGTGGGATACCGTATCAAAGGCCGCGCTGAGGTCGAGAAGAATCAGCGCAGCGCTTTGACCGGCATCTAAAATCGTCCGGAGGTATTCGGTGGTGGCCAGGAGGGCCGACTCAGTGCTATGACCTGGTCTGAACCCATTTTGTGATGGGTCCAGGATGTTATTTTGGACCATGTGTTGGGATAGAGTGCTGTTCGTATGGGCTTCTGCTAGTTTGGACAGCCATGGGAGCAGGGTATACATGCGGTATACATGTTGAAATGTAGCTGTAATTTAACTTACGTGGGCAGCATAAAGCATCCTGTCCAGGTACGGATACTGCAACACTTAAGGGCCATAGTGAATGCGGACCAGTCTTACCCTGTGGCCCGGCATTTTCAGACTAAACATAATAAGAACTTATCACATCTAAAATACTTTGTGATAGATGCGGTAACACAATCCAAAAGGGGGGGACAAGGACAAATGTTTCAGGCAACTAGAATCTAAATACATCATTAGACTGAATAGCAAAGCACCTGGGGGTCTCAACAGGGGGGAGGACCTTCACAATTTTTTGTAGTAATCACTCCAGGCTTGGTGTGTATCTCAATATTATGAAAGGATCTTTAAACATCCCTAGTAGTCCTTAGATACAGTTTTTGAGGACACGCCCTGGACCCGCCTTTAGGCAAGATAGAGAACATTAGCAGCAACATTTTATTTTAAAATCACAATTGCACGATATATTCTAATATTGGGCCAGCCTGATATTTAGTTAATTAGTGTGTCAGCTTATTAGCAAATGTATCACCACTTCACACGGTAATATTCGACACCACACTTTGCGCGATAGGACCCGGGGGGACTGAATTGTCATTACAGTGACTGATTGAGGATAGCAGCATTTATGCAGCAAAGAAACATGCTTTTTGTACCTTTTTGAATAATGGAGACTAAATAAGGAATTATAGTATGGGTACATAGGCTTGTAATTAGCAAGGCACTAAGGATAGGAGTTTGTTGTATTTATACAAACATATGTTGCAATTTATGGACCAGGTTGCACTATCGTAATGTTTACAGTACAATTGTTTACACATGCACAACGCACTTTAATATTTGACCGCATGGATCAGTTTGCACTAGTCTACTGTTTACATTATCATTGTTTACATATGCACTATGCACTTAATAAGAGTGCCCGCCCTGTAGTAGCGTTAGAGATGGACAGACGAAGATTGTTATCTCTTTGCGTAGATATTATGTGTTCCCCGATTTTTTTAATCGAAATGTATTAGGACATAATCAGTGGGGATTCGAAGGGATTTGAAGCACCCTTTTGCAAACAGGTCCACTAATAATTGCGGACTTGAAAAGAATGTATTTGGAACACGATAGTAACATTGTACGTTGCACATGTTTTTCCATATATTTGCCGAAAGCCCAATCTGTTGAACCATTAAGCTCTCCTAAACGTTAAGGTACAATATAAGCATTTTGTGATGCAATTCCGGTCTATCGAATTATGTTTGATAAACTTTGTATGTGATATTTTTTAGGCAATGAAAAGTCCAATGATTGTTATGTATAACACCCCATTCCAAAATGGCGAGTCCATTTCACGCGACTTTCCAGTTGATGAAAATACCAGTCCTCTATCTATGTCAATCCAAGACTGTGATTTTTTGGCGCGCTGTGAGGTTTTGTATTTAACACTGTGGTGCATACTTGGCTGTTATCAGTGAGCAAGGACACAGCTGGTGCCCGAAACGCGTCTGATGAGGCTTGCACCATTTTACGGATTTGATTAAATAAATCACATTTAAAGAAGGAGTCTATCTCTGGCAATATTTTCGTTGTCCACGTACCTGTCTGTGCTGCATGCACGTTGTAGGCAAGTTGGATTGGATATATATATATTTATGTATATATATATACACATATATATATCCAACCAGACTTTTGCCTGCAGTGAGGAGCCCAACACAGGTAAGTTTCAATCGGGGACTTTTCATCAAAATGAGCACTGTTCAAGACTTCTGTGTCCAAACATCCTTTTCAAGCCCACAACCCCTGAGGAAGTGATTACTCACGAAACGCGTAGGGCATGCGGCTGGACTATCATGATGTCGAGGCACTCTGGCTGCTTTTAATGCTTCCCTTTCATTAAAGAAGTGGTGATTGAAACTTACCTGTGCTGGGCTCCTCACTGTAGGCAAAAATCTGGTTGGATAGTATGCGGCGCAGCCTGAACCGCGAGTGAAGCCCCGCTGTGTTTCGATACAGCCCTGCTGCCGCTCCTGTATTTGTACAGATAAATACTAACCTAACCGAAACTTTAGATATTATTATTTTGCAAGTGGCACAATTTGTATTGATGAAATTGCAAGGAGCAATGTAGTGTCTTACGTTATGAAATTCTGTGTACATGGTCTCATGGAATATTGAACAAACATCAGAATATTAACGAATAACTTTGTATTCGAACAGACATATAAGTGCACTTTTTTGGTATTAGAACTGTGATTTTGAAATCAAAGATTTTTTCGTTTGAACATGTAAATTTGTCTTCTTGTAAATATCGTGCATTATGCAACTAAGATGCCACTTGATACTCAATGTAATGCAAATGGATTAATACCACTAACTAATATTGATGGGAATGGAGTGATGCACATGAAATGACCGCCTCATGCTAGATCACTATGGCGACCGTAGAAATACGAGATGTAAGAGACTCAATTTTGTAGTCCTTTGTTTATGTCGACCACTCTTTGTAAAGGCGCGAGTTTTGAAATGTGTTCCTCCCCTTTAAAAACATGGTTTCTCCATTATCCCCTCATCAGTGAGCAAGGACGCCAGTCCGAAACGCGTCTGATGACTAGCACCACCACTATGCAAATGAAATAAATCATTTCTGAAAAGAGAAGACTGGCTTTGGTAATTAAATTGAAGTCTGTGTACCTGTTTGCTTGCCGACGGTTGCTGGTGACAAGTTGGAGCTATATATATATATATATATATATATATATATATATATATATATATATATATATATATATATATATATATATATAACGCTCAAAAACTCTTCTTAGCTTTACAAGAAAGAGGCAGCACTCGTAGTAGACCAAGAGTTATCACGGGGATTTAATTTTCTGGGAACAAAAGCACAGACGTGTTTCGGCGTAAGCCTTCGTCAGTGTGTCACTCGCCACTTACAGACACCCAGTTAAATGTGAAAGTTGATATGCATTGACATAAACATAGGACTTCACCCCTGTGTGCCACTGTGGGCGCCATATTGGAAAGGTGTTCTATCCAGACAGGGATATGATTTAATTAGTCCGTATATTCTCACGTTGAAATAGAGCCTTGGATCGGCTAGTGTCCTATGTTACCATGCACAATGCCATATATACAAAGAAACAATATAGGCAAAAAACACAGAATAAGAGTAATATAACATATCATATGAAGTTAGTCAAGAGATTCATCACAAAAATTCATCAAAGTTAAGCGAGAAATTTCATTTCCTCGAAATAATCATCAGAATTTACTCCATCAAAAATTACTCCATCAAAGGAATAACCATCCAAAGGAGGGGATGTGACATGACGTGTGGCATGCGTTTATAATGTGTCCAGAATGGCCAAAATCTCATAGGGATATCACAGTTCATCATCAGGTTTCTCAGAGTTAACTTTAACTGCAGTTCTATGAAACCCAAAGCAAAAAGACCTAAATAGAGAAAACCATTTCCCATCAAGTCGTAGTCCCATGTTGACAAATTCTGTCTATATATACACGTATTTGTTATATACATATCTACATAATTACACCTTTTCCATAGCACGTCACCCCGCATGCACCACAAAATTGATTGATATAGTGCGGTGGGGAAAGATAAGCGAATGGGTGAGGGAGAGAAGAAGAAAAAGAGAAAGTAAAGGAAAAGGAGAAAGAAGACAAAGATTTGTTATTTACAAAGGTTAAAAAGAAGAGTGAAGTGAAGAAAGTGAAAAAAATGATGAAAAAAAGTGGTTGATTGATACGCAGGTACATTGTCTCAATTCATCCTAACATCAAATGGAGAAAAATTCAGTTTTACAGAAATACAATATATATACTATATACAGATTGTTACTAAGGAGACAGTTTGCAGGGCGGTACTCATAAAGGAATTTGTCATTATTATGATCTTACTTTCCCAGATGACATGACAATTCCTGGCCACTATTTAATTCTCCTGGATATTTGGTAGAAAGATCCACAATATATCGTGATTCCAATCTACGGAGTCTCCTTAACCGGTCACCTCCTCTTGCATTGGGTGGAACAATGTCCAATCCAAAGAATCGGAGTTTGGTGCGGTCTTTATTATGTTCTTCTGCAAAGTGCCGGGCAACCGGATATGCGATGTCTACTTTCTCGATTGCCCGTTGATGTTCCAGGATCCTCAGTTTGAGTTCCTTGATGGTACCTGCCTATGTAGCGTAAGCCACACGGGCAGATTAGGCAATAAACTACAAACTGGGAACTGCATGTGATAAACTGCTTAATCGGCACTTGGTTACCGGTATCAGGTATGTTGTATGATAGCACTCGTTTGCTACCAGTACAAGCCTGGCAGTGACCACAAGGAAAGAAACCCGCAAGTTGCTTCAAGGAATTGGTTTTTGGAGATGGTTTATCTAAGGGGCTTGAGACCAACATGTCACTTAGTGACCTCGCCCTGCTGAAGGTGATTAAAGCATGGGCAGATAAGTCATCCTTAAGTGCACTGTCAGTTTTTAGTATATGCCAGTTTTTATTCAGCATAGCTTTCAAATCTTTGGCACCCGATGAAGAAGGGGTGATAAGTCTGAATTTCCCATTCTTATTGTTGGATTTTCTATTTCTTCCCACAATAGGGTCATCTGTGGCCAAAAGTGTAGCTCTCTGTATCTTCCTCACCTTCTTAAGGGTGTTTTTCAGTAAGGTGTTCCCATAACCCCTCATGGAAAATCTCTCTAGGCATTCCGAGGCAGCCGCCTCGAAATCGGAGTCCTTAGAGCAATTCCTACGGAGTCTTAATAGTTCTCCATAGGGGATGCTGTTTTTCAACTGGGTGGGATGGCTGCTGCTGGCAAAGAGTGTCGAATTGCCAGCAGTATCTTTTCTATACAGGGTGGTATATAGATGGTTCTCCTCAATATACACCCTCAGGTCCAGGTACTCCGCTGCCACCGGACTAACCGAGCCGGAGAAGTGTAAGTTGAGGTCGTTAGTGTTAAGAATTTTGATAAATTCTTCTGCTGTGTCCATCCCTCCATTCCAGACGATAAACAAATCGTCGATATAACGATACCAGCATATCACATGCCCTGTGTCTGTGCCAACTGTGCAGCTTCTGGGTACCCGCTCCTCCCACCAGCCAACGAACAAGTTCGCATAGCTGGGGGCAAAGCAGGTACCCATCGCCGTTCCCTGATGTTTGTATATATAACTGATCCTCGAAGAGGAAAATGTTGTGTGTCAGACAAAATTCAATGAACTCTATAATCATTTCGTTGTGCCTAGCGTACTTCATTTGGCGTTGCTCCAGAGCATGCTTGACAGCTTCGAGGCCCTGCCTGTGGTCTATACAAGTGTAAAGACTAGTGATGTCTAAAACCATAAGCAAATACCCAGGGTCCCATATTAACTCCTGGATCTTGGTCAAAAGGTCTTTGGTGTCCCTTATATAAGATTTTAACTTTGTCACTAAGGGAAACAGGATGTTGTCAACAAAGCGTGACATGTTCTCGGTCAAGCTATATATATTTATAAGTCAATTGACTCCATATCCCAGTTATGTATAATGTCCTAGGCTCCAAATGAATATTGATGTTATAGTGCACATGCAAATAAATATAGAAATGTGCAAGTGCATATGTCTATTTCCTCAGTCATTTGACTACATGCAACCTCTCATAGTCATATGAAGCTCATTCAACCTAGAGGAATTAACTGGAAACATACCTATCCAAATACCCTGGTCCGATCATTTGTTGATCCCTTTCTCCAGGACCCCTAATTGTGTCATCCCTGCAGCCAGGCCAATAAGAACTATGTCACGTCCATGGTCTAAACTTCCTTCAGAAAAGTGGGTAGTGGAGCTGGAAAAGACCAAGCGGACCCCTGATCTCGATTCAATTGTTGCCAATGAAAGATTTAACAAATGGATCGAGAGCACTTTACTTCAGGTTCTCCCGAAAATGACCCAGATGAAAGTAGGAACCAATAGAATGGCATGGTACTCCCCCAAGCTCCGGGCATCGAAACGGACCTGCAAAAAACTCGAAAGAGCTTGTAGAAAGGACTTCTCTTTTTTTTTTTTTTTTTTTTTTAATTTTTGAAACCTTTATTGTGCATCTGAAGATTACAGTTACGGGCTCACAACCACACGGGCCGGCCTTGAAAGCAATTGACAGCACAAAAAGTAAGGATAGGGCAGCCCAGCGGTCCCAAACAACAAGATGCAAAAGGTGTCCGAGACGTGGCATATGGAAAAAGGGACCGCCGGGTAGAGGAGTAATCAGGTTAATTTTTAAATTTTGTAGATAAGAAGGATCAGACGCGGTCAATCTATCGAAAGCTAATGGCGGGCAACGAACCAGCGAGTGAACAACAGTACGAGGGAGAACAATTGAAAAAGCAGCAGAAAATGATATGCTTCAGGACAGTACCACAAATAAACAGTACATGCTGGCCATCGCCCGCCCCACGGACTCAGTACTCCCAAATTCACGATAATAAAAGCATAAACAGCAGAAAGAATACATCGCGCTACCCCTGAACACCCGTCTGACCCAAAGAGAAAGAGAAAGGAAGAGAAACCAAGAAGAGAGAGAATATAAGGCCCATAGAAACTGAAACTAAACAAAATCCCCACCCCCAACCCCCCACCCTGCACGCATGCGGAGGCTACGGCCTACCCCCCCCCTCTAGCAGTGTGCCTGTCGCCCATAACTCGAACCCGAAATTTAGAACAGAAAAGGGAAAAAGAAAGAAAAGAAATAACGTAATACATGGAAGTCCGGAGGAGGGCCACAAAGATAAAACCAAAACTACCAGCACATATCACTACGGCCGCCCGATCCCAGACCCCGCCACCAACACAATACCCATATTCACTATCCCCGGCAGTCCATCAGTATCCCAGCAGTACAAGCAAGAACAGTCCGAACATAAGAGGAGACAACCTCAACCTTGCCCCCTGCGATGCGAAGCAGCAACATAGTCCGGCCTCATGGTAGACATCTTGGAAGAGGCGAGCGAGCAAAGTGACCACATCCGAGCGGGGGGGTGTCCATCAAAGTCCATCCGACACATAGCCATGTAGATAACGATGGTACAGGAAGATGCAACGCCCTTCAGTGAACCACCAAAATCGGGAAGCCCAGTCAGTAGGAACCACTCCAGGATACAGGAGCAAGTCGTGCCAATCACCCCGCGAGGAGTCGCCAAACGTGGCGCCCGGACATTTTTCTCCAGCCACATCGCAGCTCCAGAAACTGCAAGCCTCCCCAAGGATGTAACAGCTGGCACCCTAGCAGCAGTAGGGTCTCGCACCCCCGTATGTCAATAGCAACCGGGGAGGAGGAACAGAAGGCAGAAGCAGGGTGTGGCATAGTGTCCTGCTCCCAGAGGCGTCCGTGGTCGGGCAAGGGTGTTGTAGATAGTATCCCATCCAGCCGATCCCCCACTTCGCGAGCAGCGGTACCAAAAGCCGCTCTTAGAATACCTAGAGCCCCCAAGATGTCGCCAATCAGTACCGGTGTATCAGGGAGAGAGGACACATTATTTCCACAAGGCAAACAGATGCAGCACTGTCCCGGGGGTCGGCCGCCATCATCCTCCATAGTCAGCTGGTCACTACGCCAACATATACCATGGCACAGCCCAACCGAGGGCACAGGGGAAGCACACTCCATGGCCACACAGTGTCGATGTAGTGTGGGCAGACGTCCGCGTCTTCAAAAGCAGCCCAGGAGCCGCCGTCGCAGGAGAGAAAGGCAAGCTGTAAGATGGCGCCCAGCACTACTCGCCAAGAAACAATGTATCAGGCATGCCGTCCCCGGGCTGAGGATAGAATATAATGTTGCCTCCGCAGCGGCGGCGCCCAGAGCCTGCGAAGCGATGAGGCAAGATGCAGGGTACAAGACGCGCTTGCCACGCGTAGTCAGCCGATTCCGATCCGCTTGGAAAGGCAGTTGTTGTTGTAGGCCGGGGCCGGCCAGCAAGAGAACAAAGACCCGGCACAGCCGCGCAGCGCCAGGAGGAGGCGGGGGCGTCTCGGCACTCTCGCTGCTGGGATCGAGCAAAGAAGCACATCGGCAGATCTGGGTTCGCCTCCTGTTTCCGCTACCGCAACTCGTGTAGAGGATGAAGAACAGGATGAGGCGGAAAACGGGAGAAAGGCGAGAGGGTCGGCGGAGCTGAGGGATCAGGCGGCCATCATGGTTTCGAGCCAGGCTCCTCCAAGGACTTCTCTTTAAACAATAAATTGGAATACAGGGAGGCCATAAGAACTTACAAGGCTGAAATTAAACTGACCCATGCCTCATATTATGCTGAAAGAATTTCCTTGGCAGCCAATTCCCCAGTGAAACTTTTCGCATAGCGAAACAATTACTTAAAGCTTCCTCACCCCAGATATACCTGATACCACTGACCGACGATAAAATGAACGTGCAGATTACTTTTATAATAATATTCAAACACTCTACTCGTCTTTTTCCTCTGTAGACAGTCACAACAACCCTCACCTAGAGGATATTGGTCCGCATAGCAGGGAACACTCCTTTAAGGTATTCCCCCTGATGGACTGTGAGTCTTTCCATACCCTCTTGGCACTCGTGAAGACCGGGTCGCCTAGAGACCCAGCTCTACCTAATTTCCTGAAGCAAGTGTCCATAACGATCTCCCCAATCATTCTGGATCTGATTAATGCTTCTATTTCCACTGGAGTTGTCCCACCTTCATGGAAAAGAGTGATGGTTAAGCCTCCTAAAAAATAGTCTTGACCCGGATCTCCTGGGTAATTATAGGACCATCTCGTATCTCCCAGGGATCAGTAAAATTGCGGAGAAACATGTCAATTTAGCGCTTTCGACTTTTCTAGAATCCCACAACCTCTTCCACCCCTCTCAAACTAGCTTTCACCCGCGTCAAGGAACAGAAACTACTCTGTCAGCAGTTGTCGAAGAGTCTAAAAAGATTCTTGATGCCAGAGGTTCGACAGCTGTCATCCTCTTGGACCTCAGTGCAGCCTTTGACACAGTCAACCAAATAATTTTGATCCATCGCCTCAGAAGTTTGGGTGTGACCGGAGTAGCTTTAACATGGCTACAATAATTCCTGGAAGAGAGTTCCTTCCAGGTTTTCGAGGGTGATGCTCCTTCAAAATGTATGCATCTCCACTGCAGAGTCCCTCAGGCATTGTCCCTGAGTCCCTCCTTTTTTAATGTTTATATGACCCCGATCGCGGAGATTGTGCTCCCTTTTGGGGTTCATATAGTGACCTACGCTGATGACACCCAACTGGTCGTAGCACTGAACCACTCTGATAACGCCTCTATCGGCCTCTATCCCTGTCTAGAACAGGAAGCTTAGTGGATAAACGACTCATATCTAAAACTGAATGGGGACAAGACTGAGCTGATGCTCCTTATAAATCCATCCCTCTTTAACGCTGCTGTAATGTGGCCTGCCTGCATGGGACCTGTCCCTGCCCCCAAGACCCAGATGAAGAGTCTGGGCATCTGGCTTAATCAAGACCTCAGCTTCATGGTCCAGGCACGGAAGGTGGTGGCTTCCTGCTATGGCATCCTAAGGATTCTCTGCAAAGTGCTCCCACTTCTTCCCTTTCAGACAAGAAAGCTTATGGTACAGGCACTTATTCTTTCCCACTGGACTATGGAAACACCCTTTACTTGGAGCCCTGGCCTCGACCTTTGCAAAACTTCAAACGGTGCAAAACTGTGCAGCGAGGATTCTTGTGGGGACCTCGAACCGGCAATCTGCAAAACCTGCCTTGAAGTCCCTCCACTGGTTCCCTGTTCGGGAGAGGGTTAACTTTAAGGCTATGTGTATCGCCCACAAGATGCTAGCAGGGAATGGACCAGCGATCAACCAGTCCATTGTCCAGCCGTACCTGGTAAATGGACGACTGCCCTCAGGCAACCTGCATCTGGCCATCGTCCCAGGATCAAGAAAGTCAGAAGTGGCGTTTGCTCATTCTCTCATAATGCTGCTAGGTTGTGGAACACCCTCCCTCTACACCTGCAGAGGGAACTCAGCCATCTTGCCTTTCAGAAACTGCTAAAAACTTGGCTCTTTGCTTAAGTGTTGCTACAATGTTCTCTCGGTTACAGCCTCAGCACTGGGATGCCCCTGGGTAGCTATGTTCTTAATAACTGCTGTTTAATTCATTCATATGGCAGTTATTCCTCATCCAGTTATCTGCCAGAGGGCTCAAGGATATAATAAAGTGCAAATGCTGAATAAATATATATATTAGTCAATTGAACCCATATGCCAATTATATATAATGTCCTTGGATCTAAATTATTATAGATGTTAAAGTGCAAATGCAAATAAATATAGATATGTAAAGTGTAAGTGCATATTTACATTCCTAAGTCATATGACTGCATGCAACCTTTTATAGTCAAATGGAGCCCATTATATGGCTATTATTCCTAATATGGGAATGTAGATATAGTGCAATTGTAGAGATATGGATTACATCTCCTTCCCTAGTAAAGTGCTAATATCAATATAAAGTGCTAATCCAATAATGATGCATAATAATTCCTAATGTGTTGTGACAGATATTTAGATCTCGATCAATATTCCATGTAGCTCAAATTCTTTAAATAAGATTAAATTGCCAGGCAGATGCCATGTGCAAATCACAAATATAAAATCTATACAACATATGTAATGATAATCTCCCCCTGGTAAGTTGTTTCAGTGCAGTATGTCATCACCAGATTCACATATCACGGACACAGTGATAATTGATTCCATACACAATGACAATCAAGTTCTAAAAGGTGCTTTGATAGCGAAAACCGACACACATCAATTCAAAAAGTCAGTTCTTAAATCCCAGGCCAAATGCAATTTGAAAATTCAAAAATGGCATCAGAGATGTACATGCAGTTCTGCATCAAGGTTATGCCCCAACTGTGTCGCTGTCCCTAGTAAGACAATCATCCTCTATTCACACTGAAGCATTTCAAGTTCTCTATTTTCTTTACGTGGATGGACTCTCACATGCTTCATGCCATAGTATTGTAAGGAAGGCAAATCACCCTGATGTTCTTCCCAAAAATGTTTGGCCCATGGATAAGCTCGGTCCATATGTTTAATGGCCCTGATGTGTTGTAAAACCCTGAATTTTACTTTACTAATAGTGCTGCCTACATATTACTTACCGCAGCCACATTGCAATACACAGACCACAAATCCAGTTTTACATGTGATCTTTTCTTTAATGTCGCAGGATCTGTCCTCATAAGTGGTATAAGATGTTCTATTTGATCCAAAACTGCCGGCTTTGCTTGTGGCACATTTCCTGAGGCCCATGCCTCTGTCAGTAAGGCAGTTTGTTTCTAGATTAAACATGGATCTTGTTAACATGTCACCTACTGATGGTGCTTTGCGATATGTAATACTAGGATATTGGCCCATTACATCCTTCAGAGGCTCATCCTGTTGCAGTATGTGCCAATTTCGTTTGATGAGGGAACCAATCGTATTATGTTTGATGTTATATTCCATGAACCTTATCACCTTGTCCTTTTTAGTCTCAATGGATGTTGTGGTCTCTTTTCCTTTGCTGTTAAAAAGCAGTTGCTGTCTGTCCTTCGTTAAAAACCTGGATCTTGCTTCAATAAGAACTTGTTATGGATATCTCCTCTCAAGGAATCTTAAAATCATCTGTTTTGCTTCAACCTCAAACAGTTCATCAGTGGAGCATTTCCTACGTGCTCTCAAAGCTGACTGTAGGGTATGCTCCATTTGAGGGATCGCGGATGCCCGTTGTTACCATGCAATATTGAATTACATGCCATTTTCTTCCAAAAACTGGTAGTTTGTATTGATCCGTCTCTGACTTGTAACTTCACATCCATAAAATCTATCTCACATTGACTGCACTTCATGGTCTGTTGTATGTTGAGCGTGTTCTTGTTCTGGAAGGATACATATTCACTTAATGATGTCTCATCTCCATCCCACAAAATAATAAAAATGTCATTTATAAAACGCACCCACATCATGATCTTCTCCGTGTGGTGCGTATTGTGGTCCGCCCATGCAACATTCCTTTCTTCACCAGCCCATATAGATATTGGCATATGTGAGGGCAAACGCTTTCCCCACCGCTGTATCTTGTTTCTGTAGATATGTCTTCCTATCAAAAAGGAACACATTATGTGTGAGACAAAAGGTAAGCATCTTGAGGATCATCATTGTGGGCACACTTCAATACCATGTTCATGAGAAATTGAGGTACAAAGAGAGCAAACATCCATGGCTACCATAAGATAGGTATTTCGCCAGGGTATATCATTAATTTTGGGTAAAAAATAATTTATGTCCTGTATGCAGGATGGAAAACTGGTAACATAGTTGCATAAAAACAAATCTAAAATTCTCGAGCTGTTCTCTAGTAATGACCTAATCATACTCACGATCCGCCTCCTAGGAGGATTGTTGAGATTTTTGTGGATCTTTGGGAGACAGTATATAACCGGTACCTTGGGAAATCAACTTTTAAGTATTGATATTCCTTTATGGACAGCAGGCCCGTCTCATTCCAATTTTTAACATATCATGATATTCTCTTTGATGACTCTCAATGGGGTTGATCTTTAGTTCTTCATAGGGGTCCTTGATTTTTAGTCATCTACTCATTTTTTCTGGTGCATTGATCAGTACTCATTACTACTATGTTTCCTCCTTTGTCCGAGGACTTCAAGATGATAGATTTGTTCTTTCTTAAAGCATGCAATTCCCGCCAGTCTGTTGGTGTAAAGTTGTTATTATTTCTCCAGCGTGTAGCTGTCCTCATTCTATTAATGTCCTCAATTAGGAGTTCATGAAATGTAGCCACCAAATTACCAGTTGGTAACTGTGGCATAAACTTACTTGCTGGCCTCAAGCCACTCTCAATAGTTTGATTTGTCAAAAACCCCCATCTGTTCTAGTTCTAAGATATTGATGTGAGTCACTGTCTGAGAGGGGCCACTGTTATCGCCTGTCCTGTCCTAGCTATCAATTTCCATGATCTCAGGAATATCCCCAATAGGCAATTGGGCAGTAAATGTATCCATCTCCATGGGGTTACTGGGGGATCTCATGTTCTTCACGGCAAAGTGTTTATGGAGCTTTAATTTCCGCTTGAATTTATAAGCTTCAATTATTAAATTCACAAAATCAGGGATCACTGATGGGCAAAACCTTGGGTCCAAATTTAAGATCTTTGTATGGCCTGATGTTAAGGGAACACCTGAGATATTTATAACAGTGCTTCTTCTACCATCTCATCACTTAAGGGGATTAATCCTCAGATTCCATTATCTGTTTCCTCTTTCCATCAACCTTTCCTCGTGCCCCTCTCGTTTTGCAGTGCCTTGCCACGGGCCCCGATTCTGCCCTCGACCTCTCTGGGGCATCACCATTCTCAACAACCTCATTTCCTCGTGAAAATCCAATTTCTCTCTTGGACCTTCATCAGCAGAGGAGCCAGGTTCTGAGCTCACATTTGTATCACTGGTCTCCTCTCTTGCTTGCCCTCTCATGTTCAATTTTTCCTTTGCTCTGAATGGTACATATTTCTTTGCAAACGTGTAAATCCTGGCGAAGTGGTAATCCAGTCTGTCTCTAATAAACTTATGGATTTTACGGGTTTGAGTTTCTTCCTCGTGTTTTTCAATCCGTTCTTCCATCTTTTTCAGTAATTTACATGTTGCCTCTTGTGTTTTCATGGTTTCAAGCTCCTTCAGAAGGGAGTCATTGATCGTAGTTGGTTTTTCCACACGGCGTTTAGCATATGTTACAAGCGATTCCATCAATTTGAAGGAGCAACCCTCTGTATTTGATCTCCATTCTTTGAATAGATCTATGTCCATATCCTCAAAGGTTGGCATCACAAAGATGCGTAAGCCACGTGGTATCCTTTTGCATTCTATGTATCTTATCAATGATGTAAATTCCCACAATTTCTTACATTCTGCAGTGCGAGGTCTCTCTAGTTCTCTTATGACAATATATGGTGTCCTTATAGCTGTCAATCTTTCTTGCTGTGGGCCTAGTGGGGTTGGAGCACTACTAAATGCATCCACTGCTGCCTTCTCCCACTTTCCCTTACGTTCTGCAAGTTTATTCTATTGATTTCCTAACAAAATGATCTGCATGATGGCATGTATTCTGTTGTGTTTTGCACTGCTAATGCACTTTTCCAAAACTGGCTTATTGGTTCATATATTCAATCGTCCAAAAGAATATATTTACTGAAACTCTATTCTTTCATTGTGTGGGTGTTGCATAATTCAGCAAATTTATTCAGAGAACGGACAATTTCCCAAGACTTTCTTTCCTGAATTCTCAGTAACCGTATATATATATCAACAGGTCGTCATCCCTTGCACTAGCTTCCTGTGCAGAATTTTTTTTAAAGGGAAATATATTTAAAAAGGATTCTTCATTCTGTCTCTTTGTTTTGATACCCCTCCCATCACCCATGTGTCCACCTGTGAATCCTTGCCCATCCTGAGAGACAGCCACTTGTTGGTTCTCAAAATATGTTTTCTTTTTAAATCATACTGTGGTATACTAGCCACCCATGAGGTAAATTAGTCTAGACTTCCTGCTGCCCATTGGTGCACATCAGCCACTGGGGTATGTTGTTGATATTTCTGCATACAGATTTACATCTTTTCATAGGAAAGGAGTGATGGGTAGAATATCCCATCCTCGTCGCCAAGTTGTTAAATAACGGTGCAGAAACTTGTTTGTAGAAACATAGGTTTATTTCTGAAACTGCTAACACCCACAACCGGAGCCGTTCAGTCGTGAAGAAGCCAACGTCCAGAATGACGTTCCTGGGAATCTTCACGACTGGAGGGCAGCATGCTAGAACACAGAAGAGTCACGAGCATTAGAACAACGAGTCGCGTAAATCCACGCGACTCCTAACAAAACATAAATGTAATAACACCATTGTCATTATACAGCAGTAGGCTAACATTTTGTTTTTTAATGGTTTGTTTAAGAGCAGCAGTACTCACATAGCATTGTAACTGCAGCATCTTTAATATTAGGTGCTCTTCATGGAACAGTGATGTGTGTGGGGTCTGTCTGTGACCAGAGCACAGAAGTCACATTGAAATGAGGGAACATGTCATTGAGAAGGGATTAGACAGCACTCTGTCTAGTTCTTACAATATGAAGCCCAAGGAGAAAGTATATTGGGCAAGTGTTGAAGCTGGCATTGAAATCCAGATTTCCAATCTGTATTTTTGTACTAATTACAGGTCAAGCACTGAGACTGGCATTGGAATCCAGATTTCCAATCTAGTAATCTTGGCCCGGTCACATCACATATGCTATATTTGCACAGCATAAGCGATAAGTCCTTGACAAATGTTTGTGCCATTCCAGATGCATCTGACGCATATCAAAGGCAGCAAGGTAGTGCACAGTTGGCATGAAAATGAAATGTCATATATAGGCTACAATGTGTATTTACACCATACACATATATGCTAAAAAACAAACTGGCTGCACAGACCACTACTGTGCTCTGGCTGGGCTGCTGTTTAAAAGCACTGCAAAGACTTGTAGAAAGCAGATGTTCTTTAGTATGTAGGTAAATCTACTGTTATATATTATCAAGTCCCCCGTAAAGTGCACCTTGTAAATTCGAAAGGCCGGGTGCTTAATATATGAAAAAGCAGCACACTACATATTTCGAATAGAGTACATGCACAGTGACTAGATTTCCAAAAACAGGTTTTACAGTATAGGTGAACCAGATTCTACATGAACAGATCTAACTTCTGACGGTGTATAGAGACAAGGTTGGTATTTGCACAGCGCAAATTTGGCACAAACTCTAATCTCCACTATATCCACCAGGATGCACCTTTATCTCAACCTAAGTTAGATTCATTAATTCATCAATATTTCACTGACTGTGAAGCAGCATTTACCCCACAGTAACAAAAGAGAAGGACGATTTTGCAACCAAGAAGTGTTTATTATTAAATTTGTAAAGTTACTATCTCAAATCAAAGCAATTAAGCATAAATCAATAGTCACCTGAATACAACATGTTGAGTGTAATCCAGGCAATTCAAATCAGCAAGTTAAAGTACATGTTTTTAAAGACAGCATATGTAAAATAAGGTAAAATTCCGTTCCCATAAAAGAAAACTACTTAATGCTAAACTAAGATTGTAAGTAAGTCGGGGAGTTTAGAAGCAGCAGGTGTCAGCGGATATAGCATCAAAAGTAGAACCAAATGAATGGTCCAATCAACAGAACAACTAAGGTATTTGCTCTAGAGAGTAAGTCTATATGCAAAAATATAAGGAGAATTGGGTCTTGAGATGTGCTATTCTAACTATAGATAAAAAAAATCAATTAATTGCTTTTACTAAATCTTAAGTGTAAAATAGCGTGTGCGCACATGTAAGTGGCGACGCATGTTACAGATTAACACTTCATTAAGCTCAAATATATGAAGGTTGCACTTCATACCTACTATAATATCTATTGTCACCTGGGAAAATGCTAACAAAATGTGTTTTTCATTCAGTTCCAAAAAATGTTATTTAATGGTGAAATTGGATTTTGCTAAACTTCAGTGGAAAAGTAGCTTTATATTGGACCCGATTCACAGAATGAACTTAAGACTCAATCCTAAACTTACTACTATTTTGGTATTCACAGAATGCACTTACTACTTTTGGCATTCACAGAATGAACTTACTCCTTTTGGTATTCACAGAAGTTAGGATTTTGTCTTAAGTCTATCTTAAGTCTGTCTTAAGTCTGTCTTAAGTTAGTCTTAAGACAAACTTAAGACAAAATCCTAACTTCTGTGAATACCAAAAGTAGTAAGTTCATTCTGTGAATGCCAAAAGTAGTAAGTGCATTCTGTGAATACCAAAATAGTAGTAAGTTTAGGATTGAGTCTTAAGTTCATTCTGTGAATCGGGCCCAAAGTCCTTTGCACAGCCTGCGCCAAATTTGGCTTAGACCCCGTTTTGCAAGCCATCTCACCCCAAGAGGCCCAATATAGATTTTTAGATGGAGTTAACAAGTCTGCCCTCATGACCTCTAGGACCTGAAAAGCCAGGGTATTTTCAACAACTGGCTACTTTTTAGGGATTAACCATCCTGTAGAGGTTCAAGCACAGTTGTCAGAACAAAGGACTGTCTTCACACTACCTCTTTTCATTTCAAGAGGCCATAGGTGGTGCCAGAATCAGGTACCTTTCCTTACCTGTGCCCTTCTAGACTTTCTTGCTCTGGTCAAATAAGTTGTAAAACTAGTTTTTCACTCTGACAGAAGGAGGAGACCTCATATAAATAGGGGAGTGGTTTGGGGAGTGTTCCTTCTGATGGAAAAAGGGAGAAGCCATTGTGGAAAACACTGTAAAAGGAGGTAGGCATAAGGTGAGAAAGTACGTAGCACTGTGTGAGTGAACATCTCTAAGCGGATGTATGACGTTACATCGCAAACTTTTTCAACGCACACCATTACATCGCAATTTTTACAACGCAGGATCCTTTACAACGGAAGCCTTTACAACGCATGACATTACATAGCAGATGCTATTACAACGCATGCCATTACAACGTAAGTCTAGGTAAGTATATTATTTTTTTAACAAATGTAATTAATAAATATTGACTTAATTTTATTTATTAAATACATTTTTTATTACTATATTTGTAAATATATTTAAAACATTTTTTTTAAATAGTGTAGGTGTATAAAAATAATATTTAAAATCCAGTTAGTGTAAAACCCAAACCCAGCCCTGAACCCTAAAAATACCCCTGTACCCCATAACCCAAACCCAGCCTGGAACCCTAAAAATACCCCTGTACCCCATAACCCAAACCCAGCCCTGAACCCTAAAAATACCCCTGTACCCCATAATCCAAACCCAGCCCTGAACCCTAAAAATACCCCTGTACCCCATAACCCAAACCTAGCCCTGGACCCTAAAAATACCCCTGTACCCCATAACCCAAACCTAGCCCTGAACCCTAAAAATACCCCTGTACCCCATAACCCAAACCTAGCCCTGAACCCTAAAAATACCCCTGTACCCCATAACCCAAACCCAGCCCTGAACCCTAAAAATACCCCTGTACCCCATAACCCAAACCTAGCCCTGAACCCTAAAAATGCCCCTGTACCCCATAACCCAAACCTAGCCCTGAACCCTAAAAATACCCCTGTACCCCATAACCAAAACCTAGCCCTGAACCCTAAAAATACCCCTGTACCCCATAACCCAAACCTAGCCCTGAACCCTAAAAATACCCCTGTACCCCATAACCCAAACCTAGCCCTGAATCCTAAAAATACCCCTGTACCCCATAACCCAAACCTAGCCCTGAACCCTAAAAATATCCCTGTACCCCATAACCCAAACCCAGCCCTGAACCCTAAAAATACCATTGTACCCCATAACCCAAACCTAGCCCTGAACCCTAAAAATACCCCTGTACCCCATAACCCAAACCTAGCCCTGAACCCTAAAAATACCCCTGTACACCATAACCCAACCCAGCCCTGAACCCTAAAAATACCCCTGTACCCCATAACCCAAACCTAGCCCTGAACCCTAAAAATACCCCTGTACACCATAACCCAACCCAGCCCTGAACCCTAAAAATACCCCTGTACCCCATAACCCAAATCTAGCCCCGAACCCTAATAATACCCCTGTATCCCATAACCCAAACCCAGCCCTGAACCCTAAAAATACCCCTGTACCCCATAACCCAAACCTAGACCTGAACCCTAATAATACCCCTGTACCCCATAACCCAAAACTAAATATATACAATTACTTAAATTAATTTATTTAATTTATTTTTAATATTACATGTTTAAATAAAATGACATACTTACCAATACTTACGTTGTAATGGCATGCGTTGTAATAGCATCTACTATGTAATGTCATGCGTTGTAAAGGCATTCGTTGTAAAGGATCCTGCGTTGTAATGGTGTGCGTTGAAAAATAATGCGTTGTAAAAGTTGCGTTGAAACGGTTGCATACCCTCTAAGCACTGATAAATGCATAGAATAAGACAGGCACCTGTCCACTTCCTCGGGACATTCCTGGACATGGTAGCACTGTGCCTCAGGAAGAAGACGCTGTGGGAAGAAAAAAGAGTAAAGGGGTCCTGACGGCGATCTAGGACCTTTAACAGCACTGCTTGACAGGTGGTTGGCATCTTGTTTAACTGCTCAAGAGGCACAAAGAAAGCAGCCTGACTTTAAGGCTGATCAATGATGAATGGATTCTGAAAGAGCCCTGTTTAATGAGAGTGCTGCAGGAATGACCAGGATGAAATGTCCCAGCAGTTGGAGAAAATTGGAACTTATTCAGTTTTTCCACCACCCAAGGGACAAGGTGCTAATTCTTGCCCATTCGGGGCACAGGCACTCTTTTTTTTTAAATTGGTTGACGAATTACTGTTTTGTCGTTTCTTAACTTTCAAATTGTTGGTGACGCTTCAAATTAACTCTCAGTTTTCTTTGGAATTACCAGTTGCTAGCTCCACAGCTTAGCAGTTTAACAAAATTTCAATGAGATTCTGTTGCGACCTAACATGGGTGTGTTTATTAAGCTGGTGAGGGTTCTACCTTTCCAAGCTATTAACCCAATTTCTGACTGTATCCACATCACATTATAGAAATGAATACAGAATCTTGTAAATCTAGATTTCAGGATACAGTGGTCTATCACTAGAGCGTCAGCCAAATTTATCGTACCTCACATGTCAGACTATGGGACTGTAGAAATTGTGTAAAGACAATTCTCATGGACAAGGATGGATTCTATATCAGAGAATGAGACAAAGTACTGAAAACATCCCTTTCCTTTCTATCATTTTTCGCAAGTCCCTTTTCAAACCATTGTATCTTGACACGTGGAGTGAAAATTGTTTCAATCTGGTGTCAGCGTGTAACACCGAAAGCCAGCTGCGAAATATATTTACTCAATGCCAACCAATGTTTTATATTATGTAAGGAGGAGTAACTGCCAAATTATCTTTCCAACCGGTAATTGCCACTTTTTTCATTTTGTTACAGTTAGGCAGAGTACAACTTCAGTCAGTATGGTGTTGGAAGTATGATACATGTTACAGACCAGAGTTTTCCATGTTAGGAACATGTTTTGGAGACACAGTAGCAGACTCTTGATCACTGATAACAGTGTGGCACTGGCTCTCCAAATGAAAAGTTGAGGGATCATCAACATTTTACATTGCTTCACACTGACTGGGTGACAGGCCATGGTATACTTGCACATTCAAGTAGGAAATCCTTGCATTTATCACCATTGGTCGCTAGGATCAAGTGCCCACATGCATCAAGCATTTTTGGAGTCGCAAACGGTGCGATTCCTTTAAATCATCCGTTTGCGATTCCAAAAATGCTTTTTGAGATGCATCATTTGTTTTTGTTCAAAATCGCTAATTTTGCGATTTACTAAAATGCGATTGCATTTAAGGAATCGCAATTTTGCGATTCCTTAAATGCAATGCATCATTCTTTAAAAAATTGCGAAAATGAAGATTGCAAGTGCAAATTACCACAAGGTTGAACCTCGTGGTAATTTGCAAAAAATGTTTAAAATGCTCAAATTAGCATTTTAAACACTGTCATGTTACAGACACACATGTCCTTAGGACATGTGTGTGTGAAACATCCATTTGAAAATACATTTCAGGGGTGCAGGGGGGGGTCCTTTGGACCCCCCCTGCACCCATGGAATGCATCAACACTTTGCGAATTCCAATTTGCGAATTCGCAATTACCATTGATTCCTATGGGCCTTTTGGCCCATAGGAATCAATGGGAATTGCAAAATTGCAAATTGGAATTCGCCTAATATTTGCGATTCGCTAAAAATTGCGATTTTTACCGAATCGCAAATATTATGCACTTTCAATAATGCATCCCGTTTTGCGATTCCTTATTTGCGATTCGGTCAAAATCGCAAATTTGGAATCGCAAAACGGGAGTTTGATGCATGTGGGCAAAGATGTTTATGTATATTAAGTTAGAGTTAGATTTTCTCCCATCCTACCACTCCTGTTTCTCTTGCCGCATCCTTTGCACCAATCTGTGCCTTTTTTAAACAACAAATTTAATCAACTCTTAGAGGCAGGTGCCTGCTTACATTTCATTCAGATGTATACAGCAAAAGGAATGTCTGTTCAACACAATAATCTTCATCCCTAAACATGAGTGCAGGTTCAGTGCCACCCGTCTGTAAGGGCACAACAGAAAATAGTCCCATTCCCAGCTCACCAGCATTTGTTCCAAAAGGACCTGAAGTAAGCACCCGCCACAGGGAATCCAAGTGAAATCAGTAGCTCACTGGAGATCACTCCCATTCAGCCGTCAGGGGCACCAATTCTGGGGCCTGAGGTTTCCTTCTTAACATATGTGAGGAAGGTGGTCAAACCTTGTCATAGGAAGGAAGTGTATCTATAATAGTGGCTGTAAGCCTCTCCATTGCCTGGACCATCCATACTTTTGACCGCCACATGCCAACTGTTGGTATGGTCGGTCCCCTGCATCGCTGGGCCGGCACTAGTTGGGCTGCTGGAAGTAAGTGAGCCAATAGTTTGTTTGTGGCAGAGGAGAGGGGGCACTATTCATCAATGTCCATCTTTCCTAGTAGGACTGCCTGGGGTGTCATCAGTATTGTTATATTGGTTATTTGCTTAATGATCGCTAATACCTGTGACCAGAATGGGATCAAACGAAGACAGTACCACCACATGTGCTTGTAAGTACCTTTCAACCCACACCCCTGCCAGCATTCTCTTAGCTAGAATTGATCGCCTTCAGCTGAATTGGGGTGAAATATGACCTAAGCATGACCTTAAAGGCATTGACCCTGTGTTGAAACTAAAGAGTGGATTTTGCGCTTCACTCCCTTCAGATCAGGATCCAATCTGCCTCTGTCTTTTCGAGGTTGAGTCCTTCCGACCATTTATTGGTGAACGCGAAGTCTGATCATGGAATGGGTTTGTCCAGCCCTTTGTAGAGTCAAGATATTGGAGTCAAGTTAACATCTTGGCTGTGTCTCCTTCGGAGAACATAGTCTCAATTTTTGTAACCTCTCGCCCCAAGTGCCTGAACGGCTGGCTGTTGAGACCAGTGTAAGAGTTGTGCCATCCTGTATAGATCCTTGGGTTGGAGGAAAAAATATATCTGCGCCTTTTTAATTAAGATCTCAACTCCTTCGAAAAGACCATGCATAACTGATGCTCCAACTGCTAAATACCCCGTGCGAGGAAATCATCAGTAGTGCATTCATAATCCTCCAGTCAGAATATATTAGTTCACCAGCAGGTGATACATTCTTCTTTCTTTCAATCCCATTCTCCTCCTAGCAGATAGCCAGCACAGCGCTGCCTGCTTTGAACAAATCACACCTCTCCCCTCCACACCACATGTATTGTATCTTGTAATATGCTTACAAAGAATCACTTTCATTCCACCTCAAAACTTGGACTCCTGTTAATGTAGGGAAGAGGATTTAGTCTTACGGCTAGAGCGATTGCCGTCGAAGCTGGGGAACGGGGTTTGAGTCTCGGCAATGACGCTCAACATCCTGTGATTCTGGGCAAATCACATAGGGGCAGATGTATCAAGATACCATTTTGCACTTCTCAAATAGCGATTGTTAAGGAATCGCTATTTGAGAAGTGCAAAATGGTATGTATGTAGAATTTCGCTATTTATTAGCGATTCCTTAAAATTCCTTAATTACGATTAGCAAATTGCTAATCGCAATTAAGGAATAATTTCCCATTCATTTCTATGGGCCAGGAGGCCCATAGGAATGAATGTAAAATTATACTCAATTTGCGATTAGCAATTAGCTAATCGCAAATTGAGAATAATTTCAAGGGTGCAAGGGTGTCTTAAGGACACCCTGCTGCACCCCTGAATTTGATATGTGTACGCATATGGCGCACATACATGCCCTAAAGGCATGTATGAGCGTCGTATGGCACCTTTAGAATTTTAAAAAAGTGCTTTTTTGAAAAGAATTCGCCAATTACCACCAACTACAAGTTGATGGTAATTTGCGAATTCTTAGTCAAAAATCGCAACACTGAAGTGCTTAATACATTTCAAATAAGAAATCGCATTTTGCCATTTCTTAAAAGCCTCGCAATATTAAGGAATCGCTAAATTTGCGATTCCTTAATATTGCGAGGCTTTTTGCATGATACATTCCAAATCCCGTTTTTTTTGTCGCAAACTCTGCTATTTTCCGAATCGCAGCGTTTGCGACAAAAAAAACAGATGATACATCTGCCCCTTAATCTCCATGTGCCTAACAAAAAGGAATGTATCCTCATGTAACAAAACTGGTCCTATGTAAAGCGTTCTGATACCCGATATCTTCAGGTCTAGTTTGCGCTATATAAAACTAAAAAAAAATAAAAAAATAAAAAATGTTTTTTACCAAATCATACATCGCAATACTAGGTCGTACTTCAGGTCACATATTCCACACCATCACCAATAATTCGACAAGAAATGTATCCTCTCAGTAGAGCAATGTAACTCTACCATAACCCTACTTGCTTCATGTGTAATATTACTTTAAAACATATTCCCATTGTCAGAACCCGTTTCAGAGGGCCACGGTGCAAGCAGGGGTTACCGGGCCCAACCATGGGGTTTGAGACCTTTTGCTTTCAATGTCTTAGGGCACACATTACTATAGATTCTGAGCAACTGGGCCAAGTACAGTCCAGGGCTCCTCAGGGGTAGTTGTGGATAGAGGGGAGTGAACACAGGCTCACAACTCAAAATCCACGCAGCAGCAATAAATCATTTTTCACCCAGATACTCTCTTTTATGAAAAATGAGAAGTATTTTCTTTCTACCTTTACCAATGCAATGGAAAAATATGACATTCACCCCTGAGGTTAGGGCTGTGGTATTTCATTAGGCGTTCCCCCTGGTCCCACTACCTCTTCGCTTCTAGCAGTAGTGGTTATTGCCCCTTCCCTAAGGTAGCATCCAGGGTAAGCTCTGCTAGTAATCTGAGTCTCAAGAGTTCAGCAAGAGTTTTAAAGTCAATAGTGTTCCATTTCTGCAGTGCTAATCAGCAGCAAATTTCCTCAAGGCCAAAAGGCCCGCACTTCGCAGGATCGGACCAACCGGAGTTTCTAAGTGCACTTTTACACAGATGCTGGAGCTGCAACAGCAAATTTGGGTGAGTTTGCTGCACGCAGCCCAAGTGGGTTGTACTCATCAGTCGAAGAGTCCTCACACGCTGTTGCAACTCAGCAGTGACAGGAGGTTCGATGTGGCTCCTCTCTGCAGGGTAAGTCTTTGGTTCCACTCGTGATGGGGAGGTGGTAATACAAAGCTCTTAGTGCAAATATTTCATCCTGGGCAGGTGCCTGGGCTCCCACAGTGGCTGACTCTTGGTGACGACTTCGACCAGGTCACATAACTTGCTAATCCCAGTAACCTCTCTGGCATGCAGAGTCACTGTATCCTTATGGTACATAGGCTCCGGCTCGATCGACATAGTGTGGTCCTCAGCGGCTCACCGTCATGGCACATGGAGCGACAGCCCACTACCGCGCATGAGCTATGGCCCTTACCACCCAGCAGTCTTCTCACGGTGGCCCCTCCTGGGATACTGGGTCGCCACTGCCCACTATGCATGGTCTATGGCCCGATTGATGCAGCAATGCATACAGTTACATTTATGGTGGCCCGTGTCGCAGTGGCTTAGGGATGTGGGGGAATGGTCCCTAGCGGAAGAAACATTCATGCAGAGCGTGCGTAGAGATGTAAAGCTACAAGTCGACCTGCTTGCGTGGAGAATGATGCGAGTGGTGGGAGCGACCGCTGAGGATTCCGATGGCACTAGTGCGGAGTTGTTCACCCCTGAGGATACAGGGTCTGAAAGTGAGGGTGGAGGGGAGGGGGAGGGAGGGCAGTGATTTGGGGTAGTGCCTGGCCGTCCACACACGTGTAAGATACATTTTGGAGAAGTTGTCTTTTGATCCCTGAAGGTTTCATTCCTATTCTAGTTAATCATTCCTGTCTTATCTGCCACTAGGAGTGCCATAATGAGGTGAACGAACTGTATACACATGTCTTATTAATTGATGCCAAGGTTTTGGGGGGGGGGGGGCTTCTATTGGGGAGTAACCTGAATAAAAGAAAAAGAAAAGCAGATCAGAAGATCCTGCTGTACAGTTGCATGGCTAGGTTCTTCGCCAGTTCTGGAATGCTACCACCTACCGCCGCCCGGCCTTTGGGATTTGGGCTGATGGGCCGTGTGAAAAGTTACCTGTAGCTTGATGGAATGTCGTTATTCTAATGGAACTGTCGGCGCAACTGTTTGTATGCTATAACTGTCTGCGACAAAAATAAAGTTAAAAAAAAAAAAAAAATTATGGTGGCCCTCCTCTAGCATACGAGGGTCACTGACTTCTTTCTGCACATAGGCAATGATGACCTGATGGGTGCAGCAGCCCTCTCCTCACACCTTGAAAAGAGAGTCCACTTGACAGGACTCCCCACTGGCCCTTCATCTCTTTAATGCTCTTCACTTCCTCACAGGGAACAGTGGTCTCAGCAAGAAAGCAGGTGGTGGTACTCAAGACTCCAGGGAAGGTGGTCTTGGATTCCCTGGGTGATGTCCCTTCACCCAGCAGAGAAACTAGCAGACCTTGGCCCCCAGTCTTGGTTACAGTCAGAAGTCTTTCAGAGCTTCCATTCTTCACATAGACCTTCTGACAGCTTGGTAGATGACAATTTTTCAGGACTCAAACTCCCCTTCTTATAGTCCTTTTCCAGACACCAAATGTGATTTAGAGCCTGGGCCCTTGAAGTTTATGTTGGGGGTTGGCTTCATTTGAAATAACTGCTCTCCTAATTTCTTCTTCCTCTTGAAAGCAGCCTGTCACAGCAGGAACACCTCCAAAGCTGATAGCCCCACAACACAGGCCATGGGAGTGACAAGAGTTAACACCTTGATGTCACCCGCAGTAATATATGTTTTAAAAGGCTAGCCCAAGCCCTATCCATACTCTTTACAATTCTCTTAACATCCCCATCTCCTTCTTGAGATGTTCCCAGGGCCCTTCTTTATGACCACACTGGCTCAAAGAGCACTATTTGAAGTGTACAGGGAAAGCCTGGCTCTCCTCTCGCCAGTTTGTGTCCCACCCAGCTTACAGGAATGCAGTAATACAGGAATCTGTCTGGGGGATTTCTCAAACTCCTCATGATTCACCATGCAGGATTGGGTCTCCCAAATTGGGACCCACAGTGTGCTATGTTTTGTACCATCCACATTCACACATGCACCCAGTGCATGTATATAACCTACACACACTGTACACCATGGTATCCTTCATGTACTGTACCACTCATAAGCACACATACATCTATCAAATGCAATTACCATGCATGCACTGTACAGCACTACATTCTTTAAATATCGTATCACTCATAGGCAAACATACACCTAGCACCTGCACCCACTAGGCATGTACTGCTCAGCACAGCATTATCCGAGTATTGTTCCCTTCTCTCACACATATAGAGCCAGCGCAGATACACCACTCATGCGCTGCACAGCACTACACACAAAACCAATGTATGCTAAGAATGAGTTGAGCATACAGCAGCAGAACTTTGAAAATTAGTGAGCCTGTAGGCCTCACTCCAATGACACAGGCTAACAAGCATTTGCAATGCATTAGGTCTCACCTTTGTGAGAGTTTGAGCTATTGTCATTGTAAATGACAATGCCTTTCATTTATGTGTTTTGAAAACCTGTAAGTGGTCCATAAACACACACTTTGTACTAATAGCCGGCATAAAGGAGGCTCAGTTACCGCCAGCCTTGCTACTCGTAAGCAATGACTATAAGTACAAAGTGTGTGTTTACGCACCGCGTCCATGTATTCAAACCACATAAATAAAAGGCATTGTCATTTACAATGCCAATAGCTCAAACTCTCGTAAAGGTGAGACCTATTGCATTGCAAATATTTGTTTTGGTAGGCACAGGGAGATTAAGTGATTTGCCCAGAATCACAGGATGTGGACGCGACCCCAAGGCTCGAACCTTGGTTTCCCAGCTCCAAAGTCGGCAATCTAACTGTCGGACCACATCCCTTTTGTTTACGCCATGTGTGTTAGTCTAGTAAGGGTGGCGGGGTTTCCATGGCCGGTTTTGGGGGTAAGCGCATTCGGCGGTGCATGCGAGTAGCTCGGCGATGGTGAGGGGGACCTGATTTGCTCTGAGGTGCACTTAAAGGTGTGCAAGAGTGCCACCCATTGCGTGGAGATGCAGCGCTTACGAATGCCTCAAACTTCTTTTTGCTGGAGGGCATCTTCTTCTGACGCCAACCATTTAGAGACCGCGCCTTTCCAGGCTGCTATTGGAATTCGCCAGTGCAACGCAATGTCACACTTTGCTAACAGTTTAAGCTGTTAATTGTTGTGAAGCCACCCCCTGATAAAGAGTAATACATGAAAGAGCCACTAAAGTTATGTATTATCTGGCCTGTTGCTTTTCTGTCTGTTACGACAATGAGCTGGTCCTTGGACCCTTGAATTTGGACCCTAACCTGCAGTCTGTATTGTATTGCATTGTATTGTATTTACATTTGTAAAGCGCTTACTACTCCTGTTCAAGCATTTTACACCGGGCAGCCTGCTGCTCAGGAGTACAACGTTACTGGTTAGAGGGAGGAGGCATGTAAAGGATGGAAAGTAAAGTGTGGGTCATTTAAAGAAAAGGAGAGTTAACAATCCAAAGATTTAAGTTAATGTCAAAATTATCACGCCAGTTGGAGGATGCTTGACTAGGAAGGGGGAGGTCACCTCATCACTAGCGGACAACATGATGAGAATACTCTGGACACAGGGATTACAAACCCTCTCACAAAATGACTGCAGACCTTCGATCAACACAATTGCCAGGTTAGTCCTTAACCTCCCACGCCAAGCCTACATCACAGCACACATTAAGAAAATCCACTGTCTCCCAATACACAAACATGCACACTTTAATCTCTGTACCCACACCTACCCAAACATTGGAATGCCCTACCCCTCAACTTAAAGACCAGCTCTTCCGTGTTCATTTTTAGGAGGAATTTTGAAACCTGACTTTTTAATCTATAGCCTCTGCTCTAGATACCATAACCATACCTCTGCTGTGCTTCCAGCGCCATGACGCCCTTGGGCATTCAAGCACTTTATAAAATGTATTTTATTTAATTTACATTGGACCTGCCTATCAGAAGAGCCGCATTCACTTCCACCAACCTTCCAGACATCTCTTCAGATGTCTCACTACCACACCCCCCAAACATACAAAGCTGAGTAGAGGACAGGGCATTGTAGTACCTGGCTCTTAAAGCCTGGAACGACCCACCACAACACATCAAAGCCTCCTCCTCTCGTCTTCACTTTCGCAAGAAGCTGGAGACCTGGCTTTTCGAGTAACCCTCAGGGCTGGCCTCCTACATCTGCTACAAATCGACTCGATACCAAATGCGAATCACAAGTCCTTTTGTTCCTTGTCTGCTGCTATTTAATGGCTTTTAAGACATTCGTTTATCTACTGTTGTGTACGAAGGGGACCGAGCACAAGACGGGTACCAGGTTGTCATCGAGGACGAGAAGCTACCTCTAAAGTAGTTGAAGTGCTAAGAATCAACAAAGGAATTCGATATCAAATGTTTTCCATAGTTAAGAGTTGCACAAAACATGTATTACACACAGACAATTGAATACATTCAATATGTCGACCCTTGAATTGTGAAAATTTCGGTTACATGCGCCATAATTGGAACTGTCCTCGCCAGGTCACAAACATGTCGGATTCAGACACTGAACTCGCTTGGCCACGTTGCCAGTTTTGTCCAGAGGGGGGTGGGGGAGTGCTGTCAGGGGAGAGAAGGCCTGCCTCTATTGTGTTGGTGACATAGAGAGAAACGTAGGGGCTTTCAGGGACAATGTTTTACCCCTATTTTTTATTAACAGGTATTAGGTGGTCTAGAGGGGCTGTAACTTTTTGGACTCTGCAACGAAGCCTCAGACGACGGGCACAGTAAACGGGATGGGAAGTGGACGAAGAAAGTGTAGAAGATTTGTGGTAGCCCCAGGGGGCAATATCGTGTCATGCACACTGAAATGTCACATAGCTTAATGGAAAATGATCAGTGCTAGGCCCGACAGCTGCTCCCTGGGAACCCACTAGGCCGGTGACGTGGCGAAGGCAAGGAGGAAGAAGATGCAAACACAACAGGTGATGGACCGAATGTGGATCAATGTCACACACTCACCCCAGTCCAAAGATTTGGGCCCAAATCCATCGTTTTTTTGCACTCCACACCACCCTGGGTTAGACAATGGCGATATGCAAATCAGCTCTGACCCTGTGCCCCATGGGAACAGTCCAGTCCGAACTACAAAAGCCATGTCCTTCCCAGAACGGAATCAAGCATCCGAGGACCGGACCGGTTTCGAGGTAACACCTCTCATCAGCCCGGCTAGCTTGACTCCAGTAGTGTGGAGTGCCTGGGACCCACGTCTGGGCATCCCCAGCGCACTTAGGGCGGAATATGCAAACACAACAGGTGATGGACCGAATGTGGATCAATGTCACACACTCACCCCAGTCCAAAGATCTGGGCCCAAATCCATCGTTTTTTTGCACTCCACACCACCCTGGGTTAGACAATGGCGATATGCAAATCAGCTCTGACCCTGTGGAGGAAGAAGACGCACACAACAGAAGCCCGTTACCGCCCCACACACATTTATTTCAAAACCCACTCTCAACCCAGTTAAATTAAGCAGGGGAGCGGAGAGTGTCAGGTGGTGAAGGTCCAGAGTATGAAGAGCCCAAAGCCCTCTGTACAGGCAAGGAGGAAGAAGACGCACACAATGGAAGCCCGTTACCTCCCCACACACATTTATCTTGCAACCCAGTTCTAGCTGTGCATGTATACCAGACATTGAACTCTCAGTCTCAGCAAGACCCCCATTCTATGTACTCACGGGTCAGTGCTGGCCGTGCTCCAAGGTTCGCAGACACCAAAACTCCGCTCTCTCGTACTCTTCTGACGTCACTGACTGCCGCAGGACTGACCGAGCACCATTTACAGACAAGCGCTCGCCAGGCGGCCACGGTTTATTTTTGCATCACGCTTTCAAAAGTGAAAGCAAGATGCAAAAAAACAAGCGGCGGAGCTTGTCTTTATGGAGCCATGTGTTTGAAACACTTGACCCCATAAAGATAAGTAAGCTTTTACGCCAGAAGGAAGGCAGACGAGCCTGTCCAAGTGAGACGGCTCAAAAAGAGAAAAGAACATGTCACAGGGAGCTCTTTTCCAATGGCTGGCCACCGTTTAGCATAAACGGTGATGTCAGCCAATGGGAAAGAGGGCGGGGCTTAAAGGCAGATACTGAAGCTCCGTAAAAACCTTCAAATCTCACCGGCGAGACTGCGCATGTGCGCAGCCCACGCAGGCGAGACCTAAAAAGGACCTGTTCAATTCTACTGATCACTACAGGGTATGCTACCACCACTGCACTCGTTCTGCTTAACTCCTGGTGAGGGCAGTAGCCTCTCACCACTATGAGGGCAGCGCTTTGGGTGCCCCTCTCGGTCCAACAAGAATGCAATCCGTGAGACAGGCCTATGTTATGGAACACACACATGATCTGCGTTTGCCTATAAGAACAAAAATCAGCATTAGGGAATCCAGACATCAGTACAGTGGCCAATTAGGGCAGGGTTACACGTCGATTACCATGTAGAGAAATTTTCCGTCTTAACGCAAATATATTATGGTAGTAAAATCAAATCTCCTTCCGACCTCCATAGAGGTGAGGCCTGTTAGACGACCACACTCCTAAACTTTCTTCTCTTTTCCTCAACAGGGTGGAATTCCAGAACAAGTTCTATGTCGGGACTGGTTACAAGTTTGCTCCATTTTCATTTCAAGCAATCCTGGAAGGTACTGAAGATGAATAATCTTACAGCAGCTGCAGACAATTTCCTCTTCATACGTCATGTTTTAATTTATTTGAGCCCGTGATTTTACAGGATGCCTCTTCCTCTTGAGGTTTGTTTGGGGCTAAGGCTGATGGGCCATGTGGGTAACAGGAGGAGAGAGATGATTAGTATCCATGGCATAGCAGAATCGAGGGATTAAATTCATGAAGTGACAGTTACTCATTGCAAACAGTGGATAATTTCTGGGGATGTGTGTGTCCTTTTGATTGGCAACTCAAGATAGTATGTCATTTAAGATGCAAATCAAGTCTGTATTTTACTTTGGATGCTCCCACTTTTACAAATCATTCGACCCCCCCAAGCCTTTGAGTTAGTGGAATTTGTTGATGCTTGACATGGATCTGGCTACGCATTTCTGTACTTTGTTTAACTTGAAGCAACATAAAAAAGCATTAAACCAACTTGTAAGTACAACTATGAGTTAAGTTTGTTTTGTGGGAGGAAGATTTTTAAAAAATGTATTTGTTTTTCATTCTTGTGTACTCATGTACATGTACTCCCTCTATAGCACTGTCCTTCCCCAATCTATGCAATTATCGGAAATACCATATTAAAGAAACACTTAATGTGAACTCACTTTGAAGAATTCTGTTTCTAAAATTGTACTTTACATTACAAATTCTCTAATACAAACCCAATGTAATGATTTCCCTTGTGGGGAAAAGACTTTTCACTCTTCCTTACCAAAATGAACTCTGACCTTACTGCTAGCTCTATCCTACCCTTTACACTATCCCTCCCTTGCCCTTTTTGAAACACTTACCTCTGTATAAAATGGAATAATGGAAAATATATTGTGTCATTCTTTTTTTTTTATTACTGTAACTTACAAAATTAACTCGTTGTTTCCACTATTATTAATTTCTTTTCTGTTTGAATATTTATTTATACAATATTGTACATAACGGTACAATCTCTTTTTAGGTACATAATCACCAACCAGCAAAAACAGTGACAGTAAACAAAATTCAATAAAAACTGTAAAACATTGACTGACTTCAATTTCAACTTGGCAAATCATATTTATTGTGAAGTAAAAAATGTAATGCTTTTTTACATTTTACAGTATTCCAAATGCCACTTTCCTAACTTTTAACTACTATCGTTGCAGCGATCTCCTTTCATTTTCTTTCTAATTTCATAGCCAATAATATAGCAATGTGCCTAGAACTATAAGGCTCAGCAGGGTTTCACTCGGGCTTTCTAAAGAATTCTATTGAAATCTAATCTATTAAGTAATTTTTTTTCTAAATATTTTCATTTGATTTTTGAAGACAGACTTCAACAAGGCATGCACATGCGCCCATGGCAAGCAAGTAAACAGTATGGGAAAGCACAAGTGCAGCATTAATCATTTCATAATCATCATTACTGAGCTGGGGACACATCGGCAGGCAGTGGGAATCTGGCAGTATTGGGTATTAGAGTCAGATATATCATTGGCTTTGAGCCGATGGGGCGTCATTTCCCTCGTCTGACATCTCCAAATCGTAATATTTAAGCCACCTGCCCCAAATCTTATAGAATTTGTGTGAGCACCCTCGATTTTTATAAGTGACTTTCTGCTGTCATGTATAGATTCATTCCCGTCCTCCAATCTGGCATGGGCGGCACTTCAGGACCCCCCCCTAGCATTTTGCCACGTCCCTTTTCACCGCCAGTAGTCCCAAATTACAGAAGGGTAGCTTCGCCCATGGGACATCCACATCATTGGGTACACCAAGGACATATTTGGTTTCTACAGGCAGTGTTGCTCCTACCGCCGTATCCAGCTCATGAATCATCCTTTGCCAATATGTTTGTATGCTAGACAGGGGCGAGACCGCCGCACTGATACTACTTGATCTCAGTGCGGCGTTCGACAATGTCTCGCATAAAATTCTTCTTAAATCCCTAGCCGCTATGGGCATTAGAGGTCTAGCCCTTGATTGGCTGGCCTCGTTCCTGACTGACCGCACATTTCAAATTTTCTCCCACTCGGCTTCCTCCAAAACCTATTCTTCACCCCATGGTGTCCCTCAGGGTTCGATTCTAAGTCCCCTTCTTTTCAACCCCTATGTCACTCCCCTGGCCCAAATTGCTGACAGAGTCGGATTAACTTTATTTACTTATGCGGACAATTCGCAGGTCGTCTTTTCCCTCTCACAATCTGATCAGGCCTCCACCTCCCTCCTTCACTCTGGACTTGGGGAAGTAGCTAGGTGGATGAACTCTAACTTCCTCAAACTGAACGGAGGGAAGACTGAAGTTTTGGTCCTTGGGCAAAAACAAGATCTCTGGACCTCTAGGCACTGGCCTTCCTAGTTAGGCCTGCTCCCATCTCCTACCGAGCATGTGCGTAACCTGGGTGTGATCATAGACAACGGTCTGACAATGCAAAGTCAGGCCAACAAAGTCTCTTCAACCTGTTTTACCATCTTACGTTGGCTGAAGAAGATACTTTGGATGCTGCCAACCGACACCAGGCGGTCTGTGGTGAACGCCTTGGTTACCGACTATGGCAACATAGTCTACCTGGGGGTGACCAAGGCGGTCACTAGACGCCTCCAGCTAGTGCAGAATGCTGCGGCACGCCTGCTTAGCGGCTGCCATAATACTGATCATATAACGGGATCCCTTCGTGACCTGCACTGGCTGAGGGTGGAGAGCCGAGTGAAATTTAAGGCACTCAGCTACATGCGTAAAATCAGGTCAAGTCACGCCCCCAGCTATCTCCAATCCCTTGTCAATGTCTACCTGCCTTCTCGTTCACTTCGCTCCTCCTCTCAAATGCTTTTTACTGTGCCCAAGTTCAGACTGTCCAGAATGGGTGGCAGGTCTTTTGCCTTCTTGGGGCCCAAGCTATGGAACTCCCTTCCTTTAGATATTCGCTCGGAGGTCTGTTATGCTCGTTTCCGTAAAGCCGTCAAGACCTGGCTTTTTAACCAGTAACTGTGTCTCTCCTGTGCCTATTGCTTGCTGCTATTTTCTAGCGCCGGGAACCTCTTTCGGGTAGCTGTCGCGCTTTATAAGCTCAATAAATAAATAGCTGGGCTGGTCCACAGGGTATGAAAGAAGACCCCCTCACCCTTCTAGACTACAGATACTCCGGAGACACCGCTCTCCGAATTCTATACAGGTGTGGACGGTCAAAGTAGACTCAATGATGGATTTTGAATTGCATAAGCCTCATTCTGGATTTAATTGCCACTTCTGTCGGGTGCATCAAGGTTGCCTCCCAGTCCAAATCACCTAGCTCCCCCAATTCAGATTCCCACTTATCCTTCAACTTCTGCAGGGAATCTGGTACATTATTATTAATAGTTTTGCAGGCAAAGTAGACTACCTTTTCCACTAACTCTCCAATTAAGAGCCTGCCTTCCAGGGATGCATATTGAGGGATGTCTGTGCCATGGCCTTCCACACCCATGCATGCTTGAATTGCAAGTATTTGAAATGTTGTGTGTCATGGAGTTGGTAATCACGCCGAAGGGTTTGAAAAGGCTAAGGCCCTCTCCTTCTATGAGATCTACATTGGAAATACCTATGAGATCTAGCACATCAAACCCCACAACTTTCCCAACCCCTGAAGCTCATTCCCTTTCATAACAGGGGTATCCCGAGTAATTTATGTGCCCACACTATGTATCTGTTTGTTTTGAACCGCGCCTCTAATGCCACCTGAGTCACTGGCAGGAAGTGCCCCGTTCCTCGCCCCCCATAAAGATCATATTCGAACAGAAGTTTTTTCAAATTGGGTTAATTCTAGCGCATAGGTTGGGTGATCCCCAGTAATATAGACCCAGTCATTTATGGCAATCAAATGGGACACCCAATAATAGCTCTAACATCAGAAAGGGCATTGGCCCCGTTATAATGATTATGCTGCAATGTCTTGGGATGCCCATTACTTCACTACAGTTTCCTTAGCTCACCGTCTATTTTAACAATAATCTCATCAGGGATCTTATAGTAAGTATTTTGTGGGTCGTATAGAAACTTTGGGAGGGTGACCATCTTGAAGATAGCCGTCATTCCCAATATCCTTAGGTGCTCAGCTCTCCTGTGGGCTGCATCTGCATGGAATGCAGCCCTCATCTTTAATAGATTCAGTTTCATATATCTCTCTGGGACTAAAGTCACATAGATTTCCAGATATTGGAATCTCTCACGATTGATGGACAGTCTCCCAGGAACAATCAATAGGTTTAGGCGGCCTCCAGCGGGAAGGAGAGCTGACTTGTCCCAGTTAATGGTTTATCCTGAACGGACGCTAAAGAGGTAGAATACCACGGTGTGTGATTCTTCCAGTTGAGTAAAGTACAAAAGGACATCATCGGCGTACAATATTTTTTCTTCATCAATCAGAGATCCAACAACACGAAAGACCCTAATACTCGGGTGCGTGCAGACACAACTCGATTAACCCGCACTGCAGCCATGGGTACTTGATGAAGCAGCAACACCCATTTTAAAAAAGTGGTGCCAAAACTAAACCTCTGGAACATTTACATCATAAAAGTCCAGTGAACTGCATCAAAAGCCTTTTCTGCATGTAGAGATATGAATACATGGGGATTACAACTGTATTAGACTTCTGCAAACCAATTATGGAGTCTACGAAGGTTATAAGAGATTGAGCATCGAGGCATGAAGACAGATTGTTTTTTACGGATAAGGGGGGAGATAACGCCTACAAGTCTCGTAGCGATTATTGTAGCCAAAATCTTAGTTTCTATGTTAAGTAATGAGATCGGGTGATAGGACCCGCAGGCGGTGGCTGGTTTCCCTGACTTATGAATTACCACGATAGTGGCTTTGCAGAGGTCTGGTGGGAGTATTCCCTCCTCACGTGCCTCCAAATACATTTCATGCTGGTGTAGGGCCAATATATCTGCATCTTAAATAATTCCCAAGGGAAACCATTGGGTCCCAATGTTTTGCCTGAGGTTTTTTTCACTATGGCTGTCTGCACTTCTGTAAGGGAGATTTCCTGTTCAGGGGCATTGCAGTCCCCACAGGGAGGGTTGGCATCATCCCTGTGTTTAAATACTCCTCAATTTGCAGCTGCGCAGCCAATGGGCATCCATTATAGAGGATCCCATAGAAACTTGAAAATTTCTCTGCTATCGCTTTGTCTGTTGTATTAGTTGTACCATCTGCCCCCACTATTTGTTGCACTCATTGGGCCTCTACCTCCTTTGGGCCAAGCTGTATTAGTAGCTTTTCTGCCTTATCTCCAGTGTCCTAGAGGCGATGCTGGGTGGCTGAGATTTGATTACATGCCTCGTTATGTACCAATGTGCGATACTCAGTGCACATGGCCTCTAGTTTCCTGGAAATGAGAGGTCTGGCGAAGCTGCATTTGCGCTCCCTGCTCGTGTCAGCTTTAGCTCAAGTCCTTCTACCTACCTCGAGGCATTCTTTTTCTTAAAGGCTATGATGTTCTGGGCCTGGGCTCTTAAGACAGGCTTAAACGCCTCCCATAGAATTAACACAGAGGTCACCGAGCCCCTATTTTCTGAGAAATAAATTCCAATATCTACTCAAATCTCATGTACAATAGATTAATCTTGTAGCTCCTAGGCATTCCGTTTCCACCCAAATCCAGTACCTCAGGGCTTAAGCCCCAGGGAGATCCAAAGCAGGAAGTGGTCAGACAATCCCCTAGCAAGTACTCTACCCACTGGATTGCCTCCACCTCACCCGCTGTTGTGCAAACATAGTCTAATCTAGAAAATATTCTATGCATACCTGATTAATAAGAATAGCCCCTTGTCGCTGGGTGGTGGCAGCGATATAGGTCAGAGAGCCTCAGCATAGCGGTGAACCGGGCTAGTGGCATCTCCCTGGGAATATTTGTAGTCATGCAGGGCCTGTCTAAATCAGAGGACTTAACATCATTACAATCTCCCCCTTAGGATATGCAACAACGATTCTGTTTCTAACAATATGCCCATTACATTGTCTAGGATGGGTGCTGAAGGGAGGTCATCTTTGAAGTGCAAACATCTGCCTTAACTATGGTCATTTGACATGATAGAGTAAATGCAAACAGAAGGACCAAAGGAAGAGCCACCTTTTCTTTCAACTCATAACAAATAATATCATAGTGATGTGTCTGAAACTAAAACAAGCGGGCCACATTTCAATTTCCTAGGAATTCTCTTCTATATGGAAATCCATACTAAGTATGGTCTCTTTGTACTACAGATTATTGGAAGCATCAGGACTTAAGGAAGAGCTTAACTTGACAATCTTGCATTGCTTTTTCTCAAATTCAGATCTTAAAATTAACTTTTTAAACCAGAGATGGTTGGTTTCTGCTTTGAGTGGGATGGGAAAGGACTTCCATAGGCATTCCCAACTGGCTAATTTAAGTCTGTGGGCTGAAACCCAACTACGTTGTTCTTTAGAGAGTTGGAGGACAAACTGAGTCCCTGCATCATACATTGTTTTTGTAGTTCAGATACGTTCATAAATTCAGTAGCCTTGTGTTTGTGAAGAGTAATTTTCATTCTTTTATAGTTGAACGAGATTCCAAGAAGTGAACCGAAATGTGTAGCAAACAGCCAACGTGTATTGTGCCCCTTCACGACACTCAGGGAAGGGGCTTTTTCAAGGTGGAGGTCTGTGTAGAAGTCACAGTAATACATGCGATATGAGGTGAAAAAGTAGCAAGGTGGTCCTGGCGGTAGTCTATTATGATCTGAGAGTCTACATTGAAAGTTAGCACTGAAATAAATTAGGAAAACACATGTAGAAGTATGTAAAATCATGTAGAAAGGGATTTGAGATGGATCCTTTTCTTTGTTGGTTACTAGTGATTCTGCAAAATATGGTCTGAAAATGACTCAAAATTCCTAAGGCCAAATAAAAGACCAGAAACTGTGCTCACGGAATATGGTAAAGCCTGTTAAGTGTTTTATTCATAAAGCCCAAATAAAATATTTACAAAAATCGTAACTCAGTTACTAAAGTGGATGAGCATGGAAAGAGTATGTTGGACAGAGCTCTTGTAGACACTGATATGCCTCACACACATGTATGTGGGTGTAGATATATATATATATGTTTATAGTGGTGGTTTGGTGGTGAGCAAATAAATCACTACTCACGTAAATAACTGGGTTTGCCTCGTCTCTTTTTGCTGCTGCTGCACTGCTGCAAAGACGTCTTTATGCCGAACATATATATATATGTTTACATATATATATATATATATATATATATATATATATATACACATATTATATATATATTTATATACATATATATATATACATTCACTGAAAAAAACATAGGTTTCAGGCACGTTAAAGTTAGAAATTAGCATTTAAAAAACCTTGGAAATTCACTGAAAAAACCATAGGTTTCAGGGGCGTTATAGTTAGTTGGACATTTCACTTGTACAAAACCATAGAAATTCCCCCGTTATAGTTAGTTCAGCTAACTATAACTCACGCGCCCTCAATGCACTGCTGAAGACGTCATATATTACATCACTCATGACATGGTCAGTGACATCACTCATGACATCACTGATGACTTCTCAAATGACATCACTGGTGACATCATCCAGTGAATGTGTATTTTTCTGAAAATTAAATATGTTTTATATATGTATATCTCAAGATCGATGGAAGAATAAATGGGTATATAAGTGTCTAAATGGATACTTTTGTTTTTGTAAAATTGATTGTATAACTGACTGATTAAGTGTATCTTAGTGAATACATGGGTTAGTGAGTAATGTTTAAATATGTAAATATCTGTATCAGTCTCTCACTTTGTGTATAAGTGGCTGCATGGGTTGGTGAGTAGCTACACGAGTGTCTGTATGGATTATTAGTTGTTTTTTGGAGTATCAGTATAAGTGTCTGAGTGTCTGTATGGTTCGGTGGGGGGTATTACTTAGATGCATGAATGAGTGACTCGCTGTTTATATGTGTTGAAGACAGGCATGTGTGCAGGACTGTATGGGTGGATGAGTGTGTGTGGGTGTGTTAGTGAGTGAATGCTTGTCTCAATAGTGTCTTTATGAGTAACTACATATGTTTTAAACTAGTTTATGTGAGTATTGGAAAAGTTCCTGTATAAATAAGTGTGTGTTTCTATAAGTGATTGTTTAAGAGAGTAAGTATGTGTATGTTTCTGTAGAAGTACGTGTGGTGGTATGTGTATAACTGTATATGCAAGTAAATGGATGTTTGATACTTTGTTTGCATGTGTAACTATGTGAGTGAGTAACTCGATGGATGAGTGTCGGTGTGTAACAGGATGTATAGGTGTATGAGTACATATAATGAGTGAGTACATGTGTGAGTGACTATATAGGATTGTTGGTGAATGAGTGGATGTGTGTGTAGATCTTGTAATAGGTTGTTGTAACTGGTATTGGTATGTCCATTGTTTAGAAAATGTTAGTTTCTATTTTTGAGTGTGTGTATCAAAGGTTATATTTGGGTGAGAGGAGGTCTGCCACTCTTATCACAAGGATGATGTCATCAGTGATGTCATTTGTGCCTGAAACCTATGTTTTTTTCAGTGAATTTCTAAGGTTTTTTGAATGCTAGTTTCTAACTATGCCTACAGAGGTATGACATGGGAGGAAAGAAGAAAAATTGCACAGAAAGAAGCAAAAGAAATGCAGAAAGAAGCAACAGAAGTCCTCAAAGACGAAGAAAAGTGCAGGAAGAAGCAAGACGTGCAGAAAGAACAAACAGAGGAGCAGAAAGAGGCCTTGTTGCAAAATCATCCTGTGCCCTCAACTTTTTCAGATCGGTACTGGTGGTAACTGACTCTTACTAACCAGGCCTAGAGCCAGTGCTATGCTAAAAGACACTTAGAATACAGTGAAAACACCTACATACACTAGGGAACACTATGTGTTGGGGAACCCCTGTGATTAGCATGACATCCTCTGTAAGCCCATAATATATAATAGGGCAGGGGGATTAAAACTACCTCTAAGTCAGAGGTGTAGAAAGGCCCCTCCCTTCACTACTATGCTAATGCGCCCGGTGGCATGTTTTAAGTTGGGGGATTAAGTCCCCTTGAATGTTGGGTGTCACTGAGGTCCACTATGCAAACGTGTCCATTTGCCTCAGAAAGAACTCTTTTTCTTAAATGGTGTAAATCCGTTCAGTACTTGCTGAGAAAATCAAAAAATTAAAATATCGATATATAGAGGCACGGAGGATCCGGCACCCTGACGATCACGAGCTGTATTCTGATTGGCTGTCAACACTTCAAACCAAGAAGTGTTGGCAACCATCTTGTGCCTCGGTAGAACCGAAGCACAAGAAAACAGATAAAGGAACCTACAAAACAAGAAAAGAGGGCAGGGTAGAAACACCCTAACCCCCTAGGCCTACTCAGGGGGTCCCACAAGGACCCCCAGGGCCTAGAAAAGCATTAAAAAAAAAGAGAATCAGCGAAATCTCTGGAGCATCCACGGATCCGGCCGAGAAAATAAAAAAAACGAAGCACGGGCTCCCGCGCTTCCTTAATATTTAGTCCCCGGGTGGGCCAGGTCCCGGGGGCAGTGAAAAAAAAAAGTGTGTGGGGCCCCAATTACCCCCACACTGCCCCGGGGACCGCCAACTCCCCGGGGCTTGATTACATAGTTGTCTGGGCACGCAGCCCCCGCAGCCCCGGAACCGCCACCCCCCGGGGCTCTGCATGTAATGGGAGGGGGACCGCGCGGCCCCCCTCCTGGAGCCAGTGATGGCCCTGGGGACCGCCACCCCCCAGGGCCGGCTCCTACAGTGTCCCAGGGTGCCCACCCCGATCCACACGCTGACTTTAAGAGTCCGTCTTTGTAAACAATAAGTTTTCATGGCAGAGGCCATGTTGTTGTAATGGCTGAATCTGTTAATATAAACAAAACATGTCAGCCTGCAGAGTTGACGAGGTTCTCATTTGTGTGTGCTCTAAGAATGTCACACTTTCTATTAGAGATAAATAAAAGCTGACACCAAGCAGGGAATGAAAACATACGGAGTAAGCATTGTCACAGTGTTCATGACAAGGAAAGGTGCTCTTAGTCTTACTGGGTTAAATACTGTCTCTTCCCTACTTAACCTGGAAGCACTCCTCTGCCATCTTGGACTGGGAAACCCTTGTTCTCTTCGATGTAAACGTGTACTCTGGTGGAGTGGGAAGGAAAGTAACATTGCTGGCATTTCTAAAGTGGTCTCCAAAGTTTCTATGCGTCTGTTGTATATCTGTGGAGTCTGATATATCCATGACAATGCTGAGACCTCCGAACAACCCTGACGCCTAGGATACCTTTTGCACAAAAAAGTGACATTTTCCAGGTAAAGCTATTTTGTCATTGTGACATTTGTCCAAAATGAACTTTCATCCCCTGTTTTTTTCGGGCTGTCCTTCCCACTTTTGGACATTTCTGGAACTGGATCACAAAAAATTGTGTTTTAAGGATCATTTGTGAACTTTGAAATGTACCATCATTTCAGAGGACACGCATGAGAGGGTGGTGTGATCCTCAGATGTAAATCCTAGCGGTAAAACAACAGTAAGATAGAACTGAGGGGATCTGAAGCTGAAATGGATTTGAGAGGCAGAGGACTGCATGGCAAGGTATGTTTGCCGGTGACGACCTGAGGGAGTTTGAGACGATGTGAAGGGAGACACGGATTCAGGTGTTATAATTGGACATTTATTTCCTTACTCAAGCCCAAATGGATGGTAGTGGTGCCATAATCCAAGAAGGTGGCATGCATCAGAATGGAGTCTTTGTGAAATTTTCAGGAAAAAGACGTATGCAATATATACTCAAAAATAGGTCCTGATGAAGTTCAGTTTAGCTGAACGAAACACATTGGCTGTAACAGTGGCTGTATTTTAAGAAAAGAAAAGATAACATTCTCAATAAAGAAAGTAACCAACATCAAAAAGAACTTTGAACTTTTCGTGTGGGAGCACCATCCTGTGGTTTATCTTTAAGGTATGTTTTCTACTCGTCCAGACATTTTGGAGTGTTTCTGTTTTATTTATTTGAAGTGTATGCAAAAGGAAAATGTGCCGTGTCTTAATCTGTCCCACATCATGGAATGTGATAGGTATTCTTGTTTTATAGTGTGGTTGCTTGTTGGGATTGTTCTATTTTAGACAGTTAATTCCAGAGTCGATGGGAAGGCTGTGTGTCAGTAGCTGTTTTCCTCAGCTGAATCAGGAGAAAAACATACTACCTACTTTCTGGCTATGTGTAGTTCTGAATGATGGGCATGGGGCAAATCAGGAATGCCAGGTAACTCTACAAGGACTTAGTGAGAGGGAACAGACGAAATACAGGAGGTTCATTACAACTTCGCCCTGCCCCAAGTATTGTAAAGAGCAACAAAGGGAGGAAGAAAACAAATGAAAGTAGAATATAGCATGCCTTTAAAATCTAACACGTATGCTGGGTTTTTTCTGTACCCATTTTAAGAACGTGATAAAAAATTAATCATAAAGAAATTCCTGGTGTCGACCTTCACATTTGTGCACAAGAAGTACTTTAACTGTGGTTTTACACTAAAACCAATACCCTAAACGTGTGCCCGGGTCTTAGTCCCAAATCAGAAATACCTAATGGAGGACTACAAAAAATCAGATATCTCCTGGCAAAATGATATATGGGATAAAGTACCCCCTGAAAAATATTAGAAGTCAATGAGAAGTTCCATGACCATATGGAGGAATGAGGCTTTATAAGGTTATGGATTTTCAAGGGGACTTGTAAATCCTTATACTGTACGCCAGGGGTACTGAATCCCATATCCATTACCTTTCCCTCAAACCACTTAAAACCTTGGTGCATAGCTCTTTCTTATGAAAGTGCAAGCATGTTTGCAAACATGAAGAATAAAAATAAAACCTCCAGTGCAAAATTAAACACATCAACAAGTTATTCGATATTTGTTCCAAACAGATATCAGAAAAAAGCTCAAAATGTGTAGAAACAAGCAGAAAGATCCCTAACTGTCAGTAGGATCGCGAAAAATAAACATGTTCTTTGTGCTTGTTATTGCAAACTAGAAAAATAGAGCAGAAGAGAGAAAGCAGCATTCTGTTTTTTGTTGCTTTAAACAGCTGCTACTATTATGCTCTGCGGTCTTACCTGCCTTTCACCTCAGCTGCTGGCTATGTCAGCGGGCACTGTGATGTTAGAACTCAACTGTAATAATTTAAAATAATTCCGGGCCATATGTATCAAGCTATTTAGCATTCGCAAAGGCCGAAATTCTGCGAATTTTGGCCTTTGCGAATGCTAAATACCTAAATGGTATGTATCAAACACTTTTGCATCAAAATAAGGAATCGCAAAATTTGCTATTCCTTATTTTGCGATTGCACTTAAGGAATCGCAAATTTTGCGATTCCTTGAATGCAATGTATCAAAGAAAAAAAATGCAATAAATGCCATTAAGGAATCGCAAATTACCACCAACTTCTAGTTGGTGGTAAGTTGCGAATTCTTTTAATAATGTTTTTTTCAAACAAACCAAAGGTGCCATATGACGCCCATACATGCCCTTAGGGCATGTATGTGCGCCAAATGCCCCCAAATGTCTTTTTCAGGGGTGCAGCAGGGTGTTCTTGAGACACCCCTGCACCCTTGAAAAAATTCCTAATTTGCGATTAGCTAATTGCTAATCGCAAATTGCCCCTTCATTCCTATGGGCCTCCTGGCCCATAGAAATGAATGGGTAATTTGCGATTAGCAATTTGCTAATCGCAAATTAGGAATGGTAAGGAATCGCTATATAAAAGCGATTTTGTTCATACATACCATTTTGCATTTCCAAAATAGCGATTCCTTAAAATTCGCTATTTTGAAAATGCAAATTGGTTTGATGATACATATGGCCCGTAGTTATTAAACCTTCTCTTTATAATCAGTGACTGGGTGTGTCACAAGTCGCCAATTATAAAGAAATTGGAGTCTGTCATTTATAGAGGGATCTCAGAATCCCATGTATCATACTAATAGAAACAGAGCTGGATTCTTGAACCAACTGTTTGCGCCCTTGGTCCATGTGCATCTGTGAGTTCTGTATTGAATATAAAGGATCTATTTTAGCCTTATGGTCAAATATATCCTGTGCCAATGTTCAGTGTGTTCATTAAATATAACATTTATGTTATTTATTTAGCCCACTCTTTTCTTTGTAAGTGACTCAATGAATATGGACATTTACATGGCGCACCGCTGCAGATTACAACAGCCCACAACATTATTTCTAGCCCTTAGAATGACACACTTGTAATTTTATAATAATCACCGCTATCATCAAACCTTTGTTTAGACCTTAGCACATTAAGAGCCGAAGGATCATGGTCTGAGAATCATGAAGGCGCCTTTTCTGCTCGAGTACCACCCACATATGCAGTGGATGCAGATCCACACATTCATAACTGCCCTTTCTTCATCAAAATGCGCATAGTGGATGCGTGGCACATCCACACATGCATAGGTGCCTCAATAGGAGCTTACTGAGTACTTCCAGGATCCATCCTCTGCACCAATATGCCAAATGTGTTGAATGGTCTGTAGATCTACACATGCACATGTGTCTCAACGAAAGCTTAATGAGTACACCAGGGACGCTGTACTTTTTGCCAGCTACTGCTCACCGCCACTGCCTGGTGGGGACTCAAAGCCCCAGAACTCTGTGCGCCACCAGGAGGGAGGAGCCTGCACTTGACAAGCGCTTTAAAAAGCGCTAACGATACCGAAGCACGGGACGCGCGTGGGGCGTGCCCGCGCAAAGCCCGGTCCAAGGGCGGGCCCGTCTTGCGCCCATCAGCAACAGAAGGAGGCAGGGCAGGGCCACCCCCCTTGGCTTTCGCACTCGACATGATATGAGGAGCTGAAGCGAACCGCGTTTATCCTGCCCAGTAGTAAGTTTCTCCTGGTTGTTCTATTGCATCGGAACTTCCTGAGATATATCTGGGACTTTTGCCATTGACTTTGATATACTGACATTGGGGAAACATTTGGGGGTTTGTGTTGGTCTTTTGCAGCCTAACTGTTGCTATTTCACCCAACTTGGCTCTGTCTTTATCTCCGGGCATGGGTAAGAGGAAACATCCAAGCGGGCTGTTAAATCACAGAGTACCTCACACCCACCCTCATCCATTCTGAATTATATCACATGTGCAATGGGGGTTTTGGAGAAACAAATTATGAGTGTGGAGGAGCCCTTAACATCCTGCTCTAATAACATTTCAGGCTCAACCTCTATTGGCTAGCTACAATTATCAGTGATCATCCCGCTACTAGCCCTAGTTCAGACTGTGCTGTTAGTCTGCAGGCGGCTGGGCAGAGGGAAGAAAGGAAGTGCCCCGAAAAATTGCCTAGTATTGTTCTTCCAGATCCTCAACTAGCTAACCAACCCCCTAGCAAACGATTTAAAACCCTGTCTACTGCCCCGTCAGTCCCGCTATCTGCATTTAGCAAAGATGGGAGAATAGGAAGAGCAAGAGGGAGTAATCAACGTTCGAAGAACACCTAAAAGCAGTCCTTGACTAAAAAACAAAAAACCCAGGGGTAGAACAGCAGTATGCAGATTATGTAGCCCTGTTTGCCCATGTTAAATCCTTATCTTAATCAGTAAGGGTTGCTTTTAGTTCACTGACTGAACAATTAAAAGGGATAGAGAAGAGCATCCTCTCCGAAATAGACTTGCAGGAAAAAATCAGCTAATGCCAGCAAACCACCAGCACCAGCACCCTCAGCAAAGTACAGATAATAGTGTCTGTGCACAATCCTCTTCTTGTACTAATTCCATTCCTAACACTCGAGGTACAACTCAACCCTATCATCTAGTGGGTGGCAGGCCAGGGGACATGATAAACGCTGACTCAAGCACCAACCTGTCACAGGGTGGCCCCCTTCTCCCCCCTCAACCCTCATCTTCTCGACTCGGGCCTTACAGTGGCCCCACCATTCCATAAAACCCCCCACACATTCCAACTTGTACAGACCCAACTACCACTGACTCCAGGTGCACTTTCCTAGTTACAAAAATGGATTGTTTAGAGCTCCCACCCGCAGCCACACCCTAGGTAGTAATTTTAGCAAACGTCCCGGTTCTCACTAATCCTGCACACAAGTCATGGGAATCCCTAAGGAACAAATCCCTAAACTGGTTGAACGCAAGGGTAGGGCTTGGAGGAGCACTCTTGGCTGATTTGAAAATGATCAGGAGGGTTAGATGGGTGGGAACAGGAAGCACAACGTTAGAGGGTGACTGTGTTGTGCTTTCATTCACTTCTCCCAACTTGGTGAATCTTATTTTCGATGGAGCCAGCCTCCCCGCTCTTGCACTTAAGCATATTATGGTTTTACCACTTGGCTTCGTTTATCAACCGCCAGCCCACTTCGAACAGCTGCCATTTGCAGTAGACCCACATCACCAGGGGTTTCGGCTAGAGTTCCAACATCCAATTTAAACCTATAACAGGTTTGATTACCTCTCCACTTTAAATGGTATGGATTGACTAAAGAAACCTGTGGGAATAAACAAGGAGAATCAGTCTGGCCATGTGATTGTCATACCGCATGAGAGGGGGGTCACAAGCGGAGATAGACGAGGCGTCTCTGCATTCAGAAATCTCCGAGTGTGGTCTTGTGGGTTATCCATCGCCATTGTCTTTAGCAGACACTGGGGTCAGAACTCTTGCCACAGCCCTTAATGTCCTCTATGGAATGTTGCTGGTTTACGCCACAACTTCATTATGAATGATTGGGTAGACTGCACGTCCAAATTTAACATTCTTTGCCCACAGGAGACTTGGGCAGTTGAGCCTATACATTTAAATGGTTTTAAAACATTTCGCAGTGCAGCAATAGTGTCCTAGCACGGGCGACTGAAAGGGGGCGTGTGTATTTATGTTTCAAACATGTTGGCTCTTCTAAGTTTCACAGCGATTGTAACAAGAGTTTTTTGGATCAAATTGTCAACTACTAGATCACGACCTAGTGAAGGCCTTTCCCCTAACTGTTGTGACCCCATTATTCTATGCGGCGGTGACTTTAACATATGCACATGCCCCGTGACAACTAATAAGGCATATGGTATGACATCCCGTGACTTCTGTGAGACAACCCACTTTATCCATTCAGAGTTTGGGAATACTCTAAACGAGTTAATATTCAAGCACAAAAACAACAAAAGCCCCTGCTCTAGGAAAATAGCAATAAAGTCTCTGTAGTTTCTGGTTGTGGTAACAATAGTAAAATATGCACATCGACAATGTTTCAAAGTCAATAGATAGCGGTGTGCCAAGAAAGAAATTTGCAATGGAGTAGAATCCTTGTTATGGAAAACAGTTTATTGTTCCTCTTGTTGTGGCCAACACGTGTTTCATCGCAGGGAAACAAACTGCGAATCTTCAGGGCCTTTTAAGAGAAAAAAGCCGGGATTAGTGATGTGGCCAACGCCCAGGAGGGCGAGAGTGTGGAGAATGCGCTTTAAACGCGTAGTTAGTTAGTTCCTTATTGGGCTCATAAGGGGGCCATGACCGGGAGGAGAATAGATTGAAGCTGTAACGAAAAACGGCGCCGGGAACCACAGGAAGGGGAACGAATCTAACCAGGTGCACCCGCCTGACTTCCTTTTTCGAGCGTTACAGCTTCAATCTATTCTCCTCCCGGTCATGGCCCCCTTATGAGCCCAATAAGGAACTAACTAACTACGCGTTTAAAGCGCATTCTCCACACTCTCGCCCTCCTGGGCGTTGGCCACATCACTAATCCCGGCTTTTTTCTCTTAAAAGGCCCTGAAGATTCGCAGTTTGATTCCCTGCGATGAAACACGTGTTGGCCACAACAAGAGGAACAATAAACTGTTTTCCATAACAAGGATTCTACTCCATTGCAAATTTCTTTCTTGGCACACCGCTATCCATTGACTTTGAAACATTGTCGATGTGCATATTTTACTATTGTTACCACAACCAGAAACTACAGAGACTTTATTGCTATTTTCCTAGAGCAGGGGCTTTTGTTGTTTTTGTGCATTTTGTGTGGATTTCTGATCCACCTTTGAGCGGTTACGAGGGATTACCGCCCGCCCCTTTGCCTGGAAACTGATACCTTACAACACCACAATACCCTGCGGTCACTCGGTTGTGCGCCTATCCATATCTGGAATACCTTAAACCCTCCCAGTAGATCAATAATATTCAAGCACAATTTGGGGTTTTGTAACAACTTAATTTGTATACCAGTTCCAGTTAGGTGTACTTACAATGGAAGGGGGGACAATAGTGTGAGAGATTTCTTACTGTTCCCCCAGCGTTATTCAACACTGATCTTGGAATTTACTGTGCACGACATAGGGCCCAGCGATCATTCCCCCCAAAGTGTCTAGTTGAACTTTGATCTTACCAGACAGTTACGCGAAACACCAAAAGTTACTGCATTAGATGAAATTGTGATCTCCTGTCACAATGGGTATGCGTTGAAGTGGTCCCTAGTGGATCCATCTAACTTCCTCGCAAAATTGATCCGACAAAGAGGGAGGCCTTTGAAGTCTGCTTAGATGAAACCACTGAGGTGCACAATTTCATTTTAGCATTTAATCAAATAAAGAAGGGCGTAGGCGAGGGCCTTTTTACAAAACAGAAAACACCAAAGGCGGGCGTGTGTGGCTGGTTTGACTCAGCATGTACTAAAGCTCATAGAAATTTGAAATTAGCTCTAGCTGAACAACCTAGAATTGTAAGGAAAGTCCGGGAGTGTAGACTGGTTTACAAAGCAGCCATTAAACAATGGAAAAGAAACTTGAAGGAGGATACATGGAACGAGCTACTGGAGGCTAGTCTATTCAATAACAAAGCCACGTTTTGGGGTGGTATTAATTCACCTACCCATAACCTCCCAGACTCTCCACTTGCAGAGATAGCGATCACAGAGGATGCTTGGATAGCTCCCTTTTCTAATCTGTATTCCCCTAGGGAAGATCCTGTTACTTCCACCGCCAGCCAAGCCCATCGGCCCTTTAAAGGTTTCCAGATATCCAGAGTTTTCCTTGGACAAAGTTGTTCTGGCCCTGAAAGAAAATAAGGGGGGTAAAGCCCCAGGGCCCGACTGGATCCCTATTGATCTGTTAAAATGTAATATTGAGCTCTGGGGCCTTATCCTGACTTTGCTTTTTAAAGCTTGCCAAGTCCAGGGCTTTTTATCCACCTGGCCTGAGTCGCTTACTGTCCCCATTTTTAAGAAGGGTGACTGCAACAACCTAGAGCAATACTGGCCCATTTCTCTTTTGGATTGCCTGGTGAAGGTTGCTGGAGGCATGCTTTTAGGACGACTACAGGATTGGGTGGAAACCAATAATATCCTCTCGGACCTAAAGTATGGGGTTAGGGCTGGGCTGGGAACTGTAGAGCAGGCCATAAACCTAGATCTATTAATTGGCAAATATGTGCACATGAAAGGTGGCAATCTGTTTTTAGTTTTTGTTGATTTATCTTCTGCTTTTTTAGCTCACGATAAGTTATGGGCAATCATGGCCAACATGGGCGTGAACGCCACAATTGTGAACTTTCATAGAGATTTGTACGCCCAAGGTAGAGGCAGAGTACGCTATGGCATCATTGGTACTTGTACTGAGCTATTTAATACAGGAACAGGGGTGCGCCAGTGATGCGTAATGGCCCCCTTCTTATTTAACCTCTATATTAACAGCGTAGGCGACATACTGGCAAGTAAATGTGCGGATCTACCCCAGGTGGGACAGCAGCCTATACCAACATTACTTTATGCCAACAATGCAGTGTTAATGGGCTGTACTCCAATTGTATATAAGAAACAACTAGGAAAAAATCTTCCACCTTCAGTGATAAGGCGATATTTGGAACCAACAAAGAGAAATGAGTGAATACACATACAAAGGAAAAAAGGCAATAATTCATATTTATTTAGAAAGAACCCTCACTCACCCTAGTGGTGACATGCTTCATCATGGGGTTCCCACTGGAGGAACCGAATGTCCCTCCAGTGTGCTTCAACGCCTGGTTTTACAGTGGAGCAGGTTCTTGTGAAATGAACTTGATATATGTGTTTAAGTGCAAGTGATAGTGAATTAAAAAATATTAGCTGTACCCGAAACTATTTTATTTGGTGGTCAGCTAATATTATTAAAAACAGTGTGTGGGATATTGTTAGTGTTAATATTATTGGCCACTTATATCCCATCAAAGGTAGGTCAACATGTTTCAGCTGTCTCTTTTAATTCATGCAGCTTTCTTCAGGACCAGTGACGTGAATATCCCTGGTGGTCCGCGCTCGCTAAGGCGCGTTCGACCAGTGGATGTATGTGAAAAATTGATTTTTATAAAGAAATTACCGGAAAATTCGGTTTTCTGCACCCTAGTATTTCCAGGGGCCCAAAAAAAAGCACGAATTTATGGTGCTGTCGTCTGTGGGCTTAAGCGGGGGAGGCTATCTTCACGCTACTGCCATTCGCTAGTAACGACTCGCCTCCAGCGACCTACTATGTCCGCTGCCGCCACCCGGAAAGCTTTTTTTGGGCCCCTGGAAATAGGTAGCGAGATAGAGAGGTATTGAAATAGAGTGTGAGTGATGTAGTGAGAGAGTGAGGTAGATAGAGAGTGAGGTAGTGATGGAGAGTGATGTTGTGAGGTAGTGAGATAGAGAAAGATTGATGTATTGAAAGAGAGAGTGAAGTAGGGGGTGTTAGTGATGTTGTGAGGTATTAAGATAGAAACAGAGTGATGTAGTGAGATAGTGAGGTAGTGAGGTAGTGAAAGAGAGAGTGTAAGTGACTTAGTGTATTTGAGAGTGAGGTAGCGAGATAGAGTGAATTAGTAATTTAGAAAGAGAGAGTGAAGTTGTGAGGTAGTGAGAGAGTGATGTAGTTATTTTTTGATAGTGTGTGGTGATATAGTGAGGTAGTGAGAGTGAGATAGAAATAGAGTGATGTAGTGATAGAGAGGTAGTGAGATAGAGAGAGAGTGAATTTTGAGTAGTGTGTTAGAGTGAGAGATAGTTACTGTTGTCGTGATATTGTGTTGCTGTGAGAAAGAGAGAGTTGAGTAGTGAGTTAGAGAGTTAGTGAGAGAGTGTAGTATAGTGAGTGATAGTGAGGTAGTGAGAGATAGTGAGGTAGTGAGAGATAGAGATGTAGTGAGAGTTTTAGTGAGAGAGTTAGGGAGACAGAGAATGACGTAGTGAGAGGTGTGGGGGAAGAGAGTGGTGTGGGGGAAGAGAGTGGTGTGGGGGAAGAGAGTGGTGTGGGGGAAGAGCCTTCTTAGGGTATTTTGTTTTACTTTCTATTACTTATACCTTTAATGCCTGTTGCACATGCTTGCAACAATACATTAAAAAAAATCTGAGTCTTGTCAAGGCTCGACCTACTAACTTTGCCAATGTTTGTTATTGGAGCAGAAACACCGACTATGAGGTGCTGTTAACTGGAGTGCCGATACTGTATTACAGACAGAAGAACATGTGGCTGGGACCAGAATACGCTGCATATGGTCAGTGTATGTTCTTGTAACCTGTAAATAGGAGTAACATGATGCACAGTTATAGATTTGCTTTAGGCAGAAGAAAAGAAAAAAAGCTGTTTACCAGGACCGCGACCAGTGTTCGCAGATAGATCTGGGTAGGGGCTACAGCAAGGAGGTGTGACTACAGGCAGTAAAAGCAGACCTCTTACCCTCCTCATCCTCAACTCAAAGCAAAGACACGGAAATCATTCGATTAAAAAATAAGCCTTCGAGCTCGAGAGGTTAATAAACCTTGAGTGGTAAGTGACATTAAAAACATCTGAGAAAGGAAATTTCATACTGACAGGCACATCTATGTTCTGGATTAACTAAAGCCAGTCTCTGAGCCAGTTATTAAGACAACCCCCAAAATATTAACTACACCAACACTGACCATTTATGTAGCATCCAACACGAACTCTCAAATAACCTTTGACCTAATCATTTTAGCAAACTAGGTAAAATAAAAGGTAACTGTGCTCTTCCGGGCGCCAATCTCTGCATTAACCCAACAGGTTATTTGAGTAATTTGCGGCTGGTAACGCCGCAGAACCGAAGTCAAGCCTATTCATAACGAGGAACTTTACACTAGAGAAGCCAGGCCGCCCTGCCAGTGGGACACAAAGAGCCTCGGTGAATGGATGCAGGAGTAACACACCCAGGAAGAGCTGGCTGCACACGTGAGTGCATTTGCATCACTGGTGGGGGCAGGAAATGCGCTGTGTTCACCCGGAGTATTCAGCAGGATGCGGGCGCGCCTGGGCATCACCATAGGAGCGCCAACAGGGCACGGCGGTCAGGCTGGCTGGACACGGTAGGCTCCAGTGAGTTTCAGCACTGTTCGGGTCATGCCGGACAGTACCATGTCCTGCAAGGATTTCAGGAATGGGGCCATGGGTGCGCCAGGTAGTCCTTTGGGGAGTGCGCCCTGGGGGCAGATGGCCCCAGCGGCTCCCTGCCCGGAGAGCAACGCTCGGGAAAATGGCGGACACAACGTTCCAAATTTTTCGGATTGGGGGCGTGTTCGATGTTCTCAGAATGGACGTGGCCTAAAAGTGGAAAGAAGAACACCGAATACACCTCCAAATCCGAAAAAGACGGAGCCTATTCGGAGGGACAGCTCTCTCTTCCAATGGCTGGCCTTCGTTTTGGAAGCCAGCCAATAGGAGAGAGGCAAAAACAGAGGCGGGACAAATAGTCCATACTAAGAATCAATAAATCTCGGTACTTCCGGTTCTGCCTTCGGCAGACCGGATATTACCTCGACCGAAAAATTGAATGGTTTTCTCTGTAGATTCTGTCTCGGGCGTGGATCTTCAGCACCAGGACACCCTGCTTGGGTAATAGCTTACATTACACATTTTCAAAGGCAATTATATCCATCCACATTGGCGCAGGGGCCTCACTGGAAGCGTAATCCATCAGGAGAGTGCCAAGCACCACTGCCACGCGGAGGGCGGGGGCACTGCAGGGCCAGAAAGGCCAGTGCCTCATAGAATCTCAACTATTACATGAGATGCAACATTACTTTGAGTGTCGGCTCAAAACACGTCAAATGCACTTTTGTGATTAGAGAAAAAACACAAGTTTGCGAAAAGCCAAGCTCTTTGTTTAAAACGGTACTTTCAGCTACCCAGACGAGAATTCAACCCTACTTAGGCCTGGTTATTCGAGATCATCATAGACCCGTGAAGATAGCCAGGGCCGGCTTTAGGGCAGTGCTACTGGTGTGGCGGCCCTGGGCGCTGACCTGGGTAGGGGGCGCTGACCTCAGAGAAGGGGCGCTGTGTTTAGCAACAACTTACGTTAAAAAACATCTGTGGCAGAGTTCCTTATGCGTTCAGTTTTCAACCCGTATTAAAAATGTCAAGAAAACTCTTGTGACTAATGTTCCAGTTAGAAAGAGAGATCAGAGTTTTGTCTAGTGCTAGTTTTTACTCTCTATAAAGTAGCACAGAGGGTTAATGTGCCTGCTGCAACGAACATATACTGTGCAGATCACAGATCGGTATTTTATATGGATAGTTGAGTGGATTACTGCTTTTGTCACAGAGATCCTTTGTTACCGCAGTTCATAAGATACAGCCCTAATATGTAACCAGGGCTCGAGTCGGGGGTACACGCAGGTACACGACGCCCCCCCAATCTTTTCACAGAGTGGACACCGTCCCCCCTGCCAAGAAGCTGGGCCCCACAGAAATAAGCTGAACGTGTCCCGGTGAAATTTTCAGACACCGGAACACGTTCAGCGCGTGACGTCATCGTGTCATTTGCATATTGTCAGGCCCCCCACTTCTTTTTATACGACTTGTGCCCTGTATATAACAGTGACAGTTACGAACTGTCATCAAAAAGATGCATGCAAACTGCATAAAATAGGTTAGGACGGGAAGTTTTTCCCCAGTCTTTCATTTTCTATTCCTAATGTTGCTGGAAAGGGTTTGTTTGGTTAAATATACCTTCTTATTAGTAAAGCCAGCCTTTACCAGTGCTTTAAAACAAATTAAATGTATTTGAGTGAGGGCCTATGGGGAGATGAGGGGCACTTTTGCCCAGTGGTCGTTAGGGAATCCGAGGGGGTGGTCATGGGTAGGCTGACCAACCGTCCGTAAATTTCAGGGACAGTCCTGTCTGTTGTCCGTGATAATATCTTTAACGGACGCCATTTGTCCGTAATTTTGACTATTTTAGGTGACAACCAATAAAGTTGTGCCTTTCACTCTCCGAAGCTATGTAGGATTGATTTGAAAACTAGATGCAAATCCTAGATGTTCGCTGCTCCACAGCACGACTGTTCTCATTGGCCCTAACGCTTCAGGACCAATGAGAACAGCTTTAGGGTGCCCAGGACCCGCAGAGTCCGCTTTCGGTCATTTGTTTCCTGTTTACACTACAGGGTCAGTGGCTGATGAAGAGAAACATTCTTAATGAGTGGAACAGTGGGTGGGATTGAAATTGGGGAGCGCACCGGTGACAGAAAGTGGCATCCCTAACTGCAAATCTGTGTGGGCAGAGGGATGGCCTCCAAGACAAGGAGTGGCGCGTGCTGGTAAACAGATCCATCTGTTGTGGTCACTGAATGGTAGATTGCCACTGATAACTGGGATAGCTCCTTGTTTAGCAGACAACTAGCCTGGGAGTAGTGCCCTGGGTGGCCAAATTACAAGGGGGAATAGTTGGCATGCACTCCAGAAAAGTAGGGAGTTTCCCTCTGTTCTTGAAGCCAGGGAAAATGCAAAGATATTATTAATAGTCTGGTACAAATTGAGACCGAAGTAGCTGTGGGATTGTGCTCTATCAAATGTGCTGACAAGGACATTGAGGAAAGTGGTGACGAAATTCGGAAAGGTCACAGTGAACTGAGCCGGTATTCCAAATGTCTACCGATTTGAACATTCAGGAGGAGAATGAGCAGACAAGCAGATTCGTGGTGCAGGAAGATGGTATGCTCATGGTAGACCCAACGCAATGTCATTAACACTCTTAAAATGTTTGAACGAACGGCTCTAGCCTACGTTCTAGTGCTGGAATGGTACATACAAATGTAAAGTTTGTGAGATCTTTACTAGGGGATTGCTCCAGTGGGACTACTTTCTATGCACTATTGTTGACATGCCGTTACAAGTTGCACCTAGGTTGTAGAATAGGCCGTGGTTAGTTGCCTGTGTGTGTGTGTGTGTAAGGGGGGGGGGTTAATTGTAAAGTTAGGTTTAGAGGATGCCAGTATTTGTGGGCAAAGAAAGGTCCAAGGTGATTATAAAAGGTCTTCAATAAATAAATAAATAAAAATGGTTGGGCAAGGGAGATGGAAAGTATGCAAAAAGACACAGGTTGCACTATTACCTGAAAACACAAAATGGGAAAATTAAGTGCATTTTGGCGCTTTCTCTAGTTAAGCATATGGTGTACTTACATGTAGCTGCTGGTGTTTCGCTACAGTTGAGAACAGGTAATGTCTAATGATATCTACTGGGACGCTAGGCGGTCAGGAAATATGTCTCATTAAATTGTATGTGCCGACTGTAGATGCTAGACGTTTTTGGAATCAATTCAAGATTACACTGTTTTATATAGAAAATAAAGTGCTGGGAGTGGGAAATTCAAGTTTTGATCTGGACAGACATGGGGCTGGACTCCACCAAAAGACAGCACTAAGCCTGGCGTTGTTAGTTCTTCGTAGCAGAATATGTATAAAATAAATCTGATACACTCCTGGAGGGTACAACAACCTGTACAACAACGTGTTAATATTTGTAAATAGATGGCACTCCTAATTACCCGGTATACATCATTATTACAATTGACTTCTAATTTAAATGTGAGAAGTTTGCGTATGAGGCCAAATTCCTGTTGTCCCAGTCCAGGCCAGAGGTATGGTAAAATGGGGCACAAGGCAGAACTAAGATCCCACCATGGAGATTCACTGTGGAAGTGCTTTCCGATGGGGCCATATTGGAATGGTTGAAGAAGAATGCTAAATCCCAGGGCAAAGAAATAGGAGCTATTCAAAGTGATGATCTGAGGAGTGTGCATGGCCAAAAAATATAGTAACAAACAATAACTGGGACTGAAGAAATAGAAAGAAATTGCAGTTAAGAGAAGCAGCATCCACAATGCCTCTGAAAAATGCTAGACTTGTTAAAGATATGTATGGGAAACACATGGGATACTCTAGACGAATTCATTATTGCCACATATTGGCAACCCAGTGCAGTAACCATATAAATAGATCATGAGCATATGAAATACCACAAGAAGACCTGCACATTTGGTCAAAGTTGCTCGAAAAACTGTGGAGTGCACAATTGTCTCAACCTTATATAAACGTATTTTGACTTTTTCTTATGTAGGTTGTCTGTTTACTTGTATATCATTGTGCGACCTCCTCTGATGTGTCTGTAAAACGTACCATTTGTACCAAAGTTTTGTCCAGAATTTTGACCTTCTGTCCTGAATTTTTGTCCTGAATTTTGACACTTTATCCTGAATTTTTACACTCACCGTCCTGAAATTGCACCCATGCCAGTTGGGTCACCCTAGTCATGGGGTGGGGCAGGGGATGCCCCAAAAAATTGCCACCAGCGCTAAATCGGGCCCTAAAGACAGCTTCATTCGCAACAGGTTTCCGGCTTATGCAGAGTGCAGCAAGCTGCTGTTTTGAAATCCCCAAAATGGCGCGTGAACAGAAGTGCATTCCTCTTATATTTCATGCGGAATAATCCCCAATAATCCCTTACAATTGATGCCGAATAAATGAGCAGGGATCTCCGGGACTAATTCCTTAAACAGAGTTGATTTCACCCTTCCACTATATGAGTGAGTTATATAACGCAAACCTTGGCGATACCGAGCGTACAAGAGCCAAGAGCAGGATCTTCTAGTCCTGGGAAAACAAGATATCATTGTTCGTAAATCGGTCTTCATTGTATGAGCTGCAGGACCTCACCGTCCTGCCAGGGAGGTCTCGGGTATCACCAATTGTGGTGGAGAAGAAAAGGCAATGCAATGCGACTGCGGTGAGAGAAAAGCCTTTATTTCACGGCATGGAAACTCAATGTCCTGTCCCTTGACATGAGGACTGTGAGTACTCAGACCCCTGGCTCATTTTACGGTCGGTGCTCCAGGCCTTCGCTTGATGCAATAATTATAAGACTTCTCCATGAACCTAGGGGCATATGAACCCCCCACTTTAGCAGCTACAGCGGGTCTGTGGTCCTTGATGAGGCTCTTCTGTCTGCAACTCGGCAGATACAGGCTCATAATTCACATGAAAGGGTGGGTGAGTGTGTGGGTGAAAGGATGTATGTAAGGATGGATGTGTATGTGTAAGGGTGGGTGAACAGACAGACGAGCAGCCGCGGCCGATAGTGGGTGTACCTGCAGGGTGGTGACGTGGGGAGAGGGAGGGGCAGGGTGTGGGGTAGTAATCTATGGATTAGGGAGCTTTACAGGTAAGTAAACAAATAAATAAAACGAATTTCTTTGTGCACACTGCATCGTATTTGGGGATGCAGTGCACGCAACAAAATTCGTTTTATTTATTAATATGTTTACTTACCTGTAAAGCTCTGTAATACATAGATTACTACCCCACACCCTCCCCCCGTCACCGCCTTGCAGGTACACCAACTACTGACCGCGGCTGCAGATAAGTATAATGAGGAATAAATGGATGGATCAGTGAGTGAGTGAAACGATCAAGAGATGAGTGAGTGAAAGGAAGGATGGCTGTGTGAAAGGGTGGACGAATGAATGAAAGGGAGGATGATGGATGGATGAGTGAAGGGATGGATGTTAGAGTGTTTTAGTGAAAGAATGAATGGGTGAGTGACAAGGAGGTTGGCTGGATGGATGCATGAAAGGGTGGATGACTGATGAGTGGAAAGGTTAATGGATGGATTCGTGAAAAGGTGGATGAATGAGTGCAAGGGTGAATGGATGGATGGGTGAAATGAAAGATAGATGGATGGATGAAGAGATGGATGGATCAAGGATCATTTGATGGATGAGCAAAAGGATGGATGACTTTTTTTAATGGATGGATAAATGAGTATAAAGAAGGAAAATGGAGTAAAAGGGTGGATGGATGGAGTGGCGCAGTGGCCGACTCCAGAGCGCCAGGTTCACGGTTCGATCGCCGGCAACAGCTCAACTCAGTATCATGTGAATCTGGGCAGTATCTCACTTAATCTCCCAGACGGTCCCGAGCGCCTTGATACCCTTAAGGGGGGGATATGTTTGCGCTTTACAAATAGGAATTATTATTATTACACAAACGTGTTTTGGTGACAGCTTGTCTGACGACATCCCTTGGTCATGATGTCATATACCATTTTAAAGTTTATAGAACTGTAGGATAATGGAATTCCTTTCAGATAGGTCACCTTGTGTGCCATGCTAGCCACCAAGCAGGTGTTTTACTGTGACAGAATTTAAGCAGGCTGTCAGGTCTGGTGTTAGCCAAGACCTTGTGATTTTACTAAACTTTGTATAATATACTTGCTTACAAGGGCTTTCTGCCACCTCTCTTTAACCATTGGTCTGTTGTTGTGTCATTCACATTTTGCTTCCACCCACTCTAGTATATATCATGGGTCAATGGGCCAGCCTACTTAAGCCACTGGTTTACTTCACTTTGAGTGACTGCTGTAGGGCAGTCATCCTTTTAAAGGAGAAGCGTGGCTCAGTGGTTAGAGGCGGCAGACCCGGAAGCTGGGATCGGCCGTGGACCAGGGTTTGATTCCCCGCCTCGGCAGGTCTCGGGCTCAAAAATTCCACGGAGTCGACAATTCTCGCTCCGGTGCCTACTCGACTCACGGGGTCACACTCTGCGACTCTGGGCAATAGCTTGCTTAATCTCCACTATGGCCTCTCGCAGCAGGATGCCTGGCTTTCACCTTGTGGATACCCGGCCGGGATATCTCATAGGGGAATACCAGGACAGGTTCCCTAAGCAAGCGCCTTGGGACCCCTGGGTTAAAGTGCGCTATATAAATCGAAACACATTTACATTTACATTTACCCTGATCAACCCCCATTTTTAGGTCTCGCCTGATCCAGCGCATGCGCTAGTCTGGCCGAGACATTAAGTAGCTGCTTTTAAAAGTGCTACTTTCCCAGCGACCAGCTTGCTAGAACGCACACAGGAGCGGCATGCATGCGCGTATTAGCAAGCTGGTGGCCGACAAGGTAGCACTTGTGGTGATGCGCGTGCATGCCATCCCATTTTTTTTTTGCCATCGCACTAGGCGTGCGCTTGTTTTGACTTGCTCTCTCTGCCTGTTGTTTAAGAAGCCCGCCAAATCGAGCACTCTCAACGCCTTCTTCATTATCAGTATTCATGACCATAGAGAATTTTCAGTCTCCGTTTTATTTTATTTATCCGTGAAGCTGTGTACGTGTCCACACACAAGCCCATACTTCTAAACCTGCCTTGGTTTCTTTGTTAGTAAGAGGTTCCAGTTCAGAGTGAACAACTTTTTCTCAGTTTCACTTCTGTTTGTAGCGAGTGTGGACTTATGCCTTGAAGAAGCGCCTGCACCCAAACCACTAGCTTGTGTGAGCAATGCAGCAGTGAGACTGCATTAGGAGACATTCATTAATGAAGGCCATGGAGTGTTACATGTTGTGTAGCTTGAGAGTTAACTTTCTACTTTCTGAATGTGATATTGAACAAATATTTTTATTAGCAATTGGAACTAGCCCCTTTTGTAAAACACTATCAGGCATGTTAAGCGTAAGCATTGCTCTGCAGATATCCGCCCCTCTTTCACTCACATAAGGAGGTTGGCAGATTGTAGCTTCTTTCTACTGCAAGCATTGTAGGCAAGACATGCCATGGCCTTTTGTCCTGAGTGTGGCAGGGTGGGCATACTTCTGGGCTCCTGCTGCAAGTTAAGTCTAGGTCACTTTCAGTTCAATATTTTTTTTAAACCACGATTTACTGTACTAGCTTCACAAATCGCAATCTGCTGCATAACGTGCAGAGTTCAATGAAAACATTAATTTTTAGCTCAAACTCATCAAAAGGTTCTTTAAGGAAGTACCACATGTCGGGCCCTGCAGTGGCAGACCCTTTGCAGTTTAGTCATCCTTCAGTTACTGATTGCTGGAGCCCTGTATTAAGCTTGTGATAATGCTTTAAAACCTTAAACAGTCAGTATTCATGCATTTAGAAAAGACGGGCTAGCCTTAAAGTGGTCTGCGTTATTTACAACGATTAGCTTTTTGTTGTCACCTAATTTGCTCAACCCTGTTAAATGATGCGATGCTCAGTTTGCCACATAATTGCAGTGGCCCTGTATGCAACTGTTTCACAAGGTGGCACTGTACATTTCAAGGCAGCAGGTTGTACAAAAAAAAGTAAATGGAATTATTCTAAACACTTGAAACAACTGCTGAATTAAGAACGCTGTGTTATCTAAATTGAAGTTGCATAAAAGGTGAACCTCTACGTTTCCATGAAAAAGAAGGAACTATCATTTACATCATCTTCTTTAAACTGCATTTAAAGATGTAAGAGCTTTATATTACTGCTCTGGACCTCTCCATATTTAGTTGAGGAAATTAACACCATTTGGTAGCAAGTGTTCTAATGAGGGCTATTGAGTAGACATTCGCATATGCTAGCAGTAGAGTTAGGTTAAAAAAAAATCAAACCAGTTTTACTGCATTAGTCATCCTAATCATGTTTTTGGCAGACAAACCCCTACAAAATCTAACTGCATGTCAGTATTAGTTTTCTAATCACTGGGCAATTGTATTGCTATATTAGAGCCTACCAATGGAGCACAAACAAGTTAAATTGTTTAGTAATCTGTTTCCAACTCTCATAGCTCACACTACCATATAGGTACCAGGCAATGTATAAACAATTTATATATTTTAAAGACTATCCTCAAATGTGTTAGAATATTGTCATCTTCCTGTTTCAACCCCTGTGTATGGATTCGCTCTTGGGTCTTCATCAGGACAGATTCCTAAATGTGGAGGTTGTATTTCATAGTTGGCGCTAAACATTCACTAAATAGGAGGGTACATGGAGTTCATAAATTGTGCGGTGAATACGTTGGTGGCTGCCTCCCGGAACGGGATGGGTCGACTTGTAGAGTGCCCTGAAGAGTTGGGCAGCAGTCATGCATGCCAAGGGCTAATGGAGGGAGTGATGATCATCGTGGTCCAGTTCAGTCCTCGCTGCCCAGCCAGCAGCTTGCTTTTTAAGTACTTCCCTTGGCTCCGGGCTACTCCCTGTGGCATGCATTCCTCAATGCATCTCATCGTACGACCCATGCTGCTGTGGTCATTCCAGGACCTGCAGGCAGCACTGTCTGTCCTCTGGCTATCACTGTCACGGACTGTGTCCACACTGCTTCCTTCTATAACTGCCTCTTTCCTCGCTCTTCTGTCTGTCTATGTTAATCCAGTACTAACTCTTCTTGCATTTCACTTCAATATGCTCTTTTCTCCCATCCCTTCATTCTTATCATATGTCTCCTCTTGCTTTTTCTGTCCCTTCTACTGCCCTCTCTTTTAACTGCTGTACTTTCCGTCCACTTGCTCTTCCTGGTCTGGTGGCTTAGTGGGCTAATGCATCCACTGTCCGGGCCTGTGTTTGACTTCATTTTCACAAGTTCAAATCCCGGCAGGTCCACTTAGCCTTTCATCTTTCTGAGGTCCATTACATGAGTACCATTGAGTTGGGTAACAATAAACATCTATTATTCAGCGCCAAGATACCCTTCGTGGTGAACATGCGCTTTACAAATGCACGTTATTTTTTCCCCTCTATATTTCCGTCCATATATCCCTTTCCCTGTACTCTTCCCTTCAATCTTTGGTCTTTTTGTAACACTTCACTGCATCACTGTGTGTTTCGTTTTTATGCCTCTTCTGCCTGACATGGTTCTGTTCTGTGAGGTAGGGAAGCTTGAGCTAGTGCTTCCATGCTGTACTTGCCTGAGAGGAAGTGAAGTCTGCTGTATGTGTAGTGTATGGTCTGTGTAAGTATGGGAAGCTTGAAGTCCTGCTGTAGAGGGAGGGGAGGCGCTGGGATGTGTGGTCACACTGCAGACAGCTAGGTTTTCACTGTTATTTATGAAAGGGCACACTGCACTGCCCCCTGCCCTGTACCGGTTTTTATTAGGGAGCCTTGCACTACTGCTGTCTCAGCTCTACCTTTGATGTTGTTTGTAAGTGAAGCTTGGTAAAAACCTTTCCACTATGCAAAAGCAAACCGTTTGGTTTTGCAAGTGCTTTTTAGGTCTCAGCCTGAACCAGCGCGCACTTAGTTAGTGCTCTTGTAATGTGTGGCTGATTTTGTCGTTCATCTCAGCAATGTGTTTTTTTCTGCTGTAATAACTGTAGACACTACATGTGGGGTGCGCGCTTTTTACATATCTCTTTCTACGGTACAGATAGAGTGGAAAATGTACCCCTCTTTTTTTCTGCTACAAGGGCTCTATGTGGCATTCTTAAATGTTGATGACTAAATGTTGTGGTTGGGGGACGCACAGCGAGTTTGATTTGTTGTTTGAAATCTTTTGTCGATTGTTGTTTTAGGCGGTGGGGTGCTGCAAGCAGGTGGTGTGTCCGTCCAACACACGTGTTTGATAAATTTGTTCAATGCGTCACCATGTTACCTTGGTGACATCCCTGCGTTCTGTGCACACCATTGGTGTTTAGACAATAAACCTCCACAGTGTAATTAGTTGTCACAATTTATTGGTGCATTATTTTCAATTCGTAATCCATTATTTTCATGTTTTACATTTTTGATGCTTTCAAGAAACTGCTCCAATGCATTCCGGGTGTTGCACCCTTCATCGGGGAGCTTGTGCTCTCGGCGTGTGAAGTGTCTTGGTTAGTGTGCTCGGTGTTTCCTAAAAGTTGCTCCGACGTTCGTCTCTCCCGCGAAACCCGGATTTCGCGGGAGTGAAGTAGTGTGGCCCACTGGTTAGAGGCGGCAGACCCGAGAGCAGAGGACGGCCCGGGACCAGGGTTCGATTCCCGGCGCGGCAGGTTTCTGGATCAGGGTCAGCGGACTCGATAATTCTCTCGCCTCAGTGCCCACTCTGATCAGCGATCACACTCGGCAACTCTGGGCATTAGCTTGCCTCATCTTCACTAACGGCTCCACCAGACCGCCGGGGATGCCTGGTCTCACCCTGGAGATACCCATTAAGGAACCATCTCTCAGGGAAGCCAGGAAGGGTTTCGCAGCGGTCGAAGCACCTTCGGACCCTCCGGGTAAGTAGTGCGCTATATAAATGCCTATACATACATACACAGTAGTTGCAAGCAGCAACATAGGTGCATGGTAGTGTATTGTAGGTATGGGCGAATCTCGCGTTCGCGAATTTTGCGGATTTGCGAACTCGCAATCCGCGAATTCCCGCGAATTTGCGGATTTTTTTTTTATGTTCGCACGGGTTTCTGCAAGTTCGCAAGGGTTCTGTACAATTTTGCAAATTGCGAAATTGTACAAAACACGTGCGAACTTGCAGAAACCCGTGCGAACACAATGTGCCCAGTAGGGTATGTGCCTCGTCTTGTGTGAATAAAAGGTCAGAGAAAGATCAGTTCAGCAGATGAAGAGAAAGAAGTTCCTGGTCACAGGAACAGCACGGGTATTGCGCTCGTGAAAGTCAAGGATGCAAAGCCTATACAGCATCACAGCTGATTTTCCACGGTAGATTTGGGAAGAAGGCACACCTGTCCAGCCTCGACGACGCTCACGATTGTTTTTGGGCTAATGAATGAGTCACTGAATTTGAGCATCAACTAGTTCGAGCGTCCATGTGTGTGTTACTATGCAATCGTCCCGAAGGGCGCAGGGGTCCCTTGAGTGAGCTGTGAGCTGTAACTATTTTACAATGGCGCTAGCAAGCTGCCAGCGCCGTTGTAAAATAGTTACAAAGTTAGCTTGCACAGGAAGCATTTAGATAAAATAAAGCAGCACCTGCTTCGTTTTATCTAGTGGTTCCTGTGCAAGCTAACTTTGTAACTATTTTACAACGGCGCTGGCAGCTTGCTGGCGCCATTGTAAAATAGTTGCATGAGTGGGGGTTCAACTTTTGAACCCGTTACGTTCGCGGATTTTTTTTTGCGGATTTTGCGGGAAATCCGCAAAATTCGCGGATTGCGGATTTCCCAAAAATCCGCAAAATCCGCGAGCGTAACGGATTTCCCGCTCACACTTAGTGTATTGTAATTGGATAAATATAGCGCTTACTACCTCAACGAGGCGTCGAAGCGTCTAGGCAGCAATTATCACCTCTTTTAATGTCTAATTGATGGCCTCGTCTTGCATGACAAGAATCCAGCACATTTGCATAGCAGGAAATGCACAGAGGTGCTTGCCATACTTCAGGCGGTGACCTCATGTCTACGGTGCAGCCAGAGGTATGTTTCTTATGATAGGCCAGCACCCTGGCTTCGTGCAGAGTGGTACGTATGTGTTAATGTGAGCAGTTTAGGGAAAGTGTTAACCTCCCGGTGTTATATGCAGCCATGCGAAAGGCTGGTTTACAGTCGCTTCTTGGGGCGGTCCGCGGTCCTTGGCTCCCGGTGGGCCATGCTGATTTGATGCCATGCTTCACAGTACCACCTGCCGGGTCCCATTTCAGCTGTCATTAAGAAGTCCAGGGCTTCATTAAAGCACAGGCAATTACCAGGGGGGAGGCTGGCATCTCCGACGGAAAAGAAGCGTCTTTCAATTTAAGGGGATAACATTGAGAGCAGCGACTCGGGTATAGCAATGCATGCTACACTGGCCTTGAGATATACAATTTCTATGCAGTCCCCACATTGTAACAAATACAGATACAAAAGTGCAGCTCTTTAAGGTCATGACGAAAGCACCATTAGCCATGTCCACGGTCTGCAAATGGCTGGTTACAGACGTGCTCTGAACAGGACGGAGTGTCTGCCAGACAACGTATGCCCGAGTCAGCCGCGGCTTTTGTAAAAAGCTGCGATTTCTACAAAAGTGCCGATTTTGCTGGCACTTTTGTAAAAATCGCGGCATTTTTACAAAAGTGCCGATTTCGCTGCAAATCGCGAAATCGCGATATCCTGGAGGGTCTGCCTATTGGCTATGCCAATGATTGTTTGGACTGATGCTGTTGATTAATGATAAAAGCATTTCCAAAGTCAAAAATTACCTTTTCATTACGTATAAGTCACCCCTACGATCTACCCTAGTAGCCCAAAGGGTAGGGTGCATAGTTAAAAAAAAAAGCAGGGACAATATAAAGAATGCTTTACATGCCCTAGTAAGGTAAAACAACCAAATATGCTGTTCCCAATGGTAGTTTTACTAGCCCCATAGGCTAACACAGGGAAGACTTTATTACTTGTAATACAGTCTAACTTTAAATTGGAGCTAGCTAACCATTTCATTGAAAGTATCAAATTAATATTTACATTAAACCCAACAACTTACCAAGAATGGATTTATATAACTATTACAGGAAAGTAGCTTTAGAACTTAACTGAAGTTACCTAAAGTAGCCCCCTGACAGCCTTTGACAGCCAGAACCAAGCTGCTGCCTGAGTAGGTTTGAAGAGGCTTGGGGCTGAACAATACAGTCATTTTGTGGGAGGAGATCTCCTTCCTGGAGAAATTAAGGAGAGGAAGAGGGCTGGGTAGAAATACTGGACTTCAAAGGCAGGAGGTTCTGTAGAAAACAGATGTCACAGGACCTAGACCACCCCCACGTCCTTTATCTCTAGCCAGATGGAACCACCCCTAATTAGATTATGAGAGGGGCTGGAGGGGGTGTAGTCAGTTAAGCCACCCCTCTAAATTGGGTTACACAGATACAACAAGGGATTTTCTTAATTTTTCTTTTAAGGAGAATGTTGCATTCTGGGCTAGAGTATGCCACAGAAGGTGGTCATACTAGAGGGAGTAGCTTAATTCCTATTGGCTAGGGTGCCTCCTCCCTCAAGCCCAGAAAGGAAGGATAAATAAGGCAGCTCTGCAGGGGCTAGCCAGAGCACTGCCTGGAAAAGAAAAAGAGAAGAAAGACTGCCCTGCTGGACTCTGGACTGCACCTGCTTCACTCATAAGGCTCCACAAAGAAATGACTGTCCCTGACTCCAAAAGGAAAGTAGTGGACTCCCTGACTAGCAGCAGGTACAAAAGAACTGATGAAGTCACCTGCAAAACCAAAGAGAGGACACCCTAGTTGACCAGTTGTAACTTGACTTGTCTTGTACTCAGCATATGCATTGTGGGAGATTGAGTCCTAGTCTCTAAGTGGCAACCCAGAGCCTCTGAACCCTTGGCCAGTGCTAGAGGACACTTATCTCCCCAAAGGAATCAAGAACCAGTCGGCAGTGTTATTGGAACTGATGCAAGATGAAGCAAAGCCTACCAAATCCAGCTCCAATAGAACCATTGTATGTCGACGTGACGCCTCGCTGCTCAGCTTCAACAGAACTGATGCAAGTTGATGCGAAGCCTCAGAAAGCTTCACCTCACAGCGTCAACAGAATCGATGCATGTCGATGCAACTCAACACAAAACCTCACAGCGCAGCCCTCGCAAATGATTCCGGACAATGCAAAGCCTCACAAAGCAATGTTGCATAGACTGCTCATTAAAGACGAGATGTACAATACTCAACAGGCCTACTTGGTCCTGTGACTGGTCTGTGCACCATCGCAGTCGACCTGAACTTGTGGCTTTGTCCTGGTCCAGCTTGACCAAGTACCCTTAGTAGGCCCTTTGCACCTTTTGGTGCCATTTTTGCCTAAATTTGCGAAATTCTTATCTCTGGCTCCTTACATTGAATTTTTGTTATTTTGGTGTCATTTCAAAGTTAAAAGTATTTCATGTTATTAAAAGTAGGTGTTGGAGTTTTATTGGGTTGTGTCTCTTACTAATCTACTGTTTGTCGGTAATAAATGCTTTGTTCATTCCAATCTCCTAAACTAAGCTTGACTGCTCATTTGCCAAGCTGACAATAGTTGAATAAGGATTAATTTACTTGACTTGACTGAACCTATTAGTGAGAGTAGTAATAATACAATGTGAAGGTGAGTATCCCACCTACTAATAACCCACTTTCCTACAACTGCATTTTGCTCTCTCACAAGGAGCACATCCACACACAAGGTAGTTCCCCTCAGTGCCAGTGTTTTGTTTTTACGTTATAATTAATTGAGTGTTGCCTTTGTGTTTAGAGCCTGATGTGATAGCAAGACACTCCTGATGCATATTCCATCTTTAGGAGATCCCATCTCCTGACAATGCTGTTGTAAATTCCTTTTGGAGTCTTTTGCTTTTCTTATTACTGCTACCAGATTATGTCCATTTGAAACTGTTATTTATTGAGTCGTCCTTTTTTATACTTTTAAATTTGACTAAAATATGTATAATGTATTTACATATAAAGGCTTTCCTCCAACTCTCTTTATCCATTGGTCTGTTGCTGTGTTATTCACATCTTGCTCCCACCCACTACAGAATATTAAGCCACTCGTTAACTTCACCTTGAATGACTGCATTTTGCTTTCTCACAAGGGGCCTATTCACACACAAGCTAGTGCCTTTCAGTGCCAATGCTTTTTTCACTTTATAAGTACTTTAGTGTTGCCTATGTGTTTACAATCTGATGTGATAGCAGGTTGTTACTATTGCATATTCCACCTTTATCAGATCCCATCTCCTGCTAGTGCTGTTGTAAAATTCATTTTGGAGAGTTTTGCTATTCTGTCTACTTCTATTTCACAGTATACCAGATTGTGTCCATTTGACACCATTCTATATTAAGTCATACTGTTTTTAGTTTTTTCTTTCTGCTTATTTCTTTCTTTCCTTCTTTGTTTTCTAACTTCTTTTGTCTTTCCTTTTTTCTTTCTTACACGTTCCTTTATCTTTTTCTTTCCTTCTTTCATTTTTGCCTCTTTCCATTTGCCTTCTCTTTTTTCTTTCTTCAGTCCTTTTTATTTTTTTCCCATTATTTCTATCTTTTGTTTTCTTTCTTTCCTTCTTTTTACTTTTGTTTTCCATATTTCTTTGTTTTTCCTTCTTTCTTTCCTCTTCTTTTTTACTTTCTTGTTTTTTCTTGTCTTCTTTCTATCTTGCCTACCTTTTTCTTTCCTTATTTTTTCTTTCCTTTTTGTCCTGTCTTCGTTCCTTGTTTGTTTGTTTCTTATAGGCAGTCAATATCACTCTGATTAATCTTTTGCTTTTACAAAAATGATGTGTTACAGTTAGTTACTTATAGGGGTTTCAACCAGACTAAATCCATTATTCTGTGGCTGGTGTCATTCACATTTTTCTTCCACCCACTCCATCATGCATTAAGGGGCAATATATTAGCCCATTTCAGACATTGGCTGACTTCACTATGAGTTACAGCATGCAGCTATTTCACAAGGAAGACATCCACACACAAAGTTGTTCCATTCAGTGCCAGGGAGTACAATGATAATGTGTGATTATTTTTAGACTAAAAATTGTTTTTTGCCAGTAGCAAATGACTTTTTCTTTAGACTGATGAGGGCCCGGCATATTCATAAACAATAAAGATTTGTAGAAATATTGTCAAAACAAAAATTAACAGAAGGCTGGCAGCCAACGCCAAACCTGTTGACTTTGCCAATGTTTGTTATATGTGCAAGTAAGACATTTTCTGCCTAAAATATTTCTCCAGTCTTTGGTTTGAATCTAAATTGAAGACCTAATTTTCGCTTCGCTGTTATTATTTTATTGTATCACACCTGTTTTACCTTTTCTTACGCAGAAGGTGCAAAACAAATAAGAGCCGAAAACTAAATATGGGATAATTTATCTTGCTGGTAATGGTATGCATTTTGTCTCGCCTGTAGAGACTTATTTAGCCATTTACCACATCTGCTTGGTTACTTTAATTCCATTTAATATTTCAATATCCTCTGATCTCTACAGTCTGACATAGTACAGAGGCAGCTCGTGCTATTACACCATTGGTCTGCAAAAACTTAATTTAATGACAATAACCACTATTCAGGCTAGACACCATGATATACTTATTACAGCTGTTAAATGATTCCTCTTGAGCAAAAGAGTAATCTATTACTAATCACGAATCAGCTGCTTGCCTAATCAGAACTGGAGGAATGGCATCCTTGCCTCACTCTGACAATAAGTTATCTGAGTGGTATTTTCCAAAAATGGTCAACTGTTTATGGCTGGTATGGTCCAATCTAAATCCTAAAATCAACTATGGGATAGGTCGTGGCTTCCAGCCCCATCTAATAACTCCTGCTATTAAATGAATCATTTGTATTATTAAAGATCTTCCCACAAGCGGACTGTCTAAATCTGGAACAGGCAAGAAGGGAATGCTTTTGTACCAAGGGTAAGTTTGGGCTAGTTAAATGGAGATGATCTTACAAGGCACTCAAAAGCCAGGCAGGCCACTTTTATCATCAGTCAGCCTTTGGCAGGAAGCCGGGCAGGTCTATGAGTTGAGTGCTCCAGCAGCGTGGTCACATCAGGCCATGTAGTCAGTAGTACTTTAGGAGCCTGAGGTCTATGAAGAAGCGAACGGGGCATCCAAAGTTAAGGTACAAAACAACAAATAAGGCTGGTGTTGAAGTCTCACTCAACAATCACTGCTGTTTGGGGTTTTGGCATCTACAGCACTCCTTTCAGCTGACACAACCATGTTATTAAACATAAATACAGTGATAGTGAGCAAACCAAACGTTTATTCACAGAACATGAAAATCCAAATCCCTATCTATACAGAAATAGTCAAGCCAGACATGAATTGCACTCAATATTCTAATTACCCCTCAAACTTGGTTGAAATAGTTCTTCACAGTACCAGAAACAATGGTGTAGGAGACCAGTGTGTATCCACGATAATGCCAAGCTTTTACCCTTTGTGAAACCTCAGTGAAAAACTTGAACTGAGCAGGAGATCCCCCAGGGTGCAAAATAGTGGTTGGTCGTGTGGATCACACCGGGAAGAACGAACAGTCTTGTAGGCTCTCCAAGGAGACAAGAGAGAAAAGAAGAAGGTTAGTATGGCTCCCTGCATATGGCAGCACCTCACATGATTTCAAGTCTTAAGTGTTCCGCGTGGACATTGACGGGGTCACTTTTTTCCACAGAAATAGTACACATGCTCTCAGAACTGAAGCCAGGGCCAAATCTAAAATGTTGCTTTCCTGGAAGTGATCATTCAGCAAGTTGGAAGCTAAGAGAAACACTTGCAAACATTTATAAGCAAGAAAGATGGAAATTATGAAATATATCAGAGCAGGGTATTGTCATTGTTGACTTGCATTGAAGGTAGATCATTTTAGCCATGAGAAAGTTAAATTAAAGCAATTTTGGGGGAAAAAAGTGAAGTTTCTTGCCTGAATTGGGTGTGCTACAGCAAACAAATGATGGACGGAAGGCTGACAATGCAAAAATGCTCCCCAGTCAAAAGATCTGGGTTAAATCCATTGTTATTTTGCCCACTATGCCATCCCAGTTTGGACCCAGCCATATGCAAATCAATCTTGACCCTGTGCCCCATGGGAACAGTCCAGACCGAAATGCCAGGCCAGGTCCTCCCTGGAAAGGAAACAAGCATCCTGGGACCAGTTTCAGGGTATTTCATACATTTTCAGCCAGGATAGCTTGAATCTAGTGGCACAATGAGCAAGGGGGCCGGAAACAAGCACCCTGGGACCAGTTTCAGGGTATGTCACCCTTCTTCAGCCAGGCTAGCTTGAATCCAGTGGCACGGTGAGCAAGGGATCAACGTCTGGGCATACCCATCCCATTTAGGGCGAAAAGTGTGACAGTAAACAAATGATGGACAGAATGCTGACAATGCAAACATCCTCCCCCAGTCAAAATATCTGGGTTAAATCCATCATTATTTTACCCACTATGCCACCCCAGTTTGGACCCAGCCATATGTAAATCAGTCTTGACCCTGGGCCCAATTGGAACAGTCCAGACGGAACTGCCAGGCCAGGTCCTCCCTGGACTGGAAACAAGCATCGTGGGACCGGTTTCAGGGTATGTCACCCATCTTCAGCCAGGCTAGCTTGAATCTAGTGGCACAGGGGGCAAGGGACCCACATCTAGGCATTCCCATCCCACTTAGGGCAAAAAGTGTTGCAGCAAACAAATGATGGACGGAATGCTGACAATGCAAACATTATCCCCCAGTCGAAAGATCTGGGTCAAATCCATCGTTCTTTTGCCCACTACCCCACCCCAGTTTGGATCCAGCCATATGCAAATCAGTCTGGACCCTGTGCCCCATGGGAACAGTCCAGACCGTACTGCCAAAATAAAGTGAAGTTTCCTGCCTGAATTGGGTGTGCAGTATGTATGGAATCTAAAGATTGTTTGAATCAGGATAACACATACAGAAATAGTGCATTAATATTGTGCACTAAATATCGCTCACAAATATGCTGCCCCATTAGGTGTCATTTTAATGATGCTACTAAGGCCACAATATTTATGTCAGATGACAGTCTGACAACGACATGCTGATACACCCTGTGAGCATTCTGTTTGAGAGACCGCAATACAGGTAGAATTTAAGCCATTTTAATTAAGGCTCCTCCTCTGCCATTCATTTTACTGATTTTTACACAAGAATAAAGTTGGACAATAATATGTTTCCTACCTCTATTTATTTTGAAAAAAAACAGAAAAGACAGAGAGGTCTTATATTTGTGACTATTAATGTTTTCAGTCTTGTCTGCTTGGCTAATAGCTTTACCTTTTGACAGCATAAAAGGTCAAATAAAAAGTGGTACACCTTCTGAATGTAATTTAAACCGCATCAGATGTACACACGTGTTTGTGGTACAATCTTATTTTAACATAAACTGACTGACTGCTTATAGGTGCAAAATCATTCATACAGCCAAGAGTGGTTGAACATGTATTGGCTAAATAATTGTGAAACTGTAATTTCATGTTTTCTTAGCACACAGAATAAATATGGACCAATATCAATAATCTGATGATCAAAAAATAAATATAGGTGGAAATTAAAAAATAATAATTAAGAACTTTAATAATAGGAACCCTCATTTGTGGTTGTTTTAGTGATGGGATATGATAGACCCTAGAAAATACAGAGAGCACTGAAAGAAATCTGGATCTAAGGCCACCGAATCGCCCAATGGACACACTTGAACTTCCTAAGCGCACGTCCCATACCACGAGGCACTGGTGTGCCTTTTTCTTTCCAGGTGCTTCATATAAAAAATCACTGACGTGTCATGCTCTCGTGACCAGTGCAAAACACGTAAAATACAAATGAGACCGTGCTTCTGCGTCATCGCTTGATCTGCCCAAGTGCACATACCTCCTCATCAAGTGATTTGTGATTTGAGAAATATACAAGCACAGTCAGGTACTTTCCGCAAACAGCAGAAAACGTCCTTGCTACTGGAACGGATCACAGATGCATTTCCTGTGCTCCTTTTGTTGTCACTTCCTGTTTACGATGTGGTAGGCACCTCACAAAATGACTAACGCCAAAACAGAATAGTCACAAAAATAGTTTAAAATGAGACAGACTGAAACACTTTATAATTGATAAATCAATCAGTAATGAATTCATTTGTAAACAATTAGTAACGCTCCGCAGAGTTAGGAACACCATGTACTGTTTTGAGAAATACGTGTTCCTTTTAACTATTTGCATTCATGGAGCAAGTATCTTGCTGCACTCGTCTGTGAGCAGCTGCTCCTCTCCCAAAGAAGCAAAGTAGTCAATGCCTGGGCTTTCCTCCTCAAAAGAATGCGAAGTCATCCATCTAGTTAGTGTTCAATAGATTAAAACAAACTCTTCTGTCCCCTTCATCTGAGAGAAAACTTCTTCTTAAGTCTTCAAGCTCGCAAATGCAAGCACGGGCAAGGACAAACTCTTAGTTAATTATATGTGTATTTTTCTGTGACAACTCTGGCTGGGATCTGCTTTCCCCACCAGTGACCTCCAGATGGGAAAGGCTAGCTGTCTGGAACAGGGCTTTGTTTGCAGCTTATTCTACTGAAACCACAAGCTGAAAATGGAAAGGATTACTTGAAAGCAGATCTGCTAGGAGACCTATTTCCTTGTTATTGCCTTGCTCAACTCTCGGCAGCTCCAGGAGAAGACGGTGACCTGTTAGACCACAAGCTCCAGATCTGTGTCATTGTCAGTAATCCTGTAGGAACAAAGATCTGAGCATGACAAGTTAGTGCACAGGGAGCCAACCAATCTATCAACTGGAAGAACCCCATCAACCGTACACAGCAATCCCGAAGAATCCAAACGTACCCCTTACTGCTGCGCGAGTGAGGTGAACGTTGGTTACCATTTAGTGTGAGAGAAGGTGGGCCTTGTTTTGTCTATCAATGTCCATAATTCTTTAAGAAGTTCCTCTTTTTATCGATCTGTGGATAGAATGGTATTACATTTGTTCAAAACGACTCCCTCGTACTCCGGGCAGATATATCTTGAGGGGACTGAAGAGAACTTATTCGAACAGGAGCAAATTTATGAATATTGAATGACCACTCCAGACTCGGCGCATACCCAAGTGAATCCTTTTTATTTATTGATAGTTTTTAGTAATAGCCTACATACTGTCGTGCCCCACATAAATCATACACGGACACTGACTGGTTATCGGTGAGCTCTTTATTAACGTCTGTATATGTCCCCGTCCCTACTCTATCTGCCCTCTTCCTGTCTTGTCCCCACCTCTTCCCCTCTGCCCACCTAGCTCCTCCCACCCCAACTACTGGACTGTCAACTCTATAACATCTCCCCCTTTCTTAACAAAATAGCAGTGAAGCGAAACTTAATCCATTTCTACAATCAGTCTCTTTGGAGGCCGCACTTGACGTCTGGGTCGAGCCGGTGTAGACACAATGTTCTCTACTACTGATTCCCGCACCATGGGGGGTGCAGAGTCAGGTGCGCCAGCCTCTGGGTCATCGTGATTCTCAGGTGTGGAAGCTGCTGGTGTGCAGTCATGTTTTTCAGGAGGGCATTTCCTAAAGTGAGATGCATTGCGGGTAACTCGCCTATTTTCTGATTCAGCGGTCACCATGGTGCCCTTTTGCTGCACGATTGTGAGAGGCTCGTCCTTGAAGCGACAGTCAGTTTTCTGGCGCTGTTCTTGTTTGACGAAAACCCTGTCGCCTTCCTTGAGGGAGGGTGACCGTGCCCTCCGTTTGTGGTCAGCATGTTCCTTCATCTTCTCCTTGTGATACTGATCTGTTGCAGCCATGTCTTTGAGCTGCTGATCTGAGAGGGGTTTCTTCAGTGCTCCTTCCCAGGTTGGGATCCGGTTTCTCATTGTCCTCCCAAGCATGAGAGTGGCAGGGCATATGCCCGTCGTGGAGTGAGGAGTGGTTCTATAGGCACAGAGGACTTCGTTCAGTGCTGACTGCAGATCCTTCTTCTCAGCGGTGGCCTGTTGGAAGGTTTTCTTGATGGTGGACATGAACCTTTCAACGGTGCCGTTGGCTTGCGGCCAGAGTGGGGTGACCCTGCGGTGCTGGAAATCCATTTGTTTCGCAAAGTCGCCAAATTCATGCCCGTTGAATGGGGGCCCATTGTCTGTTTTGATGATTTTGGGGACACCCCAGGTTGCGAAGACTTCCTCAAGTACTTTGAGGGTGCAGGTGGCACTAGTGGAGGAAATAAACTGAGCTACCGGGAACCGGGAGTACTCATCCACGATGACAGCTACGTATTTCCCTGATTGTAGAGGCCCATAGAAATCCATTGCAACTTCTTGCCACACCCCGTCGGGTAGTGGGGTCATCTGAAGTGGTGCAGGCGGAGCATTGGGGCTGGTCAGTTGACAGGGGTGACAGTCCTTTAGAGTGTCCTCGACCATCTGGTCTAGAGCTGGAAACCAGACACACTCTCTGAGTGCTCTCTTGGTGGACACGACCCCTCGATGACCCTCATGTGCTAGGTCAACTACTCCTTGTCTCAGGGTGGCAGGGATGACTATCCTGTGGTCTCTTAGAAGGAGGCCGTCCTCGGTTATTGAGAGTTCGTCAGAGACGTGTCGGAAGGCCTGGAGTTCTTTCTTGGTGTCGGGATTCTCTTCTTCGTCTTGTGGATGATGTCTCCACCTGTTGGATATTATGCGTTTCATTACAATTTGTAGAATGGCGTCTTGGTTGGTTGCTTCCTTGATGGTGTGCAGGGGTATGGCTGGTGGGGGAGCTTGACTTGACACGAAATGAATGTATTCCTCCGCTATGGAAGGAGTTGTCTCTGCAGAGTCCCGGGGGTGGCGGGACATGTAATCAGCAGGGTTCTCTCCTTTCCCCGGTTTGTGGACAATTGTAAACGTGTACTCCTGCAGGCGGAGGCCCCACCGCTCGATCCTGGGGGGCATCTTGCACTTCGGATTTCCATAGATCGTGACGAGCGCCTGGTGGTCGGTAATGAGCGTGAAGTGTTTCCCATAGATGAAGATGTGGAAATGCTCGCACGCCCACACGACCGCCAGGCTCTCCTTCTCAGGCTGGGAATACTTCCTTTCTGGATCGGTGAGGCTTCGACTGGCGTAGGCAATGATTCTCCGTTGTTCTAAGTCGTCGTCATACTGAGCCAGGTTCGCCCCTAAGCCCACTGGACTGGCATCTACAGTGATCTCTGTTTTCCGTCTGGGATTGAAGTACGAAAGGCAATCAGATGATTCCACTGCATGTTTGATATCCCTGAAGGCGCGCTCGCACTCCGGGGTCCAGTCGAAAGGCTGGCTAGCCTTCGTGAGGAGCCTTAGTGGGTGACTAATTGTGGCATAGTCACGAATGTAACGAGCGCAATAACTCGCCATTCCGAGAAAGGAACGCAGATCGTTCACGTCGGTCGGGCTCTTGGTGTTGTTGAGCACAGCTACCTTGTCGGGATCGGGTTTCATGCCGCTCGACGAGAAAATGTGACCGAAGAATTTCAGTGTTGACTGATGAAACTCGCATTTGTCTTTATTGAGAGTTAAGTTTGCATCCATCAGAGCATGGCAGACACGGTCAAGGGCGATGTCGTGCTCTCGGAGGTCCGAACCATACACTAGAATGTCATCACTGTAGTTGAGGGAATTTGGGATGTGGTGGAAGATCAAGCGTATCGCCTCTTGGAAGATTTCGGCAGCCGAGGAGACGCCAAAACTGAGTCGTTTATAACGGAAGAGACCAAGGTGCGTGGCAAAGGTGGTGATGGGACGAGAGCTGTCATCGAGCTCGAGCTGGTGGTAGCCCTTGTTGAGGTCCAGCTTGGAAAATACTGTAGCTCCATTGAGTGCCGTAATCATGTCGCTCAGGTGTGGACCGGGGTGTCTTTCCCTTTCGATTGCCGTGTTCGGCAGGCGCATGTCCACACAGAGACGGACCTTGTCTGGAGTCCCTTTTTTGGGTACAATAACCACCGGGGACACCCAGGGAGTGGGCCCTTCGGTGCGTTCGATGATGTCAGCGTCCAAGAGATCCTGCAGTTCTTGGGCCACAGCGGATTGCAGATGAAAAGGCACTCGCCGCGGATGTTGAGCAACTGGCTTGACTCGTTCATTGACGTGCAGGTGTACTTGCCGACCTTTCAGTTTGCCCAGGCCTTGGAACAGTGATGGAAATTTCAAGGCATAGTTAGAACTGTCATTCACGTTGAATAGGATATGCACCAGGCGTAGGCGCTCAGCAGTAGGGAGGCTCAGTAGGCAGTCGGCAACGGGTCCTTTGATGACGTGGATGACTGCTGGGACAGTGATGTCGCCGTGCGTGAGGGTGGTGTCGAACTTGCCTAGGCACGGGAGTGGTTTTCCTGCCATCCAGGTGTACACCCGGACGGGTGCAAAACGCAAATGAGGCTTGGGAACCATTCGCTCGTGTTCGGCAACGGAGATGTAGTTGAGGGATGCGCCACTGTCCATTACGAATTTTGCTGCGTGGTTGCCCACCATGATGTCGAGTCGTGGGTAGCGCTTGAGCTGATCATTGTCAGCGATATTGATGTATTCTATGGTGTAGGAGGATCGCCTGGATGATGAAGATCTGGAGTCTCTGGAAGGAGAGCGACGATCCCATCTGGAACGTCTAGATTCGTGACTGGAGTGAGAAGACGCAGGGGACCGAGCAGGTTCATCCTGGACGGCTCTGACATGGTGCCGTTTGGTTTCAGGTCTCGAAGGCCTTTGTTGGCTGGCACGCCGATCATTGCTGCCGCGTTTCTCTCTGTGGTAATCACTGCACATAGCCTCAAAATGATTGGATCGTCCACATTTTCGGCAGCGCTGGCCCATCGCGGGACAAGAGTCGATGTGAGGGTAGTCGTATCCGCACCTGAAACACCGTCTCGTGCGTTCTGGCCGTCGATCTCTCCTCCCTGAATCCTTTGGTCGGTGGTCCGTTCGACGTCTGGGTGAAAATCTGGATCTGCGTGACCTGTCACGCGGGTTGCCTCTGTACTCCTGTCTTCCAGGTCGTCGGTCCGAGACACGGTTGGCATGTTCGCGGCTAGTGGTAGGCTTGACTTCGATGTCCGCCGCATTTTCTTCGGCCTGGTCATACAGCCGGGAGTTCTCCTCAATTTCCGCAAGCTCTTGCGGTTTCCGCAGCAGTCGTCGTCTCAACGACTCCGAGTGGCACCCAGAGATTATTTGGGACTTGATGGCTGCATCTGGTGAGAAATTTGTAAAGTCGCAGTATTGAGACTGACGTCGCAGTCGATGTATGAAGGAGGTTAATGGCTCATCCTTGTCCTGGTGCTGTTGGTGAAACTTGTGTCGCTCATAATCGACATTTCTTTTGTGCAAGAAACGGTTGTTCAAGACATCTCTCACTTTGGCGTAGGTGTCGCCATCATCAGTTGGGATTTCTCGCACTATTTTGCTGATCTCACGCCCTCCTAAATTGCGAAGGGTTATTATCTTGTCTTTCTCCGTCTCGATTCTGGAGCCTTCAATGTAGTCCTCAAAGTCTTCCAGCCATTCCTGCCATTTTAGGCCCATGCTACTTCCTGTGGTGATCGTTAAGGGTTCCGGCGCTCGCAGATGCGTGCCCTTGACTTCCTTTTGCGTGGGAGGGTTTTGGGCGTCTTGCGCGGGAGGGTTGGACATCTTTGCAGTGGTCCTACCGGGCTTGCACTTGACTCTGGTCGCGGTCACCGACGTCCACTTTCACTACTGTTCGCTGCAGCTACCAATGCTTGTTTTTTCCACTTACTAGCGCTTGCCTGACGGTAATTGCTGGGTTATCAGGACACAGTGCATCAATTTTGGTGGTGCCAGTGCTTGTCTTTGGTTTCGCCTGACTTAAAGATGGCCGCCCTTTAATCAGGTAGGGTTTGTCCTTCGGGCTGCCTGACCTTAAGATGGCCGCCCCCTCTGTAGCCCACGAGGTTCCTCTCTCTCCAGGCACACACACACTCGGTGCTGGGGAACTCACGTTTGTGCTGGGCAGCTCTCCACTCTTCCGGCGGGGTTTGAGGTAAGTGCCGTCTGTTCTGCGAGGGTTGCTGGCCTCGCGCACCGCCTACTGATTGGCTGGTCTTTGCTGTTGCCGGCCGATGTAGCGCTGGCTTCTGCACGGTGCTGCGCGCACTTGGGGCCCTTCTTTCGCCTCCTCTCGCCTTCGCGGCGTTGCAGGCTCACCTGGGCAGCGTCAGAGTGGGCTTCCGGCCCTCCTTAAGTCTCGACGCACTGCAGGCTCTTCCGCGCGTCCAGCGCGACCGGCGTTCCGGCGCTCCTCACTTGGCGCCTTTTCTGCAGCGTTTTCTGCGCTCTGACTCAGCGCTCTTTCGCTGGGCTGCTGTGTCTCTTCTCGACCCTCTTCCGCTTGCGAGGGGAGATCAGGCCACTCCTGGGGGCTCGTCACCAGCGCCACAGGGGCAAGATCGCAGCGGAGCTCGCTCCACGCTGCAGGACGGGGCACTCGTGGGTGGGGGGTCTGTCTGATCCCACCCTCGTCGCCAGCTGTCGTGTCCCACATAAATCATACACGGACACTGACTGGTTATCGGTGAGCTCTTTATTAACGTCTGTATATGTCCCCGTCCCTACTCTATCTGCCCTCTTCCTGTCTTGTCCCCACCTCTTCCCCTCTGCCCACCTAGCTCCTCCCACCCCAACTACTGGACTGTCAACTCTATAACACATACCACAGATGATAGTATCATAGCCGCCAGAAGAAGGCGACAGGAAGAACGACATTTAGCCAATAGATCGAGTGAGACTTAAGAAAGGAGCCCGATTCCTTGCAAGCGGGTGAACCATGTCAAAGCCTTGAGATAACTGCACTTTGTTTATGAGGCTCTGGCTGGTCTTTGGGTCTGAATAGCTGGGGAAAAACTGTATTATATCAAGGAGCACGATGGCTTCCCAATGTCATTTAAAGGGTAGTTTGAGGAGCAGTGAAAGGGGTAGCGCTTAACAGCAGGCCTACTTAAGCAGGGAGCCTTTTGAGGTTTCTTTAACTTTAGGTGGTTATTTTTATAGTCTCAGGTGAGGTGGGGATTCTTCCACAGGACGGTGCCTTGAAAATGGCGATCTCCCCCATCAAATGGCTTGTATATGGTCTGCCAGGTAAAGAGAAGGTTAAGGCTACCTGTCTAAGGCTTCACTTTGATTGATAGAAGATAGACCACTTGGGTGGATAGCTTGGAGTCGTGTAGAGCCTTGTGGACGAGAATCTCTCTTTTGGTAAACAACGTGATGTGATCTTACAGTTTGAGCCTGAGCATCAGTTAAGCAAAGAGATCCCTAAGTCTCTGGAGTTTAAAGAGCATGTTTTAGGTAGAACATGATTACTGAAAGGACTAGGGTGGGTTTTTGGAAGAGATAGAGGGCATGTAGAGGTACCCGTAGGAAGATGCAGGGGTGTGTGAAGCCAATTTAAAAACAAAAGAGTAGCCAGAAAGATAACATATACCACCTCCACTATGAACCATGTCCTAAAGGTGTTAAATGAGCGGCAAAGTGAGCAGAAAAATAAGTGACGATAAACTTCCAGATAAAGATTTTCCTTCTTTACTAATGTCTTTCTTACTTCTCTCATATTCCAACTTTTATTTGTCCCTTATTTCTTTTTTCTTTCCACCTTGCTTTCGTTTATCCATCTTTTGTGTCCATTTTCTTTGCATTGTACCTTCTTTCTTCCCATCTTTGTTTCCATGTTCATTTATCTTTCTTTGTTTCCATGTTTATCTTCCTTCCTTCTTTCTTCCATCTTTGATTTCATCTTTTGTTTCCTTTTTGAAATTCTCTCCTTACAACACTCTTTCCGTCCCTCTTTACTTTCTACTTACTTTTTTCATAGTCTTACAGAGCTTGCAGATGATGTGAACTGACAATCTAGAGCTCTTCATTATTTTCCTTATAAGTATCACACATTTAAAGTTTTCATAATATCCATGATGGTCAATTGCATCTTTAGACTTGTACACTGTCATGTTGCAACATGAGTGGGTGCACAAGATTTGACCAACTTATTTTTAAAAGTCCTTCAATTTGTAGATGAGGGTGAACTAATCCCGCCTCTTTCTCCGCCCCCTCATTAAAAGGGTGTCTAATACTTTTTCTCTGTAGGCTTAGTTTTAATGTTGTGACATATAATATTATATGATAGTGTATTGCACTGTATTTATTATTTGTTGCAAATTGCGGTTCATATGCGTGTCTGTTGCTACTAACACTAGATACTGCCTGGGTTTGGTCGCAGCTGTATGACTACGAAATCTTATATTGGACCAACTAACTACATATTCCACAGGCTATGTTTTAGGTTTAAATCTTTTTTATTGATTTTAATAGAAAAATAGGAAAAAAACAAGACTCTGTTCCAACAAATCAAAGTATGTAAGACCACAATTCGTGTTTACCAAAGGTAATAAGCATGGAGTGAGCCCTCAGACATGATAAAAGAAGAACATTACCATAACCCCCCTCCCCCCACTTACTCCTCCCACCCCATCGTCCACCTGTAACAATAAAGGAAAGAAAGAAAAAAGCAATGCTCATCGCCTAGATTTACATTCCTTCTTAGGGTCGGCATCTGGAATTTGTGTGTCTGGAAGGCGGAGAAGATGGAGGGCAAGTGAGTTCCCGGAATTCCGACACTAGCAAGGTGAGGAAAGGTCGCCACAGCTCAGGGAACTCAGACCCCCTGCCCGCCATTGTAAGAGAAAGCTTCTCCATTCCCAATACAGACCACAGCCGCTGGAGCCAACCAGTGTGTGTCAGGCACTCGGTAGACGGCCATTGGCTCAGAATGTTTTGTGTTGCCGCTCCTAAAGCAATAGCGATCAGCTGACCTTTCCATGATTTTAGAGGATATGTCTGCGGATTGGGCAGGCCCAAAATAATGTATGAGGGGAAGCGTGGAAGTTGTGTCTCAATGTGTAAATCAACTTAATCAAGAACTTGGGACCAGTACGGTTGTAGAACAGGGCAGCTCCAGAGGACATGTTCCAGGGTACCCACCTCCCCACATTCCCTCCAGCAGCGGTTGCTCCGACGCAGGTCGAAGCATTGTATACGCTCTGTCGTATAGTACCAATAGGTGGCGACTTTAGTCAAGGTCTCCGTGAGGCCCATATGACGCGCCGAGTGCCTTGCCCTGTGGTAAATACCATCCCATTCATCATGACTCAATGCTCTTCCCAGGTCTCTTTCCCATCTGGAGCGGCCGGTATTGTACGTGAGCGTGGTGGTGGTCAGCAGAATTTTATAGAGATCAGAGATATTTTTCTTATCTGAGGTGTGCGTTACCAGCCACTTTTCATATGGTGTCAGAAGTCGCTGCGCCTGTGGTCTAACAGTTGGATGCATTGCCCAGTGTCTAACTTGTAAGTATGACAAACGTTCTGACTCCGTAAGGCCGTAGTCCTCTCTGAGCTGCGGGAACGGAATTATGCCATCCACGTCGAAGAGGTGGCCCAATGACCTATGAGGGAGGAACGCCACGCCCTAAAGGCAGAGGCAACCATACCCGGGTGGAACTCGGGATTATCAAAAAGCGGTGTGATGGGTGACGGGAAGGTGGTCAGCTGGTTGGGGACACTCATGAGGTCCTAGGAATCCATGATCGTGCTCAGGATATAGGAAGCATACACATTGGGAGGTCTATGGTGTTTATAAAGAAATGGTACCCCCTGCAGTGGCCGACCCGCTACCGCTTGATCCTTGAACAGCCAGTGTTTTCCGGATTCCAGGTGTTGCCACTCCACCAGGTATCGAAGTTGGACAGCATGAAAATAGAGCTCAATGTCAGAAACCCCGATGCCCCCTTTCTCCGGTGGGAGAACTGCGACTTGATGTCAGAATCTCAGTTTGCGCCCGTGCCAAATAAACCGTGACAAATCTACCTGTGTCCGCTGAATCCAACCCCGTGGGGGCCGGAGGGGAAGGGTCTGGAAAAGGTACAGGATTTGGGGGAGGATGGTCATCTTAATGGCCACTACCCGTCCCAATCAGGATAATGTGCAATTCTTCCACCTATTGACCGCCTTATGAATGTGAGTACAAAGATTGGAGTAGTTAATGTCAGCAGTGGCCGGTAGGGTAGAAGCCAGTTGGATTCCCAGGTAAGGAACAATGTTCGATGTCCATAACACCGGGTGTTCCTCCTGTAGGGAGGCAAGTATGCAGAGAAAGAGAGATGTTGAGCGCTATAGATTTGTCCATATTAATTTTAAAGCCCGACCCTTGTGCAAAACAGTACAGTTCCACAAATAGGGCGCGTAATGCCGTGATGGGGTTGGAGAGAGAAAAAAGTAGGTCATCAGCTTAAAGGCTAACAGCGTGGACATCTCCCCCAAATTTGATCCCAGTTATTAGGGGGTGGTGGCGGATCCTACGCGCCAAAGTTTCCCTGTAAAGGGCAAAGAAGTGGGGTGACAAGGGGCACCCCTGCCTGGTGCCCCTCCCAATAGGAACTCTGGTGGACCTGTGACCATTGACTCTAACTGTCACCATAGGAGAACAGTAGCAGTTTAAAATGCGGGTCCGCAACTTTTCACCAAAGCCAGCAGCCAGCAGGACCATCTCAAGATAAGGCCAGTGCACCCTATCGAAGGTCTTTTCCGCATCTATGGCTAGGAGCATGTATTCACCCTGGGTGCGAAACGCCAGCTCAATCAGATGCAGAATGCGTTTAGTGTTGTCACTGGTCTGCCTCTGCGGGATAAACACCGCCTGATCCGGCTCGACCAGCTGGGCCATGTATGGCGCTAAACGGGCTGCTATGAGGCTAGTATATAATTTAACATTGATATTTAGTAGAGAGATGGGTCTGTACGCACCACAAGCTGTCTTGTCCTTCCCGGGCTTCGGGATAACAACTATCGCTGCCTCCAACAGTTCCCCAGGTATGGTTCCGGCCTGATCAAAGGTATTAAACAATGCCGTCAAAATAGGGGCCAGTTGGTTGCAGAAGGTTTTATAAAAGGCAGCAGTATAGCCATGTGGGGCCCGGGGATTTACCAAGTTTAAGCCGCAAAATGGCAGAAATGACCTCCTCCACTTGTATAGCTCTGTCCAGATAGTCGGCTTAGGCATGGGATAGGGCAGGCGTTCGGGCAGTAGCAATATAGTCCGCACTAGCCTAGGCGTCTAGAGGATCTCCTGTGTAAAGGTCAGCATAGTAATCCCAGAACGTTTCTGCAATGGCCGGGTTATCGGAGACCGCATCTGTCCCCCCTACGTAGTAGAGTGGTGAAGCCTGAGGGCTGCATATTCAGCACTATCCTGGTCTAGGGCGGCAAGGTGTTTGCGTTCACCACAACTTTGACGCCAGGCGCGGGAAGCGCCAGTGCGTTGGTGCATCTGTTCTAGCTCAGAAACCCTTTGAGTAAGCTCCACCCGCTTGCGGCTTCGCTCCTTGTTAGTGGCCGAGGATATGGCTATGAATACCCCCCACACGACCGCCTTTAAAGCCCCCCATTGTATTACCAAGGAGGTATCAGAGCTAGCATTGTGGGCAGCGAAATCTGTGATGGCTTTCTGGATTTGGTCTATTACAGAAGTGTTATACAGCAGTGTGTCACGCAAGTGCCAGTGTCTGAGAGGTCACTCCGATGCTGGCAGGAGAAAAGAAGTCAATTCCGGGGAGTGATCTGATAGGAAAGCCGCCAGAAGGTCAGCGCTGAGCGCATGGACTCTGCGGGAGGAGGAGCAAAGAAAGTAGTCCAGTCGTGCATATGTTTTGTGTGCCCCAGAGTAAAAGGTGAAGCTACGGGAGTGGGGCTGGAAGTTGCTCCAGAGATCAGACAGTCCCAGCTCCTGAAGGTGGGCCCACCCTGTGGGAGGGAGTACCCCGGTTTGGTGTGATCTTTGGCAGGAGCGGTCCAGTTTGTTGTCAAAGACAATGTTAAGATCTCCCCCTAATAGTAAGTGGCAGTCAGCGGAGGCGGCAGCCTCCCGAAGGGCTTGGAGAAGGAATTTGACTTGCCCCTATTAGGCGCATATATGGACCCCACCACAAATGTAACTCCCCCTAAAGAGAATTGGTATGTGAGAAAGCAACCCTTGATTTCTGCCTTTTTCTGAAGGACCCGGCCCCGGAAAGAGCGGGAGACCAGTATGGCAACTCTGGCTGACTTGGAGGAATGGAGGGAAAACATCTGTGTTGGAAAGGCTCGGGAGCGCAATCTAAAGTTGTCCCTGGAGAGAAGGTGCGTCTCCTGAAGGAGGCATATATCTGCCTTGGAGTGCTCCAGGTAGTGTAGGATCGCTCTGCGCTTAATCGGATTGTTTAAGCCCCGCACGTTAAGCGTGAGGACCTTAAGTGTATCACCTGGCATTAGTAAACAGTGGGTACGTTAGGCTATGAAGTGTGCCGCCGTCTCTGTGGGGAAGCAAGAGTCGATAATGGGATTTAGGAACACCTCTGCTGGCGAGATACAAACAGGAAACAAAAAAGAGGTGGAAGAGGGAAACCACAACCAAGATACAACCCCAAGGAAAAGCCCCAACTGGGACATGGAAAGGGAAACAAGAGAAAGGGTGAAAGTCCATAAATAGTGTCCGCCATCCCGGGAGACCCAGGAGGTCGTTGTAGTGGGGCTTGTGATGTGACCAAGGGGAAGGGTCGTGCTTCCCCCGCCGTCCACCACTAATCAGAGAGCCTGCTTCGGTAGCAAACAGTTTCCATTGGTTATTCTGCTGTCTGGCTCTCCCCCACCAGAGCCTCTGTTGCAGAAGCAAGGGCATCCTGCTGACTATGTACTATGTCCGCCTTTGTTGGTTTCTGGGATTGTCGGCACTGTCCCTGTCTTTGCCACCCCAACGGAGTGGTCTCCAGCCCAGAGGTGGTGCTCTGGTCCTCATCCTCCTCACTGGGAACTGCTAAGCCCAGGAGGGGGCAGGAGTCCACAAGCGAGCGCATCTGGTGGAGTTTACCATTGAAACAGAATATGAGACGGAATGGGTGCCCCCATGAGTATTGGATTCCCTGTTGCCAAAAATGTTCCGTCACAGGGCGGAATTGCCGGCAACGTTGCAGGGTGATCAGGGCAAGGTCCTGGTAGAACACCGGGGAATGGCCATCATAGGTAATAGGGTGAAGTGCTCTCGCTTTCCAGAGGATGGCTTCCTTTGTCTTATAGTCCTGTAGACACACCAGGATATCCACTGTGGGGGGTTGGACACACATGTTGGACCCCCCCACCCCGGTGCGCTCTGTCAATAACAATGTCTGTACTGTCTGGGACCGCCAGAATGTGTCGGAACAAGCCAGCTGTGAAGGTGAAAAGGTCTTTAGTGTCATTCAATGTCTTGACCCCCCGAATCCTAATGTTGTATCTCCGTGATCTATTTTCCAAGTCCTCCAGGTGTACTTGGGTATCCAGATGCTGATCCTGGAGACAGATTATTTCCTGCTGAAGCATGGTGATTTCGGTCGCTGTAGTTTCGCTCTTATCCTCTAGGGTGGCCACCCGCTCCCCTACGTTATCAACATCCCTGCGGATCTCTTTTAGTTCAGCCCTGAGTTCTGTTTTCACCGTCTTTATGTCGGCTCTGAAAGTGTTGAAGAGAGACTCCAAGAAGGCCTTAGTTATGGGTTCGTCAGTGGAGCTAGGGGACTGCTACGAGGACGCCATCTTGGGAGGTGTAGTAGCTGAAGTGGGGACAGATTGAGCTCTGCTAAAGATATCTTGGAGGGACCTCGGTTTCCTCGTTCTAGAGGAGGACATACTCATGTGTGCCCGACGTGCTGTCACCTCGGTGAGTGTCCTCTGCGCTGCAGAAGATGGTTCGGTCTCTCTGCATAGTCCCGATAGGTCCAGCAGCTCGCCATGGGAGAATCAATTCAAGGGCGCCACGTCGCGGTCCCGGATAGGGACCCCCGGACTCTCCTCAGGTAGTAGGTTAGGTCTTCCAGCACCGCCCGCGTAGCCAACAATCAGCAGCCGCCACCTGGGGTGCCACTTGAATGAGGTCCTGCACACAGGAGCATAGGGGATCCGCGGCGTCCAAGTAGTCCAGTGAGGGCCCCTCCAGGTGCACTGTGTGCGTCCTGTGCACCGCTCAGCCAGCCGTCCGAAAGCACGGGCACCTCCAACCGGCCAGGCCCAATGCGTTGGTGCTCCACTATAGGCCCGGGCCGATGAGGCTGTTGAAGCACCACAGGAGGTCAAAGCGGACTGCTTCCTCCCAAAAATGACACGTAGGACCGCCGTCACCCAGGGGGGACAGACAACCGCTGTGTGGAGCCCCCAACTCACTGCTCTCCCCTCAGAAGTCTATTGCAATACAGCCGTCCCCAGCACTAATCACTCAAATGTACGTCTCCCAGGCCTAGGTGCTCAGAAGGCTGATTGCCAAATCAAAATGGAGGCCGGGGGATGGTCCGCACCACAAATGCTGAAGTGTAACTGTGTGGGTGTAGGGGAGTCCTCCCGCTGTCGTCGCTTCACTCACCCCCGAGACCCGCTCCCAAAGTTCGCCTAGGGCAGACATCAGGTACCACCAGCTGAGGGGAGAATACGTGTGTGCCAATTGCCCCCGGGCATCTTGGGCGGCTCCAATGTCCCACCAGCTCAGTGACTCGCTGGTACCTAAAATGCCTTCACACCAAGTGAGTGGGCCCAGTCACTGCCATTCCTGTCGTGCCAGGCACCGTCCGTAGTTTGTGTGGGGAGAGCTCACCTCCTGTCCATGCCGATCACGCTGGATGCGCGTTGCAGCTCTGGAGCCTCTCAGCGGTTCTCTGGTTCCTGGCGCGGTTGCAGCTCCTCTACCAGCATGCCTCCAGGGATCTCCGGGCATGCCGCGCTTGACTCCTGCAGTATCAGCGTGCGGTCCTCACGCTCACCATGCAGCACAGTGCAGGCCTCTGGAAGGGAAGCCCGCCTCGACAGCCCTCTATGAGGGCCACCCCTCAATCGAGTCCGCCGCTGCTGCGCAAGGACGCGCGGTCAGGCCGCACCTCTTCCGGCCGTCGAAACTCGAAGTCCCCGGTTTCCCGCTGCTGATAACAGGGCTCTGCAGTTCGGGTGGAACGCTCCAGGGCAGAAAGCAGCTGTCGGGGCTCCCTGGGACGCTGTAAGAAGCTATTTTTAGTGGACGGCGAGAAGGGGCTCAGTAAGTCGCGTCCTATCTCGCCGCCATTTTGGCCACGCCAACAGGCTATGTTTTAAAGCCAACCCACCATCCCTGTCTGGATCCTGATATTAGGGGCTGAGACATAATTTCACAGACCACATGTTCCTTCAGTGATTCTGGTGAGACTTTCTGGCAAGTGGAAATCACATCCAGAACCTTTATCTTGATCTAGTCTGGACAGGATCTGAATATCAAACACATCTTTCTGATGACTCAGCACATGAGGTAATAGCTAATAGCTAATGGGTAGAGTGCTAATAGAAGCCTGAAGAGGATGTAAAATGGACAGAGACTACATACATTTGATAGTCTTCTCCACGTATACAGTCCTATACAACTTGATTTCAATGGTCACCAAAAGATTATGGACATTGGCTGGTCAAAGGCACTAGAACATTCTAGAAGTATAAACAGAAGTCTCTACTTTGTCTTTGATGCTATGTTAATAGGTACACCTGCAGGTTCTGCAACGTGGTTTGGGGGCATGGCTCATAGGTTACTCGAAGCACTGCCCCGTCCCACACCACAGCCTTGGCCTACTGACACCAGCGCCATCCAGTTCATCAACGATAGTGCTGTCTGCACCGCGACCTGTGGGCCCGCACACCGCATTTCCCCATCTCACACCACAGCCTTGGGTCTACTAACGATAGAGCTTCAGAAAAGACAACGCTGCTTGCACCGTGACCTGTCAGCACCGTAACAAGCTCCGCCCCACTTTGCACAGCAGCCCTGGTCTGACCAACGCCGCTAGAAGACTGTCACCGAGCCAATGCCTGCACCATGACCCGAAGGCACCTCGTGTCGCACCAGTCCGCTTCACACCGTAGCCACGTTGCCTCTCAATACTCTGATGTCAAACTCACATAGTTTGACTTGCAACGCATGTGACTTCCATGGCCCCATGACTCCTGCACTGACTTTTCGAACTGACACCTGCCAACGCCACTCCTCCTGAGCTCACCGCAAGGTCCGATGCCCTGCATCTCCAAAGGTACCATTTTACGAGTCTCTCTGACACTGTAGCTGACCAGCAATGCTGCAACCGGCTGGAACTGTTGGATTTGTTTGTTCACAACACCATGATAGCCAGGACAGAGCTATCGACTTAAAGGAACTGTATATAAAGCCAATGTTTGCATTACTCATATTTTGATCACTGTATGTTTGATTTTTACCGTTTTGATATGGTTTTACACAAAAAAATATTGGATATTTTTCAAAAACTGGTGTGATGTCCTTTTATAGTGAATTCACAGTAGTAGTGTTTGTTATATGCAAATGCTTTACACACTGTCCCAGAGATAAGCCTCACTGCTTATGCCAAACTACCAAGGTGATGAGCCAGGGTTATTTTAGACATGTAATACCCTTATCCTGACTAGAGTGGTTGTTTCTGCCTGGCTTAGGTGCATATCCTAGCCAGCTTGAAAACCTATTTCTAACATGCTTTATGGACTTGAGTGCAGAGATAGTAAAGCTCCATACCCGGGGCTTCAAAACTACCCTCATGAAAAGGTAACATGAGGTAGGCCCATTGTAATCAGGGCTGTTTCCCCACCCAGTCTAAACAAATGAACTGTGCTGTCAATGTGTGACAAAAGGATTGATTTAACGGGAGAGGTATGTTTAGAAAGAGGTCCAATAATTTGGACGAGAGCATCATCTTCATTAGGGTGAAACACCCTACTAGTGACAGTCGGGGAGAAATCCAGCATGTAATTTGTTCAGTGAGCGTGGAGATGGTGGTGTCATAAATAGGCGTATTACCTCCTAGCTATTACTGAAGATCACTATCCCCAGTTACTTAAGCCCGGGGTGAAAGGTGCTGTGGCCTGTGTGAAGAGAAAGAACTGCAATTTCTCCCAGTTGATGTGGATACCTGAAAGCCCAACATACCCAATGAACTCTCTCAAGAACCCATTCAGACTCAGGTGTGGATCCCGCACAAATAGAATAATGTCATTGGCGTCCATGGAGATTAAAAGGTGCAGACTTGGGTTCTGTAATGCTTAGTCACAATACAGCTGTCTCAACTTGACTCCCAGGAGCTCTACCTCCAGGGCAAGAAGTAAAGACAATAATGGACAGCCTTGCCTGGTACCCCATGTAATCGCAAAGGCGGGGTTGGAGTCTCAAGCTAACGCACATCTTGGGCAACGGATTGGAATAGAGGTGCGCAATACAGGACAAAAATGTGCGGGGAAATTCCTTCTGGCGAAGATTAGCTTGCAGATAGTCTCATTCGAGGGAATCAAAGGCCTTAGTACCATCTCAAAAGACCACTGCTTCTGCCAGGTCAATATCCTGCATCACTGCATCAATGTACGCAGGTTGTAGGAGGCATAGCACCCAGGGATGAAGCCTGCTTAGTCAGGATGGATCAGGAATGTCAGATGGTGAGTCAGCTGGTTGGATCTTGGTGAGGATTTTAACATCACAACTAATCAATGAGAGCGGTCAGTAAGATTCACAATGATCGAGGGCTTATAGGGTTTGAGCAGTGAAATAATATATGTCTCACATAGTGGGGAATGCTTCCCCCTTTCCCTCGCCTCCTTAAAGACAGTAAGCAATACAGGAGCCAGAGCATCTGCAAAAGTCTTATAAAATTCTGCAGACAGCCCATCCTGGCCCCGGTGCCTTACCGTCCTGCAGGTGTTATATAGCTTCTCCAACCTCATCAATGTTGAAGTCCTGTTCCAGAAAAGTACGTTGTATGTTACTGAACCATCCCAGTGCTACATCCTCCAAGTTTGACTCTCGCGGAGAGGTGTAAAGATAGCTATAATATGCCAAAGATGTCTGCAGGATGCTAGAGGTGTTGGTATGCACTTGTTCCTGTTTACCTTGAATTCCAGATACATTGTTAGCAGTCCAGGGGCACATGATCATAATAGCCAGTGTTTTTCCTGGACGCTCACCCTTGCCATAGGCCAGGCCTGTGGCAAATTTACAATGGAAGTGCCTTTCTCTAGTAGTGACATCATGATATTTCAAAAGTACTGATTTAAATTGATGGGTTACCAGATGGTCAGGGGAATTTGCTTGCTGCATTTCCAAATTCTTGAGGTGCACTTCAAGCAAGGCAAATGATCCTGAGGTATCGCATACCCCCCCCCCTCACCCCCCCCCACACCCCACACACCCCACCCTTAGCAAGGCACAATCCTTTTATGGTGACCTTGAAGACCTCCTAGACTGTGCCAGAAAGTGGCAGTGTGCCTTCATTATGTTTAAAGAATCTATAGATGGCATGCCCAAGCTCCTCCTTAAATTGGTGGGCGAGCTGCACGAATGGCAAAAGGTGCCAATTAACACCTAGAGGAAGGGGATGGACAGTATAAGCAATACCTGAGAGTGTTCAGAGAAGGTGTGCGCTATGTGCTTAATCCCCCTCACCCATGGCCCTTCTCCTCTAGAAAATACCCAATAGTCCAACCTGGACCAGCTCCCATGCCCCCCTGAATAAATGCAATGCTTTAGCCCTGCACTAGATATGTCAAGTAGAAACGCATATTGCGAAATGACTCACTTTTGCAGCAATTTGGCTACACAATGAATGGGAGAGATTGCCATGAATGGGAGAGAAAGCAAGATCAGTCCTCAGTCAGGGCGTAAAGAACAGGTAGATATAGTCAGTAATTCACATTTCCTATTGCTGCTTACAACCTACGTGGACTTATTTGCTATCGTTATGACTTAACCAACCTGGACTACTAATCATTTCAGCGCAAGTGTGGCATCAGCTTTTCATAGTTTAGTAATGTGCAATGTCCTTTTCATTTTGAGCCATAGATCACATCCCTTGATGTGATTTCCCATCCCTTGATGTCATTTCCCATCCCTTGATCTGATTTCCCATCCCTTGATCTGATTTCCCTTTCATTGAAGTCATTAGGGTTGAAGGGGACCTAAGGTCCTTTCCAATACCCTCATGATTTCTGTAAAATGACAAGACTAGAGTAATTATGTGACCCAAAGCCAAATTTAAGGCCCTCCTCTCTGAAACAGTAAATTATTACTTAATGGTAGGATCCTTTTGGTAATATTAGGGGTAGATTTTAATACATCTAGCTGAGTTTTGTGTATGTAAATAGGAAGAGACTTTGATTTCTGAAACAGCTTGAGATATGAAAGCAATGTTGTTTCATAGGGGATATAGACAAATGTTTTATAATTGACTTGGGGAGCAGCTACTTTTATTATCTTGGTGAGCAGCTACATATATTACGTTTGTGGTGATTTACAATAATTCAATGGTGTTGGATTCTAGTATTCATGCATTTTGCAATTGTTATAACGCTTGACATTTATTTAGTGTACATTTATGTCGAATTTATGTGCATTGTTAATATATGAATATACTACTAATGATGCCACTGCACAAATCCCATCAGTACTTTATATTTTGATTTCTCTTGCAGAAATGTGTCCAGACCCTCCGGATGACTCCACGCCTGGAGGCTTTGGGTTTGTAGATCTGGGTATATCAAAGAGGGGTCTGAAGTTGTTAGTGATGTGCGTACTGATGTTGTTCCTGAAAATCAGGCTGAATCTATGTTGGGTTGACATAATATATCAATAGAAATATTTTGAAAAAATACTTCCATGAAAGAAGCTACAATAAGGAAAATTTAATTTAATGTTAGCTGTGAAATAATAACAGAACTTCATTATTCATGGAGAAAATGTAAATCGATCATCCCAACTCCTAAACCTAATCTCACCAAAACACTAAGGGCCATATGTAGGTAAAGTGGAAATACCGATTCCTAATGACTGAATTTCACCAAATCGGTATTGAGAAATCGGTATTTCCAATATACGTAATAATTCGGTAAACATTACTGAATCTGTAAAAATCGGTAAAAATTTACAGAAACGGCAATACCGATCGGTGTTTCCAAATCGGTAAATACCGAATCAGTAAATACTGAATCGGTAAATACCAAATCGGAAAATACAGAATCGGGAATTCAAATACACAGCAATTGAGGAATCAGCCAATCCTGTGCGACCACCATCCTTCCCAACCAGGAAGTGGCTACACCCAGGCAGGTGCACTCAATCAGAACCTTCTAGAGGGCATGGGAGTGCAGAGGAGAGCAACAGAGCCACTGCCTGGACCTACTCTGAAAATTCTTTCACAATGGCCAGACAGGACACAGAAGGAGGGGAAAGGAAGAGAAAGCTCAAATTCAGCCAGGAGGAACTGCAGGTCCTTGTGGAGGAGGTAGTTAACACCTTGGGTGCTATGGGTTCCCCCGCCCCCCGTGCTGAAGATCCTAGGGGGCATATTATCAAGGGGGTTTATCTCTGCTTTTTTGGCTTTAAAAGCCAAGAAAGCGGAGATAAAATTATCTCCCTATTACCTAGCTGTCGCTAACACCAGTTAGCGACAGCTAGTAGGAGATAGCGACCATCTTGGGCCCCACTTTGCATGTCAGTGATATTTATCACTAATGACATGCAAAGTGGGCGTGCCAAGATGTTAGCGACTAGAAACAGTCGCTAACATCGCTATCTCCTATTACCAACTTTTGGAGATATTCGAGCTAAGCGCGAATATCTCCAAAAGCTAACACCTGCCCTGAGCAGTTCTTAGCCATGTTATCCAATGGGAGGTGGATAACATGACTAAGAGCATTAGCTCGCTAATGCATGAATATCGCGGACTTTTCAGCGATATTCATGCATTGCGGCCGATTTTTATCGCATTTGCGATAAACCTTGGTAATACCAAGGTTTATCTGCGATGAAAATCGCCGCAGCTCGGCGTTAATTTTTTCACGCTAACCAAGCAATAGCGATAATTATCGCTATTACTTGGTAATATGCCCCTAGATTCCCATTCTTCATGACAAAGCCAGCTCGTCATAAGCACAGCGCAGGTAACGCCCATGACGAGCTGACTTTGTCATCAGCACTGAAGGGGTTAAGCACCACACCAAGCTTTTTGGTCAACAGTCCCTGCAAGTAGCAGAATCGGAGAAATGCAAGATCTGGCTTGCAATCCAGTCTCAGGTTAATGCAATTGGAGTGACCGCCTGGGACATTGATGTGCTGAAAAAGAGTTGGTATGACCTCCGGATCATCACCAAGAGGAAGATGGCTGAACACAAAAAACAAGCCAGCCTGACGGGAGGAGGAAGGAACAGGGCACCTGCCCTGACTGAACTTGAGAGACTGGTGGAGTCAACAATAGAGCCAGAGAGCGTCTGTGGAATTGGAGATGCAGACAGCTCTGCCAGAGCTGCTTCAAAACAAGGTAAGAAGCATGCACAGCATTGTGCCCCCCTTCCCCTATCCCAAATCCTCTATTGGGCTACGTGAATCCCACTCCAGTACAGGTTTTACTTCAGACCAGCAATGCATTATGGGAGATGTAGTCAGTGAAACCCCTATCATGACAGGAATAGCACTGGACAAGGAGGCATGTGACACACATCAGCGAGAAGCAGGCAGAGGACAATGAGATAATGTTGCAGAAATGTATTTTAATTGTAGCAATGCAGGGCTGTAGGTATACTGAGCTAATGTACAATTTCTGTCTACAGGCGAGACCTCACGCAGGACTGCCCAGGACAAGGGAGAGAGGGCACCCCAGAAGGACACCACAGAGTGGGCCCCAACAAGTGCTGCCTATTCATAACAAAGAAATGCCTGTGGGTCAAAAAGAAATAAGGGTTCAACTGTGTTTACTAGAGTGTGGCACAACCGACGAGAACCAAATAAACGACTAGTGCAAAATGTGACACAAACAGCACTCAATTCCTGAATTGGGAAAAAGTACCCATCAGTTCCCACTCGGTACCGCCCTATTCATCATCTGAGCTCTCCGTAACCCAGGAGTAAGTGTGGTCTGCCACTAGGTGTTGTTATGACAGACGAATCAACTCAAGATTGACAAACACATTGACAAACACAGAGGGAGCCTTACTGAACAGGGGCTTAGGTTTTGTGACAACTCAAAAAGGTGACTCTTTCCTTGCAAAATCGGAAATGGCTAAGTTCTTTAGAAAAATAAGGCTACACTTTTTCTTTATTCATCTTGAGTTGATTCGTCTGTCATAACAACGCCTAGTGGCAGACCACACTTACTCCTGGGTTACGGAGAGCCCAGATGATGAATAGGGCGGTACCGAGTGGGAACTGATGGGCACTTTTTCCCAATTAAGGAATTGAGTGCTGTTTGTTGCACATTTTGCACTAGTCGTTTATTTGGTTCTCGTCGGTTGTGCCACACTCTAGTATACACAGTTGAACCTTTATTTCTTTTTGACCCACAGACATTTCTTTGTTATGAATACGTAGTACTAGGGCACGTGTCTATGTGGGTCGTTAATATAGCCCTTGGACCCTTACCAATACGTTTGTTTCTTGTTTATATGTGCAGTGCAAGCTGCGGGTCCGTTGTTGAACTGTAAAGACATCCCCTTGATGTCTTCATCACGCCTGGGATAATCACTACAGATACTCACAATCTTCACATTTGGTCACTTTACAGGTTATCTAGTTCATACGGCTATAATCACCACCTTACATTGTAATGATGGCTACCAACTGGGGCCTGGCTTTTGAGGAAGCAGAAGTACAATCTATTTTAGATGAGAACCTGAGTCTCTTGGAACATCTACCAGTGGCAGTGAGTACTAACATAGAAGGCTGGGTCAAAATCTTAATGCTCAAAAAAAGTCACTCAAGAACAATAGTCCATGGTATCACCATGGCTAAATTCCTCTGCGGTAACTGTGCACCGACAGGCCTTATAGTCACCAATGCCCCCAGGCTATTTCTGGACGACAAGGATTTCTTGAAAGATTGGTCCATGATAGCCTGGCGGTGCACTCGGGACTGGTTAATTTTGATTATAAAAACCGCCAAAAAAGTGGCAGATAAAATCTTGGTTGAGATCCAGATTCTGGATGGCCAAATCAAGGCAACTATCAAAGGCACCCTGTTCAAGACCAGTCAGGATGAAAGTAACAAGCAGAATAAAGAGTTTAAAGAATCTATACTCTTTGCAAAATTAGAGAAATGCAAAAAAGATCTGGCAAGATTCTCAACTGAGAAAATGTATCCCTACACTAGCGAGTCCTATGTCCCTACTCCATTCAACCGAAACGGACGTAAAGGAGGCTCGACTTATGCTACCTTGAGCTCTGAAGACCTGTCCAGTGACTCAGACAGCTCAGTGACCAAGCAAATAAAAACCGAGGTAGAGGTAATAGAAGGAACTGGAGAAACAACTACCAGAATCAAAATCAGGTACCACCCTGGTACCAGCCTAACCCTTGGATGTATGGGGGCCCTACGTTCCCTCCACAGATGGGACAGTTTGGCCCACCGCAATTCCAATACGATCCAAACATGCAGCCTTTTTTAGGGTATGGTCGGGGGGAGCCAGGGGACGAAGGAGACAAGGACCAACTCCACATGTACACTGGGGACCACAACCACAGCCGCCCACAATGGATCTCAGGAGCGGGAAGAAGATACCTCAAGATGGAGCAGGGGCAAGCAACGAGACAGTTTCGTAATAAAAGTTCCCACACATTAACAAACACAGAGGGAGCCTTACTGAACAGGGGCTTAGGTTTTGTGACAACTCAAAAAGGTGACTCTTTCCTTGCAAAATCGGAAATGGCTAAGTTCTTTAGAAAAATAAGGCTACACTTTTTCTTTATTCATCTTGAGTTGATTCGTCTGTCATAACAACGCCTAGTCGCAGACCATACTTACTCCTGGGTTACGGAGAGCCCAGATGATGAATAGGGCGGTACCGAGTGAGAACTGATGGGCACTTTTTCCCAATTAAGGAATTGAGTGCTGTTTGTTGCACATTTTGCACTAGTCGTTTATTTGGTTCTCGTCGGTTGTGCCACACTCTAGTATACACAGTTGAACCCTTATTTCGTTAATCTAGCCCTTGGACCCTTACCGATACGTTTGTTTCTTGTCACAACAAGTGCTGGCCACACAACACCACCACAGCCAGCAGCCTCACCACCGCAGCCAGCCTCACCACCGCAGCCAGCCTCACCATCACAGCCAGCCTCACCAACATCAACACCACCTGCAGTGGTGAGACCAAGAAGGTGTGCTGTTGTCAGACTGCTGGATTTTTAGTCCTCCTCTGAAGACTCCAGGGGGGGCCACAGGATGTCAGCAATGCTGGTTTGGTGGCCATGACTGAAGGAGCACACACAGGTGCCAGACGCCGCCGCAGGGCTCGTGTGACAAGTCCACCTCCACAGGATGAGAGCCATGGTGTCTTTGGCGTGCTGGAGGCAACCATGGTCAAGGTGCAGCACCTACAAGGAAAGGCAATACTGTCAGTCCAACGACAAATGAGGCGCCTCAATGATAACATGGCCAACATTGACAAAGGTATCAACTCAATAGCAGAGGCAATGAAGGAGATGGCAGGGGGCATGCGGGACATGTCCCAGTCTGCGATGCTGCTGTGCAGTAAAATGGATGAGGACAGAGTTACGAGCCGCCGTGAGAGGCAGAAAATGGGGCAACATACTAAGGCAGTGAACCAGCTGGCAACTGCCACTACACTACTATGCAGGTGCTCCGTGGCCAGGCAGGAGGGGCTGGCGCACTGCAGCACTGATGTGTCTAGGGGAATGATAAAGGGCACCACTGCTCTGGAAGTGCTGCTTACGAGTCACTCTGCCACCACTGGTGCTGTCAAAGTTCCAGACAGCAAAGACACAAGCAGTCAGAGCACCATAACGCCCCCCTGTGACAGACACACGGAGGAACAGCAGACGGGATGGGGCCACCTCTGGTACCACAGCCAGTGAGGAAAGTCAATCAATGCCATCCAGCACTGTTGTGCGTGGGCGCAGACGGTGATGCAGCCTACACTTTCAGGACAGTTTTGGGTGAAGTACCCCTTTATTTCCTACTATGGATGTGACAAATTGGAGATTTTGTTGTGGCGTAGTGCCCAGAAATTAAACTACTTCATTACATTCAATAATTGGCTGTGTCTCCTTACTTACTTAAAAGTAGTTGCACGTGATCTCTTTCCGTCTCTGTCTCCCATCTGTTGCTGGTGGCAATTCTGCTGCATTGGGCTCTGGCTGTGGAAATTCATCATCATGGTCCTCATAATCAGTTAATTCCACTTCTGTATCTTTCTGTGTGGCAAGGTTGTGCAGCATTGCAAAAGTTGCAATGATTTTGCAGCAGATGATGGGTGTGTACAGACGTGCACCTCCGCTTTTGTGGAGGCAGCGGAACCTGCTTTTCAATAGTCCAAAGGTGCGCTCCACAACGTTGCGAGTTGATTTGTGTGACACATTGTATCGTCTCTCACTCGGGGTGGATGGGCTTAGGTAGGGGGTGAGGATAAATGACCGCAAGGCATATGCACTATCGCCTAGGTGAGTAAGACAGTGCCATTAGTCACATATACCAATACACATTCATCTGCAGTTAGCATAAGGGAGTGTCAAAGTGATTTACCTAGCAGGTATCCTTCCCCAAATTCTCCCGCAGCCAGGCGTGTGTAGATCCCACTGTTCTGGAAGATGTATGAATCGTGGGTGCTCCCAGGAAATTTGGCCACAATGTCAGTGATTATGTTGCCAGCATCGCAGATTACCTGCACATTTATGGAGTGGGTGGAATTTCTGTTACTGTAGATATACTTAGTGGCTGCTGGTGGGCAGATTGGAATGTGTGTGCCCTCAATACAGCCTATGACATGCGGAAACTGTACCATCTGGTAAAAGTCTGTCCTGGTTTTTAGCAGTTCCGCTTGTGTGTGTGGGAAGCTGATGTAGTGATGCATTCTCTGCATCATGGCATCCAGGAACTTTCTGAAACAACTCTGAGACCCCCCCGCCTACCGCAGCTATCACCCCCTGGTAACTGCCAGATGCAAGGAGATGTAGGCTACAGAGCACCTGCACATGTGGCGGTATGGCATGCGCCCTTGGTGTCGGGTGGTCAAGTAGTGGGTACAGGTCCCTTATCAAGTCCAAGATGGTGTGGGGGTGTAGCCTGTTCCTTTCATGGATATCAGTCTCAGTCTGTTGGAAGAGTGTGATGCGCTGTCTGTAAATGCGCTCCTCCCGTCTCCAGATCCTCACTCCTGTTGCCTGTAGACGTAGCCACCTTGCAATCACATAGAAAGCCGCCATAGTGATCACAGTGTTGCATTTTGGGATTGCTTATATACCATGTGGCTGATTACCACCTGCTTTCAGTCAGTGTTACTTACCAACTCCAAAATACCGATTTTCATGAAATTCAGTATTACTGAATTTACCTACATCTCTTTTCTACTTTTTACCGTTTCCTATTTACCGATTTGCTAAATAAGGAATCGGTAATCCCGATTCGTTATTTTTGGATTCTTTAATGATGAATCGGTATTTACCGATTCATATTTACTGAATCTTTATTTTTGGACTCCTACATCTCAATAGCCTAAATACCGGTCGGTAACAGGAAATTTACCGAATTTCGGCATTTACAGTTACCGTTACAGTCCGGTACTTAGCTACCTACATATGGACCTAAGAGCGGTATTGTAATTTTGGTCAGATCGCCACACTTGTAATTCTGCGAGTGGGACTGCAGTGTGGTGTTAGTCAGACTGCCAACGCGAGTACGGTGGCCCTAATGCTAACCTTAGTTTAGGTTAAACTCTACCCTTAACAACCATTTGCTTTTCTACAGACAACAAGGTATATTGCTATGCAGCATGAACAAATGACATTGAGAGAGCCAATAGGTCTACAAGACGAGACATACTGGCTCTGTCAATGCTTGTTACACACGTTACCACTGTATGGCCAAAGGCTTCACCTCATTAAAATCAGTTTGACACCTAAATACAGCAACAAGTAACTGAAAGCTGACCTGCCTGTTGGCAGAACACCTGCCTGTTGGCAGAACAAGGCTTCCATTGTTCTGCACCATGTGTGGTAGCATTTTCATTCACTTTTGATCTGAAGAGCTACAAACATATTTTGTATTAGAATCTGCAACTTATGTAGATGATGATTGATCATATAGCAAGCTCGGCAAATTCATAATAAGATGGATTCTCAACTGTCTTATCTACAATGGAGAAACCAGTGCATGGAAAAGACTGCATGAGCTTAGGCAATGGATGAACATAGACTACAAATCAGTTATTAAAGAGAACTCCAGGGATGGGATGGGAGGGCTAAGGTAGGTTCTGCGTCCGCAAAGAAGGACTTGGGCAATTTGACTGACTGAACGAGCCTCCCAGAAACTGAGAAGAATTTTTAGAACAATCCTGGAGATATCTACCTCTTTCAGACGGTAGACCAAGATGTTATGGTCAACTGATCCGAAGGTAGCAGAGAGAACTAGCAGGATCATTCCAGCTGTGTTTCCTTCTTCAAGAATGGTTCCGAGGCTGGAAGCACAGCTGTTTCAGTGCCTCTTCTATAGCAGAAGCCAGACTCATAAGCATTTAGTTTCCCTTTGCCCAATAGGTAAGCAGGAAGTTGCATGCACACCACATTCTCTAACATATTTCCCAGGGCAGGAAAGAGCATAATGGGACAATACCTGATCACATCTTCTGGGTTTGGATTAAATTTCTGTAGCAGAGAAATAACATCCCTCTTTGAACTCTCTGGAACCTTCCTAGATGTCGACGAGACCTGGAAACAGTCCTGTGGTATGCTGGATACAGTAGGAACTACAGGGGATGTTATCAATAACGGCGTTAAAATTATCGCCGCTTTAGCTGCAGAAAACTGCCGCTAAAGCGGCGATAATGGGCTTGATAATATGCCCTTGAGAATTCCAATAGAAGTCCATGTTCAGCTAATCAGCCGTGAGGGTCTCTTGGTGCTATCCATGGACATGGGAGATTAGCCCAGAATCATATTATGTTGAGCAGATGCCGAGACTCGAACCTGGAACACCAGCTCCGCAGTCGCCAGCGGTTACCACACTCCTGCTGTTTTTGTCTTTCATTTATTTGAATAGCTTTGCGGTTTGGGACTCACTTGCCTCTTGTCCATCTGGAGAGTTGGGGATTACATCTTCTCTTCTGAAACAACTCCGGCCTGGGGGTCTTCTTTCATTCCATCAAGGTGAAGGTGATGCAGTGCTGCGAACTGGCCTCAATGCGCTCTGTGGCTCAGAGTCCCTTCAATGTCCCTGTGTGGGAAGAACGCACCTGTATTGTGTTCAGCGTGTACTGTGTGTGCAGTGAGCTGTGAGAAGCAGCATTAAACTGCTTCCAGGCTTGCTGCCCAGCAATTCAAGAGTTGCTTTAACCTTTGTAGACCGAAAGCTGCTCCCTGGACAGGTCCCATGAGAGCCTCATCTCTGTGCAGTTCGCATCCGAGCCATATTTGCAATTCCAGTTGCCCGCAGTACAGTTTTGGCTTGTAAGCAGGCAGCATGGGGCGCCTGGTGCCGGTTTGGTGGGATGGGAATCTCTTTTTCAGGCATTCTCTGTTGTTGGCTTAGTTTACCTTTATTGCTGAGAGGACCTATGTGCAATAAAGCAGATATTTAAGGATTAGTCAACAGACTTCTCTGGCCACTAGTTAGTGCCCAAGATATCAAGTAGGCGGCAGTGCTTAATTTGTGCTGGTGTTTTCCTGAGCTCGGCACCAGCACATATGGGTATATTATCAAGGGCTTTACCTCTGCTTTTTTGGCTTTAACCCCTTCTATGCCTATGGCGACCTGGACTCGTCATGGAGCACAGTAGCAGTGTGCCCATGACGAGTCCAGCTCATCATGACACCCATCAACGGGGGAAGCGCTGGCTCCCCTCGTGAGCGGTCGATCCTTTTTTTTTTTACTGGGAAGGCAGGGGAAGACCTTCCCCTGCCTCCCCCCGCTTCCCCCCTCTGCTTCATCAATTACGTTAGCGCGCCAGCCCGCTGACGTCATTGGAGTTTTTCCCTTTGTTCTCTGACGCGCAGGAAGCCATTTGCTTCCTGCGCGTCGGAGAAGAAAGGTAAGTTTTGGGCCTGGGGATGGGGGATTTCTCTGAAAGAGGCATTGAGGGAAAGGAAAGGGTTTTCCTTTCCCCCTATGTCTTTCTTACGCATTTCTGCTGCACGATCGTGCGATCGTGCAGCAGGAATGGCCAAGCACGATCGTGCAGCAAGAATGGCCACTAGTGCCAGGGATTATTTTTTTTTTTTTAATGCAGCATGATTTTGTTTGTTTGGGGAGCGGCCCCTTAGGCAAGGGTCATTCCCCTTTTGGCCACATTATTTATTTGTAAGTCCCCCAGAGCGCTTCACAATTGAAGCATTATTAGTGATTTGTGTTTGAATTTGAACTTTACGTTACATGTGGCAGTGGGGACATCAAGAGCAAACAAAATACAAGAGGTAGCAGACTATACGTTACAAGAGGAAAAGTGGCGTGTGCATGTTACAAACGAGTACAAAGTACAAGTAGAGGTATAAAACTGCAATAAAAGGCACACAGTCAAAACACAGAAACACACTGGGAAGGCACTTCTATAGGCATGGAGAACAACATTTCCTATAATGGAAAGACTTCAGATTATAGGGAGGGCGTGAATTAAGTTTGGAAGTGTCTTTGCGGGAGCAGAACTTTGAGGTCAGTTTTGAAGGACTGGGAAGAGGGGGTGGTCCGGAGCGGTGGCGGAAGTGAGTTCCAGATTCTCACCACGTTGCCTGTAAAGGATTTGGCTATCGATCTTTCCTTCTTGTCTTGAAAGTCGGAGGTTCAAGGAATACATTTTGCGCATTACGTGATGGTCTAGAGCCTCCAGAGAGTTTCAGTTTATTGACCAGGTAGCGAGGAGAGGAGGAGTGCAAGGCTTTGTGGGTGATACAGGCATTCTTGTAGATAGATCTTGCCTCAATGGGTGGATAAAATAGATTTCGCCTGTGGAGAAGTGTAATCTTAAAGCCATCTGAGATATCATAGGAGTGTATCATATTCATTCATAGCCGTCACTCGAATATATTTTGGAGCTACGAGTCGCGAGCCGTGAGTCAGAGGAGCCAGAGGAGTCGAAGGAATCGGAGGAGAGCCGCAGAGCGGTGCGAAGCAGAGCGGAGCGAGTGTAGAGCTGAGCGGCCCCCCACCATCTTCATCGCCCGCTACTCGCACATGCTACCGCCATAGCACAGCCATAACCCAGCCCCTAAAACCGCGACCGTCATTGCCAAGCAAGCAAGCAGACGAGGAAAGAGCTTGCTCGGCAGAACGCGGAACGCGGCAGGCAGGCGGGGAACACACGGGATAACGGAAGAGAGCGAACGCGGCGGCGAACAGAGTTGGAGGTGAGCCGCTGCAGCGCTCATGTCAGGGGGAGCGCTTCCGCAACTGGTCCTGTGCCCCCCCCCATGGGGGGTCCCTGCTATCTTGCAATGGTGGCGGGTGCTGTATAAACTGTGTATAAACTGTGAACACTTCTCCGGTCACGCTTGGGATGGTGACATCCGCGATTGTCAGCGATTGTCAGCAGTAGTGTTTTCTGTGCCCACCTGTGTCTGCCTGTGTCTGCCCGACTGTAAAACTACAGAGGGTCTAATTAAATCTGTCCGCTGCCTGCCTGTCTACCTGCCTCTTAGCTGCCACTAGCCACCATCAGACCACAGCCTCCATTGTTGAGGAGGAGTCACGACACGAGCGGCGGTGCTGCGGCGGTACGGTCGCAGCAGCTGCAGCAGCGCGTGTTGAAGAACGCCGCAGGAGGAGAGCCTGGAAACCTAGCCCGGTCCCTCAGCCTCCCCCGCTCTGGGGGAGAAGTGAAGTTATCGGGCAGTTGTGAGGCAAGCTGTGAAGCTGAGGTTCTGCCTTGGAGCTGGCGCAGGCTAAAGTATAAAGGAGTATAAAGGAGTGGAGTGGACTGAAGTTTTTCTCCACAAAGTGAAGGCGGAGGCAACCGTGGTAGCGTACTACGAGCCAACAAGATCAAAAATACAGCAGGAATGAATGGATTTTGAAGTCTTTTGAAGGCGGTAGGAGCTGCTGAAGGCCAGTTGTTATACCACTACCCGACTATCTTCAATCCTCCATTTCCCAGACTTTAATATCCGAAAAGCATTAAGTATAAGCATTAAGTATAAGTATAAGTTATCCTGACGTCTCCTATGCAATGGTAATGCCAGACAGGGTTCTACGCTCACAATTAAAAGGGAATTCAGCGGTGACCCAAGAAGGCAGTAAGTTGAGAGACAAAAACTTGAAGCCGCAGTAAACTATTCGCCGTCGGAGAAACGGTGAGCATCTCATACTTATTAAATCCTACCCATCGGTGTTGACTATGTTCTCAAAAGGGATAAGAAGTTCTAAGCGTGGTAAAGGCTCAATGGAAGAGGAGAATAGGGAGAATATAGGTGAAGAATTATTGGACACAAAGTTAGTAGTACCCGGGCCTAGTGTTGAATGCAATTCTATCAAATCAGAGGCGCTTTACCCTGCCGTAATTATATGTCAGAACAATGGAGGTAAATCTCGAGCAGTAGTTCCTCCATGAGAAGTAGATTCATGTCAAGCAGAAAGAGAGGGTAATACCACAGAAATGGAAACTGAAGGAGCTTTACTGTGGGAGGAAGGAGGCAGCCACTTCCGGGAGACGAGTACTGAAAAAAAGGAAGTTCCATTATTATCTCCACTAGCTGATTTGGTAACCCTTATGGACAATACAAATACGACACAGAGATCGGCGTTGAGCTGTCAACCCACAACAGGTTTTGATCCTTTGCCTAGGACGGAGTGTTGGTTAGAATCTAGCCTTAACCCCGGGCAGTTGAAATCGGAGGATCTTACATTACCTGATATTGCTGTTCAAATGGAAAAGAACTTAGAACGATTGAAGCAGTTGAAAAAGCCGGGAATCTCAGAGACGGATTTAGTATTGTCCCCGGATACTCAAGTGAGCCCGCCACACACAGAAGCTCAAACACATATGCCAGCCATGTATAGCAGTACACCGACTAACTTATCTTTGGCTGGGGATTTGTTAGACCTTTCAGTGTAAAAGATATTGGGAGTTTCAGCGGCTGAAATCAAATGTGTAGTGAACTCATTGAACTCTCTGAATATGAGTGAAAATGTTTGGCCTGGGGGGATCTCGGAGTTCTTTTTGATATTGGAGAAGATTATGTCCGCAATTTTGTCCCTGTTGGAAAAAAGTACTTTAAATTCTGATCATATATTGGAAGTTCTTTCACCTATATTGATAGGGGTTCAAGATCTTACGCAGTATAAACAAGCCCCACTAATCCCGGAAAAGGCCCCTCCAGTATCCAGTCAAGTTGATCAATTAAACAGTGGGATACATAACATGGGTATAAACTCAGTGGTGGGGGTCTAAAAGAGCCTATTGAGAGTTGTGAACGAGGTTGCCTTGCAAGGAACCTAAGTTCCGACTTACCCAATTCTAATCTTAAGGAATGTGACAAGGCTCCTAGTTCTGGGGAAAATATAAAGATAGAGGTTTTCTAGCGTTAAAACCAGTACGTCTTTTCCCAATCTTTAATAAAATCAGTGCAAAAGATTTAAGTCCACAGCCACTTGACGATTTATGCAATTCCCTAGCGTGTCCACCTGTGGGGGAGCCCTCTCTCGCAAGGAATGGAAATACTGAAAATGGCCGTAGGGGTAAGAAAAGGAAGATGAAGAACCGTCGGTTACCGAAACGGAAACGGAAACAGAAAAAACTACGGTTCCATCCCGAAAATGAAATTGGAACTAGTGACATATCCCTCTCCCTTGGAACAAAAATAAAACGGCCCATGGCGCAACCTATATTGGAAGAGAGTCAAAGATATGGGCAGGAAAATGAACCTCAATGTAATAGTTCAACCATAGAACTGAATGACCCCTTGTCTCAAGAGGATAAGGAAGTTAGCCCTCAAACTATTGACTATTGGCTTAATGAGTGACCTTGGTTTAGGGAGAAAGTTGGGTAATTCAAACAGCCCCATAATAGACCCTAATGGAGCATCTGGAGGGGTATTCCAACACTCCAGTGGGCCCGTTTTACCTTTATTGAGTGCAGTATCTGGTCATGTTTTGGATATGAGTCTAAAAACAATGTTGGTTGATAACAATAGGGGGGGTGAGTCAAAATGTAACTCACTTACGGACCAATTAGGTATGAACATAACCAGGAACATTAATATAAGTGCCAGGCAAGTGAACAAGGTTTTAATTTTTAGTTCTCTTTTTGATGACGTACCAATGCTACTGAATAGAAGTGCCCTCCTTAGACTCCTCTCTGAGATAGAGGATCTGGGGTTAATCACCACCAAAGATATTGAACTGGTATACTTAGATTGGAGTAGCTCCCCCCTAGCACTATAGCCACTTTTTCCTCAAGTATAGTGTCAGCTCTTGTTCTAACAAATATTGATAGTTTCAGGAAAAGAGGAATAGACATCTCACCAAGTGTTGTCCCGGATAGAACTCTGATTAAAAATTCTGGAGTATGTCATCGGGAGCAAGGGAGGAGTGGTACTGAGCACAAGGATGAAAATGCATACGTAAAGTTTGACGCCATGGAAATAACGGTAGGAAGTAAAACAGGAGTAAGAGAAATCAGGCTTCCAACATTCAAGATACGGGAGACACCCAAAGCAGATGGGTATGATGAGGTGACAAAATGGAGTTGGGTTGCTGGTACCTTGAATGGGGTAAAAACATTGAGTATAAATTCCATAGAACGAGGGTAGCCAAGTGGGGAATTCTATTTCATGGAACGTGGCGGGGCTAGGGAAATCTTGTTATAAGCTCAAAACTTTGGTTGTGATAAACCCCATGATCATCTGTCTCCAAGAGACATGGGCCATGGAAGAGTTCCAGTTAAAGAATTATTATGTGTTTTGCAGTTTAGCAAAAAAATCCGCAAAAGGGCATGCAAGCGGAGGCCTAGCTATTTTACTCAGTAGTAATATAGCTTGGGACCCCGTGATATACAAACACCCCTCAAATTGTTGCATTTGTGTAAAACTGAAATTAGGAAATGATAATTTAGGGAATGTAAAGTTTTTGTTTCTGGTAAATGTGTACATCCCCCCGGGGAGGGCATCCAATTAATTGGTTGACTCTATTTGAAGTTTTGCGCATAATTTGTGTAATACGGAAGAAAATGCGCGTATATTGATGGTAGGGTATTTTAACGATAAAATAAATAATAGTGCTGCAATAGTTTACTCTAATAAGGATTTGGAGGAGGTGTGGGATATTCCAGAGCCTGTATTTCCGGCTCAGTTAACATCTGATAAACGAGGCCTTTTCCTTTTACAAAACCTTAGGAATCTTGATTTAATATTTTTGAATGGTAGATTTCCAGAGGACTCACCCGCATCTTATACTTTCAATGGTACCTATAGTCAGTCCCTTATTGATTACATGGCAGTTTCCATTCAACTGTTTAGTGCGTGTACACATTTTAAGGTGCCCCCCTCTACGATGAGTGACCATAATATTTTATTAGTACAGATGGTCATAAATACCGAGAAGCCCGAACCCTGGAATTAGAGGAAGGAAAATGTCACCTACTCTGTAAACAATGGGCGTACCTATTGGTCATAAAAAGGCACTGCCGAACTTCCAGAGGGTTTTTAAGAATATTGCATTTAGGCCTAGTCTGGAGACTCCGATTGTGAGGTATGAGAGAGTTTTGGCAGCAATCAGAAAATTGGGAAGAAAGAAAACAGAGATGAGAACCTCCCCTACAGTATTAGTCTGATGGGAAATTAAAAAACGGAATAAAGAGATTAACAAGTTAATTAGACTCCAATTCAATGCCCCTAGCTTAAAAAATCAGAGAGAGATTCATAGACTTAAACAGGTATGGAACAGAAAAAAAGTATCTGATCGGAGGAAAGTAGAAGATGAAAAATGAGTAACTCTTTGTGAAGTGTCCTTATCCGGGGACACCAGAAAGTATTGGGCATTGATAGCGAAGTTTTGTGATGGTAGAGAAAAATCCCAACCCATTTTAATCTCCGAATCGGAATGGTCTACGTATATTTCCCAACTGTATGCCCCAAATCAATTATCAGACCAGTGTGAGGGAGTTCTTAAGAACTCAGAATGGGGGGTTGACGTAGGCGAACCAACAGAATTGGAAATTGTATATTAAGGGATCAAGATACACTGGGGCAATGGGACCAGATGATGTTCCAGTAGCCATAATAAAACAGGATTGTGAAGATTGGGCAAAATGTTTACATCCATTGTTTACATATTGTTATGACACTGGAAACATCCCGTATTCCTGGAAAGGAAGTATTTTGGTTCCTTTATATAAGAAGGGTCCAAGAAATTCCCGGTCTAGTTTCAGACAAATTTCCCTCTTAGACGCAACGGGGAAACTGTTTTTGAAAAGTATTCTTGGCCATCTGCAAGAGTGGGCTTTTGGGAACATCCATATACCTCTGGAACAAACAGGATTTCGCAAGAATAGTGGCACTCTGGACAACATTTCTGTTTTACAAACTTTAATTGAAAATATCCTATGGGCCGAGGGGTCCCGTTGTACACCGCTTTTATGGACTTCTCCACAGTGTTCGATAGGGTTGATAGGAGGAAATTGGTGACAATGGGGATCCCAGGGAACCTTTTAAGATTAATAATTGCACTTCATTCCTCTACGTGAACACAAGTATTATTGGGGGGATCCCAAAGCCTATCAAGGAAAATATATACCCATAACGGGCTAAAGCAGGGGTGTCTTTTGGCACCTTTACTTTTTTCTATTTATATTAATGATTTGCCGAGTAGTGTGAGACGGAGTAAAGGTGACCCCCCCTCCCCCAAATAGGCCCCCTTAAATTAAGTTGTTTGTTGTATGCAGATGATGCAATAATAATGGATCTAACACCAATTGGGTTACAAAGAAGATTAAGGGAGTTGGTTAAGTACACAGAGGAGCATTTTTTAATAATAAAGATTTTAAAGAGCAAAGTCATGATTTTTAGTTATCAAGGGTGTAAAGTGAGAAAAAACCTGAGTTGGTTTTTGGAAAGGGAAAAACTTGAAGTTGTGAAATTTTATCCATATTTAGGAAACATATTCTCAAACAGGTGCTCTGCTAGCAGACATATGAACCATTGCAAAGGGAAAGCTATTTCACAAGCATCTGCAATTAATCGCCTGTACATGCAATGTAGGAAAAAACATTTTTCCCACATCATTGCGGTGTACAAAATAAAAATACAGCCGACATTGAATTACCCAAGTGAAATAGTAGATGAGTGTGAATGGGCCAAATTTGAGAAAGTGGAGGGAAAGATTTGGCGCCAAATATGTGATCTGAATTATGCTGCGCCAATAGCGGCACTTAGGCTCGAATTTGGTCTACTGTCAACATATGTTTTATCAATGGCTGCCTGTTTAAGATGGTGCAATGCTTTGAATAATAGCCCCGATAACCTATTGAGGGCAGCATTGCACAGAGAAATATTCTTAAATATGAAGGGGAAAAGCGTAATTTTTAGAAATTACATAAAGGCTTTAAGTATGTTCGGTATATATAAGGAAGGGGCAGCAGTTTTATGTAAAACCATGTTAAAGCTGATAATTAAGAAGTCAATTTATGTGGTCTCTCGTGAAAGAGATATGATACTATGTTCATTGAATGGGAGGATGGACTGTATTGCGGGGAGTTCTATTGTCAAAAATCCCGAGCCATACGTTTTGTGGAACTTGGAACATGGTGTTCGTAGAGTTATTCTGTTGCTAAGATTGAATTTATTACCCCTGAGAGTTGTAACAGGTGCATGGGAGGGTATTCCCAAAAATGAAAGATTTTGTCATCTGTGTAATTGTGGAATACAAGATCTGAATCATGTTTTGATTGTGTGCCCCGCACTTCACGCAACACAACAAAGATACTTAAGGATTGCTTTTTTAAAGTATAATATTTATACAGCTGAACAGGCCCGTAATTGTCTTATGTCCCCCCATCTGAACTGAAGTGTTTTAAAATTTTTCGTTTTTTTAAAGAATTTTTAAATGTCTATTAGGATTATAGGATTGTAATATTTTTAAGTGAATTGAAAGTTTGAAATACCTTTAAGGTAACTTATCTTCATTTGCTGTTATATCTGTTAAATGAAATTGCACTAAGCACTTGCACTTTTTTGTATGATATGTAAACAGTTGTTTAATGTTTTAGGGTTGAAATGTCTGTATAGCTGCTAGGGGAGCGTTGAAAATATCTCTGCCAAATTTTGCACAGAGCATTTGCACTTTTCTATGTCAATGGATTGTTTTTCAACTTCCGCTAAACACGGATTACATCTGGTACTGTTTTGTGTGTGCATTTTTAAACTCAGGTATTCCTTATTAACTCCTCTGTGTATTTTTTCTTTTTTAGGTCTCCTTATTGCCCATACTGTGTTTCTAACTGAAAAAAGACCTTTTGTATTGATATGACATAGCCCAGTGTATAGTTTAGTCCACTGTAGGAAAGGTCCTCTCCTTTAAGTATTGGGATTGTAGTATAAAACTGCACTTTTTACTTCGCATTTCTGTATGTAATGAATGATGTTTTATAAATGTACTTTATGTGGAATTCTTCCGAATTCTAAATCATAATAAATATTAAATGAAATGAAATGGGTGGATAAAATAGGTGTTATGTGGTCGCTTCTTTTGGCCCCATATATGAAATGTGCTGATGAATGGAGAACATATTTAAGGGGGGCAGGTGGGATTTGTGGAGGCCAGTAAGAAGAGAATTGCAGTAGTCCAATCTGGAGAGAACCAGCGATTGGACCAGGGTTTGAAGGTCTTGGTCCGGGAAGAAGCAACAAATCCCCCAAAGAAGGCGCAGGAATTAATGTGGGAGAGTAGATTGAGTTTTTTGTTGAGTATGACACTAATCGATTTTGCGCTGTCGACAATGATGGGTTTTTTGTTAAGTAGATTCATCAGTGTTTTTAAACATTTTCTGTTGGGGAGTGGCTGCAAGAGTTGCTCACCTTTTACGGGGGTGAATATTTAATGTATACTCTTAGGTCCACCTACTCCTTATCTTTGTTGGTGACTTGTGTGCGGACTGGTGCATTATTTGCATATGTGATATTAATGTTTTTTCTCCTTTTTATTCTAGTCTAAAGCTTTTGATTCCTGTTTTCGGTTTCGACAGTGGTTGTTCTTCAGTTTTGTGTACTTGCATTTTTTTGGTAAGAAAAACATTTTTGTTGTATTTACTCCAATTAAGTAATATTGTAATGTATGAATGAATTTTTTTGTAAGTGGTGTCATAATGGCAGCATATGTAGTTAGTGTTTTCAGCATGTAATTCTTTGCAATGTGTTTTGCATGGTCTTATGTGTAATTTCTTTTCTCTTTCTTTTTTAGTGGGATATTGTTGATCCATACTGTGTCTGTGCAGAGTAGGTGGTGGTGAGTTTAGCTGCCTCTGGCAAGTGAGTGGTATTGGTTTGGAGTGTATATGTGTTTTTGATAAAGGTGCTTTTTGTTTATTACTTATTTTACAAAGTGTTTGTTGTTGTTGACTTGTTTGATAAGTTACCTTTATTAGTAAGCATTATGGCTAGCCGTAGAATGACTGCTCAACAGGTGGTTGGTATGCTTCTTGAATCTTCCTCTTAAAATGATTATGAGACTGACAGTGAGTCTGAGGGAGAGGAGGGAGGGGAAGATTCTGGCAGTGAGTTTTCTCTCCACATGGAATCATCGTATAATGAAGGTTCTCTCAGTGCAGATGAAGGTACTCTTGGTGTGGATGAAGCAACTCTCAGTGCGGATGAAGTGCCTGTTTTAGAGGAGGAAACTGCTGTGCGATGGTGCAAGAGGCATCTGGATTGCAGCCTGAGGCTGCTAGGCTTCCTACTTGAAGTGCTGGACTCTGGGTTGATCCAAACATAGTGCAACCGTTGTTGCCTGCCTTTAGTGGTGATGCAGGGTGTAGAGTGGATTTTTTGCCTATACTGTTTTTTCAGTTGTTTATGGATGATGTATTTTTGGGTGAGATCGTTGACCAGACTAATTTGTATGCTGAACAGTTTTTGAGGGACAACAGTGACAAACTTAGGCCCCAGTCTAGAGCTACCCGGTGGACTCCCACAAATCTGGACGAGATTAAGAAGTTTTTGGGTATGACTTTATTGATGGGCGTGGTAAGGAAGCTGAACATGGCTTCATATTGGTCTACTAGCCCGTTGTTGGCAACAGCCACATTTCCTGCAGTTATGACTCATAATCGGTATTTACTTTTGCTACGTATGCTGCATTTTGTTGCCACGAGATCACCGTCTTTTTAAGATTTGGCCTGTTCTTGATCATTTTGTAGATCGATTTTCTGAAATCTATACTCCAGGTAAAGAAATATCTATTGATGAGTCTTTGGTCTTGTTCAAGGTCCATTTTGTTTTTAGGCAGAACATCCCTTTCAAGAGGGCATGCTATGGAATTAAGCTGTATATGTTGTCTGAGAATAGGACAGGATATCTTTTTAATTTTCGTGTGTACACTAGTACACTAGTAGAGATTCTACTCTTGACCCCCCAGGTTGTCCGTCCACTTTTGGAGTTTCAGAGAAAATTGTGTGGGATCTTGCTAGAAGACTGTTTAACAGAGGCCACCATTTGTACCATGATAACTGTGCAATTATTTAAGGTATTGTCTAAAGTGGACACTTTTACATGTGGCACAATCCGCTCTAACCGTAAAGGTTATCCGAAAGAGTTTGTTTGCAAAAAACTTCAGAGAGGACAGTGCAGTTCCTTGCGTAGTGATGAACTACTAGCTGTGAAATTTGTGGACAGGAGGGATGTGTACATGCTGATTGCTGACTACCATCCATGATGAGAGTACTTCACCTGTGGCTGTTTGGGGTCAGGCTGCTGAAGTGTGCAAACCTGTGTGCATTCCAGACTACAATAAGCACATGGGTGGTGTTGGCAGAGTAGATAAGAGGTTGGAACTAAGCATGAGCGGAAAATCCGTTTCCCTCGTGGATTTTGCGGATTTTCGGTAAATTCGCAATCCGCGAGATTCGCAAATCTCCCGCAAAATCAGCAAATCCGCGAGCAGCGGATTTTGCTCGCACTGTTCGCGTGAGTTCGCGGCTTCCCAGTACAACTTCGCAACCCGCGAATAAGCGCTAAATTGCAGAAATACGATCTTAGCAAAACTGAAACTACTTACCAGGTTCAAAAGTTCAGGCTCATCATTAGTAGCCATTTCCTGTAGTGCTTCCTGAGGGGCCCCTCCAGAGTTCAGTTGCCTACTTGCAACTATTATGTGACCCTGCTCTGAACCTCAGAATAGTTACACATATGCCACAAAGGTCCTGAATTACAGCTAAGGGAGACAAGCAGGAGCCAGGCTGGAAGTTCAAATCCATTAATCAGCCCCTAATTCATTATTGTCAGTTGTGGCAGGGCAGGTGTTGTAACTAATTTTGCAACAATGAAAGCACTTAGCAAGTGCAAAAGATCACTAATCAGGAAGCACTAAGGAAGCAGGTGCCAGCTAAAAAAATATTCTGTGACACATTAATCAGCCCCAAATTAATTCAGGTCACTTGAGGCAGGGAAGGTGTGCTTTGCTTTGCCACAATAATGTACACTGACTGGACAACCAGAGGGTGCTGTGATGAAACAGAGGGTGGCATGGGTGGGCCAGAGGGTGGCATGAGTAGTCAGAGAGTGGCAGTGGTGACAGAGAGTGGCAGTGATGAAGAAGAGTGTCCCAAACAGGCTGGACACGTAGAAACAACAAGTTCGCAAAACTTGCGAGCCGACAGGTAAGTTCGCGTTTGCGAAATTGTACAAAACCCTTGCGAACTGGCAGAAACCCGCCCGAACACAAAAAAAAATCCGCAAATTCGCGAGAATTCGCGGATTTTGCGAATTGCGAGTTCGCAAATCCGCAGAATTCGCGAACGCGAGATTCGCAAAATTCGCCCATGCTTAGTTGGAACCTTACACTGCTATTCGGGAGGCGAATTAGCAAGTTTCAGTGCTTTTATTGTGTTCAAGGAGTGTTCTCTTGCGTCAAAGTTGACATTTCTTCAGTTTCAGCACTCTGTGATAGCTAGCCTTGTTGGAACAGGCAAGTGTTCCTAGATTTGGAGTGGTAGAGGATGTGACTCGATTGAAAGATCGACACTTTCCTGATTACATTCCTCCCACATCTTCAAAAGATTTTCCCACTAGGAGATGTAGAGTCTATTGACAAAGATGTTTTCTGCCCCAGGTGTCATTCTAACCCTGGGCTGTGTGTGCCTGCTTGTTTTAGAGCGTACCACACGCAAAATAAATTTTGGGAGCATCCATGAGTGGTAAAGTGAACTGCCTGGTCTGTATTGTTTAAAAATATTGGGCCCGATTCACAGAATGAACTTAAGCCTCAATCCTAAACTTACTACTATTTTGGTATTCTGTCATAAGTTTGTCTTAAGTTTGTCTTAAGTCTGTTTTAAGACTAACTTAAGACAAAATCCTAACTTCTGTGAATACCAAAAGTAGTAAGTTCATTCTGTGAATGCCAAAAGTAGTAAGTGCATTCTGTGAATATCAAAATAGTAGTAAGTTTAGGATTGAGTCTTAAGTTCATTCTGTGAATCGGGCCCAAAATTCTGTTTCAAGGTTGGCATTAGTGCAATGTATTTAGTTTCAGATTTTGTGTTAGTAGATTTGTATCTATTTGCAATTTGCAGGGTTATGTCTAGGCTGAGGGTAGTAAGCCTGAATATAGGTGTTCTGAACAATTGGAAAAAGAGGGGCAGGTTTGAGGAGTATATCAAAATAATAGGGGCTGACATGTTATGCCTACAAGAGACTCACCTACCCTGGAAAAAGAAACACTGGTTAAATTTAAGGGGGTATGAAATTCTGTCCTGCTCTTCGCAGACATCAATGATAAAGGGGGTAGCAATCATTGGCAGGGTAGGTTTGGGGGGGGCAAAAAGATGTAAGGCCGATGTATTGGGAAGATGGGCAATATGCGAAATGAACCTAGGTATCACTCTATGCTCAATATACGGTTCTAACCTGGATGACCCGGGGTGATGGATCACATAGAGAGGGAATTAACTAACTGGCCAGCCCCTATAGTAGTCTGCGGTGATCTTAATATCTCACCAAATTTTGTAAGTGGTACCCCATACACAGGTCGTAAGCCCCGGGTATTCAGAGCAGTGTCCTCTATAATTAAATCTCATGGGTTGAGGGATGTGTGGGGAAGCCTAAAGAAAGATGACCCTGGGTTCACATATTTCTCACATCCATTTAATAAGCACACAAAATTGGACTATTTTATGATATCGGCTACCTATCTTCCTAATGTGGAAATAGCAATGCTCCCTAGGTTACTATCAGATCATAACCCCCTTGTTTTAACCATGGCCATCAACAAACAAATGAAAAAAGCCAGACCCTGGACTTTTGACAGAAAGCTGCTAGTGGATAGCAATTATATAGCGCACGTGAAGGACTGGTCATTCTTTGATGTGAATAGATACAGTGCCTCCCGTGTTGCTGTCTGGGATAGTTTTAAAGCAGGTCTGAGGGGGGAGACAATCAGCTACACGGGCCGAATGGGGAAAGGAGCTAAGGAAGAGAGAGAACGCCCGTTGGGAAATCTGGCAGAGGCAGAGGAACAACATAGGAGGGATGTATGTCATGGGAGTCAGGGCATTTCGAGTTTAGAACGGCTGAATAGTATGAAGGCTGAAATCCAGAGGCAATTGGCTAAAAAAGCTGCAGCAGAATATCAAACCCAGAGAGCCAGGCTATACTAAACAGGGGAACAGGCAGGCAGGGCATTGGCTTTACGGATAAGGCAGGCCACATCTAAGAACATCATTATGTTTTTAGGAGATTTTATCAAGACTTATATAAGGAAGAGTCAGGTATCGACGACCCGGGTATAAATTTGCCGGAAATGGGTATCAAACTCACCTCCAGTGAGAGGGAAACATTGGAACAGGGTATTACTATGGACAAACTATCCGAGGCACTACAAGACTTAGAAGCTGGCAAGGCAGCAGGGCCCGATGCCATACCTTTGGAGGTTTATAAATGCTTGAAGGAAGAAATGTCACCTCTTCTTTTGGATATCTTTAACGGGGTCATGAATACCGGAGTTATACCGGAATCTTGGACTAAAACCAATATTGTGGTATTTCACAAAAAAGGTAAACCTAAGGAAAGCCCTGGCTCTTATAGGCCAATATCGTTAATAAACAGCGATAATAAATTATATGCAAAAATCATGGCGGCACTGTTGGGGAGGATTATTGGGAGTCTGGTTTCTCCCTGGCAGCATGGTTTTGTCCCGGGCAGGGGTACGACTGACCACATAAGAAGAGCCATCACATTGTTTGACATCCATGCTGCCGGGGAGGGGGGGGTCGCAATGATCCTCCTCGACGCGGAAAAAGCTTTCGACCGCGTTAGGTGGAGCTTTCTGTGGAGAGTGATGGAAGATAGAGGATTTGGTCCCAGATTCCGGCAGGCAATCCAGGCTATGTAGTTCAATCCTACTGCGAGTATTCAGCTTATGGGTGAGAGTTCTGGGCAGATTCATATAACGAGGGGCACGAGACAAGGGTGTCCGTGCTCTCCCATCCTTTTCGCGCTATATATAGACCCCCAAATAACTCTCATAATGAATAGCATCAGTATCAAGCCAGTTGTTACTAATGGATTCCACACCAAAGTCCTCGCTTATGCGGACGATTTAGCTATAACCACCACGGATCCCGACAGTGCCATGAGGGGAATAGTTAGTATTACTACTGGCTTTGGGAGGCTATCTGGATACCGTTTAAATGTGGCGAAGACGCAGGTATTATGTTCTAGAAATATAGTCAAACAGGATGACAGATATGGGGATTCAGTAGTGTACTTAGGTATAACAATTAATGCTCAGCCAAGGGATATTATTAAAGATAACTTTGTACCGCTATTGAAAACGATGGAACAGGATTTAAAAGAATAGATACACTCCACTTGTCAATCATAGGCAGGGCCAATGTTATTAAAATGACGATGTTTCCGAAGATTTTATATAAATTTAGGTCTATTCCCTTTAAAATAGACGATATATTGATTAAGGAAATGGAAGCTATTTTTATGAACTTCGTCTGGCAATACAGCAAGGTGAGAAGATCAAGCAAACTCATGTCTCTTCCCCAGGAAAGGGGTGGGCTGGGAATACCAAACCTTAGGTTTTATAACTGGTCTTGTCTTCTCACAGAAATGGCTATACTCTTTTTTCCAGAGGACCCTATGTACAGCCAGGGAGATATCCTTTCTATTTTTCAGCTGGCCCTTGGGAGTGAAGTATATGGGATACTGATGAGGAAATTTGACAAACGATATTTTAAGGCATCAGGGTATAAAATATTGGAAGACATCTGGGGGCTATGGTCTTCTGTACAGAAAAATCAGGGTATTCCAAGGTACAATCAACATACTTTACTTTGGAATTCAGGATTATTCCCGCATCTAAGTAGTGATGGCCCTTGGAGACACTGGGAAAGACAGGGAATCACTACACTGGGTCAAGTAATGGTAAAGGATGTATGTAGGCCCCTTGAACTTTTGAGGTCACGGTATTCACTACAAGGGTGTCAAGAGTTCAAGTATATGCAGTTGGTAAATACAATAAAATCAAAAAGACCCTGTATAAATATATCCAAAGGATGTGCATTACTGGATTACATGAAGGGGGGTGGCTGTAGAATCAGGGAAATATACAGGCTATTCTTGGAAGTGCTCCCTGACGACATGGTCAAGACAGAGACATCTTGGGCCTCAAAACTGGGGGATCCAGATATTGACTTGGATAGAGCCATTTTAATGGATAAAAGGTTCCTGCGATCCTCAAACCTAAGAGCGCAGCACTTCAAGACCCTTTTAAATTTATACTACACACCGGCGAAATTATTCGATTGGGGTAAGAGGGCGGACAACAACTGCCCTAGGTGTGGGAACGGGCCAGCTGACGTCATGCACATGTTTTGTAGCTGTGAAAAACTAGGGCCCATCAAAAAGGAGATTGAAGCATTTTTTGAGGAGCTGCTAGCTGTCAGAATAGACCTATCCCCGACACTTTTAATAATTGGTTGTGATGCTAAACTGGGTCTAAGTACAGAGATGGAGGCACTCGTTTTTATATCAGTAGCTGTTTTTAGAATATTAATTGCTGCTGTCTGGAAGGATGTCGAGGCCCCAACCTTCCAAATGTGGATTTGTAGGATGCTAGGGATCCACAACATCGAGTCAGAACTGTATGCTTTAAAGGGAGTTAAATCTAGAGAAATGGGGCTACGGATTTGGGCACCAGTGGCTACATGGAGGTTGTTGAGGTGTGGGGCCTCATAATGTCCTTCAAGTTCTTGATTCCGGTATGACCACCACTCTTTTAATCTTCGTTCTGTTTTATATAATGTCTTTTGCTACATCAATTGCTCCTGTCTATATATCATTTATATGTATTTCTATATTTATATATATTGTCATGTCTAGTGTATATTGTATTGCTATGAACTTTCAATAAAAATAAAAAAATAAAAATAATAAAATCCTAAATGTGATGGCTGTGTGTGTAGGCTGGCGCTTGGCTGGCGGTGTGCGTGGACTGGCGCTTGGCTGGCGGTGTGCATGGACTGGTGCTTGGCTGGCGGTGTGCGTTGACTGGCATTTGCCTGGCGGTGTGCGTGGAGTGGTGCTTGGCAGGCGGTGTGCGTCGAGTGGCGCTTGGTTGGCGGTGTGCGTGGACTGGCGATTGGCTGGCGGTGTGCGTGGACTGGGGCTTGGCTGGAGGTGTGCGTGGACTGGCGCTTGGCTGGAGGTGTGCGTGGACTGGCGCTTAACTGGCGGTGTGCGTGGACTGGCGCTTGGCTGGCAGTGCGTGTGGACTGGTGCTTGGCTGGCGGTGTGCGTGGACTAGCGGTCGGCTGGCGGTGTGTGAGTAGTGACTTGCTGCTGGTCACTACACACACTGCTAGCAGAGCGCCACTCCATGCAATCCATCAGTTTGTGTAGTTGCTGTGTCAGGAATGTGGACGTGTGGAAGTGATGGGCCCTTGAATGGTGCTGTCTGCTGGTGTGAGTTTTGTAATGTGATGGGCCTGCAAGTGGCAGCGTGAATGTTTTGTATGTGTCACACATATAAAAGGTGTATGAATGGTCTGTAAAGAGGTTGGCTTGTCATGGCTTTACAGCTCATGAGCTGTGAGTCAATGGTTCAGTTTCTCGTCCTTTCAATTATTAACAGTGCATTTCATTTTTGTGATATCACTTGCTAATACAATTGTATATACTGAACCATTACTCACCCTCGTGCCAAATCCAACCAGTATGTGTGTGCGCTTTAGGATGATATGGCTGTGCAGTAATATTTGTTTTTTTTGTCTTTCTGAAGCAGGGTGTACCTTGTCCCTTTTTATGAATGTTGTGATGTGTTGGTTTTGTGCCTGGTCGTGAGAATGGTCTTGTGTGTATCACGTATGAAAGGTTTGTGAATGGCCTGTAAAACAGTTGGTGCCTTGCTGTGGCTTTACAGCTCACGAGCTGCGAGTCACTGGTTCGTTTTTTTTGTCCATTTAATTATTGACAGTGCATTTCATTTTTGTGAAATCTCTTGTCAATAAAATGTTATATACTGAACAATCACTCAGCCTCATGCCAAATCCAACCAGTATGTGTGTGTGTTTGAAGAATAGATGGCTGTGCAGGAATATTTGTCTTTTTAGTCTCTCTGCCAAGGTGCACATTCCATCTAAGAATAACATACCAACTGCAGATATTGTTGTTAACCAATGGGAGTACATGGTGATGTTTCTCTTGTGAATTCCATCAAGTTATCTTATCCACAATGTCCTGCAAACTTAAAGATGTCTGTCTCATTTTCCTTGCAATACTGTGCCACATCTTCTTTTTTATACTTCTTTTTATTCTCAATCATCAACATAAAACATACAGTACAAAGTATTTAGCATGTGCGCATACAGTGGAGACAAGCAGCAATCACAAATACATTACTTTTTATTGGAAGCTTCGGAGTAGGGGCATCATCGTGCTCGATGCTACGAGGCGAGCTACATATATTCCCCCGTTAAGAGTTCCAGGGATTCCATATTTTGGACCAGAGCCACATCTTCTTAGTGACGAAGAGCAATGTCAAATGTTCCACGATAAACTTAAGGAACCTCAAGATGAAGGGTACGGACCTCCTTTGGAATCTTCTGCAGCAAGGATATTGTTTGGCCAATTGGAATCTTCAAGATGCTTATCTAACATGGTGCCAGTCTACATAAAGTACCATTGTTTCTTCAGTTCACTTGGCAGAGACAGATCTGGGTGTTAAGGTTTTCCCTCCCGCCCATGGTTGGGCCCCTCTGTGTTTAACAAAATCCATGAAGCCGGTCCTGGTGAGCCTCAGAACAAAGGTTCTGATGATAATCATCTATCTGTGTGACACATTATCAGGGCCGACAAACAGAAAAGTATTACTGCAGCACCTCCCTTTTATAGAATCTGGGGGTTTTGAAAATCTACAAAAATACAGATGTGGTTGCCTAGAGAGTAATGATGTGCTTTGGTTTCATTCACCATAGACTCAGTGAGGCCATGCCTCAGTTATCAGAGAGGTTTGTGGCTGTAAAGAAGGAGCTGACAGTATTAGCCAGGATTTTAGGTTTATTGACCTCTTTGATCCAGTTGATTTTTTTGGACCCTTTGCTTTATCGGTACCTGGAGCACTCAAGATCTTGCATCTGAAGAAGAGCCTCTCATATTGAGGGCGACCAAGATATCGAGCTCCAAGTATGCTGTTGCACCCTCCTCCAGATGGATAAAATATCAGCAGTCAGGTACAACAACTGGGATGGGTAGGTGCATGTGGTCCAGATACTTCCCAGGTGAAATGTATCTTTAGCTAGAACCTGGGCTTCTATGGGAATTCACAAGGGCATATTATCAAGCCCATTGTTGCCGCTTTAGCAGCAATTCCCTGCTGATAAAAGCGGTGATAATGTATCGCCCTTTCTTGATAATATGGCCCTACATTCGCTGACAATCCCATTCTATCTCTCATTAATCCAACAACCTCTAGTCCAGCATTAATGTCAGACCTAGAGGGATTTCAGGCAGTCTCAAGGTTTAAATGCAACCTAGCCAATCCCAAGAGTTAATATTATGGCCTGCGACCAGATGATGCAGGCCTTTAAAGTTATTGTAAAAAGAAGGTAGAATAATATAAAATAGTAATAGGAAGCACTATCTCCAAAACAGTAAATGTGACTTGCCTGGTGGAAACGAGGAAGTCAGATCTCACCAGCTGAAGTAAATCTAACGTTTAATTGGTGAGTTGGAGAGTGGCAGTTAGTGTGATCAAACTGCCCAAAATTCTTTATCTTTTCTGTAAATTTATGCTCACTTTTCTAGGGCCAGATTTTCAGAAACCTCAGACTCCCTGCTTGAACTACATATGGCAGGAGAAGAAACAAGGAACAAACAGACTATGAAATGGTGTTCTACGTATATCATATATAATATGTGGCTTTGCATCTGTGATTCCAACGGAGTGGTCACACGTTAACTTAGACCACATCCTTTAAGGGAGGATACTCAAAGGTTGCATGGTTACCTAGGGTTCAGAAAGCTGCAAGGCTCAACATCGCACTAGTGATACAGGTCATGCTAAAAGTGTGGGATAAATTAGATATAAAGAAGGGGCTCACTAAGTTCCGCCAACTTTTACCCCACTTCTGGCAAATAACAACTTCTTCCCGGGAGTAGGCCAACAGGTGTTTCTGGCTTGGAGGCAGGGAGGATGCATTTTTGTGGGAGACCTTTTTGAGAAGGGAAGAATAAAAACGTCCCCCAGTTTAGGGATGAGTTTGGGCACATGGAGGAAGAAGTTTCATATATCAATAGGCGCTTCAATAGGCAATGGAGCCAAAGAACAATAAGAGTGGGAAGAAAACAATAATGGCTTTTCAATCATTGATAACGCAGTTAACCAAATCCATAAGATACTGTATGAATCAACAAACCTAGTGATCCTACCACTTAAGAAACAATTAGAAGGTACATTGGAAATTATTGTGGATAGATGGAACCCAATGCTCCATAGACAGAACAAACTTGCCCACCAGGCCAGGGCAAATTGGTGGCACTACACTTGTGCATGCTTACGCATATTTCATGGAAAGGATGCAGACACATGCTGGAGGGGGTGTGGGAAAAAGTCAACCTTTGGACCATATCTAATACCCTTGTGCAATGAAGGATGTGTCTTGCAAAGGGCGCACTTAGTGCAGTGCCGTAAGTGGTTATTCTGTGAGTGTGTACCTCCTCCAGGGTGCCATAGGGAAAACAATATCCTTCCTAATGCTGGTAGCAAAACATGCCCTACTTACTTTTGTGGAGGAAGATGGATGCATCTGTGTGAAACCTCTGGTTGCTAAAGGTATGGTGCCTGTTAAATGTTGAAATAATTGCTTATGAATTAAAGGGGCAGTAGAGTCACTACCAGAAAATTTAGGGTCTCCGTCTCAGCTACTTGGAAAGAAATTTTAGCGGGGGGATCTGACTCCGGAAAACTGAAGGCAATGAAACTGGTAAAGTAAGAGGAGTTTAAAGGAGATGCTCACTAGGTGTGAGGTCAGGAACAGACAACGAGGGTGAGACACCATGAACTCTGCAATAGTAGCAGAAAGGTAATGTTGTCAATACCATAGTGGTGGAAGGAGGAAGGTGAGGGGAGTGAAATGAAGCCATATACTTTGGTATCAAAGGGCTAAAAAGCATATTGCTGTTGTTTAGTTATATAATTCAATGAACATTAAAAGAACAATGAAATGTTGGGAGCTCCATTAAACAAAATGAAGGGTCTCAGGGCAAATAATGGCTGGTATAGGCCTTAACTTTCCATTTCAATATTCCAATGTTTGTCTTTCTGTTTCTCTTTTTTCTTTTTAATTGAGAACCTTCTATCTTCAGTGGGTGGAACGTTCTAATAGCCTTATATCCCTTCTGCCTCAGGCTATAGAGGTTGTTAAAGGCCCGCTCCCCCAATATAGGCTTTCACCCGTAACTTGGGCCTACAACTTGGGTTCAGGGATATTGGTTTGAGTTTGAGAGACGGGATCTTCTGAGAGGCGATCAGATGGAGTAAGGTATTCTGTTGGGGCTGTGTGCGCTGCTATTCTACAATCTGCGTGCTGTGAAGCTATACAGGAAGGGAGCCTTTTTTTGGTTAAGACTTGGAATTCCTGGGTGTCTGTGTCATATCAATTTATTAGCCAAGCTGATTGTAGAATAACAAAGTAAACAAGGAGGTGACCAGGGGCTTCTTGACTAATGCAAATAGAAAAGGTGGCCCTGCCTTGCCTGCTCAAGAAACACGGATAGCAACACTCTAGGGACAATTGGGAGCTGGCTAGGCTGAGTGCTTTATCTAGTTTGAGTTACTTGTTGTATATCCTCATAGGAGCGGCGAACGTTCAGCGCCCAGTGCTGATCTTTCAAAGAACGAATGCTGGCCCGTCGGCCAACGGTCGTGCGCAGCACTGGCAAGGTACTGCTCGCGACGACCGTTGGCCGGCGGCAGCACTTAAGTGGTTAAACATATCTTCCCTTTGCCTTCTCACCCCAACCACCATAATTGGCCTTTATTGGACAGCTGTTACTTCTATGTGGTGATCTGCTTAGTCCTGTGTAGTCAATACTTTGTAGAATCCAATTGTTTTCAACTGTACAAAGTAGTTGTAAACTATGATTCAAGGAAAAAAAGAATAAATAAGCATTGACAAAGCCAATTATTCTAGCCTATGAAAGTTGGTGATATTTGATCATCAATATGTTTACCGCAAACATGTACCACAAGAAGAAAAAGAAAAACATGCTTCCTCCTACATGTGGCTGCCACATGCTTCTAATAAAATTAATTAATTAACAAACTCGCTGATGTGACTGTTTTACTGTTAATGTTTTTAAATTGCAAGGCTTTTAGTTGTGGCTATTATTGTTATTATTATTTGTGAGGAGACAAGAATATATAACCACTTAACCAAGGATTCAAATCTCAGGGAGCTACAGTGTTACAGTGTCACTTAAAAACTTCATATCAAAATCTTTACAAAAGAGACTAAAAAGCATATTGCTGTTGTTTAGTTATATAATTCAATGAACATTAAAAGAACAATGAAATGTTGGGAGCTCCATTGAACAAAATGAAGGATCTCAGGGCAAATAATGGCTGGTATAGGCCTTAACTTTCCATTTCAATATTCCAATGTTTGTCTTTCTGTTTCTCTTTTTTCTTTTTAATTGAGAACCTTCTATCTTCAGTGGGTGGAACGTTCTAATAGCCTTATAGCCCTTCTGCCTCAGGCTATACAGGTTGTTAAAGGCCCGCTCCCCCAATATAGGCTTTCACCCGTAACTTGGGCCTACAACTTGGGATCAGGGCAATTGGTTTGAGTTTGAGAGACGGGATCTTCTGAGAGGCGATCAGATGGAGTAAGGTATTCTGTTGGGGCTGTGTGCGCTGCTATTCTACAATCTGCGTGCTGTGAAGCTATACAGGAAGGGAGCCTTTTTTGGTTAAGATTTGGAATTCCTGGGTGTCTGTGTCATATCAATTTATTAGCCAAGCTGATTGTAGAATAACAAGGTAAACAAGGAGGTGACCAGGGGCTTCTTGACTAATGCAAATAGAAAAGGTGGCCCTGCCTTGCCTGCTCAAGAAACACGGATAGCAACACTCTAGGGACAATTGGGAGCTGGCTAGGCTGAGGGCTTTATCTAGTTTGAGTTAATTGTTGTATATCCTCATAGGAGCGGCGAACGTTCAGCGCCCAGTGCTGAACTTTCAAAGAACGAATGCTGGCCCATCGGCCAGCGGTCGTGCGCAGCACTGGCAAGGTAGTGCTCGCGACGACCGTTGGCCGGCGGCAGCACTTAAGTGGTTAAACATATCTTCCCTTTGCCTTCTCACCCCAACCATCATGTTTGGCCTTTATTGAACAGCTGTTACTTCTATGTGGTGATCTGCTTAGTCCTGTGTAGTCAATACTTTGTAGAATCCAATTGTTTTCAACTGTACCAAGTAGTTGTAAACTATGATTGAAGGAAAAAATAAAAGAATAAATAAGCATTGGCAAAGCCAATTATTCTAGCCTATGAAAGTTGGTGATATTTGATCATCAATATGTTTACCGCAAACATGTACCACAAGAAGAAAAAGAAAAACATGCTTCCTCCTACATGTGGCTGCCACATGCTTCTAATAAAATTAATTAATTAACAAACTCGCTGATGTGACTGTTTTACTGTTAATGTTTTTAAATTGCAAGGCTTTTAGTTGTGGCTATTATTGTTATTATTATTTGTGAGGAGACAAGAATATATAACCACTTAACCAAGGATTCAAATCTCATGGAGCTACAGTGTTACAGTGTCACTTAAAAACTTCATATCAAAATCTTTACAAAAGAGACTAAAAAGCATATTGCTGTTGTTTAGTTATATAATTCAATGAACATTAAAAGAACAATGAAATGTTGGGAGCTCCATTGAACAAAATGAAGGGTCTCAGGGCAAATAATGGCTGGTATAGGCCTTAACTTTCCATTTCAATATTCCAATGTTTGTCTTTCTGTTTCTCTTTTTTCTTTTTAATTGAGAACCTTCTATCTTCAGTGGGTGGAACGTTCTAATAGCCTTATAGCCCTTCTGCCTCAGGCTATACAGGTTGTTAAAGGCCCGCTCCCCCAATATAGGCTTTCACCCGTAACTTGGGCCTACAACTTGGGTTCAGGGCAATTGGTTTGAGTTTGAGAGACGGGATCTTCTGAGAGGCGATCAGATGGTATTCTGTAGGGGCTGTGTGCGCTGCTATTCTACAATCTGCGTGCTGTGAAGCTATACAGGAAGGGAGCCTTTTTTTGGTTAAGACTTGGAATTCCTGGGTGTCTGTGTCATATCAATTTATTAGCCAAGCTGATTGTAGAATAACAAAGTAAACAAGGAGGTGACCAGGGGCTTCTTGACTAATGCAAATAGAAAAGGTGGCCCTGCCTTGCCTGCTCAAGAAACACGGATAGCAACACTCTAGGGACAATTGGGAGCTGGCTAGGCTGAGTGCTTTATCTAGTTTGAGTTACTTGTTGTATATCCTCATAGGAGCGGCGAACGTTCAGCGCCCAGTGCTGATCTTTCAAAGAACGAATGCTGGCCCGTCGGCCAACGGTCGTGCGCAGCACTGGCAAGGTAGTGCTCGCGACGACCGTTGGCCGGCGGCAGCACTTATAGCCCTTCTGCCTCAGGCTATACAGGTTGTTAAAGGCCCGCTCCCCCAATATAGGCTTTCACCCGTAACTTGGGCCTACAACTTGGGTTCAGGGCAATTGGTTTGAGTTTGAGAGACGGGATCTTCTGAGAGGCGATCAGATGGAGTAAGGTATTCTGTAGGGGCTGTGTGCGCTGCTATTCTACAATCTGCGTGCTGTGAAGCTATACAGGAAGGGAGCCTTTTTTTGGTTAAGACTTGGAATTCCTGGGTGTCTGTGTCATATCAATTTATTAGCCAAGCTGATTGTAGAATAACAAAGTAAACAAGGAGGTGACCAGGGGCTTCTTGACTAATGCAAATAGAAAAGGTGGCCCTGCCTTGCCTGCTCAAGAAACACAGATAGCAACACTCTAGGGACAATTGGGAGCTGGCTAGGCTGAGTGCTTTATCTAGTTTGAGTTAATTGTTGTATATCCTCATAGGAGCAGTGAACGTTCAGCGCCCAGTGCTGAACTTTCAAAGATCGAATGCTGGCCCGTCGCCAACGGTCGTGCGCAGCACTGGCAAGGTAGTGCTCGCGACGACCGTTGGCCGGCGGCAGCACTTAAGTGGTTAAACATATCTTCCCTTTGCCTTCTCACCCCAACCACCATGTTTGGCCTTTATTGGACAGCTGTTACTTCTATGTGGTGATCGGCTTAGTCCTGTGTAGTCAATACTTTGTAGAATCCAATTGTTTTTTCAACTGTACCAAGTAGTTGTAAACTATGATTCAAAAAAAAAAAAGAATAAATAAGCATTGGCAAAGCCAATTATTCTAGCCTATGAAAGTTGGTGATATTTGATCATCAATATGTTTACCGCAAACATGTACCACAAGAAGAAAAAGAAAAACATGCTTCCTCCTACATGTGGCTGCCACATGCTTCTAATAAAATTAATTAATTTACAAACTCGCTGATGTGACTGTTTTACTGTTAATGTTTTTAAATTGCAAGGCTTTTAGTTGTGGCTATTATTGTTATCTCAGGGAGCTACAGTGTTACAGTGTCACTTAAAAACGTCATATCAAAATCTTTAAAAAAGAGACAAAAATTAATGTCCATCCAACTGGGCAGCCAAACTGCAGGCAAAATAAATTGCTGTTTTAAAGGTAATGCAAAAATAAGCACACTTTGAGCCACCTTTTCCTGAAGAGAAAGAAACTATTTTGCAGGTAGATATTAACAGTTTGCACAGGCTTTCTGCAGTCACTCACAGTGAAGGGACCCAATGGGAAAAGTAGGCTGACCCATTGCCCCATACTTTATGCTGTGGTGGGTAGAAGCAAAATGTGAATAGAACTTTAGCAGACCAATGGATGAAGACCACTGAACAAAAACTCCTCTAAAAATGAATATTATGTATAATTGTTCTGAAAAACAATAGTCTCACGAGACAGCTAAAACGGTCCTAAAGGGTAGATCTTAAAAGTGTACATCAGCACTAATAATCCACCCCTACCTTGTGGTTATATCATTTCTGAAAAAAAATTGTGAAGGGTTCCCAGTCTGAATTTCAGCAGCGGTCGCTGGTATTGTGAAGGGTGGTGGGAGGAGGGGGAGTGGAGGGATGCAAACTAAGGAGAAGAAAAATGTAAATATTAAAATTACACTTACCTGCTCCAACGGCTGCCACATTCCTCCTGAACCTCGCCTCCCGGACGTCTAGAAACTGATGCACACTGCGCAGGCTCCAGTAATGTTCGTGACTGCAGGTTAGCAGTCTATTTAGCCGCGCACGTAGTCGTGCGCATACGCGGGCGTGATACGTCACGCAGTAGACTATAAAATAAAGAAGGCGTGGCCGGAGAAGTTAGTCCGGACCACGGGGAACGTAACACTGGTGTCCCGGGTCTCTGTATTGCTGCAGCGCTTCACCCACCATGCGCATGCGGTTTTGAGGCCTGACAATGGCGACGAAGGCCTAAAAGACCCATGCTGTGCCCCGCCCGCTACTCCCGCCTGCCCCTGGAGGTGCGCCAACACTCGTCCAGGCAGCCTGGTCTCCCGGGCGCAGCAGGCCCGGACCGAGCAATCCGCCCCAAACCCGGAGCCAGCTGATGACGGCGGTCACAGACTGCGGCCCCGCGGATGTGTCCGTGGTACATGAAGGCCGCCGAAAGGTGTGGCTTGCCCCCAGTAGCGGATTTGACGCCCTGACCCGAGGTGAAGGGGTAAGAGCGCCGCCCGGAGTCCACAACCAGCGGCTGGAGCCCTCGGTCACATCACAACCGCAAGGGCGAGTCTTTGCCACAACGCGAGGCCCTTAATATCGCCGGCCTGGTTACACACGCACAGCAAGGTTGCCCATCAGTGAGGCAGACCGCGGTGGCACCGCAACTAACTGGAACAGCGGCAATATCTCCCCAGCCTCACACTAGGCCACTCCACGTGCCAACATGGCGGCCATTCCCCCCATCGAGCCATTTGTGGTGGACGGTGCCCCAGCGTCTCTGGCACCACACTGGAAGGACTGGACGGGGCGCCTACAGTTCTACTTTGAAGGTGCAGGCACGGCGAGGGAACGCCGCAGGGCGCTACTCCTTCATCTGGGAGGGAAAGATATCTACAGGATTTACAAGACCCTGGTAGAAGCCACGCCACACACCTACGTCACACTCCTCAATGCGCTCAATGCACATTTCGAACCAATGGCCAGTAAAGATTATGAACGGTTCATTTTCAGGCAAGCAAGACAGGAGGCCGAAGAATCGCTTGATACGTTCCATGGCAGGCTTAAACAAGTCGCCAGCACCTGTGGGTTCCATGACGAGCAAGAGGAGATACGGGGACAAATAATTCAAGGGTGCTACTCGTCCAACCTGAGAGTGAAAATCCTCCAAGAAGACGTAAAACCGCTAGCAGAAATCCTGAAACTAGGACGTTCCAAAGAACTGTCGCAAGCGAGAGCGTCACACATGGAGGCGGCTCTCCATAGACCGGTCAAAGCAGAGCAAGTCAACACAGCCGAACAGGTCAATGTTGTCCGGCCAAAGCCACGCCAATTCGGAGGAAGGAAGCCGCAGGAAAGGCGAAAAGAATGGGGGTACTGCGGAAGCATGCCCCACCGCGCTCAAGATTGCCCGGCGAGCGGGAGAAAATGCAGCTCGTGTGGACGAATGAATCACTTCGCAGCGGTTTGCAGATCCACAAAGCCGAAGAATGAGGCAGCCCACGCCATCAGAGAAAGCCCAGACAGTGAAGACATGGACGATGACTCCAATGACTACCCGGTCCACTACGTGTTTGCCATCGACCAACCGCAGAGGAAGAAGAGGCGCCTCCCAAAGTGCTGCATAAGAATACACCAACAGGAAGTGAGAGCCATGATCGACACTGGAGCCTCGATTGAACTCATGGCGGCAAACGTATATATGAAACAGAAAGCCCTATTCAGCCTGCATGGTTTGGATCTCAAACTCTGTAACTAATGGGGCCACACCTCATATTGGCTCACCAAAGAAAAAAGTTAATTAATTTTAGCCAGTGCTGCGTTACAGGTCCGGGCATGCCTTGGAATATAAAAATATAGATGTGCACAGGATCACCCACATAAAGAAAAAGTGTAAGAAAGCAAGGAAAGTACCTCACGGACGTAACACCCGAGGGGTTTCCCGGTTTGTTTAATCACCGGTATACCCACTTCTCATCATCGGTTACTTTCCTTGCTGGGAGGATGAAACAAGTGCAGAAAGAATGTGCACCGGACAGAATAGAGAAAGAAACAGATAAGGAGTGTACAAATACACTGCCTAGTAGGACAGAGAAAAGTGCTCAAAACAATAACACGTACCTCCACCCAACAACCAACAAATAAAAAATGTGAGGTTTGGCTGGCTGAATCGGTTTTATTCTGGTGCTGCCAAACTTCACCGTTAAAAAATGGTTAAATTGTTACCATTTATTTCGTGACTGGACCGACATGTTTCATTGCCTTGTCATTGGCAATTTCGTCAGGGCAAATGGTTGGGTCTCTATTCATAATCCTCCATTTATCATATGAGGACCTTATGCTCGAGAATGGTAATCGTACCGTCGAGCATCAAAAGACGGCGTGTCAAAGATCACAAACCGTCACGGAAACTCCTAGGTGTGAGTAACCGCTGCCGAGTCCCTCCGGCGCTTCCGACGTCTCCCTCGGGTGTTACGTCCGTGAGGTACTTTCCTTGCTTTCTTACACTTTTTCTTTATGTGGGTGATCCTGTGCACATCTATATTTTTATATTCCAAGGCATGCCCGGACCTGTAACGCAGCACTGGTTAAAATTAATTAACTTTTTTCTTTGGTGAGCCAATATGAGGTGTGGCCCCATTAGTTACAGAGTTTGAGATCCAAACCATGCAGGCTGAATAGGGCTTTCTGTTTCATATCCGTTGAGTGGGGGGCTGCCCTATATAGCCTTTTCTTCCCCCTTACATCCCTCTTTGATTGATGGCAAACGTATATAACCAACTGAGAGAAAGACCCACTTTGAAAACTGCAAAGATCCGGGTGTTCGCTTACGGACAGAAAACCCCTATTCCGCTGATCGGGTGTTTCCAAACGGAACTACAACACCAAGACCGGAAGGTCCAGACGACTGTCTACGTCACCAAAGAAGGCAGTGGCATGCTCCTCAGTGGACAAGCAGCTGAAGAACTCCAACTGATATCATTCGCAATGGCGGTATTAGAAGAAGAGCTCGACACAATACTTGAATAGTTCGAGGACACGTTCCGAGGCATCGGATGTCTCAAAGGGAAAGAAGTGTCACTCCACATTGATCCGTCCATTCAACCGGTTGCTCTCAGACATCGAAGAATAGCGTTTCACCTAAGGAAGAAAGTGGAGGAAGAACTAGAGGCCCTCGAACGACAGGGCATCATTGAAAGAGTCAGTGGGCCCACCTCGTGGGAGTCACCAATCGTGCTGGCGCGCAAGTCCAAACAACCAGGCCAAGTCCGCATCTGTGTAGATATGCGCTTACCCAACGCGGCGGTCAAGAGGGAACGACACTTAACCCCCACCATTGATGACATTCTGGGAGATTTGAACGGAGCAAAGTGGTTCTCCAAGATGGATCTCCGGTCGGGCTATCACCAGCTGCCCCTTCACCCGGATTCCCGCTACATAACCACTTTCTCCACCCATGTAGGCCTCAGACGATACCGACGTCTCAACTTCGGCATCTCCAGCCCGGCGGAGGTCTTCCAGAACACCATCAGGGAGGTTCTGAGCGGGCTCCCAGGAGTTTTGAACGTCAGCGACGATCTGCTCATATACCCGAACTCCGTCGAAGAACACCACCAAAGACTGCGAGGCTTGCATCGGAGAATCAAAGACTCAGGCCTGACACTACACCGCGAGAAGTGCCAATTCCTCCAAAATAAAATCAGCTTCTTTGGCTACACCTTCTCAGACCAAGGTATCGCCCCCGATCCAGACAAGGTGAGGGACGTGCAAGCCGCCCCAGCCCCTTCCAACATGTCGGAGGTACGAAGCTTCCTGGGCATGGTGAATTTCTGCGGGAGATTCATCCCGGACTTGTCCAACCTCACCAGACCCCTCCGGGAACTCACCAAGTCCACCACTCCCTGGCAGTGGGGAGAAGAACAGGACATCGCATTCCGAAACACCAAGGCCTCGCTGTCGGCAGATCAGACCTTGTCATACTTTGACCCGGTTAAGCCTACTAACATAGCCGTGGATGCCAGCCCTTACGGCCTAGGAGCCGTGCTGACACATCGCCAGGGGGAATATGACTGGGCACTTATCGCCTACGCCAGCCGGTCCTTGACCGAAACTGAACAACGATACTCTCAGATAGAGAGAGAGGTGATTGCGATCCATTGGGCCTGCAGGCATTTCCACGTCTACGTATATGGACACCCGCTCACTGTCTCCACGGATCTCAAGCCTCTGATCCCACTATTCCGAGGGTCAGTTTCCAAACCACCACCCAGAATAGAGAAATGGATCCTACAACTCCAAGAATACGATTACCAACTAGAATACAAGCCGGGAGCGACAAACCCCGCAGATTACCTCTCGAGGCATCCCCGAGCGGCAACCAGCGGAGAAAAGGAGGATGCGGAAGAAACGGAGGAATACGTGAAAGTAGTGCTGGAAAGATCAAGACCTCTACCAAGGAGTATGGAGATGATCATCGAAGCAACCCACAGCGATGAAGTCCTCCAACTAGTGGTGAACGCCCTACAGGCCAACGACTGGAGAGCCATTCAAACATCACTAAGCAAAAGGACGCCGCAGGCGAGAAGCGCTTTAGAGACATTTCTGAAAGTGAAAGAAGAACTGTCATTCGACAGCCAAGGATGCCTATTGAGAGGACCACGGATTGTGATGCCATAGAGCCTAACCCAACAAGCAATCGAGCTAGCTCACCGAGGACACCAGGGGATAGTGAAGACCAAGAGTAGGCTCGGCGCAAAAGTGTGGTTTCCGGACATGAACACCAGAGTGGAACTGGCCGTCAAAGAGTGCGAACGTCCACCCCTGGTCCTCACCGAAGACAACCCCTCAGAGACCATGGGAACACGTCGGTGCGGACTTCGGACACCTTCCAGACGGTAGATACATGCTCGTCATCATAGGGGACTTCACCAAATACCCGGAGGTAGAAATTGTGACAACTCTCACGACCAAGGAAGTTATTGCAAAGTTTGAGAAAGTCATTGCCACACACGGCATCTTTGAGTGGGTCAAGACAGACAACGGACCGCCATTTCATGGACAAGAGTTCGCAGAATACCTCAACGAGTGGGGAATCCATCACCGGAAAGTGACCCCCCGCTGGCCTCAAGCCAACGTGGAGGTACAGAGGTTCATGCGCACACTAAACAAAGTCATCCGAATCGCCCATGCAGAAGAGGCCCCCTTGGAGAGAGCAATCTACACGTTTCTGAGAGAATATCAGCTCACTCCACATCGCACCACGGAAGCAGCTCCAGGTCCATCGGCGCTGGGGAGGATAGTCAGAGACACTATTACCAACCACCCTACCTGGACCCCGAACAGTGCAGACTCACGAAAGACTCTATCCAACCGGAGGCGGTCAAATGACTATGCCAGTTTCCGACGCAGGACCAAAGAACCATCAATCCGAGAAAGAGACCAAGTATACGTGAGAGACAGACATCCAGGGAGCAAATTTAGACTCCCATTTGAACCTCGACCATGGACAGTCACGCGCCGCACGGGCACCAGGTGACAGCTCAACGGGGGATGGAAACTGTCACACGCAACGTCTCCTTCTTCAAGAAGGCTCCACACAATCCCAGACCCACAAGGTCAAGAACCAGACCAAGAACTGCCCAGTCAACCTGAAGGACCAAGCAGTCCAAGAGGAGGTGAAGATGACACCCGGTGCGAAGACTCGGCGGAGAGCCCCCTTGCCACCGAGACACTGAGAACCAGCAGCCCCCGGTCCCCCGCTGATCCCTGGCGTGCCAGAGAACCACCTCCGGAGACCCCACGGAGGGTACTCCCCCGGGGAGAAGCAGCAGGATATGGGCTGAGAAGAAATCCGGCCCCGTCTTCACAACTGGCGGACTTTGCCGTGGGCTGATCACAGACTTCCGATACACCAGACTGGTAACAGGCCGGACGGCCCAAATATTACTTTACTAATATCATAGCACCCAATGACTCCTATAGCTTTTTGTTTTGTTTTTAATAGAGGTTGAAAGGAATGTAATGTTCGTGACTGCAGGTTAGCAGTCTAGTTAGCCGCGCACGTAGTCGTGCGCATATGCGGGCGTGATACGTCACGCGGTAGACTATAAAATAAAGAAGGCGTGGCCGGAGGAGTTAGTCCGGACCACGCGGAACGTAACACTGGTGTCCCGGGTCTCTGTGTTGCCGCAGCTCTTCACCCACCATGCGCATGCGGTTTCGAGGCCTGACAGCTCCCACTCCCAATCCCAGCTCTGCTCACATGCCGGGAATGCTATGACAGGATGAATGGACCTCCCCTCTCTCGAGACGAGCCTGTAGGAGAACAAATAAAATGATAATTAAAAAGTTGTACTATTAATATTTTTGTTGGTTGCCTCTGCTGGCTTTCAGCAGGGGGGGCGACACTCCCCCGCCATAACGGCCCTGCTGATTTCAATATCAGAAACTTGTAAACAGATCTGCTCTGTTATCATGTAGCCAGCGTTACTGATTACTTTTTTCGTTTTGCTGTTAGAAATGCCTTTGCAACGGATTCATTGAATACTTTTGTAACCTGTTATTCAAGGAGCTGAAATTGATTTTTTGCCATATTTTCGCAATAACGTCACATTTTTTGCTGATTGATCTCCTGTTCCATTAAAGGACCATTTGCAAGTGATTATTTTTGGTCAAAAATATATAGATTTTTAAATGGGTACTAGTGAATTACTTGGATGTTAGTATTACCTAATTCAGTAGTACTCAATGCACCAACCTCGGAAAGACAGAAAAATTCAGCCTGCCCTAGATTAGAAATGAATTTGCTGCATATGTTAGTGTTTTTTTGGCTGAAAGAGAGGTTCCTCTTCGTTTTCGGTTCCTGGATGGACTACCTTCCTACAAATGTATTTTTCTGCAGTATGTTTGTGCTTCACCTATTTCCACCAGAGCAGAAGCTGTGCTGTGAGTTCTTCAGTGATTTACCTGCAGGAAGGAGATGCATCAGCCCTGTCACTGCGGCTGGTTGTATGACGTTACAACGCATACTTTTACAACACATGCCTTTACAATGCATTTTTCACATCGCAATTTCCTTTATAATGCATTCCATTACATCGCATGACACGACATTCCATTTTAAGAAACTACCTTTACAACGCATTCCATTACATCGCAAACTACCTTTACAACGCATACGATTACAAAGCATACCATTACATTGCATTTATGGTAAGTATTGGATAGTATAGGGGTACAAATTACAATTCTAACTCCAGGGGGTGCAACAGTAGGGTAAGTGTTTGATAGTGTAGGGGTAAAAATTACTATTCTAACTCCGGGGGGTGCAACAGTTGGGTAAGTGTTGGATAGTGTAGGGGTACTATGCGTTGTAATGGTATGCGTTGTAATGGTATGCGTTGTAATGACTGCGTTGTAATGACATGCGTTGTAATAGTATGTGTTGTAGTGTCATGCGATGTAATGGTTCTGTTGTAATGGAATGCTATGTAAGGGATGTTGCAATGTAATGACTGCGTTGTAATGGTAGTGCGATGTAAAAGTTGCGTTGTAAAGGTTGTTTCCCACTGCAGCTTAAAGGCATTTACAGACCATTCATCCTGCAGAGCTTTAAGAAACTCCAAAATAAGAGGATGTGGCTTTATGGCCAGAGCTGTAGACTTTGGATCTGGGCAACTAGGTTAAAGTCTATGTAGTATTGTGATGTTATGGATTGCCTCTCCCATGTTTCCCTGTCCCTGGCTGCTCAGCCTGTGTGAGTGTTCTGAATGGAATGTTTGGTGTGTGGGCTATGAGTGGAACGCTTGGGTGACTGAATGAGGGAACACAGTTGATGGATGGGGCTGAGCAGTTAGCAGGCTGCTCCCGGTGACGTTGCTGTGGCATTACACCTGGATTTGTTCTACCTTTTCACCTTCCTACCTGCTACCTGAATAAACCTACTTTGGCTTAATATATCCAGTGTGGTCCCTGACTACTGCAGTCTAGTGTCAGCTCAACATCCTATGGTTCACCCCAGGTTATCTCTCAAAGGAAGATATATTAGTTTTAAACAAGGGCAAAGGGAAAAATTGTAGTGTTATAGATTGCTCTTCGATAAAAAATAACATCACCAGACACTGCCCCTCATATGATTTAAAATTAACTACTAAACCCAGCACCCTCTTTAATGAGGCTCACACCAATTCAAACACACTAATATCCCTTGACTCTAGTAAAAAAAAAAGAGGACCATAATGCTGGAAAAACAGGGGAATAAAACAGCAAACAAGGCAGCCAAAGATAGGACAAACTCAATATCCTGTGCAATGTTAAACACCAGGGGCCAGATGTAGGTAAAATAGATTTACCGATTTCTAATTACCGAATTTTACCGATTCGGTAACTAAAAATCGGTAAATCTAAGGGGTGGATATGCAGGTATTTCCAGATGTGGAAATACCAAATCTGTAACATTCGATATTTACCGATTCTGTAAATACAGAATCGGTATTTCCCATTGATTCCTATGGGCTTTGAAGCCCATAGGAATCAATGGGAAATACCGATTCTGTATTTACAGAATCGGTAAATACCGAATTTTGCAAGGGTGCAGGGGGTGTCACTTTGACACCCTTTGGCACCCCACAAATAGACTTGTGCGCCATGTGGCACACAGACATGCCCTAAGGGCATGTCTGTCTGTAACATGGCTAGGTGTGCATGCACACATGTGCATGCACACCTGAATTCGGTATTTTACCACACAATAGGATTGTGTGGTAAAATACCGATTTTGTAGGGCCTTTGGGACTCAGAAGAGTCCCACCTACATCTGAGATCTAACGAATTGGTAAAAATACCGATTCGGTATTTTACAGAATCTGTAAATTTACCGATTCGGTAAATTTACCGATTCTGGAAAATTGTGCCCCTACATGCCAATTCTTGAATACCGGTCGGTAACGGCCGAAAATACCGATTTTCGGCCGTTACCGACCGACCTACATCTGGCCCCAGATCCTTAAAAAAACATAGCTGTGAATTCCATTTATTTATGGAAACGCACAGACCTGTGCTGATTTTTCTGACGGAAACTTGGGTTGATGCTACCTGTGAAATAGATATACAGACTGCGGTACCACAGGGTTTCAACATCCTTAGATGTGACAGGGAACACAAGCGTGGGGGTGGTGTTGCAGTTAGTACTAGAGAAGATCGTACTTCAAGCTGCAAATCCACTCCAACCTCTTTTGGTGAAATTATATCTTTCACCATGTAAATTAACAGACAACAATCTTTTAAGAGTATAGTGTTATACAGACCACCCAGCCCAAAAAAATATTTTCCACAGGAACGTGCACGTATTTTGGAAAATTTCATTTTGGAAACCAACTAATCAGTTTTATGGGAGATTTTAACTATCATTTGGATCTGAGCAACGACTCAGAACATGTCACACTGTTGCAGACTTTTGTGGCACTTGGCCTAGAAGGGTTAAAGAACCAACACACCTAGCAGGTCATACCCTATATGGCATCTTCACCAATAACCCTAACATTATTAACATAAGAACTGTTCAGATACCATGGTCTGATCACAAAGCAGTCTTTTTTGAGCTGCGTTCTCAGCAACCTATACTTACTAGGGAAACGTCACTGTCTGAAACACTTGAGAGAAACTGGCGACATGTGCAACCAGACCATCTGAGTAGCCTTCTTGAGAAAACTCATCTAATACCAACTAACACTGTGGAGGTTGTAGCAAAACATTATAACAATTTGTTGAAAATAGGATCCAATCAAGTCGCCCCTGTTAAAACTGTTAAAATAAAAAAAACTAAAGCTGTCTGCTCCTTGGTTCTCCATAGAACTCAGGTAATGCAAGCAAAAATGTAGGAAGCAGGAAAGAGGATGGAGAATAGCTTACAAAGATGAAGAAAAATAAAAATATAAATAGGTGCTTATCCAAAAAACTAAAGCAGAATACTATTCAAAGAAGATTGAGGAAGCTAAAGACTCTACAAAAGAGCTATCACAGAGTTAACAAACACCTATAATTAAAAAACCCTGATAACAAACTAAACTTTTTGTGATTCACTAGCAGATTTCTTTTTGGATAAAGTAGAATCAATTTTCAATAAATTTTCCAACTCAAACGTATCTTCTTCTATAGGGTCCTCTATAGGATCCACTAATATGAACAAACAGCCATTGGAGGTAAATAAACTATTGACTGAATTTGTTGCCCCATCAGTTGTAGATATTAGAAAACTGCTAGAAAAAACTACGTCTCGTACACCATATGATCCATGCCCACCAAATATAACAAAGTTGGCATCGGAAATCATGCACCTAAATTAACATCAATTTATAAAGCAATGTGTGAAACAGATACTTTCCCTACCATCTGGAAAAAACAGCATTGCTACTTCTTCTAAAAAAGCCCTCCTTGGATGTGAGTGATCCGAGCAGCTATCGCCCAATCTACAGTCTCCCGCTACCAGCTAAAATAGCTGAGAAATTCATGAATGAACAACTGGTGTCTTTTATCGAAACCAATACACTTCTTGACACCACGTAATCTGGATTACGAAAAGGGCGTAGTACAGAGACAGCCCTGCCCAAGGCCACTGAGCAGATCCGGCAGGCTATAGATGATGGAAGGGGGCTGACCTTGTCCTGCTGGATCCATTGACGGCGTTTGATACGGTTAATCATGAATTATTGCTTAACCATCTAACAACTTGCGGGTTTACAGACCAGGCTTGGAACCTGCTGAAATTCTACCTGAAGGATAGAGAGCAAATGGTAAAACTAGTTAAGTGTACATGACATCCTTGTACCCTTCCACGTGGATTTTCACGGGGATCTTCATTAAGTCCCACCCTTTTTGAACATTTATGTTTCCTCATTAGCCTACTTGATAAGAAGTTTTGGTTTTCCGATCACCTCCTATGCCGACGATACCCAAATTGTTGTTTCCATTAGAAAAAAGGACACTGACATAGGAGGTAGATTCCATGACTGCATGATGGAGGTCCATGACTGGATGGACAAAAACTGTCTTAAATTAAATGCAGAGAAGAATGAAGTCCTATTACTTGGACCACAAGATTCTTTTTGGGGTCCGTCAGTCTGCCCAGCAAAATTGGGCCCCATTCCCCTTCCAGTGGAAAAGGCCCAAAACATGGGAGTCAATATTGACACTAAAATTAACTTTTCAAGTCATATGAATAAACTCACCTCTTCTACATTTAACACACTCAGAATCATCAAAAAAGTAATGCCATTCATACCTGATAATCTGCAAAAGGTATTTGGTACCTCTCTAATCCTGTCCAAGATAGATTACTGCTACAGCCTGCTGTTGACTACCCATAAGTGCAATATCAATAAACTTCCGGTTCTAAAAAATACTGCGGCCAGAACTCTGCTGAAAAGTCCCAAATTTTGCTCAGTATCTCAAGAGCTAAATAATTGACATTGGCTCCCCATAAAACAAAGAACGACTTTTAAGGCTTTATGCCTAGCACATAAAGCAATCCATGGTCAGTGGCCTGATTTTCTGAAGCAGAGTTTTAAACAATATTTCACTACCAGAAATCTGCGATCAGGTAAGGCACAATTAATAATAGTGCCCAAATTTAAACGTGCACGATGGGGCGGCAAAAGCATTGTGCGTGAAGCCTCTAGAACATTGAACTTACTCCCTCTTGGTATAAAAACCGCACCCAGCCGCCTTACTTTTAGGAAAACGGTAAAAACCTGGTTATTCATGATGTAGTGCATTATTTTACCCTCTCCTGATACTTGCATTATTTCTGCTACAGCGCTTAGATGCCTCAGCATAGTAATGCGCTTTATAAGCTCAAATAACATAACATAACATTCTGGGAAATCACGTAATCTCCCCATGCCTAAAACAAACAAAAAATAATAATGCGTATAATTATATCATGTAACCGGTGCTCATGTAAAGTGCTCCAATACCATCAGATCCAGGGGCATATTCTAAAGAACCCATCGCCGAGTTAACTGCACTTTATCGCAGCAAAAGTGGCAATAAATGGATTGCCCCATTCACAAGTTGCTGTTAAGAGCCCATACCACCAGTTTACCCGCGATAGCAGCGGCAAAAAACATCGCCACAGTCTACCCCGGCAAATATCGCTAATGAGATGCAGAGTAGGCATTCCTGTGGCAAAAGCTGCGACAACACAACATTCTCAACGACCAGCCAGATAGGCGAAAAGACCACGCAATATGCGATAAGGCATGTTAGCAGAAGGAAACTAACACTACCTCTGACCTGGTGCAAAGTCGGACGACAGCCTACACCACAAAAGGGAGCCCAGCCCTAGAGCCACACCTGAAGAACAACAGATGCCATGGAGCCACTGAACATGCGGGCCGGACGCCCAAGAGGGCCACAACACCCACTGCCACCACCCCCAAGGACCCCCCCAAACAACCGGACCCTCACCCCCCCAAACCAACACTGAGGCAGCGCAAACAAAGAAAGTGACCCTCAAAAAATGCACCAACCTCATAGACCCAACACCAGAGAATGCCATTGCCCACTACATGCTCAAAGGGACAACCCTCCTCCGTATCCTGACCACCATTATCCACAGGCTGACGATACCTACACAGCGGACAACCAACATCCCACCTCAAACAAAGCTGCTGGCCGTGCTGCACGTATCTGCCTATGGTACCCTCCTACCAACAACTGCCTGAGACGGGGGAGTCACACAGCCAGCTCCATCCAAGTCCCTCACAACGGCCATGGATGACACCATCAGCTTGGTACACCACCATCTATACTTCCCACACACTGCACAGGAACAGCCGGAGAGCAAGCAAGGCGTCTACGCCACACCAGTGTGGAAAAAGCAGTTCCTATAGACAACCTTTAGACACTGCTCGGCGTTAGTCGCCTCTCATACCATTCGGGGATTATCAAATAAAGAGGCAGGCGCTGGAAACTGGAAAGCGGGAAACAAGGTTTAATTCCGTCGGAACAGAACATGTCAGATCAGACAAACAGGGTATCGCCTCGAAGTGCTCTAACTGCATCTCTGAGGCCTGGCCTCTTATACACAGGTTTATGACTTTTATTGCAGTTTATTACATATGGCACATTCTTGCAAATGCTTTGATGTAAGGAAAGTCATCCTCAGAATCCCCGCTTCAGGCCCGTTCCCATACATATCTACAGTAGAAGTCCCCACTCCAATCTCAGCAGGTGATGACTACCAAGCAGCTGGACATTCCGCCGGTCCCAGAATGTGTGCGATCGATCGGATCACATGGGGTGGAGACATTGATTAATCTTAGCTCCTTTGAAGAGGGGTGAGTTTTTACAGTAGGGGCAATAAACTACATCCGCAGGGCTAGGTGATGGCCTGGGATCAGTTCGGACAATCGGGCACGGAGGAAGGGGGTTATCAAAGGATCCGTGGTCATGAAAGGGATGGAGGGAGGTGTTGGTTTGGCACAGGATGTGGCTCCGAAGCAGGGCTGCGCTGAAGGGGTGGTTTATGGCCCGGGCATGTGAGTGCGGGGGCTGTCAGTGCGCGGGGATGCTTGCGAAGTCAGAGAGACGTGCTGGTGATCGGCAATGGGTAGAGAGGCCATGGTACGCAAAATGGCTACCGCATACGCACACGTATGGGCCTAGAAAAGGGACAAGATGGCGCTGATAATGTTCACGCTGCAAACTAGATTTTAACATCAGGCTTCCCGCACGTGTCAGGGGGACATTATCTGCACACTTGTCCTACTAGTGGCCCATGGCAACATTGCACACAAGAAGCGCAACAGAAAGCGCATGTATCCCACCTATGTCCAGGCAAACTTGGACCACAGGGGAATCTCCACCAACGTCGTCACCAACCACCCAGGCAGTGTGCATGATTCCTACATCTTCCAACAGTCCATCATCAACCTGCGCTGCCAGGATGGCACCTGCAGAAATGCACTGCTCGTTGGCCAATACCAAATAAACACACAACACACTTCAACTCCACAATCATGCAACTCACAACACAGGAAATGCACACTTCACAAGCTCTCATACAACATGCACACCCACCAGACACAACAGCACAACTTACTGTGGGAGCCTGGGCCAGCCATGTACATTAGCCATCAATGGCATGGCACCTCAGCCACAAAATAGCAGAATGTGGGAAGAGGTGGGGACCAGGCATGTGCGAAGGAGTCAAGTTACCAATGAATGAGAATGTACACTATGCCAAGTGTGGCGTGGATGTGCTGGACAGACTGCAATATGCAGACCACACACATATCCATGTCGACATACTCTGCTGGTGTTTGGAGTGTAGTGGACAGTGGACGCAACTATGTCACCCAAGCAAGTGGGGAAGATCGCAGTAATGAAGCTTGTTTCGTCCCCCCGTAAGCATGAGCAGAGTGGGCTGGCCCGGGGTACACCAGGCCAGCGTAGGGGTGTGAATAAAAGGCACATAACTCTGGGTGTGGTCCTCTTCCGGAATGCCCAACGTCTCTGCGAGGGCGGGGCCTCTCACCCCCTCATGAGGCCGATGCCATCGTCGTAAGCAGAGTTGCCTGCGAACCTGCGTGCCTGCTGCAACCAGGGACGCTGGACCCCGATTCCATATTGCCCGCCCCTGCGGACCCAGGCCTCAATGCTCACCTCCTGACACCGGCATGTGTCGAAGAGGGCCCACCACATCTCAGTGCAATCTCCAAGTCTGAGGGCTGAGACCTTGGCAGCCTCCTCAGACCCTCACGGCCTCTGCGACAGAGGCCCACAGTACTCCTTTCTTGTTGACTCCACCGGCAGACACAGCGGACAAGTAGGTCACACATTTGGAACTGAGTCTTGACTACACCATGGCAGAGCACATCAATATGGCAGAGTTCATGTCACTATACTCCCTTCAATGTGGTGACACCAAGTCTGTGCATAGATTCACAACCACACGTTCATGTGGGCCCACGTGGACTACTGCCCTCGGCCTATGCTGCGCTCCAGTTGGTCACACAAGTGAAACTGAGCATCGATATTTCAAAGGCAGAGTACATATCTTGCATGCAAGGAGAGGCGTAAGAGGATAACGCGTTGCATTTGGGAGGAAAAAAGGATCATTGTTACGCAGGTGATCGAACACTACCGACAGCTGCCCTAGTGTCACTAACTCAGTGCTTCATAAGCCTACGACACATGGCTGTGGGCCACTGCTGACATCTGCCTCCGACCTGTATTGCGGTCCAGTAGGTCACAGAGTCTTGATTTAGCAATGGCAGAGTTCATTTCAGTGTACCGGCCTCATCACAGACTGCATCCCCTCTCAGTCCCGGTGCCACTAAGTCTGTTCTCCGACATTCAAGGACACTCTCTGGTCGAACATTGGTGGTGTCTGAGTTAATGGACTAGGGGGTAGTTTTCATCCTCATGTAGCTGCCACCGAATTGGTGTTGGCAATGAGACTGTAGCACTCCACTCCTCCATTTGCCGCTTCTGGATAGCTTCCCCCCTCTGCATCAGGCCCTGGAGGACACCTTCTACTGTCCCCCCCAACCCTCCGCCACATTCACCTTCGACATCGATGAGGACCTGCTTAGTCTGGGTGGCCCTACCTCAGTGGACTGCAAGTCCCTGTCTCATGGCGGTGTGCCTGTGCTGGCCGCTGTGCATCCGTGGCCACTAACTCTGTGCAGCTCAAGTCAGGGACCCTGTCTGAATGAATATTGGATGACCTCTGTGACAGTGGTCTTGTGGTCATCAACTCCTTGTGTATTTGACCCTGCGATGTCAGCTGCCTCCGGCCTCAACAGCGGTCGACCAGGGCTCACACATCAAATCGAGTCCTGACCGGCCCGGACGTCGCATCACCGCAGGAGGCACACGCCACCATTGTCAGAGCCAACTCAACCACCATCTGCCAGAGTCGAAACAGTGGTACTGGCAGAATAACAGAGTTGCTCAGACCTGTCTTGGATGACATCATCTGCCTGGTCCCCTGCTCACACTACAGGTGCCACTGACTCAGTGCACCGCAACCCATGGACCGACCGTTACTGATTGAGTTTTGTTCTGTGGAGAGGTTGCACAGCAATGTCACCTCAGGCAGTGTGGGAGACCAGGGACGTTGATGAGGTAGATGATGCAGGTCTAACACACCCCACTGCATCTGCATCAGGAATATCCCAATGGACACAATCCTAGTCATTTTCATCACATGAGCGCCCTCAGCTCTCCTGCCCCAACCTCAGTGCACTGCAACTCACGGGCACTTCTGTTTGTATGTTGGGTGACCTCTGTACTTGCTCCGGCCCTTCAATGTTGTTCAGCAGTTGACTCTGTTATGCAGGTGATTTCTGTTTCCGTTGCACTGCTATCCACTCTTCAATTTGTTGCCAGCACCAACCACTCCGTGCGGGCTGGCTTACACTCACCCCACACACATCCAGCACAGGTGTGACTGTACATGTGGCCCTGCCAATAAAGGGGCCGGGCGCACGTGCCAGTAGCGAGTTCAACATAATATATGCATGTGTCCCTGTGGTCTTGTTGTATACATGAGGGCCCATGACATTACATTGTGCTGTGTACAGTGGACGCAGACATGTCACCGCAGGCAGCGGGTTAGAGCTTGAACATGTAGCTTTGTCGTCACCCACTCAATTTGTAAGGGGAGTGGACTGGGCCATTGTACGTATAGCCAATGTGGTTGTGTGATTGATATTTGAGTGCCCCTCTGCGTGGTTCTGTACTGGGAATGTGCATCTGCATGTGTCTCTATGGCAGTGTGGGTCTCCTTTGAGGGGTGTAGGTGGTCCCTGAAGGATAATAGACACCCACGTATGTGATCTAGTTCACCTTCCATGGGTTCAGACCCCATCCCGCACCTGTTTGGCCACCTCCTTTTGGTGTTCTGTCACCCGGCATTAGGTTGCTATGGTCAGTAAAGTGTTGTGAGCCAGCTGTGCTTGCGGGTGCTTCCTGCTGGGTGGTCTGCTGCAGGGTCTGTGTTCTCCTCCAAGTAACTTGGCTGCCCTGGTCCTGGTGGTGGGTTGCGTAGGATGTCCATGGGCTGTTTTAGGGCTTCGGTTTTGAAGGTGTGGTGATCCTCTCCGGCATCACTGATGTGTGGTCTTCTGTGCTCTTTTGGAGGTACTGTGCGTCAATCTGCAATGTGAAGGGGAGATGCATGTTGAAATTGTGTTGACATGTATATTGGCGCATTGTTCTTGTTTACATGCAGACTGTATGACAATGTACATTGTGACTGTTTGGGAGATGCAGGATTTAGATGCGGGACCGTGTACATTTGGACTACATGACAGATGTGAGGTTGTAAGCGTGCAGTTTCATTTCACAGTTTCCAGCTCTGTCAGATGTAGTAGGCCTCTTTCTGCACGTGTGTGGAGGCAGTTGTGTCCTCTGTTCTGCAGTGTCGGGTATGAGCATTGTGCCACATTGTCGTCAATGTGGTTGTGCTGTTCTTGCTCTGTGTGTGTGCTGGAGTGTGCCACGGGGATCAGGGATTTGATCCAGGGTCATTGTGGGTGTGCAATGTGCTACACATCGTTGTGTATGTGTGCCATTGTGCCCATCTCCCCCAGTCCCCCTAGTCCCTGGTCGCTACTCACCCTGTTGATGTTGTGTCAGGTCCTCGCGAGCTGTGTCCGTACTCCCTACTCCTTGCATCATTTCCACACTGATGACTGTGGTCTCCATTTCCTCCAGCTCCTCCTGAGGCCCAGGACACCCACCTCCTGTCACAGTGGCAGCAGGTTTGTGACTGGTTTAGATTATCACATCATGCCAGCACCTCTTGGCCTCCTCGACACCCCGACTGCATTCCCGGTGGTCTAATTGTGGGTCAGTTGATGGTAGTGTTCTGTCACCTCTGTGACGCAGATCTGGTTTTGGTGCGGACTGCACCCGTCTTCCTCTCTCTCTTCTCCTTGGCCTTCCCCGACCCCGTTGTTCCTTGCTGGTAGTCTGTGGGGGTTGTGGGGTTCACGTTGGCCTCTGGGCTCTGTCAGGGTGCATCTATGTTGTTACGCACTTTGGATTGTTTCTGGTGTGTTGTTTCTGTAGCTTTTATAGTGCATTTTCTGACCAGACACATGGGAATTGTAGGCCTGTCGCTGCTTTTAGCACCACGATTGGCCTCATCACAAGATTTTTTGCATTCACATTTCGCATTTTTGCGGTGTGGCGTTGATTTTAACACGGTCATTTGACGTGTTATCTGCTGACTATCTCATAGTACTGCCGTGTTGAGAATGCTTCGTTTACACAGCGTAAATTTCCCATGATAGACAGCAATGTTGGAAGTTGCGTTCAGTTACTTTTGCAATGGTTATCACATGTTCTTGAAAATATGCCCCATAGGGAACTGAAATACTTCTGGAATTTCACAACGCGAATCTCTAATCTATTTTTGGTAGAGGCAGACTCAGAAGTCTTTTGACACCAGGCCCTCTACAGAGTGTATTGGACAGGCTTAGCAGGTATATTCTTTGTACATGTTGTTTAAAAACTATTTGCTGTGGGCTAAACAGGACGGGCTTGGCAGTGATGGGAGCAGCTGAGTTAACTCTTGCAGACACAGCTATCTGAGTCTTATTATCAGTGTTATAAAAGGGCCGGTACTCAGTGAGTACTGGCACTTCTAATTTTTATCAGTCTGAGTAACAGCACTTCTCTATTGCCAAGGAGAGTACTGGTACTCATAAATGGTAGGCTTATTGTCTGCTAGCGCGGGTGAGCATTAAGCAGTCGGGGATGAAACCTCCGCTAAGGCGGAGGAGCGTCGCCCCACTGCTTTTCAGCAGTGCAAAAAATGAAAAATAAAATGATAACACATTGTTTTTATCATTTTATTCTTCTGTGTTGAAGCCTGTTTTGGGGTGGGGCAGGGCGGGGCTTGGCTGCTGTCATAGCCAGCAGGGGAAGAAGGACATATGTGCACTGAAGTAAGCATGTGGGTTTGGCCGGCCAAACTGTCATGCGCACTTAGCATGTCCTCCACCCCGCTGTATTGCACAGCCTGGGTGGAGAACATTCACAGGTTCTCTGTACCCTTCTGAGCATTGAACCATTGCGCTCAGACTAATCACAGTTCTGATGTCATGCTGGTGACAGCAGGGTCGTGATTCGCTTAGGGGAGCCTGTGCTCTTCCTGCTTCTGAGAAGATTGACGACAGATGAGAGACTGCGACGTGCAGAGGTAAGTGTTCTTTTTTTCCTTTTTCACGGTCCTTCTCCCTACCCCGCCACCCCCGTACCAGCCGCCACTGTGTCTCTGACAGTATATTCTGTGGCTATGATCTGAGTCCCAGCTCAACTAGCCTGGGCTCATTTGCATAATTCCCGGGCATCACGTGGTGCTTAACAGTGGAGAGTCCATTTATTTAGGCCTTGTGCTGTCAGTTACATTCACACTACCATGTGCATTTGTGCATACACAGGAATCGAGGCTGACAGTGGCAATTAAGAAAGCCGTGGGAGGTAAGGAGTTTAAATGGCTTTAATCCTGAGAGAGCCCAAATCAAGTAAAATGTAGAAGTGCACCATATTTACAAGCACGTTGCTGTTGCGTCCCACGGAGTAGGGCAGTCTTGAACACTGCCTTTAGACATTTCCGCGATCTACTGAAACTACAATTCCCATGATTCATAGGAGCGTGCGACGCCTCTGCTGATGACGTCACACGCGGCACCCTCAAGACGGAGCGGAGCCGGAGAGATCTCGCCGTTGATTCTGGTTTTGCTGAATGAAGACACGGTAGGAGTATTTCTCCCCCCTTCCTTGGTATCCAGCGTATCCTTTGTTGGTTTCCCCCTGTTGGTTGTTCCTCGAGAGTGCTGGGTTTGTATTCTGATCCTGGCCACGGAGCTGGTCTTCAGCTCAAGGAGCTCTCGGCTGAGGCTCCGTTTGTACGTCTATGCGGAGGCTGCTTTTTCCGCGACTATTTCTGGCTTCTTGCAACAGCTTTGCACTCCTGTTTTGGGTGCCTTTACGTGACTGTTGCTGCTTACTGGCAGCGCCGAGCATTCCTGTGGTGGGTGCTAGTATTCACACGGAGGGTCCTTGTGAAGTATAACAGCGCCGCATTTCTTCATGCACTGTGAAATCAGCTATTGTTGTCATCCCACAATTTGAGTGGGTTTCTGTCACGTTATTGCTGCATGTGGAGAATATATTGACATTGGAGATAGGAGTAATTCTGACAGTAAGAATTGCTCACATCGTGAACATTCGTTACAATTCCATAAAGGCTGAAGAAGCATTCAGCAGAGACAGTTGGTTGGGCTTATGTGCAGGATACAAAAAGGATTCTTGGGAGACATTTAATCCGGAGACATTCTTATGGATCTTGAAGAGTGATTTCTTTTGTCTATTTTTCTTTGTATTTTCACAACAGGGGTTTTATGAGCTTCGCCTGGCAGGCTACTTATCATTTGCCCTCTGTTGAAGCCTTGACAGTATTTTTCTTTGGTACGTGTGTAAATTGCTTATATGTATGAAACCATTTGAATCAGAGTCACCAGATAACATTGAGGTTCTTATGTTCTAGATCAGCACTGCCTATCCTACCCTTTCCGATTGCCAGGCAAAGCCAACCTTTTTCCCCCATTCCAGGTAAATGGTCTTCCGAGAAATGTAAATTGGGGTATACACTGTGTTATTTGCTTGTTCATATATAGGTTGCAAGGTGACCTTTGCTCATAGTGCCTTGTTCTCGTTTCAGCTTCCTTTCCCTGCTGCTCCCTTCCTACCCTTCCTGATTTCCCTCGCTTGACCACTTCTGTGAGTCTGTTTTCATTCAGACCCAGGGGCTGTCGAGAGGTGGACCCTTTTATAGCATCGCACGATCCTGAGGACTCTGGGACCTGACAGTTGCATAAGTCTAGTTAAAGGAACATATAAGAGTGTCGAATTTATAGAGTGCATATACATAAGAGTGTTTAATTAATACAGAGTGCATATATCAGTGTGAAAAGCTAATGTAGTAATGTTTAGAGATGTTAGAATGTTATTAAATTCCATGTTATGTGGTTGTTGCAGAGGAGAATGTAATGCTACCAAACGTAGAAATGTGTAGGCCTCATGGCAGTTCACTGAGAAAGAAAACGTGCCTTTACAATTTCACATGAGATGGATTACTGTTGTTATAATTCAAAGTATTATTGATCATAGACTGAAAATATATGTTTTATAGAAGTGTTTCCGATAACCAGTGTGTATAATAAGTTAGAATACTGTTTAGGCTGAGAAATAAAGGTTCATAGAGTGCACAGGCCTGTTTCATGTAATTTTAGTAGGCCTGGAGAGATAAGGTCGTTTCTTTTGATCTGCATGTGCTAGTTAAAATCAGGTCGTGTTAAGCATAAATTGTGGACCATGCTCGAAGGTTTACGACTTGTGAGATAAGCTGGAGGCAGGAATTTGGGGCCCACTTCATGGGTGTCTGTTTGCAGGTGTGAGGGGGTTCCAATCAAGAGAGTGATGAATAGAGCTCTGTTCTGGGAGACAGGCACAGGCCTGGAGGAGGCTTCAGGAATTTCCTGGGGGGTACCGTCTTGCCGGAGAAAAGCCTGAGAAGCAAGGTCAACGCTAACAAGGAGCCCAGAGGAGTATCAGCATGGAAAAAGCCAGAACCGACACCACGTGAGAGGTGTACGTGAGGGGCGTCTCTGAGGGGCGTTTCAACTGTAATTGTGATTTTGTATTAGGGACAGCACCCTTGGGTGGAGTTAGAGCAGATGGCCTGAGCAACCTTAGAGAGCGGATGGGTAGGCAGAGATGGCATAACTGTGATACACAGATTTACAACAAAGACTAAGGTAAAGTGAGTGATCTTCTTTGGAAGTCACCACGGCTGACACCTTTTTAGGTTAAGATCCTGCTAAGTAGGGATGTCACTTAGGGCCCGATGTAGGTAAACTCCAATTTACCACTTCTTAAATACCGAATCATACCGATTCGGTATTTAAGGAGTGGTAAATTGGAGGGGGGGAGATGTGGGTATTTCAGAATCGGTATTTACCGATTCTGTAAATACCGAATCGGTATCCCCCATTGTTTCCTATGGGCCTTGAAGCCCATAGGAATCAATGTGCATTACCGAATCGGTATTTACCGATTCGGTAATTACCGATTTCTGCAAGGGTGCAGGGGGTGTCACTTTGACACCCTCTAGCACCCCCAATACTGGCTTGTGTGCCATGTGGCACACAGACATGCCCTAAGGGCATGTCTGTCTGTCACATGGCATAGGTGTGCATGCACACATGTGCATGCACACCTGGATTCGGTATTTTAACACCCAATTGGATTGGGTGTTAAAATACCGAATCTGAAGGGCCTGTGGGACTGAAAGTAGTCCCACCTACATCCCGATTTTTAAAATCGGTAAACTTACCGATTCGGTATTTTTCCGATTCGGTAATTTTACCGAATCAGTAAAATACCGAATCGGAGAAAAAAAGGTCCCCTACATCTCAAAAGGCCAAATACCGGCCGGAAACGGCCGAATTCGGCCGTTTCCGACCGGTATTGGCCACCTACATCGGGTCCTTAGTCTAGTGTAGGGATAGTCTAATCTGGATTTTTCTTCCTTTTGTAAATGACGCTCAAGTTACAACTTGTGTCTATTCTTGCAAACTTGCTGATCTTTGAATTAGTCTTGGTGATATTCTTCTGTCGCCTAAGAGCATTTAGAGAATTCATGTTTGTATTGATGCCAGTGTATCTTTTGAACCTTATATTGAGATGTTTGTATCTCCAGTTAACTTTGGCTTTAAAATAAAACTTTAAAACTTATTCGTGGTAAGTGGTTCTTCAGAGTGGTGTAAAGTCTTAAACTGATTAACCTAGTAGTGGATTGCTTTTTACTCTATGACAGGTAACAAAGGTTCAGTCGACCTGAGTTGGGATCTAGATCTATAGTGATCTGATAAGAGATCCTAAATCCCGCCGTAGCAATCCCACCTGAGACTTTATGTGTGATTGTCTGCACATGTGTCTGTGTGTGCCTGTTTTTGTGTGCGACAAAAGTGAAAGAAAGAGGGAGAGAATCAGGACAATCTCATGAGGTATTTTAAAGGAAACGCGTGGAATGCTGTGTGTGCAAGTCTGCTTGTGTTTTTCCCAGTGTGTGCATGCTTGAAAGTATATATATATAGAATTGTGCCAAACAACAACAAATCACGGTATGGCATTAAGAAGCTGCAAATATTGCAAAACAAGGAAATGTTAACATATTGTTGTGTTTGGCTTTAATTTTATGTAACGAACTAACCTGTTTGTTTACTTAAACGCATTTTTTATGTGTTTTGGTATGAGCTGCAACTGGTATAGAAGTCATTAAGTATGATTATCTCTTGCCCTTAGCCCCGCCCCTAACCCCGCCCATTTGCCACACCTCCATCTCGTTTTAATATGTACCTTTAAATGCACTGCTTATTATGTTGTTCCAACCTGAACTCTATATTTTGACACGAGCATCAAGCATGCTGGGATTTGTAATTATATGTTGATCATTTTAGGTATGTGTCTCCAGATCCTGTGAGTCTAGATAGCATGCGTTGCTAATACCCAATTTAATACTCAATGTACCGACCTCGCAAGAAGGAGTCTGCCTTGCAACAGGGATTCATGAAATACGGACACGCTGTAGGTTTTAACTCACTGAGCCATTCCATCGCCTTTACCTCGAGAACCCCAGGCCTAGCACTAAGCATGGTGGATGCTGACGGCTGCAGAACACGGAAAGGATCTACAGAGGGCGCGAGCTCCCTTCTCCTGCAGTCTCAGCAGCAGCAGGGCCTGCTGAGCACTCACCCATGCCCTCGGCTCTGACCTCTTCGGTCCGGGCCGGACTGGCCGTAGCGGGCATCGGGCGTTTCCCGGGTGACTGGAAGGGTGGGGGATATTTTGTTTACAGTGGTGGGGCCAGTTTTGTTACTGGGGGCCGGTTTTGCAGCAGTTCTGCAATGTCGGCCCCCAATAACAAAACCAACAGTGCAGCCCCGCCCCACCCCCAGGGCTGGTCCGACACGATTGCCAGGGGTCCCAGTCCGGCGCTGCCTTCAGCGCCGCCCTTGAAAGACTCGTCAGACCTGCTTGGATAGTGGCAGCCGTGGGAGCAGAGCGAGGAGGAAAGGGCCCTTCGGTCAGTCTAAATGAACTACTATTGGAGAGAAGGACATGAAGAATAGAGGAAGGGTGGAAGGCAACAAGGCAGGCGTGGGGACCTCCTTAAAAAGTCCAGGGTGGGGGTGGATTTGGTAACAATATGGGCCGGTTTTGTGGCTACGTCTGGATGGTTTCATGACATTTACCACCTTACCTGCTGCAGGGTCGTACAAGTCGATGCTGTCAATATTGCATGAATATATTTTAAATGAAAAAAGGGGTCATATCGCTATTCTTCCACTTCTGTGCAATAATTGAATTGTGTGCCTGACTTTGATGCAAGACGTACCAGAGAGTGACAATGCAGTACTGGAGATCAGTTACGGGGCATGAGATCAGCATTTGAAACGGGTGGGATCTATTGGGAACAAAGTTACCATGCTTGTTTAATTTGACAAACAACAGTCCCCCAAACAGTTGCTGAATGGTTGATGCTAACCTAGAGGTGCCAGTGGCTGAAGGTGAAGGGGGTGGGGTGTCACCTAGCTGTGAAGTCAAGGGAGAGACAGCGAAAGAAGAAACAAGCCTTCCCACCAGGGCTACCTGAAAGAAGTGTATATTTGTGCTTCTTAAATTTACATTTTGAATTTGTTTTACTAAAAACTACTTAATCAGAAAATCTAGGGAGATGCGTCACATTGTAAAGCACCTCGTCACATTATACCTGCGTCAGGTATAATGAATGCAGGGTGGGCGTCCCCACGCAGGAAGGCCTCGTAAAAGTGACAGAGTGAAATCTACAAGATTTCCCTGCTCCACTTTTAGGACGCTTGGAGCAGGCGTAAGGAGTGACGCAGTACAGTAAGTATAGGCCTCAAAATACATTGCTGGAGTTGCGTCGTGCTTCGACATGACTCCAGCAATGAGTGACTTTTGGGTAAACAGATGTGTGACGCATCTCTCAATCCTTGCGCCATGGGGCACTGTATTGTAAATACACAGCATCCATGGTGGTGCAAGGACATTTGACGCTGGCGCAAGGGCACTGACGTATCTATGTAGATGCGTCAGTACCTTGTAAATCTACCCCAGGGTTTTAATGATAGAGTCACTTGAAACTTTATGGTGACCAAGATTTATTCTTTTGGAGATCTAATATAATTTTAAAATAGTGACTTACTTATTCACAGTGCTCTTAACCGCACACTGGGAACTCATAGCACTATAAATATACATTTTTCCCCACTGCACCAACCAGGATTCAACTCTGAGAACACATAGACATCTGCGTGATCGCATTAACAGTTGAGCTCTTGGAACGAAGAGTACATTTCCACCTGATTACTTTCACTTGCATTTATTTTACATTTAACCTCATCCATGCTCATGACGAGCTGAGCTCGTCATGAGGCACGGCGCTCCGGTGCTCATGACGAGCTCAGCTCCTCATGAGTGGAGTGGTGTGGCTCACAGGTTAGAGGCGGCAGACCCGGAAGCAGCCCCACCAATACGAGAGCCGCCCCCCCGCCAACAGATGCGCACCTCTCAAAAACTCTCCAGCAAACGGGCCCCTTATGCCGTTGCTACTCCGCTAATCTTGTGGGAAATGACTAACACACTTCTTCTCCCTTCCGCCACAGCCCTGCTCAGTCTTTGCTAGGCCCCCCATTCTTTTAAAATTTTACCAGCATTACCCACTCTGCGCGCTTCCCGATCTTCGCCTGTTCCTTTGCCCCATCAGCTAGCAGGACCCATGCTAATGTCCCGAAGCCGATCCCCCCTCTTCCTGCACATCACTCTCCGCCGCTCGGCCTCCGCAACCCCCTCCCCCTGCATAACGAAGGTAATTTTGAAAGATGAAGCCACCAATATCGTAATTCAAACCCCCCCATTCCCCCCCCGCCGAAGCCAGTGTTGATGCACCATTGTGCAGCTCCGCGATCACCCGACAGCGCTTAACCCCCTGCAGCTGCCCGTCTATCTCCCCCCCCCTGGACCCAACCCCCAATAGCGCCATGTCTGCCCCCCACCGTCCTGGGCAAGCAATCCAAGGATCCCAGCGCCCCCCTCCCATCTTTTGAAGCCCCTTTCTGCCGTCGACAGTCATATTGCATGCAGTGATCAACCATTTTTATGTCCCTTCCGCAGCAGCCCTGCTCAGCGCTCGCTATGCCACCCCACTCTTCACCTCGCTGATGTTCTTCAATTGCCCACTATCCCGGCACTCTCGCCCCCCTTTGCATGCCGCCCAGTGCCTCGCCCTCACCCGCTCTCTCCTTTGCCCACTATACTGCACCCACCCCAGACCCACCCCTCCCCTGTCTCGCCTCACACTCTGTCTACGCCGCACCTCTTCTCCTGGCAATTCCCCCGAGTGCCCATGCACGCACACACATACATAAACACACACCCCCGGACACATACACACGCGCGCACATACACAAACACACACGTGCACCAAGGTCCCCCCCATCGCACACATACATACACGAGCGCACCCCCCCTGCCGCCCCCTACAAGTAAGGGCACTTACCACCACTCCGGAGATCTGCAGCCTCTGTGGGGCTCTCCCTCGGGCATGGGAGCCCCGCGTCACCACTGCTCCTCGGGCCAGGCACTCCGTGGTGCGGGCTTCGCGCACAAGACGGAAGTCCCGCCCCCACCATAGCTTTCGTTTTCAGAAGTGCGCGCGGCGCCGTAGCATCCTCCTCCGTGTCAGCAAAACGGGGCTTCTCCCGTCTCGTTCCGCCGTCCTCTCTGTCCAGATAGGAGCTCAGATGCAAACTCAGAACAGCTTGTGGCCCCTCGGAGCTTGGTGCCTTGCTGTGACACAACGGCGCTCATTACCGGCGTCCACAGGCCCCTCCTGCTCCACTCGCAGACAAAAAACGGAATCGGGCGAAAATGACCATGGCCGGCTCGATTCCTCACAGCAAAAACTCCGTGACCGCAGTAAGAGCTCAGGATTTTACTGGCACTTTAAGAAGGCTATTTTAAGCGCTTCCTTTGCAGAAAATGTTAGTTCCCTATTCATTCCTGCTATTGATATTGCATTTTTAACAAATAGAATGGTTTCAGTTCCCCAAACTTGAACATTGTGTGGCACTTCAATGTTTAAGGGCCTTGTCCTAATCTATTGTGAAAGGGAGTGGATCTAACTGCATGTATGTAGTATATATTGGGGACTAAACTATTTACTGTAGTACGGGCACCGCTTTAAATTGGCATTTCTATTTCTGTCAAGATGTCTTCAGGTTTGTGTCTCTGTTCTGCTATAGTCTGTCCTCTGCTGGTCCTCTGATTGTATTCCCTGTGTCCGACCCCTGTCGTGTCTCTATTCTGAGTGTCTACTCTCTGCGAGTCTGTATACCAAGATGTCCCTGTCTCTTCTTCGTCACTTTTACCATGTGTGTCCCATGTCGCATTGTGTTCTCTTCTGCACCACGGTATGATCTCCCTCTCTCTGACCCCTTCTGTCTCTTTGCGTCTATTGTAGGTCTCCTGGTGTAGCTGTACTTTTGGACGCCCCACACACACACACACAACTACACACGCTCAACAACACACACAACAACACACACCACCACAAACACAACACACACAACCACACACACTCAACTACACACACAACCACAACAACACACATAACCATACACACAACCACACACACACACAACAACACATACAGCCACACACAGAACCACATCGTCTGTGTACACTTTCACCGACCACAGACACCATCAGTCATCAGTGCACGCTTTCACCGGGCACAAACACCACCAGCGCACAATTTCACCAAGCACACACACATACCACCAGCCGTCAATGCACGCATTCATCAGACACACGCCACCAGCCACAAGTGCACGTTTTTACCATGCACACACCCCACCAGCCGTCAGTGCATGCTTCCACCAGGCACACAGAACTTTACCAAGACTCAAGTTTAAACAGCTGACAAATTAATGGTGCCTTAGGCGATGTTCGCAAATAATCCTCGCAGCATACTTAACTAGGGGTATATTTGCAAAGAGTTCATGCAGCGTAGCAAGCGAAGATGCTGCACTGCCTTGGCACTGCTTCAGCCCTGTGCATGAGGTGTATCATCACAGCTGTGTGAATAATAACAGCTGTGAGCCCATGCGTGAGGTGCATCATCAGAGCTGTGTGAATAATAACAGCTGTGAGCCCATGCCTGAGGTGCATCATCAGAGCTGTGTGAATATTAACTGCGTCAGCCCCGTGCGTGAGGTGCATCATCAGACCTGTGTGAATAATAACAGCTGTGAGCCCGTGCCTGAGGTGCATCATCAGAGCTTTGTGAATAATAACTGCGCCAGCCCTGTGATGAGGTGCATCATTAGAGCTGTGTGAATAATAACAGCTGTGAGCAACAGCATACTCTTGCACACACTCAGACTGATCACCAAATCAAAGTTTGCTAAAAATGTTATGCAACGCATTGTCATACACAATGCCAATAACTCAAACTTTAATGCTGCGAGACCTATTGCATTGCAAATGCTTGTTTTAATTAACTTGACAATAGGCATTAGGACTCTGGTCAATTTACCTGTGTTGACCAGTGGTAAAGTGCTTGTGCTTTCTCCCTTGAAAATGGTAACATTGTCTACACAAATTGGCACAGTTAAGTTACTTATAAGTCCCTTTTGAATGGCACTGCATGTACCCAGGTCCTGTAAATTTAATGCTATCAGTGGGCTGCAGCACTCATCGTGCCACTGATTAAATAGCACAGTAAAACATGTCCCAGGCCTGCCACTGCAGTCTGTAGTGTAGGTTTAGATTGTCAGTTAGACCCAGCAAAATACACTTTTTTCCAGGCCTCAACCCTCCTTTTTTTACTCTTTATAAGTCATCCCTAAGGTAAGCCCTAAAGACTCATAGGGCAGATGCATGGTATTGAAAAAGTCAGACATGCGTACTTACATTTAACATATACTGGCAGTGAAAAACTCCTAAAAGTCGTTTTTCACTGTTGTATGGCTATATCTCCCATAGACTAATGCTAGGTATATTTTATATCACTTCATAAGTGATAACTTCAGTTTGGGAACAGACAGGGAAATGCTTCTTCCACTCATGTCAATTGTGATTTAAAATTCTCTTTAATGGTGAAGTTGTATTTTAAATTACTACTCTGAAAACTTCTTTGAGAAAGTTGGCTTTTTTCTCCCTAAACCACATGTGCCATTCTGCTAATGTTCAGGGTCACATGACTGAATGCCTCTCCGGAGGTGGGTTGTGTATTTCTTCCAGACGAGGACAAAAATGGGCCTGGGTGTAGAAGGAGTGGGTCTTCCAGACAGGATGGCTCGGATGGAGCTATGTTCTACCCTGACTAAATTTCAAAGGTTGCATCTCCTTCACCAACTCGCACACTCCGCTCCAGGACCACTTTTTGCACACACCCCACGCATAAACAGAATAAGATCAGGAGGATGGATGCTTTCTTGCATCACTACTAAAGTGTGGATCGGCCTTGCACTCCTCGTCAGAGCCTAGTCCTTTCTTTCTGTAAGAAGCTGAAGACCTGGCTTTTCAATTAACCAATCTACTGTAGGTGCCCCTCCTTAGTGCCAGGATACCCTTGCGGTGATAGTGCACTTCACAAATACACATAACATAACCATCCTGCCTGCAGCACACACAAAGGAAACTTACACCAGGCCTACCTTTGCTTTTCTTCCCCTAGACAGTATGGAACAAAACCCAGGGAAAGGGGAAAAACTGACCAGAACCATTTTGGGACTAGGTAGGGATTTTCCTCAGCACAAAGGCTGGGACTGGGTATAAATGTGGCTCCTCTAGAATCTCTCATCAGAACCCTCCTGGACCCGTGGAGGATTCAGAAGAAGAACTGCCTTGCGGTCTGAAGATGGAAGACTGAACCTGCTTGCCTAAACATAGGCTCCCCAGTAATGACTCTAAGGGCCAGACTCTGGACCCTTGGCCGGTATCACAGTGTACTCTGTCTGAACTCCAGGTTCAAATCTAAAGGTTTTGGGCTCCTTGTGACTGCAAATGGACTCCTCGCAGTGAACAACAACTTCTGGGACGTCCGCCAATGGAAACTTCCAGAAAAGCCTGCTCTTCACGTCAGCGCCGACCGTCCGTGTCAAAAGCGATGACCGGCTCTTAGCGCCATATCAGCGATCGTCTACGCCCCCCACGAATGCGAATCTCCACCTGCAGGTCCTTGAGTGGGATTGGATTTGAGAAGGTAAACTCTCCAGCGAGACGACCCTGGTCCCTGTATTCAACCTGCCCTCTATTGGGTCAGCCTGAACTTGAGATTTTCGCCCTGGTCCAGCGCGATCAGATAACAGCAAGTGCTGCTTTGTGCTTTCTGGTGCTATTTTCACCTGAAACCTAAAAAAATCATAACTCAGGTTCTACTGATTGGATGTTTGTTGTGTTTGTGTTATTTTATTTATTAAACATTACTCTATTTTGCTAAATTAGTTTGTTATTTTCTTGTGCAGTGTGTTCACTTTATGATTGTTTGGGTGCTGCATAAATAGTTTACACATTGCCTCTAATTTAAGCCTGACTGCTTTTATTTCAAGCTACCGCAGAGTTAAGCAAATGTTTATTTCGTGACTTTTGTGGTTCATCATGACACGGATTATGCTTATTAACTAAGTAGGGGTTCCATACCTCTCAACTAATAACCCAATTTCTTATAGCACCAGTGCTTAATTTGTCAAATATTAAGCCCAGGTGCTCAATTTTGTTTAGGAGGCCGCAGCCACTTCCCCTGGCTCCGCCACTTCCTCCACTGGCTCCACTCACTTACTGTATTGTTTCCACCCACATCCTGAACTGGCACTGCTGAAAGCCAGATGTAATACCCAATCTAAATTTCCTCAGGGGAGCCTTCCTCAAGTAAGGTTTTGATAGAAGGTGCCCCCACCCGGCCTTCCCCGAGAAAATGTTAAAAAATTGAATGTAAAAGTGTATTTAAAGCACCATTTTGGAATAAATTGGCTTAAAAGACTAATACAACTTCTGCAATGTACATAGTGGTTAGGGTTGCCTTTGCTAATAGCAATCTATTTTTTACCCAAACAAACCTTTATTAGTAAAATTAGGATAGTCAAAGACTGAGGAAAAATATAACTTTCTAACCTGTGCCATGCTGTTTGCATCTAGCGCTTTGATAGTAGTTCATAGCTCACTGTGCTAGATAATGATTGTAACTTATGAAGTAAGAATAACAAAAGGATCTCTGTGACAAAAGCAGCAAGCCACTGAGCATTGCACATGAAATACTGTTCTATCATTTGATGGTACACATTCTTTTCAGCAGGCATAATATATATAACACCTGAGAATGAACCTTACCTGTAGGGATTAAAAGGTGTTAGTAACAAACAAGTGTGTCTCTTGTACTCAGATCCGTTATTTATCACATGCGTTGAAGCGACATTTAGCTTATTTCTATCCACTCTTTTGGCAAGCACCAATACACAGTTAGATGCACAGGTATGGTACTTTCAGATTTACTGTGGTGGGAATTGCACTCACTATAGCCTCAAGTCTACATCTCAGTGGTTCACATCTCAATGTCCAATACTCGTGCATTCACTACCAATGTGATAAACAAAAGCGTTCTGTCACCACCAGTGCTCTTTAAAACAATCAAGGAGTCGGGCGTGGCTTGGATGGCAGCGGTGATGGCTGCCTGAACGCGTTGACAGACAGGGGAGAGACTAAGTCTGCTATCAATCAATCAATCAATCAATCAATCAATCAATCAATCAGGAGTTTATTAAAGCGCAACTACTCACCCGTAAGGGTCTCAAGGCGCCAGGGGTGGGGGGGGGGGGGGGGGGGGTGGTGGGTGCAGGTTCCATTCCATCAAGGAGGGGGTCTGTCGAAGAGTCAGGTTTTGAGGTTTCTTGCGAAGATGGGGAGCGATGTTGTCTGTCTGAGGTGGAGCGGAAGGGCGTTTCATGCTTGGGCCGCGAGGAAGGAGAAGGAGCGGCCTCCCGATCTGGTCTTTCTGGTGCGGGGGACCTCGGCGTAGGAGAGCTGGGCTGATCGTAGGGTCCTTTGGGGTGCGTGGAATTTAAGGCGGCTGTTCAGGTATGCTGGTCCGGTGCCGTGGAGGGCCTTGTGTGCTTGGGTGAGATCAGGAGATCAAGCTTACTTTCGGTATCCAAACTATCGGGCTGCGCTTCACCTTGCCAGGTGGCCCATAATGTTATCGTGAATCCTGCTCAAACGACCGGTGGAAGCCTTACTCGGGCTGTTGTACAGACACCCAGGATCCCGGGATCTGAAGCCTAAGATGGCGGCACGATACGTGATGTGAGACGATGTGAGACGAACCTCCCCAGGACCGGCGCTGCTTACCGGAATCATCGGGGCCTTCTTAACCTGGAAAGCGGTGTACTATGACACCTCAGAAGGTGGGTGCCCACCTACGATAACCCTTGAACCTGTGCCTTCGTCCTGCGTTGCCTGACCCCAAAATGGCAGATCCTCGCTGACAATCGTAGCATCTAGCGCAATGCCATCCCGCTCCGCTCATCCCTCCGCCTGAGGTGTAACGCGCGGACACCCTTGCTTGCCTACTCATGTTCCTCCTATGCCTCTAATGCCCTGCTTAATTCCCGAATGACCAGCTGACTCTGTAAATTTCCCTGCGCCAAACACTCCCAAAATGGCAGACGGATGCTGACTGCGACTCATATCTGCTCCTCATGCCGCGTTTCTAAGAGCACACATTCTGCACAGACAGCAGCTCTGCGCCTCTAATGTCGGCCTTGATGGCCTTCCCAGCGTTCCTGGCTCCAGCGTGAGTGTAAGGAGATCTCCAGCGTGACTAAGGCTCGTTTTTTCTGGTGCTCCTCTAGGATCAATCAAAATGGCGGCGAGTAGCAGAGCATAACACTATCTACAGATGTGGAACTCCTGCGCCGGCAATTTCTCCACTGGGTGAACCCTTCCAACAGCAGTCATGCTTACATCCTAATCCCAGCTTAAGTCAAGCTTCTACTGCACAGGAGATGGGCACTTAAGCGTTGGTTCAGCAATAAAGAACACTAGCTCCAGCAACAAACCCACCGGGATAACCCAAGCAACAGCGCTCTTTTTCCTAATCCTGCGCCAAGCCATATCAAGCCAAATCAAGCTTTTGCTCCCTGGATGACAGGCATCTGCGTTTTCCTTGATGCTAGTGAGTGGGCGCACATTAGAAGCGGGCTCAGCGCGACACCCCAGTGCACAATATCCAGTTCACTAATAAGCTACCTCAACAGTAGAGGTTAGAAGCAAAGACATCTACGTCTAAACGGCAGGGAAATACAGCAAATATATCTTAGCCGAGCGTCAGCGGCTACAGTGGCTGCTTAATACATTTCTTACCTGCCTAACAGTCGCCCGGCTCCTGCTCTTCCATTACAACCAATTGACAAGGCCTTGTCCAGCCTGTGTTCCATCCAAGTAGTTTACTCATCTCGAGGCCCACACCGGTGTCTCTCTACTTTGAGTCTTCACATCCCAGCAGTGTCTCCCAACCCTACCAAGGCAAGCCTACCATGGCTACCCTAGCATACCCTACCAGCATAGGGAAGTTCAACCACTCTGCACGACCTCTCTTCTTACTCCACCATGGCGGATAGGGAGAGCAGAACAAACAACAAGAAGGTGCGTCCGGAGCCCTCTCCGTCAGAGTCCCTGATCAAAGCCAGATCAGACCTGACAAGCACCATGGACATGATATTGAAAAAGCTTGCGGAAGTCCATGGCCTAGCTAAGTTGACCAAAAGTAACACAGACACTATGCAGCTAGAACTAACAGCGATCCGTGCAGACATGAGCTCTATGAACAAGAGCATCAATGAAGCGGAACAGCGCATAAGCGACGTGGAAGATAGAACATCCCAATCCTCCAAGATCATAAAACATCTCCAAACCACTACTAATCCATACTAATATAATAAAGAGAGAGCCCAAACCTTGGAGGCGGGTACTCTCAGGAACCACGGCACCACTACACCCAATACAGCGTTGGAAAGGGTAGTTGCAGCAGAAGGACATAAGCTATGCAGACGCCCACCATATACATTTAAAAGGTAAAAGAACCGTGCCAGCAACGTAGTACCTTGTGGGCGTGTCTGCATTGTGCTGTGGGCGTGTGCTGGGGGCGTGACAAACGCTGGGGGCCTGTGGTACGTTCCGCCCTTCATGCCATGTCTCATATCGTGTGCTAATCCCACCCTGCTCCTTTTAAATACCCCTGCACCCCATAATCATAACCCACCCTTACTCCTTAAAATACCCCAACACCCTTAAACACTAACCCATCTTAACCCTATAAATATACCCTGTACCCCAAAACCCAAACCTATCCCTAAACCCTAAAAATACCCCTGTACCCCAAAACCCAAACCTAGCCCTGAACCCTATAAATACCCCTGTACCTCAAAACCCAAACCTACCCCTGAACCCTAAAAATACCCCTGTACCCCAAAACCCAAACCTAGCCCTGAACCCTAAAAATACCACTGTAACCCAAATCCCAAACCTACCCCTGAACCCTAAAATACCCCTGTACCCCAAAACGCAAACCTAGCCCTGAACCCTTAAAATACCCCTGTACCCCAAAACCCAAACCTACCCATGAACCCTAAAAATACCCCTGTACCCCAAAACCCAAACCTAGCTCTGAACCCTAAAAATAACCCTGTACCCCAAAACCCAAACCTACCCCTGAACCCTAAAATACCCCTGTACCCCAAAACCCAAACCTAGCCCTGAACCCTAAAAATACCCCTGTACCCCAAAACCCAAACCTAGCCCTGAACCCTTAAAATATCCCTGTAGCCCAAAACCCAAACCTACTCCTGAACCCTAAAAATACCCTAATACCCCAAAACCCAAACCTATCCCTGACCCCTAAAAATACCCATGTACCCCCAAACCCATACCTATCCCTAAACCCTAAAACTACCCCTGTACCCCATAACCCAAAACTATATCTGAACCCTTAAAATACTCAAACACCCCAAAACATATACCTCAGTACCCAAAAACATATACCCCTATACCCATACTTACCTTATCCAAACATTTTTAAAAAACATGCTTTTACCATTCATGCATTTACAACGAATGAATGTATGCGTGGTAAAAGCATATAAAATGTAATGCCATGTGTTATAATGGCATTGCGGAGTCATGGTACTTTCGTAATGAAAGTATGCGGAGTGATGGCATGCGGAAAGAAAGTTGCGGAATAATGGGTGTATACCCTCCCCCGGTAAGTAGATTGGTGGCACGGCGGCCCACATCTCCAGCAACATACTCATATTTTTTCATCACCCATTTGAAAAATGCACAGGTCTCTCTCCTTGATGGCCAGTACCGACATACACTTTTAGACACATCTCCCGCCACAAGTTATAGAATTGCGAACTTTAGAGCTGGGGAGCTACGTTCGAATCTCGGCATCAGCTCAACATCTTGTGATTCCAGGCAAATCGCTTTATCTCCCCGTGCCTACCCCAAATGAATGTGTTCTTCTGTAATGTAAATTGTGCTCATGCCATGTTGTCGACTTTGCGCTCTATAATATTGCAAGGAAAAATAAAGTAGGGAAACTCGAGTTCACACACTACTGAACAGCGCACACTTAAGTGCATCAGCAGTGCACTGTGAATAGGAGCGTTTCACAGGCCTGTCACAGATAAGAAATGCTATCAAAACGAAATCCTACAAAACAATATACTACTGGCCGGCAGCAATTCATACCCGGACAACGTCGGGACGGGCTGCTAGTGTCCTTATAAAACAAAACGCCGATTTGGAGTGATAGAGCGCGCAGTTCACCCGGGTCACTGGGTTTCCCGATTCTCACACGCACTGGGCCCTGGCGTGCGCATTCAAACCAATGACTCGCGTTTGGCGTGAACCGGGTGAGTTTATACACACTACTATGAGTAATTTGGGGGGTGACTTCTCGCCACTGCTGATCATGTACCTGACTTACCACAGGCACATTACTCCAGAAGGATCAGGAGCTAGCAGGGAACAGGTGACAGGGGTCCTAGAAGAAAAATACACTTTATAACCCAAATTATACTTGTCCACACTATGTTCCACAAAATGACCACAGACACCTGAAAAGTTTTAAGTGTTTATGTAGGAAATTTCAAAGTGAATATGTCAATATTAGTAAAATAAAAAAATAACACATCAAGCATCATAATCACCACCAAAAGGTAACTGTGAATTAAAGCAAGAACCATTTGAGTATACGTGAACACTAAGGGTAAAAATTAGGAACCAACTAGTCACTGCAAGGTTACACTAGGACATGGGATATGAACGGGATCTATAACATATATCTAGGCTATTATGCTATCTTGCTAAGTTCACGGCAATCACACTAAGGGAAAAGGGGAAAAAACGGGAACATACTAATGAAATATGACAGTTTGGCAATTCTCTAAAGGTGGGGAGAGAAGTGGAACAATTCTAATAAACAATTGCATATAACTTGTAGAGCAATATCACAGGCAAGAGTGCTTTATTAAGAAAATGGAGAGAGAGAGAGAGAGACGCAAACCCACAGACTAATAATTACCTAATTCAGAATGAAGACCAACCCTGGCCACGGGTCAGTTGGGAGGACGGGGACAAGGACCCTCAGAAAAGGGATGCCAGAATGCGAGCAGGTACAGCTCACGGGCAGACAGGACAGGATACCCCTCAGGATTTGGGATGAGGACTGGGCTCACCAAGGTACGACCAACACCCACAGCTTCAGAAGCAACGCCTGCGTTACCCCTTTCTGCAAGTAATCCGCCAGTAACCCCGATTGGGTTTTCGAATTCCCCAGCAAAGTGCTCCGCCAGCACTTAAGACTATTTCCACCCCTAGGAGTTTGTGGAAAGTATGGACAGAGTGCTCCGCAGCACTCAAGATTAGATCACCTATAGAGTTCGTAGGGTCAGTGACAGGTCTGCTACTCGGACAAGTCGGACAATTTTCCCAAGCTAAACTAGGGCAGTTATACTGTTTGGGGACCCTTAGACCACCCACCAATGTTGCAAGGGACAGTTTCTCAGACTATGATTGGTCAGGAGAGGTGATGTGATCATTGTCACCTCCTAGAATTTTGCGTTCCCATCATACATAATAATTTCTGCCTACCCGCCCCTTGGGTTCACGTTCCCATGCATAGGAATACAGCAGTACAATATAGTTCATAGCAGGTAGCAACAGTATTGCATCTTTCAAGGTAAGATTTGGTCTCTCAGAGAAGTTTCTCAGGCGCATTGTGCTTCAGGAGCCAGCTGGCTTGTTTCAGCTTCTGCGCAGTGGAGTTTCTCCCCGGTCACATGACGGTGCCCAGCAGAGCCTCAAGTATGGCTCCACTCCCGATTTTCCCAGCCCCAGAGACGCGATACATGAAAAGTAAGCGAGAACAAATTAGAATCTCATATAAAATGATCACACTGTATACCAGGCTAAAATTAAACACACCCCTTAACTTTATAACTTCTATAGTATTACATTTTAGTGCGAAAAGACAGATAGGCTAAAGCAGCAGTAGCAAGCGTAGAGCGTGATGAGAGACAAGCGGCCATGTTTGCAACAGTGCGCATGAGCACAGATTCCCTCCAGAATGCGAGTGCGTCACATCACATGGGTATGACCGACGCATGCGCAGACTGAATTTCAGCGAAGCAGCCATTTCTTCTAGTGCAAGCTTTGTTAGTATGAAAAGACACACAGGCAAGCCTCTTGGGGACACCCACGTGTTGGGGAAAATGCAAATATAAATGACGAACAGTTGGATTAATATGATTATACATTAAACGAGGTTCATGAGTGGGAGCAAGTCGCTTTACGTGCGAATCCTTGCTCCATCAATCCCCTCTTTGATGATATTTACTATCATCACTACAAAGGAAACAGATGCCAACTCTCATTCTTCCATATCATTCATTTCAATTTCGATGAACTTATTGTTTATTTTTCTTTCAGCTTCTCTATGAGAGTGGTGATTCTTCACCTTTTTGTAAATTTCATTCTTTAATTCTTCTAATTCTAATTCATCAATGTTTCTCTTCACTCCTCTCTTATTTGCAGTTTTTCTTTTGCACTTTTGGCATTTACAGCAGATGAAAATTATCAACACAATCACACCTATTCCAAATATTGGCATCAATATTTTCCACAGGATGTTTCTACCTAGGTTAGAAAACCAATTACCTATAGAGGAGAGACATCCAGTCAGTCTCGTCCAGGCACTGTCAACCTCTAATGGTTTGAGCTCTTTTTCCAAATTAGTTATGTTCTTCACATATTGCTTTAATTCGATACTTTTGTCCGGAATGTAGGTGCAACAATGTTGCGCCTTCAGCATTTTACAGACTCCGCCCTCTTTTGCCAATAAGGTGTCAAGAGCAAGGCGGTTTTGCAAAACCATTGATCTGATCGCAACCATTTCAGTATTGACCAGCAGGAATCCAGCAGCAGTGTCAGTAGATAACCGATCCACTACTGTAGACAATTTGCAGATTCTATGAGTGTTCAGAACTACCCCCATTCCAGGTATCAGTGCACTAAAGATATCACCTATAATTTCACCTACACTTTCGCGTTTACTACGCACTAAGCCATTAGTTTCTTCATCATTGCTTCCAGCAGCGTTGTTCACATGGTATATTTTCGGGAAAACAATGCCAAAGTAGCAGCTTCCATACCAGTGATCCGGCAATTTGAAATAAGCCTTGTTCCCACATATATAATATATTCCGGGAAACACAGGTTCTGACCCATTTTTGAAACCCCAACCTCCAATTACCTTATAATTATGTTCACACTAGCTGGAACCAATGAATACATTGTTATAGTATTCTGTCCTTTCTCTATGGAGACAAAGTTTTCCTTTTCGTTCAAAATCCAGCAACAAAGCAGGATTAGCTTCGCCTTGTGAGGTGTTATCCATGTGCTCAGCCCACCTAGGGACTCTATTCTTTTCATCATTTGCCTTTTTCTGAAACTTTTCCCTCCTTCGGTCTGCCATTTTTATGAACATCTTTTCCTGCTCTTTCAAGGAACAGGTCAGATTTTCCTGTTGTGCCTCATCTAAGTCTATGTCACCTATAGTCGGGAAATATTCTCCCATATAACGAGTTACGTCACTTTTAATATGTACAAGGTTCAGGTGTCCTCTAATAGGAAGCTCAGAAAAGACTACGTCAGCATTTGAATAGTAGTACTGTAAAGTGCTTCTATAAAACAAGCTAGCTAATATACTACAGGAAATTCCATAGGTTAAGGGTAAGTGGTGATATGTCACGCCTTCAGCTACAGAGGTAGGTAGCTTCATGCAGACATAACAATCTTCTATTTCCATGGCTTCTACATAATGCACTAACAAGTTAGCAAAAACATTTAAATGCGTCCGGTTTCTCATTTTGTGAAAGTGCAGTTCATCCTCATCTGATGCTTCTAAATTCTGTCGTGCTTGTCTTTGCCTATCTAGAGTGTCATGTCGTCCTAAACTCCGTGGAGTCTCTGCAGTCCGTGCAACGTCTGTGTCTAGTATTTCAGGTTCAGTAGGGGACAGGTTAGGATTTTTACTTATCATAAAAGGTAAAAAGACGGTTAATCCTATCCACATTACTATTAGCATTGCTATACTACACAAGCATATCTTACAGCAAGTTTTAAGACACCCACATCTGGATCTCCCAGCTACGCTTGAATCAGACATTTTAGCTTACAGGTGGCTTTTGCGACCCCTCTCCTTCTCTTTATGCAAGGCTTTGCTCTGTTTTGTCTCAAGGAGGGTCTTCGTCCGAACTCTGATCAGTGACGGACTCCTCGTCACTTTTCCCACTGTGATGGGGCTCATCAATTTCTTCCAGCACCAGGTATGTCCATTCGGGGCTCCGATACAGTTTGTTCTGTTTCTTCAGTCGGTCGCTTTTTCTCAGAAACTTGCCTCGGGCTGGTTTTCGTTCACTTTCAGCCCTTTCACGGTCTCTCAGTTTCTCTTCGACTGTTTTTAGTCGGAGTCTTAGCCTTTTGACGTACCTGGGTGTACTTTTGTTTTTGCGACTCTTAGTAGTTGAGGACACTTGACCTTCCTCGTGCACTCTCTTGTTTTTCTTCTGGTGCTTGGCAGAGTCTATTTCCCTCCCTGTCTGACTAGTTCCAGGTCTTTCATCTATTTCTTCTGCCTGGTCCTCTAGCTGGTCCTGTTCAGGTTCGCTTTGTGGGTTTTCTTGGCTGTTAGGTGAACTGGAGTCTGATGCCTGAACACGTTCATCTATTTCTATCTGCTCTGGTTCATGCACTTCGTTCTCTTCACTGTCTTCCGCATGAACCTCAGTCCTTACCACTATCTGTCCCTTTCCAGGCTCCGGAGTTTCAGGTGGAGCGTCGACGTCTTGATCTGTCCCTACTTGGCCTATTTCCTGATCAGGTGTGATGTGAGTCTGGTTGACCTGACCTTCTCCTTCTAGTTCTGCCTCACCTGGACTATCCCACTCACTGTCTAGGTAGGAATATTTCCTGGTTCGTATTGGATCATGAACCTGGTCGTCGGCGGGGTACCACTCAACGTCTCGACTTGTGCTTGGCAGTTCGATGTCAGCAAGATCCGGACTCTCTTCGGGAGTCTCCTCAGCGGTGCTGCCTTCAGCTTCAGTCGCGTTTTCTCCGGTTACCCGCTTTGTGTGGCTGGCATGGATCCACTTCGGCACACCAGCGCACTTTACAGCAGTAGTGGTGACAAGAATCACTTGTCTCGGCTTTCCCCACTTTGGTCCAAGGCAACTCTTCCGGGTGTGCTTCTTTAACACCACCCAATCGCCTGGTCGCAGCTTATGTGCTGGAGTCTTGGGCCAGTCGTCTTCTGTCTCTCCAATCTGGTGGGAGATAGAACGCACTTGGTCACCCAGTTGCTTGCAGTATTCTAGCACCAAATCATCAGTAATGCTTAGCAGTTTGTGTCCAGGTACCCATGCTTGTCGCATCACTCTCCCCATTAGTACCTCCTGGGGGCTCAGGCCTGTTTTTCGATTTGGAATACTTCTCAGACTCATCAGCACAAGGGGCAAAGCATCTGTCCAGTTCATTTTGGTGGAATCACACATCTTCGCCAGCCTGGACTTTAGCGTGCCATTTATCTGTTCAACCACCCCAGATGCCTCGGGATGGTAGGCACAGTGCAGTCTTTGCTTAATTTTAAAAGCCTTACAGAGCTCTTCTAGGACGTCGTTGGCAAAATGCCCACCTTGGTCCGTTTCAATCGTTTCTGGGATCCCAAACCTAGGTATCAACTCTCTGAGCAACAGTTTGGCTGTAGTTTGGGCATCATTTTTCTTAGCTGGGTAAGCCTCCACCCACCGGGAATACAGACAAACTATGACCAGGATATATCTATACCCCTTACATTTGGGCATTGTTACGAAGTCTGCCTGCATTCTAACAAAGGGACCTACTGCCTTGCCGATGGTACTCTGCTCTACTACAGTCCTCTTTCCTGCATTGAATTGCTGACACACTAGGCACCTCTGGCAAAGCCTTTCCGCCTGGTTCCTGAACCTTGAATTAAAGAACACCTTGTCAAACACACGACACATGGCATACCTTCCCATATGTGTTGGTTCATGTATCATTCGGACCATGGGATCTATCAGACTGTCGGGCAGCACGGGCATTCCACTTTTGTCTACTACCACACCGTCATTCCTCATTCTGCAGTCATTTTCACTCCATCTAGCTTTTTCTTCCCTGCCTGTTAACTGTTGTAAGTCTCTCAATTCATCCCACGTTGGCACATTATCAAACAACATCAGTTGGCAGCTGTGTCCACCCCACAACCCAATTTGGAGGGACATTCTGTGTCGGGCGCAACATTGGGCAATTTGGTCAGCGTATCTATTTCCGGCTGTCACATCATCATTTCCTGATCTGTGAGCCGCACACTTGACCACGGCCAATTCTTTGGGCAATTGAATAGCTTCCAATAATTCTTGTACCACCTTTCCGTTTCTGATAGGGGTACCTGAGGAAGTCATGAATTCTCTTTGTAACCACAGTTGGCCGAAGTCATGAACAACCCCGTAACAGTACTGACTGTCGGTGTAAACAGTTATTCTTTTGTTCTTTCCCCTCTTACAGGCTCTGGTCAGGGCGATGAGCTCAGCTACTTGAGCCGATTTCACTTCGCATAGGTAAGATGCTTCTATGGTGTCGGTCAACGTGACAACAGCATAGGCAGCACACAGACCCCCACTCTCATGTCTCAAACATGATCCGTCCACGAACATTGTAAGATCCCCATCAAGCAATGCTACTTCTCTGATGTCAGGTCAGGGCTTAGTGCTGAATTCTGTTAGATAAATGCAATTATGTTCCATTTCCCCTTCGTCGTCTACTTCGAGGGGAACAGGTAACAGTGTGGCTGGGTTTAGGACATTGCACCGAGAAATGGTTACATTCTCAGCACCAATCAAAATTCTCTCATACTTAGTCAGCCGACTAGGTGTGAGATATAGGGTTTTGGTTCTTGTCAGTAGAATCACAACAGAGTGTGGAACATACACAGTGACAGGATGTCCCATTACGATATTTTCACTCTGTTCCAGGCTGACACAAGTAGCGGCTACTGCTTTCAGGCATCCGGGCAGTCCAGCAGCCACCGGATCTAAAGTGGCTGAGAAATACGCTACAGGACGCCTGACCAGCCCATGCTCCTGGGTCAGGACCGAGAGTGCACAATTTTCTCTGGTGTCACAGAATAGTTCGAACCGCTTGGAATAGTCTGGCATGCCTAATGCAGGTGCGGTGCATAGACAATTTCGCAATGTTACCCATGCGGACATGCTTTCGCTGTCCCAACCGACTGGGTCTTCCACTCCTTTCTTGGTCATTTTTATCAAAGGTTTGGCTAAATTTGCGAAGCCCACAATCCATTGTCTGCAGTACCCCACAACTCCTAGAAACATTCTCACCTCTTTCTGAGTTCGGGGTAGGTCCATTGCTTTAATTATCTTGATCCTTTCTGTGGTGACCTTTCGGATCCCTTTCTCTATCTGGTGCCCCAGATATTTTACTGAGTTCTTACAGAACTGCAATTTGTCAGGGGATACTTTATGTCCTCCCTTTCCTAGGTGATTCAGCAAGGCGATGGTGTCGGTGACACAGTCATTTTGAGTTTTGGATGCCACTAGAAGGTCATTTATGTACTGCACCAAAACGGACTCTCCAGGCAATATTAGGGTCTCAAGACATTTCTTTAATATCTGGTTGAAAATCGAAGGACTTTCAGTGTACCCCTGGGGGACGCGATTCCAGACATAGATATGACTGTCAAATTCAAAACTGAAAAGGAACTTGCTTTCAGGATGCAATGGGATGGAAAAGAATGCATGGCACAGGTCAATGACAGTGAACCATTCTGCATTCCAAGGAATCTGATACAGGATCACTGCAGGGTTGGGCACAATGGGACAGCAAGGTACAACAATTTGGTTTACCTCGCGCAGGTCCTGCACGACTCGGTATTTCCCACTAGGCTTTTTAATCCCAATGATAGGCGAGTTGCAGGGACTGCTCATCACTTCTTCTATGATTTCTGCTTCGAGTAATCGGGTAATTTCAGTTGCGACTCCTGCCTTTACTTCTGCACTCATTTTGTACTGTCTTGTTTTGGGATATACGGCATTTGTTTTTATGGCTATTTTAACTGGGTCCACATTTGCCATTAAACCTACATCCTTTCCTGAGAAATCCCACACTTCTGGAACTACTCTTAACTGCAGTTCTTCAGGCAAGTCTTCTATTGACAAGGTTTTGATGTCAGCATCGGGTCTTACTAACATTAGTTTGTACAAACCATCTTCATCGGGGGTCTGAACCTCGACGCCCTTTGATGAGCAATAGATGGTGCAGTTCATTTTGCACAACAAATCGCGACCTAACAGGTTCACGGGACTGGAATCACAGACCACAAATCTGTGCATTTCTTTAAAGTTTCCTATGGAGATTTCCATAGGCTCGGTTACTGGAGTACTTATTATCTGATTTGAAACACCCACTACTTGGATAGCTTCTCCCGAGAGGGGTAGGTTAGGAACATCCACTGTTCTCACAGTGGACCGGGTAGCACCAGTGTCCAACAGAAAGGTGATGTCTTTTCCCTCAACCTTCCCTTCAATGTATGGTCCAGTCTGGTCTACCGGTAAGGAGGCGCCAAGCACGCACTCCTTGTCCTCCCCCCTCAGGCCCCGTCAATCTTGTTCATCACAGAGGAAAGAATCACTCAACAGGTACTGTGGAATTGCTGCATTGCTTCCATTCTCTCCCTCCCATATTTCTGCCCTTTCATTCTGCTGGCCCTGGTTCTTATAATTCTGTCTAGGAGCGCGAGGTACTGGAGGTAGTTTTACCTGTTGCTGGTTCCTTTTCGTCCCCTCTTTCTGCACCTGTGGATTTAAACCATTTACAGGGGCGTTACCGGCCTGCAGGTGTGGACACTCGTCTCTCCAATGCCCTAACTGGCCACACCCGTGGCAGGGGAATTTTTTCATAGCCTCTTCCCGACTTAATTTGGCCCGGGGCTTCCCTCCTCCCCCAGCAGTGGTATTCTGAGCATTATTATTAGAATTCAATTTACTTAACTGTTTTTCTTGCTGTTCAGCCAACTTTACTTGTGCCCACATCACCTTTACCTTGAGGGCCTTCTTTTTATTTTCGATTTCATCTTCGCAGTATTTTGCATACTTCAGGACATCATCTATGGGTTTTCCCTGCCAACTTATTTTATTATCTCGAATCCATTGAGATATTTCAGGCCTTAATCCTAGCACGAATCTGTAACTGAAATGGGTCATGTCTTTCATGTCCACATTATCTATTCCACTGTAAGTCTTGAATACTTGCAGTAACCTTTCATAAAAGGAATGGAGAGTTTCATCACGTTCTTGGGTGGTTCTATCTATTCGGGTCCAATCTGTCTCTTTGGCGGGCACCTTTTTCTTAAGATATTGTATGACCTGATCATACTTCCTCATTACCTCAGGTGAGGGAGCTCCGGTTTTCTCATCTCTGGGATATTCATCATTGGGCCAATTAATTTCTATTTTACATTCGGTCCATAGGTCTACAGGGACCACAATGTCGAAAAACCCATCTAGGTCTTTCAAGAGACATTTCTGAACTTTTATGAAGCGCTCTACCTGTCTGTACCAATCAACAGGTTTTTCCCGTAATTTCGGGAAGTCATTTGTAAATGACACAATATCCTGTCGGGACCAAGGGACATGGACATATTTTCCTCCCGGGACCTCTCTCATGGGACACAATTTTTCTGTCGGGTTTACTTCTTTCAAAACGAATTCCGAAGCCTGTGACTTAGCCCTGCTGTCTTCCTTTTTCTTTGCCCACCGGGTTCTCCATTTTCCCACTTCTCCCCACTTCTGCAAGAGTTTCAATAATTCCTTTATCTGGATCTGTTTCCCCACCACATTCAGGCATTCTAAATCTTTGTCTGAAAAGTCTACTCTGTAGGGCTTCTGAAGGATTTTGGAGCGACTAACATCGATTCCCATTTCTGTGGCTGTGTCCATTATCCTTTCGTGGAGCAATCTAGCATTTCGGGTAAGATTTTTGCTGATAAACAGTAACTCTTCTTCGCTGTATGAGTTTAGGCGCTCTACTCCTACGTTTCCAGCCATCATTTCCTCTATTTCTATCCTTAGTTTATACATTTCTAATGGTCTGGACTGGGGAGTGGTCTCTTTCTCCAACTCTTTGGTCCATCTGTCTAGTTCTTCTGGTGAGACCACTGTGGCACTCCTAACCCCAGACGCACCTTCAATCAGCACCTCTTTTGGCCTAATCTGACTTCTTGCCCCCGACATACTAGTCCTAGGTTCTCTAATGGGCAAATCCATCAGGACCACGGATTCACATTCACTCTCTTGATCGTCATCTATGAATACTTCCTTTCTCGGGGGTGGAATGCTAGGAGTAGGCATTATTGGGGAGATAATAGGAGGACGAGGACTAGCCAGGTTATCCCTATAAAGAGGAATAGCGGGTCCAATGGTTACTGGTATAGTCAGGGAGTCTGGATGGGGATGTATCTGGGCTATGGTTCGGACTAAATCATCTCGCTGTCTGGCCAGGGCTTCCTTTTCTTGTTCTCGTAAAACTTTTTCTGCGGAATTATCATGCAATACCTGAGGTACCAAGGGAGGGTAAATACTTGGGGCAGTTGGAGTAACCAATCGTGGTGGCCCCTCTCCAAACGGCTGATAATTCGGGACCGTGGATTTTGGTCTGCAAAACCCATCCCCTTCACTGGTTTTACTGTCTGTACCCGTTCCATCTGTCTCGCTATCCCTCCGACACCTGGGATATTTGGCAAACGGGTTTGGTGAACTTAAAGGCTCAGACTCGGCTGCATAGGGAGGGGGGTTTTTCATCAATAAATCTTCTAGGTGCTCATCTTCTGAGTCCCCTACGGGCATCAAGTGATGGGTTTTTTCTGTGCTTTTTCCTTTTCCTTGTTCTAATACCCCCATCATTGGAAACAATCCCTCTGTCATCATGCTTTGCCTCCAATGTTTCATTTTCTGCTCTTTGGTTTCTCTATGGACCCTCGGATACCATTTACTCACTCCCTTGTCCATCCGGGGTCTATCCCTCTCCAAAGCCTCAATCTCCCACTCCTCTAAGGCTTCGTACTGGGTCAATCTGGGTCTGGGATGCAATTCATTCATGCGGGTCCTTAAGTTAAACAGGATCCTACCATTAAAGGTACCATCAATAGGAAAGGCCAGAACTCCGTCATCTGCAGTATATTTTGCCCAATTCTCTAGCCACACACAGGTATGATACCCCTTTTCAAACATCATGAAAGAAGCAGGAGTATTCGGTGGAGGAATGATCACACCCTCTCTCGTTCTAATGGGTTTGTCGGTTTTAAAAAAATTCTTTACTTTGTCGGCAAATGACATTTTTCTCTTTATTCCATACATCATGTGCGGTCTACCTCGTATAATCTGTTCCTTATAGAAGCCTAAGTTCTGTGGATTAGGTAAGAACTCAGGATACCACATGTGCCTTTCCAGGCTCGCTTCTAACTCGGCCTGATTAATTTTGTTTACTTTTGTACTTCTAATGCTAGCGCGACTCTTATTTTGTGGAAACCAATCAATTCTGCGAATACAAAAATCCTTGTCCAATGGGTGCGCGGCCTTTCGCGAGAGCAGGTCTCGCGCTCCGGCACTCACCCCTCCCTTACAAATTCGGCTTCACTACACACCCGCTGTCCTGACCAATACCAGCGCGGCACTGAGTGACGTCAGAGCAGCCTTCCGCCCGACTCCCTCCTTCACAAGGTAACGGAAACTTTTAACTCTTCCTAAAGTGCGAGCGCAGAACTTAGTAACTAACACACAACGTCTGCCACTATGTTTGAGTGTTCTAAACAAGTAGAAAAATTTCCTCTCACTACAAGTAAACCACTTCTGTCTACTTTTCATTCACTCTGGATAGACTTCTTTGCCTGTCCCTTCACACTAGTAACATAGAACCCGTTATTCTTCTGACTCATCCACCTTAGTCGGGGATATGTACTGAGCCAGGATTTCACCAGCGAACTATCTTACTTACCAGACAAGCCTCGGAGACCCTATTGCTCCTCCCACATGTGACCCTTTCTAGGTGATATCACAAGGGAAGTTTTATACAAAGGACTCGTGGCTATCACTTATTCAGATATAAGAAGATCCTAATTAGTGTTTCCAGGTATTTCTTCACCCTACACTAATGACTCGAAACCAGTGACTTTTCCAGCTGATCGGATTCTACTCACCGTCAGCTATATACTTCCCCGGGGATTCAGACTACACTGAACGCTTACAAAAAGTTCTGGGTTAATATGACATGTAACATTTATAGCAGCAATGCAAAAATCATGTACATTTATATATAAATCCTTAAAACATTTCAAAATATTTGAACCAATACAGTAGAAAATCAGCAGCACATTTTATTTTCACGGTTTGTTTATCAACTACCCTGTCTACCTATCTTAACTAGTCCTAACCATCCTCTGCTACCAGAAAATTACTGATAGAGCGCGCAGTTCACCCGGGTCACTGGGTTTCCCGATTCTCACACGCACTGGGCCCTGGCGTGCGCATTCAAACCAATGACTCGCGTTTGGCGTGAACCGGGTGAGTTTATACACACTACTATGAGTAATTTGGGGGGTGACTTCTCCCCACTGCTGATCATGTACCTGACTTACCACAGGCACATTACTCCAGAAGGATCAGGAGCTAGCAGGGAACAGGTGACAGGGGTCCTAGAAGAAAAATACACTTTATAACCCAAATTATACTTGTCCACACTATGTTCCACAAAATGACCACAGACACCTAAAAAGTTTTAAGTGTTTATGTAGGAAATTTCAAAGTGAATATGTCAATATTAGTAAAATACAAAATAACACATCAAGCATCATAATCACCACCAAAAGGTAACTGTGAATTAAAGCAAGAACCATTTGAGTATACGTGAACACTAAGGGTAAAAATTAGGAACCAACTAGTCACTGCAAGGTTACACTAGGACATGGGATATGAACGGGATCTATAACATATATCTAGGCTATTATGCTATCTTGCTAAGTTCACGGCAATCACACTAAGGGAAAAGGGGAAAAAACGGGAACATACTAATGAAATATGACAGTTTGGCAATTCTCTAAAGGTGGGGAGAGAAGTGGAACAATTCTAATAAACAATTGCATATAACTTGTAGAGCAATATCACAGGCAAGAGTGCTTTATTAAGAAAATGGAGAAAGAGAGAGAGAGAGAGAGACGCAAACCCACAGACTAATAATTACCTAATTCAGAATGAAGACCAACCCTGGCCACGGGTCAGTTGGGAGGACAGGGACAAGGACCCTCAGAAAAGGGATGCCAGAATGCGAGCAGGTACAGCTCACGGGCAGACAGGACAGGATACCCCTCAGGATTTGGGATGAGGACTGGGCTCACCAAGGTACGACCAACACCCACAGCTTCAGAAGCAACACCTGCGTTACCCCTTTCTGCAAGTAATCCGCCAGTAACCCCGATTGGGTTTTCGAATTCCCCAGCAAAGTGCTCCGCCAGCACTTAAGACTATTTCTACCCCTAGGAGTTTGTGGAAAGTATGGACAGAGTGCTCCGCAGCACTCAAGATTGGATCACCTATAGAGTTCGTAGGGTCAGTGACAGGTCTGCTTCTCGGACAAGTCGGACAATTTTCCCAAGCTAAACTAGGGCAGTTATACTGTTTGGGGACCCTTAGACCACCCACCAATGTTGCAAGTGACAGTTTCTCAGACTATGATTGGTCAGGAGAGGTGATGTGATCATTGTCACCTCCTAGAATTTTGCGTTCCCATCATACATAATAATTTCTGCCTACCCGCCCCTTGGGTTCACGTTCCCATGCATAGGAATACAGCAGTACAATATAGTTCATAGCAGGTAGCAACAGTATTGCATCTTTCAAGGTAAGATTTGGTCTCTCAGAGAAGTTTCTCAGGCGCATTGTGCTTCAGGAGCCAGCTGGCTTGTTTCAGCTTCTGCGCAGTGGAGTTTCTCCCCGGTCACATGACGGTGCCCAGCAGAGCCTCAAGTATGGCTCCACTCCCGATTTTCCCAGCCCCAGAGACGCGGTACATGAAAAGTAAGCGAGAACAAATTAGAATCTCATATTAAATGATCACACTGTATACCAGGCTAAAATTAAACACACCCCTTAACTTTATAACTTCTATAGTATTACATTTTAGTGCGAAAAGACAGATAGGCTAAAGCAGCAGTAGCAAGCGTAGAGCGTGATGAGAGACAAGCGGCCATGTTTGCAACAGTGCGCATGAGCACAGATTCCCTCCAGAATGCGAGTGCGTCACATCACATGGGTATGACCGACGCATGCGCAGACTGAATTTCAGCGAAGCAGCCATTTCTTCTAGTGCAAGCTTTGTTAGTATGAAAAGACACACAGGCAAGCCTCTTGGGGACACCCACGTGTTGGGGAAAATGCAAATATAAATGACGAACAGTTGGATTAATATGATTATACATTAAACGAGGTTCATGAGTGGGAGCAAGTCGCTTTACGTGCGAATCCTTGCTCCATCAGGAGGACCGCAACATGAGGGGGAACATACGCATCTTTGGCGTTCCAGAGAACTCTGAGAAGGATGCGGGTTCATGTGTTGCCTTTCTCGAAGCATGGATTCCAATGATCATGGGGATCACCTTCCAACATGGCCTAGAACTCGATAGAGCTCATAGAATCCATACATTCCATACCCAAGGGAGTAAAGGTCCCCGCCCCTTGATCTGCAAGCCTCTAAGATATCAGCATGTGCAAGCCATTCTACAATTAGCCAGGAAGAGCCACCAGATCAAATAGGAAGGCCAACTCATAATTTTCACCCAAGACTACTCTAAGGAAACGGTTGAAACGAGGAAAGGCTTCCTTCTCCTGAGAGACAAACTGAAGGCGAAAGGTATTCAATTCTCATTTGCAGGACCTTCGAAATTCAAAATCATTGAGAATGCCAGACCTCGCATCTACTCTTCTCCTCAAGAGCTCGCAAGTCACCTAGAAATCTCTCCCTCACAAAGTATGGACCGGTCCAGCGGCTCCACTAACAAGAGGAAAACGGAAATACAGGACTCCTCTGTCGCTTGACTGACTGGTGAACCTCTAACTTGTACTGCTGTCAGTGTTGGGTACTGTTAATACTTGTTCATGATACCACTTGGTCATGACCTGGAATTCTTCGAGTAAGTGAAAATGGCGACCCAGCTCTACTCTGTCGCCTGATCATTTGAGGGTTCTGTTCATTGGTAATGTTGCCAGTTTTGCTAATTGCTAATACCTGTTTACGATATTATTTGCCTTTGCAGGGGCCAACCATAGGCCCCTTGATCAATGTTTTTACTTCCTGGTATGTGTTTTATCCGCTGTGTCCTTATAGGATTCATGATATGCTCATCACTAAGTTTACGCTCTGGTCGCTTAGCTCGAGGTTGTACTCCCTCACTTATATTCCACCTTTAACGATGTTTGGAACTACCGTACAGATTCTTGAGTGAATGTCAGTTTATCGCTTAGTCCTTTCATCACTGACTCAAAGCTGGGACACTGGACTTATTCAGTCACTGAAATTATTCAAATTCAATGTTCTTATTTGCTGCATTTTTTGCAGATTCCTCCTGAAGTTTTGCTATGTAATCTGTCTCCTCTGTGCTGCCTTAGACGGTACTGCCGTCGCAGCTCCTACGCTCAATGTTTTGGAAGGGGAGGGGGGGTGGATGGGTTGTGGGAGGGTGGGTTGGGGAGAGTTGTGGGACTGTGGGTACTTAATTCAATGGTTGTTTCCCTTCTGTTTATTTTTTGTCCCCTTTTATTTTTTTGCGGCTCCTTACTCTTTGCAGACATCACCATTTACCATTTGGCTCCTCGTGCACCACGTTTATTGCATAGGCTCCATCTCAGACTTCAGATGACAAGAGCGGCCTCCTCACAAGGGGTAAAATTCTCAGGTAGGCCCTTCCCCTCTACATGCTTGATCAGGTTCACAGGTAGCAGCTGGTCGCCCACTCTTCTGGCGAACAAATCAGTTTAGATGGCCAAGAATAGGTCTTTAGTTGGCAATCTCAATATTGTTTCCCTTAACGTGAAGGGCCTCAACCATCCAGTGAAACGAAGGAAAGTCTTTGACTACCTACTGAAGTCTAAAGGAGATGTCATCTTACTCCAAGAAACCAAATTATCAGAGGATGATCTGGGCTTTTTAAACCTCAACTGGGCCTCCCATACTCTATGCTCCCCGGCCACCCACAAGAAAAGAGGGGTGATCACTCTAATCTCAAAAAAATCAAATATCTCAGTCACCTCACATACTCATGATGCAGAGGGCAGATTAGTAATTACACATTTGCTGAGAGGAGAAGATCCCATACATGTAGTGAACATATACGGTCCCAACTCTGATGACCCAGATTTCTGGGACTTTGTCACAACCTCTATGGGGTCCACACCGCAAGATGAACTCTTAATTGTGGGTGGCGATTTCAACCTCCCGCTAGATCCCCTTATAGACAGACAGTCCAAATGCACTTATCAATCATCCCGTTTCCATGAGGCGCTCAAACGCATGTGCTCCAAATTTCACCTCAAGGACTCCTGGCGCCTCCAAAACCCAGATGGGAGGGACTACACCTTTTACTCTGCGCCTTACAACTCTTATTCCAGGATTGACTATATCCTTATTTCCAGCCCCTTCACTCACCTTATAGATGAAACTGACATTGCACCCAAACTAGTTTCTGACCACTCTTGCATTAGCACTAAACTCGCTGGCTCCCGCTCCATACTTCCCCCAAGCGCTGGCGCTTTAACAAATACATTTTGTCCAACCCTGAGAATAAACAACAGATTGAGGAAGCGATCAGGGAATACATCACACTAAACGACTCCCCGGATACAAACATGGCTATGGTTTGGGACGCTCTCAAGGCCACAATTAGGGGCGCCATCATAGGCATCAGGGCGCGCACTAACAAAAAACTAAACGCAGAACTCGTCACACTCGAAAGCGACATTAAGGCTCTAGAAACCGCCCACTCAGCTTCAAATAGTAGCCATCTCCTAGATCAACTCACTAATAAGAAATATGAATATAACACGATTGTGAGCAGACGCGCTGGGGTTTGGATAAATAAATTTAAAGCACTGAAGCTATGCGAGGGTAATAAAGCGGGGAAACTACTCGCCTCGTATCTCAAACATAGACAAAAACAATTCACCATTCCTGCGATTAGGGACTCTGCCAACAATATTCACACCACACATGACAAAATATTGGCCTCCTTTCCGGCCTTTTACGAAGACCTCTACAAAAACAAGCTAGCATGTGACCCGGAAGCCTGTACTAAATATTTGGATACTCTAAACCTCCCTAAACTCTCTGAAGAGGAATGCTCTTCCCTAGGATCGTCCTTCACAGCCAAAGAAATTTCTACCTCTATTAAATCCCTCAAGTGTGGCAAAGCCCCAGGTCCTGACGGCTTCTTGGCAAGCATCTACAAAGCGTTTGACTCTTCGCTTAACCCCATTCTACTAAAACTATTCAACTAATTTGCCTCCACAGGGAGCGTCTCTGACTCAGTGGGCGAAGCCACCATCATTGTTATCCCGAAAGATGGTAAGGACCCCCTCCTCACAAAAAACTACTGCCCCATTTCACTTCTGGACTGCAAAATCTATGCAAAAATTCTGGTCAACAGGCTCAATAACATCCTCCCTAAACTGATCAGCAACTCCCAGGTTGGCTTTCTTAAATATCTTATGTCCAACGACAATACGAGACTTCTCTGCCATATTCTAGAAAAAGCCAAAATTACCCCCACCCCAACTGTTGCCATCACCCTGGACGCGGAAAAAGCATTTGATAGGGTGTCTTGGTCCTTTTTAAGACACTGCATGACAGCCTTCAATCTGGGTGATTCCTATATTGACATGGTTATGGCCCTGTACTCTGCCCCATCCGCCAGGATCTCCATAAATGGCGCACTGTCAGACTCGTTTAGACTACAGCAGGATACAAGTCAGGGATGCCACCTCTCGCCAGCATTATTTCTCCTGGCTCTCGAACCAATCATAACTGATATTAAATGAAATGAAGCCATTACAGGAGTGGTCTATGAGGACACACCGGTGAAACGATGTTCTGGTGGTCACAGAAAACCCTGAAATATCAATCACAGCGCTCATGTCCACGATAGAGGAATTTTCGGCCCACTCTGGTTATAAATTAAATAGGGATGAATCAGAGAGGTCAAACCCCTAAACATCCATGGCACCAAGGACATGCTAGGTAACTCGGGCCTATCATGGCAGACCGGTTTCATTAAGTACCTAGGCATCAAATTTGCAAGCACCCTCCTAGGAACACTTCAACACAACGAGTCCCTCACATTAGAGAAAATTAAATCACAACTCGACAGCTGGTCCCCCCGCTTTATTACCTGGTGGGGAAGGATCAAGACCATAAAAATGATGATCTCCCCCCTAGTAAAGTATCTTATTACTGTGCTCTCTCTCATCCTGTCCCATGACTTTCACCACAAACTAGATGCCCTACTGAACAAATTCCTGTGGAAGGGCAAGAATTAGTCTGAACAAGCTCCGCCTTGACAGATCCCTGGGTGGGATTAATTTAGCAGACTTTAAATCATATCAGACTGTCTTCCTTGCTAAGCAAGGCTCATACTGGTTGTCCCCCTCTCTTGATTATTTTCCGGTGTGGCTAGCCATAGAGAAAGCTCTCTTCAAAAATCTCACTCCTGCAGCATCTCTAACGGCTAACCCTAATACGGCCACCTGCTCGAAACCCATCTTTCAGAATACAAAAGCAGCACTACTTAAAATTGATAAGACCCTAGGTCATAGAATAAGACATTCGCAATGGGAATCGCTATGGTATAATAGTAGTACGCTGCTCTACAAAGGTGAACGCTATTTAACGAAACATGGATCAATAAAGGCATCTTCTTCTCTCACCAGCTCCTCGGTGAACAGTATCCCCTCACTTTCAAGGAGTTACAAACCAAATATGATCTAGACCCAATGGAGTTTTATAACAACTTTCTGAGTATCAAATCAGCAATATCTAAGGCTAAGTTAACCTCTAAACCCCCATCCCTTCCGAAATATCTAGTTAATCTAAACAAACTGTGTCACCAGGTCTCCAGGCTATACAAGATACTACGCCCGCAACACTCGTCTCTTAACACACATCTTACACAGTTTTGGGTTTCTCTCTCCTCTGTACCTATTTCAGACTTGGATTGGTCCAAAACCTGGGAATTAACCATGAGACACAAAATAAGCCCTGCACTCCCCCAAACGAAGTTTTGGCTTCTCCACAAAGCTTTTTGGACCCTGGCGCGCCTCTTCTCACATAAAATTAGGGACAATGCAACATTTTGGAACTGCAATGACAAACACGGAGATCTAGAACACCTCTTACTGCATTGCGAGTGTGCCGTACCCTTCTGGGATCAAATATTCGCCTTCCTTTCCAAACTCTTTCATATCTCGCTCTCCAGAGAGCTCTCCACCTTGGTATTTGGATTCCTCAGAGACCCTGCCCTCACAGACAGCGACAAGGCCCTCTTAGACTTGCTACTCACCGACGCCGTGAAAACCGTTCTTAGCAGTTGGAAAAACTCTAGAAAAGCCTCTTTTAAATGTTGGATGAATGGATTACCAACTTGAGAGGTGCTGATAATATCTCCCTTCAAAACACTCCCTGGCGCCCTCCCCACAGACAAATGCGGTTCACTCTCGACAACTACTTGAGTGCACATAAGCCTCCTTGAACTGTACACCCATCGCGCTGCCTCTAGCTGTCACACACTCGAACACAGCAGCTCCCACGCACATGCCTAATTATCTGCCCACTGTACTTGTATGGAGCTGCATACTCATTACACATTGTATGCGGCTGTAACATGTGCTCACTGTCAACCACAGTAACTGCTGGATGATGCCTATTCATTATATTGGTCTGCAATGATTATCCATCGCTCTCACATTGACTTTCTGTTGATTTACCCCTCACTTCACCTATTGTTTTTATCCCTTTTCTGCAAGCAAACCGTCTTTACTATGGTTAATATAATTTATTATTGATATGTTTGATATGCTTTCAAAGGCGCTCCTCGTGAATACTGTTTCAACACTTGGTTGGAAGAAATGCTTTTGCCAGGACATGCATATTGGTATAAAAGGGGGTGGTGATGGACGGAACATCTGAACCAATCAAACATTCACACCCAGTCAACAGATCTGGGTTTAATCCATCACCGTTCTTTAGCCCACTCTGCCACCCTAGTTCAGACATGGCCATATGCAAATCAGTCTGACCCTGTGCCTCATGGGAACAGTCAAGCCCGAACTGCCAAGCCATGCCTCCCCTGGACCGGAAACAAGCTTCCTAGGACCAGTTTCTTGCATTACAGCCGTCTTGAATACCAAAAGTAGTAAGTTCATTCTGTGAATGCCAAAAGTAGTAAGTGCATTCTGTGAATACCAAAATAGTAGTAAGTTTAGGATTGAGTCTTAAGTTCATTCTGTGAATCGGGCCCGAAGTTTTTACCTGCACCCAAACCTACCTTCAATGTGTGGAGAATCCAGCCTGGCCACTTAGTGTTGGGTTCAACGAAGAGTCCCTTAATGGTGCAATAACTGCACATTGGCTTACACAATAATGTTGTTAACCGCATGCGCGCTAGCGGAATTCCGCTCGCACGCTGGGTTTTGCGAAAACGCATGTTACGCGTCATCAGCGTGCGAGCGGGCTACGCCATGACGAGCCCAGCTCGTCATCAGCGTCGAAGGGGTTAAAGTGGGGATGATTGCTTCTTCTGTGCGGACTTGAACTGTCTTGCCTGTCATCAAATGCTTGTTCTCTCTGCTCTCTTGGGGCCCGATTCACAGAATGAACTTAAGACTCAATCCTAAACTTACTACTACTTTGGTATTCACAGAATGCACTTATTACGTTTGGCATTCACAGAATGAACTTACTACTTTTGGTATTTACAGAAAGTAGGATTTTGTCTTAAAACAGATTTAAGACAGACTTAAGACAAACTTAAGACAGACTTAAGACAGGCTTAAGACAAAATCCTGTCTTAAGTCTGTCTTAAGTTTGTCTTAAGACAAACTTAAGACAAAATCCTAACTTCTGTGAATACCAAAAGTAGTAAATTCATTCTGTGAATACCAAAAGTAGTAAGTGCATTCTGTGAATGCCAAAAGTAGTAAGTGCATTCTGTGAATACCAAAATAGTAGTAAGTTTAGGATTTAGTCTTAAGTTCATTCTGTGAATCGGGCCCATAGTTACTTGTGCTGATTTACTATGATGGTTAACTAACCACTTATTCTGTAACATCTTTGCTGGTATAATCTATTTGCTTCATTGTTTTCCTTCTGCTAATGGTTTATTTAATGTTGTTTGCTATCCAGAACTTACTTCCTGCTTTCTTGTAACGTTCTCCAATGCCTTTAGGCCAAGTCAGCGCTAGATAAAAAAAACCGCAGAATACAATAAATAAAAAATATATTACAATAAGCCTCCATCTTGGCAGCTGTATGTAGCGGTTCACACCATTGCTCTAAAGCACTTCACGCTCCAAAGTGCACAATGCATTTATAATTAGGCTGGCTGCGAACAGGAAAGCTCTCTCTTCATAAAGCAAGACAGAATAACTGGATCTGTTTTCTAATTGAAAAGTTCAAGTGCCAACTGATTACCGAGGAATAACTACAAATTATTCAAACTCTATAAATTCATTAATAATATGATTATGATCTCATGTTAACCCCAGGGCCTCTTGGCGCTGAGACTGTTTAAGAGCAGCTAAGTGAGAAAAAGTGAGGAATGTGTTAGTGGAAAAGATAGATCTTCATAATTATATGGAAGGTGATGTGATTTCTATAACTTTTTTTATTTAGTAGTTTTTATATACCACAAACTAGGCCTGAGGGCATTGGAGCACTTTACAAGGGCATCAGATGATGTTACCCAAACACGTATATTTTGGGGGTTTTTTTGCCATGGAGACACTAAGCGATTTTTCCAGAATCACAGGATGTTGTTGTGAAAATAGTACCATCACTTGATTAGTTTGTAATCTTTACACATGGCAGCACAGTCTGGGAAAAGATGCCACCTTATGCAACATCTGATTATAGTAGTAAGCAACCCAAAGATGATCAGTCACCCTTTGTTATGGACCTTAAACTGCACAGGCACACGTGTTACCATGTTTTTAGTGACTTTTTTAACCATTTATTCTAGAATAATTTTTTCGGAAAGATCTGCAGATTATGCAACAGATGATGGATAATGTTTCAAATAAATAATTATGCGGAAAACAGCATGGCTGCAGAGCAACATAATTCCAGTGGTCCTAATTATAAGCGATTATCTGAGGGAAGTCAACCTTTTGAGTTTGTGTTTATTTGCATTCTGCAAAACTAAAGGTAATCTGGGAGGATAATTCATGGTTCACGCAGATTAAGGTAGCTGAGACCTTCTTGCAAAGAAAATGAAAATGTGAATAACTTTGGTGGGGCATGTACTAGGACTACACCTGAGCTGCCTCTGAGACTGGTATGATGGTACAGCTTTAGACATTTTGGCCAAGGGGGAAAGATTGAAGCACGTCTTACAATTTGAGACTAAGTATGGTTCCCAATGCTTAATTTGTAAAACTATAAGTGTCAGGGCCCTCGTCAGGATGCCGCTGCAGTATACACCACTCCCGGTTCCATTTTTAAAGAAAAAGGACCCTTCCCAATGGACCCTGAAGAAACTCCATGAAAGACAGAAGGTTTGAGAGCCACCCCATCTGTGGATACCCTAGTACCCACGTTACCTACACCAGGGAAGCCGAGTGCATAGGTGCGATGAGGTGTCGGAAACCACAGCTGTTTCCAATGGAGGACTTCAGGGAAGTGCCGCTGCTGGAGAAGGAGAAAGTGTCCGGTGGAATCTGAAGGTGGATTCTAGTTGAGAGCTACTTACAAGCAGAGGGGACAGAGGCTATGTCACTCAGGAGTGAACTGGTGACCTGGAAGACGAATGCCCGCTCATGTCGGGTGTTGCAGGAGAGTTGACAGTGACCTTGACTCTGCAGCTGTGAGGACCAGGCAACGCTGAGGAAGACCAGGAGCCGTGCATGAACTGTCCCACGTCCGATGTCGAGTGCTGAGGGGTCGGTGTCCGTCAGGAGCACCAACAAGCCTTGACAGCTGCAACCCAGGTAGAATCTGAAGAAGGTGAAATGCTGAGACCCACAAGGTCCAGGGAACTCACCACTAGCCGGAGAGTCAGGGCAGGCCCAAGCAATCAGGGGAGCTCAACAGAAACAAAGATGACCCTCAACAGGATCCACAGGCTGGAGGCACTGGAGTTGCAAGAGGACCTCGAGCAGCTCACCAAAAGATGCAGGCCATGATGCAAGCAATGCAATGTGGATGAAGAATCTGGTCACTGGAGGTGCTCGATGTTGTGGCTACTTGAAGCCCGAAGATCTTGATGGGAGGAAGCCAATAAGCCTTGGCAACTGCAAGTTGATGCAGTACACAGGGGTACTTTCCCTGCGGCTCCCACAAGGGATACTGGCCTCAAACTTGGTGAGTGGGCAGAGCAGGCCTCGGGAGCTGTGAAGAACTACCACCTATGTTATTGAACCTTTCAGAATCCGTAAGAGCTCAGGATCAGCAGACAGTTCAGCTTAGTTGCAGTCCCTGCAGATGCAGGGGAGTGACTCCTTCACTTCAAAGGAGATTTCTTCAGGTGTCTTTGATGCCCACAGGCCTTTGAAGGTTCTTGTATGGTGCACAGGCAAAGACGATGCAGCAGACTGGATGGGAGATAAAGTTGAGCCCAAACGAAGTGCAGCGAAGTCCAGAGTGCCCAGACTGTGGAAGTTGAAGTGGTTTCTGAATTGAATCGTGTCCCAGGATGAATCTAGGGACCCACCCAAGGTAAGCCCTTAAGTACCCTAAGGAAAGGGTTGGGATGATTTAGGGGACCCTCCCAGGGGAGGGTCTGGACAATGGGGAGGTTACTCCCATGTCCTTTGTCCAGTTTAGCAGCAGAGAGCAAGACAACAGCTCCCAGAGCTGGTTTGAACTGGGCTGTGCAGGGAGGCACCAAATGTGCCCCTCATGCAGACTGAGTGACGCTGGCAAGCACACCCACCTTTCCCAATACACTAAATTCTGTCTGGGTGGTGGTCACATCTCCCTGTGACATGATACCTCTTGTTCTGCCTTCCCCTGCTCGAGCTTGGCTCAGCAGCAAGAGGGCAGAATCGAGTCTCTGGTCGGCAGCAACCATTTTGTGCTGTCTGGGTCAAAAAGAATGGTACTGGGAGCATGGAGAGCTTAACGGCGGGCTCTTCCAGTGCTTGGAATCCTACCTCCCACACTGTTTACAGTGTGGGGGTTTGAATCCAAACATACCAAACATGATAGGACTTGTCACATATAGTTTTCAGATGGTCATCGCGTAATTACGCGGGGTCCCTCTATATGGTATTTGGCAGTGCTCTATCCTCCAACGTGACTGGGAAGTACCTGTGTACACCCCACAATTGGTATATGGTACTGAATTACATCAGGTGTCTCCTGTGGGCTGTAGCATGTATTATGCCACCCATGGGAGCCCAGGCAAACTGTGTCTGCAGAGATGCTATCACAGTCTGCATAAAATGGCGCATGCACCTTTAACTTTGGATATTAGGTATTCCTTATATTTCAGTCACTACACTCATGAACTATAAGTCACCCCTAAGGTAGACCTTACAGCCCACAGGCAGGGTGCATGGTTTTAAGTGTGTGGGTACCATTGCATGAGCAGAGGTACCCATACACACCACAGACTCCATTATCTGGGCTTTGTGAGTGTGGAGAAGGCATTTCAAGGTATGTAGTGGACACTGGCAATTTGATATGTCCAACTACATAATGGCTTCTCTGATCCTGGTCATGTTTAGTATCAAACCTGTTGGAATCATGCAACTACACTGATTTCAGTGCTAGTTCCATGATACCATGTACTGGGGGGGCTACTTAGAGGACTCCCTATACCTACCTGTATGGCCTTGCATGGTCTACCTAACAGCACGTGCTGGTGCAGACCACAGACACTGTAGTGCCCCCTGCTGATGAGCTTAACTAGGGCAGGGGAAGGCTGACAAAAGAGTCCTGGAGAGGAGAGGTGTAACCACCTCTCCTTTAGAAATGGGTAGGGTGGGGGGTGCTTGTGAGTGCCTCCAGACTGCATTGAAGGTCACATCTGGTGCACTCCTTGTATAAACTAGTTTCCACCAGTACAGGAGCCCTTTGCTTCCACTCTGGTGTGAAACTACACAAAGGACAGGGGAGTAACAACCACCCTGTCCAGCTCCTTCCCTGGGAGGTGCCCAGAGCTCCTCCAGATGAAGGCTTCATTCTGCCATCTTGAATCTTGGCCCCTACGAGCATCTGACTGGTTAGGTTCACAGAGTAGTGTCGCTGACCCTCCGATAGGTGGGTCACTGCAGAAGATGTCCTTTCCCCTTTGAGGGTAACTTAAGGGCTCCCCTGAGGGTGAGTCATTAGATTTGTCTTCAAAATATGACTGGCTGTCATCTTAAGATTGTCTAAATACTCTTCAGCTGTTGGACCCTGGAACTCCGCTGCTGTATCAAGCCAGGAACCAAGACAAGACTGCTCCCGGTAGGATGACTCTTACTGCGTGGTATTCCAAGTTTCTGCAAACTCCAGGGTCTTGCATCCCCTGAGTCGTCCATGACTCTGCATGCATCTAAGCAAGAAGGCATCTTCCTTGGAGTAAAGGAGTCACTTCCCTGCATCCACAGACACCTCAACATCGACAACCAGTTTGCTGATACTGCTGTCCCAAGAACACTTCCAGGCTCTGCAACACAGGTGGTGGTCTGTTGGCTCCCAGAGGCCTGACTAGTCTTCCTTGCAACTTGGGACACTGAAATCCCTCTCCAGCCAATTGGAACAGCATCCCTGTGCACCGCATCTGTTTGCCATTGCCAAGGTTTGTCAACTCTCCTGACTGAAGATCTTCAAGCTCCAAGAAGCCCCAACCTCAAGCATCACACAGCTCCAAGAGTTTCATTCTCCCTGCATCTCCTGAGAAGTGGGCATCCATCGTCTGCGTGCTGTTGAGGCCTCCCGGCAACTCCCTGTGCCTGCTGCCAGAGGGTTTCTCCTGGGGTCTCAATTGATTCCTGCTGGCTCTCCTGCATGCTGAGGGCTGGCCCTGACTTACCCTTGCTCGGTTAGTCCCACAGACCTTGCTGGTCTGCAACCAAATATTGTTCCTTGCAACTTGTCTGTTGCGTTTGCCAAGGCTTTTTGATGGTGCTGCCAGCCACTGCCCTCCTGCACTCGTAAACCAACGTGGGACAGCTCGTGGGCAGCTCCTGTGATTCTGAATCATCGCTTGGGATCTGCAGCTGCTTCATCAAGTCCTCTGTGCTACGGCAGGTACCTCCAACAGGGGTTGTCATCCTGCTCCTGTTCCTCCTGGACACATTTGGTGGTTTGGACTCTGTCCTCTCTGCTTTGAGGTACTCCCCATCCAGAATGCACATTTGGGTTCCACCGACCTGGTCCAGAATATGCCAATGGTGTTTTATATAACTGTGCTTAAGCGTGGAGTGGAGAAAATAGGAGTGAGAGTTTCATTTGTATATTCTTAACCCTAGATTAATCAAAAAGAGACTAGCTATGGGTTGGGATGGTATGATGTTTACAATGTAAAGATCATGGTGACTCAGGTAAGTTTTGTCGGTCAGGGGTGGCATTACAGCCTCTATCATAGTATGAGCGCTGTTCTCCCTTTATAAACTACTCACCAGCGCCTGGTGCGCTTTATCCCTTTACCCATCACAGCCTCTATCAATGTACACGAGCGTCAACACCTGATGCGCTATAATTGTAGCCCTGTACCAGACGCTTCTTCCATTAGGCCCCCAGCACAGAAGCCAACACGTAAAATATTAGCCCCGATTAGTGTAGGCATACATTAGCAATAGACGCGCTGTCCCCAGCGGCATGTAGCGTTTCCGCCGCACGCATGCGCAGCAGCTCCTTACTGCCGCGCATGCGCCCATTGCACCAACCTCAAAGCGCATGTGCTAAGAACGCGCGCTACACCGCGCTCCGACGCGGTAGACCTGGCACCAACCTGAGCGCGATCATGACTCGGCAAACGAGTCTTTCCACCATTCCTCTCATTTTCCAGGTGCAATCGTTTCACCAATTAACCTCAGTATATAATCCAGGAACAGAGGCCACACTTTACCGGTTCCACGAAGGAGGCACACTAGGTCCACAGCCGGCATCGGCCAGTAATCCAGTGAGTATGCTGTTACTACCACCTCGACCATGGGTAAGCGCAACCTTTTTCTCCCTACAGGTCTCCTAACCTCAGTGGTTCACCCTTTATTTCCCCCATAGGGTCTACCCTTTGCCACTTCAAAGTAACCTTGAAGAGGACACCACTTAAAACTAGCGTAAGATACAGCCCTTACGCTTCATTGTGTTCATTGTACTCACTTTTTTCACCATTGTTGCAAAATTTCGTTTTCTTAATACCACTTCACTAACGAAGTTCTAGTGCGATATGTCACCATAAGGGTACCACCAATACCATTACACTTGAGCCGCTTATAGCCTGCACCTCATCGCTATTAAGCCGGCTGCCATGATATGTGGTTCATATCTCCAAGTGACTCTTTCTCCACTGTATGTTTTGTCCTTGTCTTTTATGTTACGTGTACAGGTGATCTTGAGAAGGGAATCCCCCCCTCTCACAGTTAGATACACTTTAGGGCGTGTAGACACATAGTCCACACTACACACCCACTAGTTTTAATCACACCCACACCCATTTTAACTGTCCTGAAGAAAGCCTGCATATCAATAAGGCACTGGCTGAAACATGTTGACGCTCTAAAGGACGTGAGAGGTCGTAACTCGCCTCTTACGTCCCACAGCCTTATTTTTAACCGCTGACGGAGGCCCTATTAATAAAGTCTTTTACCCTCCGGGTATAGGGACCCCCGCCAAGCCGTTTTAAACTCACTCTCTTAACATCGCTCACCGCACACACAGTGACATACCTGGTCCGCTGTATTCAGGCGTCGTAGCACACCCGGGACACGCTAGGTGTCACTGGGTGGGCCCGATGATGAAGCATGCCACCAACTAGGTTGGTGGGTGAGGGCTTTCTAAAGACACCCAACGGGTGCCACCCCTGACCGACAAAACTTACCTGAGTCACCATGATCTTTACATTGTAAACATCATACCATCCCAACCCATAGCTAGTCTCTTTTTGATTAATCTACATATAAACCGGGGATCTGGACTAGCTAGCTAGTCCTCTCTCTCCCTCTTGATACACGCACATATTCTTAACCCTACCATCTTTGAGTGGGTGAGTAATACTTATTTGTGGAGTGGTTAGGGTCTGGTAGCACTTTGCAATAGCGGTGTCATCTTATGGGAAACAGTCTGATCTGTACTGTCTTTTTGTGTCTTGGATCGTTCATATCTTTGCTGGTTGTGAGTACCCACTGCCTGAACAAGAAGGAAGAGGAAGTTGGGCAGGTGAGGAAGTTCTGCTGCTTCATTTGGCCTCTCGGCCCAGCAGAGTCAAGAATACTTGATTTTTCCTAGATGAACCCAAGTTGATTGCATGAACCACAGAACACAGTTACTGCTGAGGCAGGAAGAGAGATTCTCATTACACCTCATGTGATCTCCAGTTTCTTTGGCCCTGTGTCAAGTCAAGTCAAGTCATAGGATTTGTATAGCGCACTACATACCCAGAGGGTTTCAAGGCGCTTAGGAAGGGGAGGAGGATTACTTGTCAAATATCCACGTTTTAAGTTGCTTTCTGAACGCTAGGTGGTTCTGGGTAAGGCGAAGGTAAGCGGGGAGTGAGTTCCATGTTTTAGCAGCCAGGTATGAAAAGGATCTGCCTCCCATGGTGGTCTTGTTGGTGCGAGGTACAGTGGCGAGGGCTTGGTTGGAAGAACGTAGTTGGCGGGAGGGGGTGTAGAAGGACAGTCGTGAGTTGAGGCAGTCTGGTCCGATGTCGTAGAGTGATTTGTGTGCGTGGGTAAGCAGTCGGAAAGTGATCCTCTTATTGACGGGTAGCCAGTGGAGGTCTTTAAGGTGACCAGAGATGTGTTCGTTGCGTGGGAGGTCTAATATGAGCCTGGCTGAGGCGTTTTGGATTCGTTGGAGTTTCTTCTGGAGTTTTGCGGTAGTACCCGCGTAGAGGGTGTTTCCGTAGTCCAGTCGGCTCGTGACCAGAGCGTGGGTGACTGTTTTCCTTGTATCGGAGGGGATCCAGCGAAATGTTTTTCTGAGCATGCGAAGAATGTTGAAGCAGGAAGAGGATACGGCGCTGACTTGTCTGTTCATTGAGAGTGAAGAATCCAGGATGACGCCTAGGTTCCGTGCGTGGTCTGTCGGGATGGGTGCTTTTCCGAGGGCTTCCGGCCACCAGGAGTCGTCCCATGCAGAGGGGGATGTACCTAAGATGAGGACTTCTGTTTTGTCTGAGTTCAGTTTCAGACGGCTTTGTTTCATCCATTCGGCAACTTCTTTCATTCCTTCGTGTAGGTTAGTTTTGGCGGTGCTGGGGTCATTGGTGAGAGAGAGGATCAGTTGAGTGTCGTCCGCGTAAGAGATGATGTTGAGGTTGTGTTGGCGTGCGATGGCCGCGAGGGGGCTCATGTATACGTTGAAGAGGGTGGGACTGAGTGAGGATCCTTGTGGTACGCCGCAGATGACTTCAGAGGCCTCGGACTTGAATGGAGGAAGGCGGACTCTCTGGGTTCTTCCGGTGAGGAACGAGGTGATCCATTCAAGTGCTTTTCCTTGGATTCAGATGTTATAGAGGCGTTGTAGGAGGGTGCTGTGGCAGACTGTGTCAAAGGCTGCGGAGAGGTCGAGGAGGATGAGGGCGACTGTGTCTCCATTGTCTAGTAGCGTTCGAATGTCGTCTGTTGCTGCGATGAGGGCGGTCTCAGTGCTGTGTTTTGCTCGGAAGCCAGATTGTGAGGGGTCGAGGGATTTGTTGGCTTCGAGGAAGGTGGCGAGCTGGTTGTTGACAGCTTTCTCGATGACTTTGGCCGGGAATGGGAGAAGCGAGATGGGGCGGTAATTTTTGAGTTCGGTGGGGTCCGCTGTTGGTTTTTTCAGAAGGGCGGTGAGTTCAGCATGTTTCCAGTCTTCCGGGAAGGTGGCGGAGTTGAAGGAGCAGTTGATGACGTCTCTGAGGTGCGGAGCTATGACGGAGTCTGCTTTGTTGAAGATGTGGTGAGGGCATGGGTCTGTGGGGGATCCTGAGTGGATTGAATTCATCAGGCGGATGGTGTCCTCAGTGGAGATTGGGTTCCAGTCGTTGAGAATGTTCACGGGGGGAAGATGATCAGCAAATGGTAGGGTGGGTTGATTTCCGGGTTGGTTGTCAAAGCTGTTGTGGATGTCTGCAATCTTGTTGTGGAAAAATGATGCTAGGGAGTCGCAGAGGGTTTGAGAGGGGGTGATGTCGTTGGAGTTGGCCGAGGGATTGGAAAATTCCTTGACGATGTTGAAAAGTTCCTTGCTGTTGTGGGCGTTGTCAAGTCGATCCTTGAATGCTGTTTTCTTGGCTTTTCGGATCAGTTGGTGGTGAGTGCGGGTGGCGTTTTTGAAGGCGTCCTTGGTCACCCCATTCCAGGTGTTCATCTGCTGTCTCCTAAGAATATTCAATTTCTTTTGGCAGCCTTGTAAGATTGTTTATGAACGATAAGTGATATACTTTTTATTTTTCTCTTTGTTGTTACAGGCTGTGTTCTCAGAAACCCATCCATTGTTCAGCAGGAGGCGAAGAATGCACAAGGATTTCAGAGCACCCATTTCTTGTTTTGTCTTTGTTGGTTCTATTTCCAAATATGCAGAGGTCATTACTTAAGGACTTGGGTAACAGTAACGATTTTCCACGGATTTCTTGGGTAAGCGGGGAATATAATTGTAGTGGATAGTATTTCCACTAATGTGATGTTATAAGTGGGATAAGATGAACAAAACCGAAATATCCATGTATTGGACCTACGTAAATGATGATATTGGTTATCATAGATTATTTATGATTATAACAAAGATTTTTGTTCTTGGCTTATTTTTTTCATCTTCTAGAATGAGTAATAATTTGTTGTCATTTCAAGATGGTGTCCATTTCTATAGACATCTGTGTTAGACCTGGCACCTTGGCGTGGGTCTACCTTCTATATTTAGCTGTTGCCTCATTTGTTTTTGCTGGTGTTAGATGCTTTGGGCACTGTGCCACTGCTGTCCAGTGCCACAGTGCAAGTGCTCCCTATTGTAAATGGATGCATGTATTAGTGACTCCATGATTGTCTGGTTTGGGTTACTTGTCAGACCCTTCTACAGTGCACTGAGTGTGCCCAGGGCTTGTAAACCAAATGCTGCTGGTGGGCTTGCAGCACTGGTTGTGCCACCCACAGAAGCAGCCTGTAAAAGTGTGTCCCATGTTTGCCATTGCTGAGCCTGTGTGCAGTCTGATACTGCCATATTGACTGGGCTTGTGCACCCACTTGCCAGTCCCTAAACCTTCCCTTTTCTTCATATCAGACACCCCTACGGTAGGCCCCAGGCCAGGGTGCATTGTAAGGCTAAGGTAGGACAAGCCCTGATGTGTGTGGCATGTCCTAATAGTGAATTACAGCCATTTTCAGTTTTTCACTATTGCAAGGCTACCTATGCCCCATAGCCCAGAATGGGCAGTTTGATTATTACATTATATAATCCTAACTGACTCAGGGAAGTAGGTAGAAATTCGAGTTTAGTATGCCTGAACTCAGAATGAAAAAATACATCTTTTAGTGAAGTTGGTTTTAACATTCTGTGTTTGAAAACACCACTTTTAGAAAGTAGGTATTTTCTTGTCTAACTATCCAAGCCTGCCTCTGCTAGGTTGTGAATTTCTTGTTTGGAGTTTGAGTGACAGGGGCTGGGGGATTCCAGGAGACAGGGTGAGGCAGCCCAGTGGTGAATAGAGAGATCTACATCTAGATGGGAGGGAGGAGTTTCACATGGGACCTGAATTGGACTGTGCCTTTCCTTCACAATGCTTGCTACGCCTCCTGTGGTGAATCTGATGTCTCTGCTCTGCACTGTGAAAAGAAAGAAGGAGTTATGTAAACAGAGTGCTCCAGGACTGACCAGAACTGGTTTGGGCTAGGCAAAGGCCTTTCTGCCTTCAGAAAACAAAGAGAAACTGTGTATAAAAGAGGAGACCCAGACCCCAGAGAATTAGATCACTTTTGTACAAGAAGAAGAAATCTTTGCTGAGTAGTGGAACCAGAGAAACTGTGGAGAGACTATCCCTAAGCTGAAGTGCTGCTTGGGGGATTGGGTTGTAGTAGTTGCCTGACTGCCAAAGAAAGGAGAGAGGAACTTTGTGATCTTTTCATCAACCTATAAGGATCTCCAAGGGCTTGAGAACAGAGCTTGCCTCCTGCTGAAGTCTCAGGGACAACAGACTTCACCCACCAGCTCCCCAATAGTTCTTTGAAAGTGCCTGCAGCTTTCCTGGACTTTTTGAGGACTTGCGCATTGCAAGGAGGTGGAAGCGCGACTCACGAGCAAGAAGCGTGATGCCGAGCTGCCGCTTCAGCTTCACAACACAGGAGCGCCTCGCATCACAGGAGAGGAGGATCGACGTAGCAGTAGATGCCGTCGCATCACGGGGAAGCATGTCGCAGAAGAATCGTTGAGTCATCGCAGGTCCACCAAAGCGCCTCGCATCGTCGGGAAGAGGATCGACATTGCAGCAGATGCTGCCGCATCACCGAGAAGCGTGTCGCAGTTCCTGTCGCGGCTCACCGCCAGGGTAGAGGATCGACGACGCATCAGAAGCCACCCCATCACCGGCAAGCGTGTCGCAGGACCTGTCGCGGCTCACATCGTTGTGGAAGCAACTTGCATCGCCGGAGAAGAGGATCAACTTTGCAGCAGATGCCGCCGCATCACTGGGAAGCGTGTCACAGGGCCTGTCGCGCCTCACAACGTGTGGAAACATCTCGCATCGCCGGAGAAGAGGATCAACTTTGCAGCAGACGCTGCTGCATCACCGAGAAGCTTGTCGCTTCACGAAGAAAGCACCATCTTTGTTTCTTTGCACCAGATCTTCAATGCATCACCGTCCTTGCAGCACTTTTGTTGCATTGCGTTACGCATTTTTTTTTTTTTTAAACCTTTATTGCAGCATTCATAAAATACAAGCATGGGCCTACAACCGCAGAGGCCGGCCGCTAAACATAATTAGGACCTATTATATCACGGTACAACACAGCTCATCAGCCGACAACCCTGAGGTCCGGCAGCGATTCAGGATAGAGCTTGTATTAGAACGCTTGAATAAGTCACAGGATGTAAGAGAGGTTTTATTTTTTATTATCTAAATAAACGGATCAGGTGCCATACAATCAAAGAAAAGAATACGGGAGACAGGCCAAGAGACAGTTTATGCACCTAGGAACTACTATAATTGGAACTCTGGCCACAAAGCATATGAATCGGAGTAAACAGCAATACAATATACGTTTTCGTAGGTACCACTTCTCAGGGCCTGCCCTCCCGGAAATCCGGATGACGTAGGAAGCATGAGCACTAAACTCCAGAACACAGTAAAAGTCAGAATAATTCACGAACTATACTGATCCTAAAGGAAGGAAAGGGAAGGAAGAAAAAGGCCATAGAAAATAAAAAAGGCAAAATAAAAAACCCCTCCAACCCCCCACCCTGCACCCCTGCAGATGGCTACGGCCTAACCCCACTCGCAGCATGCCTGTCGCCCCAAGTAACTAAAACCCTCAAAGAAGGAAAAAGAATAGAGGAGGGCATATCCGTATGTGCTCTCAGCCCCTTTAGCCACCCCGCCAGAAACAGACACCCCCTGTCGCAAAAAGACCAATGTAGAACGACTCTTATAAAAGAAATTAGGGGGCACCGTGATACACCGCCCAGCCTCTTAAATCAAACAATTACAGATCGAACATCCATAATAGCCACTCCAAACCGTCCCGATCTAATTGATCTTAACCTTGACCCTTTCGAACCAGCACACGAACCTCCCCCAGCGAGACCCAGAAGCACACAAAGGAGTCATAGAGGAGAAGGAAGTCATCAAGAGTCAATCCGTTACCCCTCGTAACTTCAGACGCAGAACGTCTCCTTCTCCTAGATGGACAGTCCCGATGTATCTTGCCCCGGAGTCGTAAAATCTCCAAGAAGGGAGAAGACGACCACAAGATGAGAGAAGAGTCTACAACGGGGGTGGAACGCCTTTTAATACCTCCAAAGTCAATGGTGACGGAAGGTGCAGTGGTGCACTCACGACCTCGGGAACACCGTCTTCCAGGGCACCATCCGATGGTTCCAATACTCACTTCCCCACGGGGTCCTCGCACAGAGTCAAAATGGCCGTGGCTTGAATGGCTGCAGATTGCTGTTCCAACCGTGGGGCAGGGTCCGGTACCACAAGCAGCATCTCAGATAGGCTTGCATCCAGTTTGTTGAATAAAACATCCACTTGTGAGTGAAATGCCCAAATTTCTGCCAAGATTGACCTCAGCGATGGCTCAGGCACCATTCGATCCATAGTCTCACGCCCGATACCAATCACAATCACCTCCCCGGGTACATCTGGCATCTCCGGGGGGAACAAACAGGATCACAAAAGGGCAAACGTGGAGGGTGACCCGTCGTTCTCTGCAGCCGCGTTCACCCGGCTTAACGCCGCAGGCCGGGGCCCCGACCCACCAAACCCTGGCGGGGACCAACACCGGGTCTGCGGGACGGGGACCCCCACCCACAGTCAATAGCAAGCAAAGTCACTACTCCATCAATGCTGAGCAAAGAAAACGATTGCCGCCAAATTCGGTCGTAAAAGAAGCCTCCACTACGATTGACCGTACCCTGCCTGGGTCTCTCAGCCGATGTTGTTGCACTGCAGCCTGGCTCTGCAGATACTCGAGGCCCCGGCTTCACCGCTGGAGTAGGCAGCAATCTTAAACTCGATGTAACTTCGTCAAACCAGCCGATAAAAATTTCCAGCTTTCACCATCGGAATGAGGAACAGTTCATTCACACAGGGGCTGGGCGTAAAATCAGGATAATGTACAGGATCTTGTGGCGGGATACGGAGGTCGGCGGAGCCGGGAGCCTAAGCAGCCATCTTGTTTGCCAGTGTAGCTCCTCCCCGTTACGCATTTTAAGGTACATTGACTCAAAGTGTCGCATTTTAAGATCTAAAGAGAACTAAGCTACTTCTACCATTTTAAGTACAGTATTGTGGATTTTTGTCATTTGTGGTCTTGTGTTAAATCTATATAAAAATACTTATTTTTAATATACAACTTGTATGGTGTCCATCTATAGTGTTGTCACTGGGTTACTGTATGTGTTCACAAATGATTTACACACTGCCTCTGAGATAAACCTGTCTGCTCATGTCAAGCTACCAAGTGGGTGAGCAGGGGTTATTTTAGGAGTGTACTCCCTTACCCTGACTAGACACAACGGTCCCTATTTGTCACAGGTACCTGCCTATGCCAACTAGAGACCAGTCGGCAATCATTATGGAGTGTTACAAATTATCGCAATGCAATGGGTGGATGAGGAAATCTCATTTACATTTTAAGATTTGCCCTGGAAAGTAAAAAAAGAGATTGTCAAAACACATTGTCATAGAAACAGGTCTCCAGCTTTAACTCGGTTCTCATCCAGGTAGCGGCTGATATACGCAAGATGGCGGATGAGCATCCCATGTACTTAACTTCTTGAGCAGTACCAGAAAAATATCTGGATTAACCTGGGCAGATGGCAAGTTGATGTTTAATAGTTTTCTTTAAGAAAGTATCTATTATTGGAAGGCTATTCATCTTTAGGATTTAGGTTTTGTAAAGCGCATGGCTGCCATTGGGATTCCCCGCGCTGGTTATTTACTTATATTATTATCTTATAATTATGTTTTCCAAATTAAGAAATACTTTTGTAATGATCTTACCTTAGCGCCATGGATGAACTGTGTGTCCTCACCTTCTGCTCACCAAAGATGATCTGTGTGTCATTGTGTTCTTCATTCCAGAGCCTTCCACTCCTTTGTGTGTACATTTCAATCTTGGTTGTCAGTTGCTGACTGCCCTGTGTGGGTAGGACGTACCTTCTGAACTACTTACTTTTACTGCATGAATAAAACCTCCTTGGTCAACTTACTCTGGTGTACCAGCTTCATTACACTGGCGACGGTCTTGAAAGGGACTCACAGCCGCTACGGACGTCCTAACACAATCTCCAACTCTTCAACTGCCGACCGGCATTCGTTGGATTTTCCCATCTGCCTCAAAGAACTCAAGGTACTGTGCAGCGCTTTTCTGCTATTCTTGAATATCACCCAGCGCTGCCATTCCTTAAAAATTAACTTTTAAGCTTACAGTGATTACAGCCCATGCTTGCTCGCACCGTACCTTGAGCAAGATTCCACCCCAAGCCATCAGTGACACCTCCTCTTTGCTTCGCCTATCACTTAGCACCTCAAGACGCCTTCCAACGAAGCAACTCTATTTCCTTGCAACCCTTTCCAACTTGTGCCACCTGCCTGACTCCACAGACGCTTTGTTGAAGGCTTCATGTTTTCTACACGACTGAGTGCGTATTGTTGATTGGCAACCTCACACGTCTGCTTCTGTTCCTGTTCTGTTTTGCCTGCCACCCTTCGCTTCGCTGACAGGCACAGCTTATTCTGCCTGTCACAGTTTCTTCAACGCTGATAGGCACAGCTTAAAATACTTTATTCTGCCTGTCGCCGTTTCTTCAACATTGATAGGCACAGTTTAAAGACTTTGGGCCCGATTCACAGAATGAAGTTAAGACTCAATCCTAAACTTACTACTATTTTGGTATTCACAGATTGCACTTACTACTTTCACAGAATGAACTTACTGCTTTTGGTATTCACAGAAGTTAGGATTTTGTCTTAAGTCTGTCTTAAGTTTGTCTTAAGACAAACTTAAGACAAAATCCTAATTTCTGTGAATACCAAAAGTAGTAAGTTCATTCTATGAATGCCAAAAGTAGTAAGTTCATTCTGTGAATACCAAAATAGTAGTAAGTTTAGGATTGAGTCTTAAGTTCACTCTGTGAATCGGGCCCAGACATTCTCGTAATTTCAAAAAAGCAATCATGCTTTCATCATCCCATTCTACTGGGTCTTTTGCTCTTTTGTTTGTCATTTGTATCAATGGCTTTTCTAGAACTGCAAATCCCACAATCCACTACCTGCAGTAACCTACAACTCCAAGAAACATTCTGATCTCTTTTTGAGTTTGAGGTAGATTCATGTTTTTGAATATTCTGATCCTTTCTCAGGTGACTCTTCTGACCCCTCTTTCTATCTGGTGCCCCAGATATTTCACTGACGTGGTACAAAATTGTAATTTCTCAGGTGACACTGTATGTCCTCCTTCACCTAAATGATTCAGTAAAGCAATGATATCAACAACACAGTCATTTCGAGTTTTAGACGCCACCAATAGGTTTTCTATATACTGCACCAGAACTGACTGTCCAGACAGCACTAAAGACTCAAAGCACTTTTTCAAAATCTTATTAAAAATCGATGGACTCTCTGTATACCCCTGAGGTACGCGGTTCCAGACGTACACATGACTGTTGAATACAAAAGAAAAAAGAAATTTGCTATCTGGATGCAATGGAATCGAGAAAAATGCGTGACACAAATCGATTACGGTGAACCATCCAGCTTCCCATGGTATCTGATACAGAATCACTGCAGGATTTGGCACAACTGGACAGCACGGGACAACAATCTTATTAATCTTGCGGAGGTCCTGTACGACCCTATACTTGCCACTTGGCTTCTTTATGCCAATTATGGGCGAATTACATGGACTGCTCATTATTTCTTGTAAAATGTGTGCTTCAACCAAACGCTTCATTTCTGCTGCAACACCTGCTTTTATTTCTGGGCTCATTTTGTACTGTTGAGTATTTGGGTAACCTGCACCTTCTTTTACTGTCACTTTTATTGGATCGACATTTGCCATTAACCCTACATCTTTTCCGGTAAAATGCCATACATTAGGATTTACAGTCTGTTGTAATTCTTCTGGTAAGTCTTCTATAGTTAACTTTTTGTTCTCTATTTCTTGTTTTGCTAACATTAGTTTATAAACTCCGATTTCGTCTGGGGTTTGAATTTCAACACCACTCGGGGTGCAAAAGATGGTGCAATTCATTTTCCACAACAAGTCTCTACTTAAAAGGTTCACTGGCCTTGAATCACATACAACAAATCTATGCATTTCTTTAAAATTGCTTATTCTAACTTCCATTGATTTTGTGACTGGTGTGCTAATTTGTTTATTAGAAATGCCCACTACTTGGATCGCTTCTCCCGAGAGGGGTAGGTTTGGAACGTCTGCTGTTCTCACAGTAGAAGGGGTAGCACCAGTGTCCAATAGAAAGGTGATATGATTTGCTTCAACCTTTCCTTCAATGTATGGACCTGACTGATCTACCGGTAAAGAGGCGCCAAGTACACACTCCTCACCCTCCCCTCTCAGGCACAGTCAGTATGTGTCCTCATTAAAAAATGTATCACTCAAAAGAAATTGTGATGTTGCTGTGTCTCTCCTTTCACTTCCCTCCCAATTTGTGATATCCACACTCTGGTGTGCTTTGCTCCTAAAATTTGGCAAAGATGCAAGGGGTAACTGGTTTTGTATTACCTGCTTCTGTTGTTTCCGTGGCACCTCATTCTGCGTCTGTGGATTTAAATCATTAGTTTGCATGTTACAGTTTTGCATAGCCTTACACTCGTTCTTCCAGTGCCCTAACTTGCCACACCCGTGACAGGGAAACTTCTTTTTGGCTTCTTCTCTATTGAATTTTCCCCTTGTCTTACCCCCATTACCCTCACCCTGAGTCTGGCTATTGTTTATTTGGCTCAATTGAAGCTCCTGTACCTCTGTTAATTTCACTTGTGCCCACATTACTTTTTCTTTTAATTCTTTTCGTTTATTGTCGAGTTCATCTTCACAATATTTTGCATATTTAAGGATTTCATCAATCGGCTTGGCCTGCCAGCAAATTTTATGATCTTTAATCCATTGCGAAATTTCTGGCCTTAATCCTGACACACACCGATAGATGAAATGCGTCATGTCTTGCATATCGGTATCGTCTAAACCACTATGCTGTTTGAATACTTGCAAAAGATGTTCATAATATGCATGCACAGATTCATCTTTATTCTGAGTGGTTCTATCTATCCTAGTCCAATCTGTCTCTTTTGCAGGCACCTTCCCTTTGAGGTACAGTATTACTTGATTATACTTCTTCATCACCTCATTAGAAGGTGCCCCTGTCTTCGGATCTCTAGGATACTCATCACTAGGCCAATCAATAGCAATTTTACATTCTGTCCACAAATCTACAGGAACAACAATGTCAAGTAGTCCATCTAAATCTTTCAAAAGACATTTCGAAACCTTCACAAATCTCTCAACTTGTCTGTACCACTCTACAGGTTTCTCGCAAAGTTTGGGGAAGTCATTTGTAAATGACAAAATATCCTGTCGGGACCATGGGACATGCACATAACCTCCACCTGGTACCTCTCTCATGGGACATAACCTTTCCACCTTGTCTGCTTCTTTTAACACATATTTGGATGCAGTTTGTTTTGGTCAGGCCTCTTCTTTTTTTTTTGCCCACCTAGCTTTCCATTTTTCTATGTCACCCCATTTTTGCAATAATGTCATAAGCTCCCTGATCTGTACCTTTCTACCTGACTCGTTCATATTTTCCGAATCTTTGTCAGAAAATTCAGCTCGATATGGTTTCTGTAATACTTTAATGTCATGTCAATTCCCATGTTAGCTGCCATATCTATTAACTTTTCATGTAACACTCTTGTATTTCTAGTAATACTTTTGCATATGAACAACAATTCATCTTCACTGAATGTATTTAATCTGTCCAATCCCACATTTCCAGCCATCATTTCTTCTAATTCGACTCTTAATTTAAATATATCCAATACTTTTGTCTGTGACTTTGGTTTCTCTATTTCTCGTGCCCACCTCTCTATTTCTTCTGGGGTTACTACTGTGGCACTTCTTGTACCTGAGGTTGTCTCCATTTGTACTTTTCTAGAATTTATAGGAGTGGTTTTCCTGACCGAGTCACTCCCTGGTTCTTAAATTGGCAAATCCATCAAGGACATCACTGACTCACATTCACTTGCTTGATCATCAACTATTAAGGGTTCTTTCCTTGGCTGAACTACAGGTGTAGTCAGAACGGGAGTTTTAGGACTAGCCTGCTTATCTCCATACAAAGGAACATCTGGGCCAATAGTTACCGGAATTGTTAGGGCTTCAGGACTTGTATTTAATTGGTACATTTTCTGAATCAACTCACTTCTTTGTTTATTTAATGCTTATCTTTCCCTGTCTTGTAGTACTTTTTCTAACCAAGTCTCATGTACCACTAGTGGTATCAGAGATGGTTTCAGAAATGGAGCATTTGGATTAACTGTGCTTGGTTCCTCATTATATGGTGGTGGATATTTCATTAATAAATCCTCCAAATAATCATCATCCGAATCACCACTAGTCATTAAATGTTTCATTTTCTCAGTCCTTTTACTCCCTGTAGGTTCTTCTAAAGTTATTTCAGGATATAGGCCCAGATGTAGGTAAATCACATTTACCGATTTTGAAATACCGAATTTTACCGATTCGGTATTTCAAAATCGGTAAATGGGATGTAGGTACCAACATCTGGATTTGTTACTGATTCCTTAAAAATTCGGTTTTTACTGATTCGGTAAATACCGAATCGGTATTTGCTATTGAATCCTATGGGCCTTGAAGCCCATAGGTTGCAATTCAAATACCGATTCGGTATTTACCGAATCAGTAAATACCGAATTTGTCAAGGGTGCAGGGGGTGTCACTTTGACACCCTCTAGCACTCCCAAAACGGGCATGTGTGCAATGTGGCACACAGACATGCCCTAAGGGCACGTCTGTCTGTCACATGGCACATGTGTACATGCACAGATGTGCATGTACACAGGAATCGGTATTTTACCATGGATTTGTATTCCATGGTAAAATACCGATTCTGAAAGCCATGTGCCAATGGAAAATTGGCTACCCACATATCAATCTAGCATTTTCGGTAATTTTACCGAATCGGTAAATATTACCAATTCGGTAAAATTACCGATTCGGTAATAATACCGATTCGGTAAAATTACCGAATATGTGCGCCTACATCTCCATAGCCCTTTACCGATCGGAAACAGCCGAAAATCGGTATTTTCGGCCGATTCCGATCGGTAAAGGGCTACCTACATCTGGCCCATAGTCCTTCCACTAACATAGACTGTCTCATTCATTGTTTCATTTGTTGGTCTCTCGTCTCTTTTGGAAATCTAGGATAAAACTTACTCCAATTCCTGTTACTTCTGGGTCTATCTCGCTCAAAAGCCTCAGTATCCCATTCTTCCAATGCCTCATACTGCGTTAATCTAGGTCTGGGATCTAATTCATTCATGTGAGTTTTCAAATTGTACAGAACTCTGCCATTAAACGTACCATTTTCTGGCAATGCTAAAACACCATCATCTTTTGTGTACTCGATCTAATTCTCTACCCACACACAGTGGCAATGTGTCCATTGGGGGTGCTGGGGCGTTGCCCCACTAGCCACATCGCCCTAAATTCGTGCAAGCAAATGAAGCAATTCTCAACTTGAGAATTGCTTCATTTGCTTGCACAAATAAAATCTCAACTCCTCCACTAGTCACGCGCTGCCTGCTGCTGAAAAAAGACAAGCTACTGAGTTCAGTTGGGTGGGGGTGGGGCTGCAGCAGCACCCAACTTGGTTTTGAGTGACAGTCAAGAGACTGACAGTGACACAGTAGACAGTGCGCAAGTTCGGGTTTGGGCGTGTCATTTTTATGACTAGCCCGAGAATGCGCACTGTCAGCCACTACCATACTATCAGTCGGAGACCGAGGGAAGGGGTACCGAGAGGCCATCGCAGCCACCTGGACTCCTAGTGGGCAGGCCGTATCCGTGCCCTAGCCAATCCTGGCGCTGCTAATGCAGCGTATGGAGTGGCTGAGAGCACAACACTTGCTGCGCAGTCTGAAGTTGTTCCTGCTGCTCCGGACCGGCCCAGACCTGTTCCTGCTCCGGAGGCCAGACCGGCCCAGAAACTGGACACAGAGGCGGCGCGGGATCGGGATAGGCCGATCGGGTACGTTTTTTATGTGTTACTCCCCAACCCCCCGAGAATTCCGAGCCGTGACTTTCCTGTAGCGATCGCCGATGTTACAGTCTGATGCTGTGCAATGATTGCTGCTTCCTCCTCTCTCTCCCCCTCCCCTCTTCTTGCTTGCACCCCATTGTAATCACAAATGGAAGGGAGGGAGGGAGGCAGTTGATAAGAGAGTTGTGAGCACTCAGGAGAGCTCCACCTGATGTGACCTCGATGCCCGGCACGGCAGGCCTGAGGCCTCATGCACACTACCTGCTGTAGTGTAGTGTGCCTCACTGTACTTCTTCTTGACAGCCTGCAGGCACCTGGGCAATCAATGATACGTGTGTGCACTGCAATCATAACCGTAATGGCCAGAGCAGAGCTGCCGACTTTGGTGCCTCCCAATTCGGCAGCTCTGCTCTGGCCATTACGGCCATGACTACTGCACTGCAGTGCACATTTCGCACACACACCCCAGCCCCTCCAAAGTCGGCCTCCCAGCTGTGCACTTGCCAGCATTAGGCCTTGATTCCGATGGCTCAACATTTAATCGTGCAACATAGTTGGCAGCAGGGTTCATGGGCCATGAACCCTGCTTAACACTACGTTGCACGATAAAATGTTGAGCCATTGACGCTAAGACTCGAACCTGGTTCATCTGAAGGGAACGAGGTTCGAGTATCAGCGTCGTCGCCTCAACATCCTGTGATTCTGGGCAATCACTTAATAAAATTAAAATCCTAATCTTCCCAATAGTGCCTAACAAAAAAGTATTTTTCGTTAGGCATGGCTGGGAAGATTACAATTTTAATTTTATTGTGATTAAAGTACTTGCGTTTGTGGGTATTATCTACCAGTTTGATCATGGACTTTGTGAAGTCCAGAAACGCTCATCATGTAAAATAGCCGCCACTGCCCGTAGCTCTTAACACAATTTTGTTCAGGTCGCGTTCACGCTATATAAACATTAACACTCTTTGAAGTGCAGAGCGACTCTGCTGACTCTGCACTTCAAATAGTTTTAATGTTTGTATAGCGGGAACACGACACACTGGTGCAGTGCCACTCCAAAATGTTTCTGAAGGAGAGCTAGGCCCTACCGTGCACTTCCTCTGCGAAGCATATACGCTGCGTGCCAGCAGGGCCTAGCTTCAGAAACATTTCTATCTTCGAGAAATGTTATGTTTCTGAAGCTACGCCCCGCTGGCACGCAGCGTGTACTTTTTTCAGAGGTGCATGCCACTGCCAGCAGGGCCTAGCTTCGGAAACATAACAAGTCTTGTAGATAGAAATGTTTCTGGAGGTAGGCCATGCTCCCACGCACCCATCAATGAATGATTGAGAGGCAAGGCGCATTTGTTTAATTGAAGAACCATGTGTGGGGTGACATGCATGTGGTGAAACAGGCCACTTATCTAGCATGCAACAGAGGAGGATTTTTGAATGATAGGCGTGCTTCTACCATAAGTACACAGTCACTCAGGAGAGTGTCTATGTAATTCATCGTCCGTGTCTCAGGTTCTGTTTCCCTGTCTGTGTATCCATGCATCCTGGTCTCTGTCCATGTTCATGCCTCATTGGGTGTCCATGCACTCTGGTCTGTGCCCATATATCATTGTCCACGTGTCAGGTTCTGTGTCTCTGTGTGTGTGTGTCAATGCAACCTGGTCTGTGTCCATGTCTCATTGTCCATGTGTCAGGGTCTGTGGGTCCGATTCACAAAACTAACTTAATACAAAATCCTAAACTTACTACTTTTGGTATTCACAGAAGTTAGGCTTTTGTCTTAAGTTTGTCTTAAGACAGACTTAAGACAGACTTAAGACAAAATCCTAACTTAAGTCTGTCTTAAGTCTGTCTTAAGACAAACTTAAGACAAAATCCTAACTTCTGTGAATACCAAGAGTAGTAAGTTTAGGATTTTGTCTTAAGTTAGTTCTGTGAATCGGGCCCTGTGTCTCTGTCTGTGTGTCCATGCGCCATGGTATTTGTTTAAGTCTCATTGTCCATGTGTCAGGGTCTGTGTCTCTGTCTGTGTGTCCATGCACCCTGGTCTTTGTCTAAGTCTCATTGTCCATGTGTCAGGGTCTGTGTCTCTGTCTGTGTTTCCATGCACCCTGGTCTTTGTCTATGTCTCATTATCCATGTGTCAGGTTCTGTGTCTCTGTCTGTGTGTCCATGCACCCTGGTCTTTGTCTGTGTCTCATTGTCCATGTGTCAGGTTCTGTGTCTCTGTGTGTCCTTGCACCCTAGTCTGTGTCCATGTCTCATTGTCCATGTGTCAGACAAGTTCTGTGTCCCTGTGTCCATGTGTCCATGCATGCACCCTGGTCCATTTTCATGCCTCATTGTCTCATTATCAGTGCCTCTCTTCCTCAGGCGCTGTACTATCCTGCTCCACTGTCCATGTTTTTGGGTACTGTATGACGGGAAAGAGGTGGAAAGGCAGGGGCTATGTACTGGACTGCTAAAGAGAAATGATAGCAATATTGTAAATCTATATCAATGAGAGCTCCATGGGTGAGGTAGGAGTGTGATACTTCTTCAAAATGAAATAGATGTTGCATGCATTATAACAAGAAAAAAACCACGAATTTTCAAACAAGATATTCAGCAAAACATATTTCTAATAAATGAACATAGAAACGCTGACAAAACAGTCTACAAGGTGTTGGTGCTGGAACTTTGTGATGTGATTTGCACAGGGACTTGTGGAGCAAGGTCTGGGATATGGGTGGCTTGGGTTATACTCTTGGGTTGGCTTTTACAGGCAGTAAATAATTATGCATTTCATTTACCTTTGCCGTTTGTCACATGTTTTTATTTAATTTATTTATTTTGAAAGTTTTATATAGCGCGAACAAGATCTTTGCAGATATCAGAGCGCTTTACAAAGAGAGGGTACATGAGGGAGCATAGTCAAACAGGTAGGTCAGTAAAGCTAACAGTACAAATAGGTGGGGTCAAAGCTAATCATGTAAAGCAATAATACAAGTAATACAAATAAGCAAAGGGGTCGAACAAGTAGTACAGATCTGTGCAGAGTCTTTAAGAGTCCGAAATAATAGTTCAGGTGTATTTAGCCACGAGGTTAGCTTTTACTTCTTTCTTAAAAAGTATAGTGGAGGAGATGAGCTGCAAAACGATTGAAAGAAAATGGAGAAAAAAATACTCTACTGAACTTAAGGAAACCTATAAACTGGAACTAAAATCTTATCAGAGATTAATAAGAGAGGAAAAAAGTCTCTTTTATCAGAGCAGAATTGAAGAAGCCACCAATCCAACAAAAGAACTTTTCCGGATCTATAAGGAACTTACAGACACCTCTAGACTAGATACTCAGGACACTTACTCTAACGATTTATGCGAACAAATAGCGGATTTCTTTGTCAATAAAGTAGAGAAAATTCACGCTACCTTTCCCATCTCCTCTACTTCTGGAAAGGAAACGTCCCCCGTTCAAAAAACCTTCCTCACCCAATTTAATACTCCTGACAAAGAATACCTGTCTAGCATAATCAATAGTATCCATTCTGGCTCCCCTAATGATGTGTGTCCTCTAGAAAAAAGTAAGGACATCATGGACCATACTCTCATGGATCAAATAAGTCAGATGATTACCCTCTCTTTTAAAGAATGCTATGTTCCGGAAGCTTGGAAAACTTCTCAAGTTATCCCTCTCAAAAAAAAAACCAACATCCCGGTTACCCAATTTCAAGATCTTAGCCCAATTTCCCTCTTACCACAATGCGCCAAGATAATCGAAAAAGTAGTAAATAAACAACTGATGGCTTTTTTGGAATCAGAAAACGTACTCCACCCAACTCAATCCGGCTTTAGATCCAACTATTCCACGGAATCAGCTGTTTTGTATTCCACGGAATACATCCGCATGATGGTGGACGAGGGTGGGACAGCAGCGTTGGTCATGCTAGACTTAAGCGCAGCTTTTGATACTGTGCTTCATGCCACGCTGCTGTCCCGACTCTCAGACATCGGAGTGAAAGACCATGCTCTGGCGTGGATTAAATCTTTCCTTATGAAAAGATCTTTTCAGATACACTGCCCACCCTTTAAATCATCTTCTCGCGACGTGAGCCATGGGGTTCCACAGGGCTCCAGTTTGAGCCCCACCCTGTTCAATATCTATATGGAGCCCCTGGCTCAGGTCGTAGAGAACTTCGGGGTGGGCATTGTCAGTTACGCCGATGACACCCAGCTCATGTTTAAGCTCACTCCTGATACCGAGAAATACGCCTCCAATTTTTCGGAATGCATGGCTGCCGTCACCAGGTGGATGGATAACAACTGCCTCCGGCTGAATGGAGATAAAACAGAGGTGTTGGTGGTAGGAAATAAAACCTCTCTATGGTCGCAGGCGTGGTGGCCCACAACATTGGGCGACTTTCCTCACCCGGTTGAAAAGGTGAAAAACCTTGGAATTATGATTGACTCTGACTTGTCAGGAAAATCCCAAGTCAACAAAATAATAGGCAAATGCATCGGTACGCTAAAAATTTTAAGAAAAATCATTGATCTCATTCCTACTGAAGCTAGAAAAACCATCGTACATGCGCTTATCACACCACATCTGGACTATGGGAATGTTCTCCTTTTAGGACTGAACAAAAAACATCTGCACCAGCTTCAATGCTTACAAAATGCAGCCGCTCGCATGGTACTGGGCTTACCCAAAAGAACATCCGCCAAGGCGGCCTTGTCCAAATTGCACTGGCTCCCTGTTAGGGAAAGAATCAAATTTAAGAGCCTTTGCTATGCCCATAAGATAGCCCATAACAAAGGTCCCACCTATCTAAAAGATCTCCTGACTGTCCACCGCCCAACCAGAGACCTTAGGTCCTCAGGAATGTCTCAATTCAAAATCCCACGTGTCCACAAAGCGAAAATAGGCGGCCGCTCTTTTCGCTATCTTGGAGTAAAACATTGGAATGCTCTACCTATTCATCTAAGAATGGAACCCTCAGAGACTCTTTTTAGAGCCAAACTTAAAACTCACCTCTTTCCTCAATAACCGTCTTCTCTGACCGTCCCTTATCTATTCTCGGTGAGTTTTGTAGGCAATTAGCGCGGGGATACACAGTTGTGCAACCAGGCGCTTTACAAATCTCTTATTATTATTATTATTATTACAATTAACTGCTAGATACATATTAAACATCTATATTCTGGGGGAACTTAACAGGTGGGGAGAGCAGCATTAAAGTCTGAAGACCACTGCTCAAGGATGTGTAGGAGAGAACACATAGGCTGCCTTTGGAAATCAGCGAAATGTCCTTGCCCTTTCCTGACCGATGATATACTAAAAAGGCTACCCAACACTTGCTAACAGGTAGCAAGCTATGTGAGACCATTTTCATCTTTAGTGCCCTCGTTTTGTTTTTTCCCCCCATAGAATTCCACCTCCTGGCTGAAAACTGAAGATAAAGGCTATATATAGGCCAATGTCACAGGAATAAGCATAAGGCACGATCTGGCTGAAAACCATCTCAGAATTGGCTTTTGGAATAGTGTCTGCAACTTTAGCATATAGATGGAACAGATCTGTGCCAAGATTTCTCTACCTAAACCCGGGGATTCAAGCCAGTGCCCCAAAAGAAACTATTTTGCGCTCCAGGAGAATGCCAACTTCAGGACAAGTAATTATAGCCCGACAAGAGAAGCTGCGTCTGGACCTGCCTCGATGGAAGGAAAGAACTGAGCGACTGCTTGGACGGGGCCTTTGCATGAGGATGCTGGCAAGAACACATAACGAAAGAGCTGATGCTGCGAAAAAAATTAGATAACCACTGCAACCCATTGAAGACCTGCACCATTCGTGCCAAAGGCTGAAGTCTAGGTAACCAGTTTCCTTATAGTGCATGCAGAACCATTGAAGTGTCTGAGTTCTATTGACTGTAAACTTAGAAATCAATATTTCTTAAAATACAAAGGTAAAAGTACGGCGATGGGGTTAATGGTTAAGAATTTAGGATTCAAGTGGTGGGTTTAAGGTATAGAGGGTAAGATTTAAGGGGATAGAGCTATGGATTTGTACAGAGTGTTGAGGCTATGGGGATTAAGGGTGTATGGATAAGGTATAACTTTTTCCCAGATGAAGTGGAACATTGGAATTTGGCTTGAAACTGCACCATTTGCCCACTCTTTTTTTCGACATTTTCTCGCGGGGAGCACCCAGTTGAACTCCCCTTAGGTTGCACTCCAGCAAACATTTTACGCCAACCACTTTTAAATGTCACCAGCCGCCACTGGTAGAGTTTGTATGACAAGGAAAAGTATAAGTGGACTTGGGCAATCAGTGTCTCAGCAGCAGAGACAGGCTAAAACAGTAGGAAGTCTAATTAAGAAATTGTGCCCATCAGCGAGTATTTAACTTCAACAGAGTGTAAATGAGAAGCTGTGCTTGTAAGTGTATGATGATGATATGAAAACAGGGCCCGATTCACAGAATGAATTTAAGACTCAATCCTAAACTTACTACTATTTTGGTATTCACAGAATGCACTTACTACTTTTGGCATTTCCAGAATGAACTTACTACTTTTGGTATTCACAGAAGTTAGGATTTTGTCTTAAGTTTGTCTTAAGACAAACTTAAGACAGACTTAAGACAAAATCCTAACTTCTGTGAATACCAAAAGCAGTAAGTTCATTCTGTGAATGCCAAAAGTAGGAAGTGCATTCTGTGAATACCAAAATAGTAGTAAGTTTAGGATTGAGTCTTAAGTTCATTCTGTGAATCGGCCCATAGTGTACAGCTCCGGCATTAGTGATGCCTGACTATTCAAAGGATTTTGCACTATTCTGTGATACACAAGATAATTGTGCACTTTCAGTCTTGATCCAAACTTATGGTCTGATGAGACGTCCTGTGGCATATTTTTCTTCCACACTAGGCCCAGTGGCATCTGCATTGTTGGGATGCCTGAAAGCAGTAGCTGCAACCTGCATGAGCCTTGAGCAAAGTGAGTCCATTATTATGGGACATCCAGTGACAGTATATGTTCCACATGCAGTTGTGATTTTGTTAACAAGAACCAAGACCCAGTATCTAACTCCTAGTCGGCTGACTAAGTATGAGTGAATCCTTGAAGGTGCAGGAAATGTAACCATTACTAGGTGTAATATTCTGAACCCAGCAACACTGCTACCTAATTCACATTTTGCAGAAGTAAAGAGAGAAGTCGAACATGATTGTATCGACCTGACTGAATACAGTACAAAACCACTTCCTGACATAAGAGAAGAGCCATTACTTGATTCTGAATATGAGCTATTTGCAGATGGCTCATGTATGAGACATGAGGAAGAAGGTTTGAGTGCTGCCTATGCAGTTTGTACGTTGGGGGGTCCAATTGAAGCATCCTATTTACCTGGAGTCAAGTCTGCACAAGTAGCCGAATTGGTTGCATTAACAAAAGCTTTCAAATTCGGGAAAAATTGGAAAGTAACCATTTACACTGATAGCCAGTATGGTTATGGGGTTGTGCATGACTTTGGCCAATTATGGATGCAAAGGGAGTTTCTGACTTCTTCAGTTACTCCTATTAAAAATGGTCATTATGTAAAAGATTTACTCAAAGCAATCCAATTGCCAAAAGAAGTGGCAGTGGTCAAGTGTGCTGCTCACTAATCTGGAAATGACAAAGTGACAGCTGGTAATCGATATGCTGACCAGTTAGCCCAACATTGTGCACAATTTAAAATGGCTGTAAACAAGAAAATTGAAGTGGGTAGAAACAGCTGCCAATTTATGTTGCTTGAAGGTGTTAGAACGTGGGAAGAAGTGAGAGACTTGCAAAATGAAGCAGAACGAAAAGAAAAGGAAGAGTGGAGAAAGATGGGTTGTCAGAGAAGGGTTGAAGATGGTGTCATTGTTTACCTTGATGGTAGGCCTGTATTACCAGACTGTTTGCTTGCTCCTATGGCTAGGATGTTCCACGGAGATTCCCATTTGGGGAGAGATGCCATGATACGTCTGTTCAGACAGTCGTGGTACATTACGAAATTCAGGAACGTAGCAGAAGCACTTTGCCATAGATGTTTTATTTGTCAACAAATGAATCCTGGAAAGAAAACTGTAGTGTTACCAGGAAAGATTGGGAAGGCAGAGGGTTCCTTCATACGATTTCAGATTGATTTTATTCAGTTACCCCCTTGTCGAGGACTAAAATACATCCTTGTCATTGTCTGCCTATTTTCAAAATGGGTAGAAGCTTACCCCACACGTAAAATTGATAGCATCACTGTAGCCAAACTCCTACTCAGAGAACTCTTACCTAGATTCTGTTTTCCAGTAACAATTGAATCAGACCGAGGAAAACATTTTAATAGTGTAATAACTAGCCTAATCTGTGAAGCATTCAACATTAAGCAAAAGCTCCAATGTGCATACCGCCCAGAGGCTTCTGGAGTGGTAGAACAATTGAATGGCACAATCAATTCAAGATTGGGAAAGATGTATGAATCTACTCGATTAGAGTGGCCAGATGCTTTACCTCTTGTTCTGATGGGACTCTGAAATATTCCAGACCAGAACACAGGCTTAAGTCCCCATGAAATACTAATGGGAAGAGTATTGAGGCAAGCATGGGTGCCAGGACACAAGCTGATAAATATATCTGATGATTTAGTACTGGAGTACTGAAAAGAACTGGCTGACCAAGTGCGTTCTATCTCTCACCAGTTTGGGGAAGACACTGTTGCCAGACAAGCAACTCCAGCACATGACCTGAACCCAGGGTGAATGGGTAGTGCTAAAGAAACATACTCAAAAATCTTACCTTGTACCGGGGTGGGGAAAACCACGACAAGTAATTCTGGTTACCACCATAGCTGTAAAGTGCGAAGGAGTTCCACACTGGATCCATGCCAGTCACACAAAAAGAGTGACTGAACCTGATAAAACTGAAGCTGAAGGTTGTGCAGCTGAGGGGTCCCAAGATATCGATCCTGAAGTAGCTGAAGAGGAACAACCAAGCACAAGTCAAGATGATTGTATTCCGGTAGTTGACATACCTGCAGAATACGTGAGAACCAGAAGTCAAACTTATCTAGACAGTCAGAAGGATAGTGAGAATGAGATAGGACTAGAAGAATGTACTCAGATTACAGAAATCCAAGCTAACATTAATTCTGAGGAAGGACAGATAGGTAATAGGGCAAGAGCTCAGGCAGAAGAAAATCAAGGGCCCGATTCACAGAACTAACTTAAGACAAAATCCTAAACTTACTACTTTCAGTATTCACAGAAGATAGGATTTTGTCTTAAGACAGACTTAAATTAGGATTCTGTCTTAAGTCTGTCTTAAGTCTGTCTTAAGCCAAACTTAAGACAAACTTAAGACAAAATCCTAACTTCTGAAAAATTTCCCAGGGTAAGACTGTGTAAAAGCTACAAAGAGGGGTTAAGTCTCCTTGATCAGAAATGGCTGATCATACTGTTAATGGAAGACCGAAAATAAACTGTTTAAACACATGCTGTAGAATATGCACATGTAGTATAGCGATAGTACTCATAGTATGGTTAGGACTGACAGTAGCTATTCCTTACATAATGAGTAGAGACATGAAGAATAATACTAATGAGCTACAAACAATAGATACACCAAGAATAATAGATACACAAGAGAAAGCACTTAGCATTAAACAACAGAAGGTAGATTTAGAAGCATCAGATGAGTAAGGACTACATTATACTGGAATTGAAAAACAAACTAATTTAATTGTATTTGCAAACTTATTAGTTCACTATGTAGAAGCTATGGAAATAGAAGATTGCTATGTTTGTATGAAGTTACCTTCTTCGGTAGCCGAAGGTGTGACTTATCATCATTTACCACTAACATATGGAATTTCATGTAGTATTTTAGCTAGTTTATTCTATAAGAAAGGACCTTTGCAATATTAGTATTCTAATTAAGCATGAGCGAATTTTGCGGATCTCGCGTTCGCGAATTTTGCAGATTTGCGGATTCGCAATCCGCAAAATCCGCGAATTCCCGCGAATTTGCGGATTTTTTTTTTTTTGTGTTCGCCCGTGTTTCTGCCAGTTCACGAGGGTTTTTACAATTTCGCAATTTGCGAACTTACCTGTCGGGTCGCAAGTTTTGCGAACTTGTTGTTTCTACGTGTCCAGCCTGTTTGGGACACTCTTCTTCATCACTGCCACTCTCTGTCACCACTGCCACTCTCTGACTACTCATGCCACCCTCTGGCCCACCCATGCCACCCTCTGTTTCATCACCACACCCTCTGGTTGTCCAGTGTACATTATTTTCGGCAAAGCAAAGCACACCTTCCCTGCCTCAAGTGACCTGAATTAATTTGGGGCTGATTAATGTGTCACAGAATATTTTTTTAGCTGGCACCTGCTTCCTTAGTGCGCCCTGATTGGTGATCTTTTGCACTTGCTAAGTGCTTTCATTGTTGCAAAATTAGTTACAACACCTGCCCTGCCCCAACTGACAATAATGAATTAGGGGCTGATTAATGGATTTTAACTTCCAGCCTGGCTCCTGCTTGTCTCCCTTAGCTGTAATTCAGGACCTTTGTGGCATATGTGTAACTATTCTGAGGTTCAGAGCAGGGTCACATAATAGTTTCAACTGGCAACTGAACTCTGGAGGGGCCCCTCAGGAAGCACTACAGGAAATGGCTACTAATGATGAGCCTGAACTTTTGAACCTGGTAAGTAGTTACTTTCAGTTTTGCTAAGATCGTATTTCTGCAATTTTGCACTTATTCGCGGGGCGCGAACTCACGCGAACAGTGCGAGCAGTGCGAGCAAAATCTGCTGCTCGCGGATTTGCGGATTTTGCAGGAGATTCGCGAATCTCGCGGATTGCGGATTTCCCGAAAATCCGCAAAATCCGCGAGCGGAACGGATTTTCCGCCCATGCCTAATTCTAATTCAGATGTGATCTTTTCTGAACTTCCTATACGTAGTAACATGAATCCTGTACATACTAAGAGTGATGTAACACGTTATATGGGTGAATACTTTCTAACTATAGGTACAACAGATATAGCTGAAGCACACAAGAATAATTTAACATGTTTATTACGAGAAAAAGAGAAAATATTTTTGAATATGGTTGAGAAAAGGAGAGAGAATTTCCAAAGAAGGACAAATGATAAGAATCATAACATTTCTAAATGGGCTGAAAATATAGGGTTCACCCCAAATGGCAAGACTCATGCTGCTTTCGTGCTGGATTTCGAAAAGAAGGGGAAACTCTGTCTCCACAGGGAAAGAACTAGTTATTATAACAATATATTCATTGGTTCCAGTGAATGTGAACACAATTATAAGGTAATTGGGGGTTGGGGTTTCAAAGATGTAACTGAACTTGTGTTTCCTGCAATTTATTTTATATGTGGAAATAAAGCTTATTACAAATTGCCAGATCATTGGTATGGGAGCTGTTATTTTGAAATAGTATTCCCAAAGACATATCATGTAAATAAAATCACTGGAAACAATGAAGAAACTAATGGTTTAATACGTAGCAAAAGAGCTAGTTTTGGAAAAATAGTAGGTGATATATTTAGTGCATTAATACCTACAGTGGGAGTGGCTCTGAATACACAAAGAATTTGTGTCAACAGTAGTGGACCGGTTATCAACTGATACTGCTGGAGGGTTCTTAATGGTCAATACCGAATTGGTTGCAATCAGATCAATGGTTTTACAAAATCGACTTGCTCTTGATACATTATTAGCAAAAGAGGGCGGAGTCTGTAGAAATGTTGAAAGCGCAACATTGTTGCACTTACATACCTGACAAAAGTGTTGAAATTAAAGGGTATGTAAGAAATATTACACATTTGGAAAAAGAGCTCAAACCACTGTAGGTTGATAGTGCATGGAAGAGACTTACTTATGTTCTCTCCTCTATAGGTAGTTGGCTTTCTAATGTAGGAAAACGTTTTGTAGGTAGAATACTGATGCCAATGGTGGGAATAGGCCTACTGCTTTTAGGGATAATAATTTGTTGCATATGTCGGAAGCACACAAAGACATAGACAGTAATTAAGAGAGGGAAAAAGAGAAATATTGATGAGCTTGAATTAGAAGAGTTGAATGGAAATATATACAAGAAAGTGAAAAACTTTCACACAAACAATGAAAAGAAACAAAATAGAAAGTTTGAAGAAATTGAGTTGGGTGAAATGTGAAAAGTTGGCATATGTTTCATTAATTGGTGATGATATAAAATATCAACAAAGAGGGGATTGATGGAGCAAGGATTCGCACATAACACGACTTGCTTGAATTCAGTCCTCTCGACATAGCGTTAATGCGCTAACCAACATGTTTGTCTTATTAATATTGCATTTCACGACTTGTTAGGTATCTAGAAGAAGCTTGCTTATGTGTCTCTACTAACCATAAGCCGCTTGCACTAAAATGGTCACTGCTACGCGAGATTTCCTACTGCGCATGCGTCTGTCATACTCATGTGACATGACGTCTTTCTCGGCTTGGAGGGAAACTTTCACTTCTGCGCACTAAAACTAAGATGGCTGCTCTGTGTTACAGCATGCATGAAGCTTGCACTGCTGCTTTTGCTAAGCTGTTCGTTTTGTCTAATCATTAACGCAATAGTTAAATTTAAAATAATGGGAATAGAATAGAGAAAAGTGGTATACAGTACATTCATTTATTCTGTGTTCTAAAACTGTTTCTTTTCTACTTTTCATGTACCGTAAACTTTGGGCCTAAGAGGTGCTATTACTCCATCTTGAAAACCCATACCGTGCATGTCAAACTCCAGAAGGAGATTAAGTCATTCATCATTGAACAACAGCCAAGCTTACAGTACACTAGAAGATGTGCTTGGGAGCGTGAACTTTCAACCTCTGGAGAGGAAGCTGGACTGTACAATACTGAACGCTATTGTTACTGATTGATACATTCATTGCCGGGTAGAATAAAAGTGCATGGAAAAATAAAGTTATTGGCGGGAACATTAATTTTAATATCATCAAGAAAAGTTTCATTTTGGTATGGTGTGATGGCCTCTCCTCTCTTCTTGTCCAATCAAAATTGGGGATCCTTACACTTGCAACATTGGGGGGTGGTACACTGACCTGGAAAATGGTATAACAAGGGTAGGCTTGGCTAGTTAATTTGTCCGACTTGTCCGAATAGCTGATCTGTTACTGACCCAACGCACTCAATAGGTGATCGGGAGCAGAGGTGCTGGTGGAGCCCTCTGTCAGAAGGTTCGAAACCCAGATCGGGATTTAAGAGCTCAAGTGCTGGCGAAGCACTTTGTCGGAGAAATCGATAACTTTTACAGGATTCTGGCTGTTAGCTGCAGGCATTGCTGGCTGTTAACACAGGCGTTGCAACTTTAACTGCGGGTGCTGGTCTTAGCCCTTGGTGGTCCTTTCCTGATCCAATTTGGCTTTACCTGTCCTGATTCCGATCTGCACCTGCTTGCCTTTTTTTGGTGCCTGCACTTTCGGGGTTCTGTCCTTTAAACTGACCCGTGGCCAGGGTTAGTTCTTCACACCATTCTAGGTAAATATTCAATGTTGGTATGTCATTGTATTGTTTCCTTCTCTCTTCCCACCCTCTTGTCAAATGCGTAAAGACTGCTTTATAAAAACTCTGCATATTTTCATTCTAATCGTTATTTTCCTAATTGAGAATTTTCTATTATTCAATGATTGGATTATGACATTTTAAAGATTTTAGATAACGAGTTTTAAACCTTTCCCGAGTTGTGGTTATTTTATGAGTGCAAATGTTCTTATTTTACCTATTATTTTAACACCTTTGATCCCTTAGGACTCTAGGTACCGATGACAAAGATTGGTAAGTGCACAGGTTACCTGATTAAAATCTCATCATATGTTGTTTATGGGCCCAGGTGACTATGGTAATCTGAGTCGGGTGACCTGCGCGCTCTATCAGTGCCATAGAAAAAGTCAATGACGAACTGTGGCAAAAGGATGACCCTCAACTTAATGAGGTTATCCTAATCTCCAAACAAATTGAGCACTCCTTGGCCTGCATCGATGTCAATAAAAAGGACAATGGCACTGCAACTACTTCAAGCGAAAAAGTACAAGCTGTCTCTCAAGTCAAATCTTTCAAAAAAGACGAACCTCAAACCATGAAACCTGTCTTCAAACATTATGAGTCTCAATCCCCATGGCAAAAAAAACCATATCCTGGGAGGTGTTACTATTGTGATAAAATTGGTCATCTAGCTGACGACAAGTCTTGGCCTGCATTAAATGCCAAATGCCTTAATTGCGGGAAGGTGGGGCACATAGCCAAAGCTTGCAGATTACAAAAGAATAAAAAGAACAAACGAGTCGAGGAGGTGTGGATACAAGATGAAACTGACTCTAGTTCAGACGAACTACAATGTGGTGAGATTTCAGAACAAGTTTCCCAAGTTTAGTGCCTAAGTCCGGTTGACAGTGTTCTGAAAAAGGGTCACCCTGTTAATATGCTTTTCGACTCTGGGGCAAAAATCAATTTAATCCCCAAGAGTTTTTATGTCCTGTTTCCCTTGGGTAAGGTGAAGGTATTCAAACCTGATATAAAACCTCTTGCCTATGGTCGGCAACCTGTCAAGTTATTTGGTTACTTTGAAGGTGACATTGAGTTCAAGAATAAAATAACTGCTGGGAAGATATACATCTCCTCTAAACGAGATAGTATAGTAAGTTGGATTCATCAGGCTGATCTCTGGATCATGTTTGTTCCTGGTGTTAATCCTTGCATAGTATTGAGGGAAGAATCTCCTGAAGGGCTACCTACACTTTCCCTCTTGTAATCATGACAAGCTCACCAAAGACGATCAGGTAGACAGTTTTCGCTCAGAGTTTAAAGAAGTCTTTAGCCAATGCTAGGGCTGTTTATCCAACTACACCCACAAAATCATCTTGAGGCATGACGCCATCTCAGTAAGTTGCAAAGTACGTAGTGTGCCTTTAGCCCTGAGAGAATCCATGGAGGACGAATTACGAAAACTGCTCAAAGAGGGTATGATTGTCAAAACAGAGGTAAGTGATTGGTTAGCCCCAGTGGTTCTTGTCCGAAAGGCCTTAGGGGAGGTAAGACTATCTGTGGACTTGCGCTGTCTCAATCGCGCTGTCATAGCCAACAGATATCCTCTCCCCAACATCGCAGAAATGCTGATGCAATGTGATGATGTTGAAGTCTTTTCTACTCTTGATCTCAAGGTCACATATCACCAGATTAAGATCGACCCTGAGTCCCAGAACCTCACTGCCTTCATAACGCCTTTCGGTACCTACAAGTTTACACGGCTTCCATGGAGGATGTCTCGCAGGGTCTCCCTGGCGTCAAGATCTACCAAGATGATGTCCTAGTTCATGGCCCATCTAACAGTATGAATGATGAGAGACTCAGAGCGGTACTGGATCGCTTCAAATCGGGTGGGTTGACGCTACATGAGAATAAGTGCAAATTCAAGCTTCATGAGATTGATTACTTAGGACACAAGCTTTCCATGGAAGGAGTCAAGCCTAAGGACCAGTTAGTAAAAAACGATGATAATCTTCCTGTACCCCAAACCAGGGATGAATTAGTCACCTTCCTAGGGATAGCTGAATATTATAACAAGTTACTGGATTTGCCTCTCGTACCTACACCCTCCAAACTCTTCTCAAAAAAGGGGTGCGGTTTCCTGGTCACCGGACTGCCAAAAGCTTTGATACCGCTGCTTGCTCAATTCTCATCACTGATGCCAGCTTAAAAGGTTTAGGGCCCGTTCTCAAACAGGTGAAAGATGGACGCGAAACAACTATAATGTTCCTGTCACAAGCTCTTGTAGGGCCTGAACTACTATATTCTGTTATAAAGAAGGAAACTCTTTGCATATTCTGTGCGATTAAAAAACTTAAAAAGTTCCTTTGGTGAAGCCCCTTTACAGTACAGTCCAACCACAAACCCTTGAAGGACCTGTTCACCAAAAAGAGTCTTGATATTCTCCTCGAAGATCACCAAATGGATTATGGCATTACAAGACTATGACTTTGTTGTTCACCACATTCCTGGTGCACAAAACAAAGTATCTGATTTTCTGTCCCGCCTTGTAACGACTGACACAGTTGACTTGAGTAATATGTCATAAGAGTCATGTGAGGATGATGATTATAAAGTCTGTGAGGTCACGGGTGGTGACTTGAGTGAAGATGAGTGGACTACCTCCATGACTAATGATCCCACCATTCTCGAGGTCTGTAGGTTGGTGACAGAGGGTAAGAAGGGGATAAGAAGCCTTGATGAGGAGACAGAGAAATTCTGGAATGTACAGCATGAGTTGTCCGTCTCCTCAGGTTTGCTTCGGAGGGGCACTAGACTAGTTTCGCCTCTTCCCCTCGGGGAGAAAATTGCTCAACAAGCATATCAGGGACACCAGGGGATCTCAAAAACGAAAGAGAGAATTTGTTTACACTTCTGGTGGCCCGGAATTGATTTTTTAGTTGAACGTATGGTGCGAGACTGTCAAGGATGTAACTCTTCTGATAAAATGTATAAAACTTGAATCCAACCTATGGCTATACGAGAGGTCCCTACTCGCTGCTGGCAAGAAGTAGCCCAGGATCTTCTATCCCCATTTCTTGTAGCTCTGGTCAGTCTTATGTCTTAGTCTTAATAGATCTATTCTCTAGGTGGACGGAGATTAAAATCAGTTGCAGTATCAAGACTAAAGATGTCGGATGAGATCTTTTTTTCGTGAGGGATTTCCTGATTGTCTCTTTACTGAAAATGGGGTCCATGTGGTTTCTAAAGAAATGGAGATCTACCTTACTGAGAAAGGGATCAGACACAAACGCTGCGCTCTTCACCATCCCGAAACTAACGGTATGGTAGAGAGGTTCAACCGTGTGTTGAAAGACTCCATTCAACTGGCTAAATCTCAGAACAAAGATTGGAAGGTCAAAATCCTGGAAAAAGATATGATCTATCGCTTAACTCCTCATTCAACCACTTCTAAGGTTCCCTTCGATCTTTGTCGGGGTAGGAAACCTAATACCCACATTTTTCAGGCATGGATGAAATACGGAAGTCCAGGTTCCAGTTTGAATGAGGGGATGAATTTAGGCCGTGGTTCAGGTACAGGGTCTCAAGGTACAACTTCATGGCAAGCCAGGCAGAACTTGAAGATTGTTAAGCAGAAGGCATACTTTAACTCTAGACACGCTGTCACTCACACTTGTGTGCGTGTAGGTGACAGAGTGCGAGTTTGCCTTCCACAAAGGTCTTCTGGTGTTACAAAATGTTCCCCACCTTATGTGGTGGAAAAACTGTTTCTAAATGCTGTTAAGTTATGTGATGGTTGCATCTGGAACTGCAATAGAATTGATCCCGTTTGCAAATTGTTGGTTACTTGTAGTGGTCCTCCCAATGTTTTGCCTAAGTCAAGAAAGAGTGTGTGTGTTGGGAATTTACCAACCAAACTAAATGATTTTCTTTTGCATTAAGGTTCTCCTTCTTCTTATTATCCTTCTCGCTTCTTTCTCCTATCTTTCTCTGTATCCTCTTCCTCAACGTATTTCTTTTCTTCCTTATGAGAGGTGAAGGTGTGTAATGGTCTTACCTAAGCGCCATGGATGACCTGTGTGTCCTCCCCTTCTGATCGCCAAAGATGACCAGCAAGTCATTGTGTTCTTCATTCCAGATTCTTGCACTCCTTTGTGTGTACATTCCAATCTTGGTTGTCAGTTGCTGACAACGCTGTGTGGGTAGGACGTACCTTTTGAACTACTGACTTTTACTGCCTGATTACATCCTCCTTTGTCAACTTACTCCAGTGTCCCAGCTTCATTACAACTTTTTTTATATCATTTTTAATGATTTAAGTAGAATATAAAAGCATTCTGTTGATTAAATACATGTTTTTTTTAATTAAATTTTGTTAAGTGGAGAAGTGTGGCTCAGGGGTTAGAGGCGGCAGACCCGGAATCTGAGATCAGTCCTGGACCAGGGTTCAATTCCCCGCCCCGGCGGGTCTTGGGCTAAAAATTCCACGGACTCGATAATTCTCGTCCCGGTGCCTCCTCGACTCACGGGTTCACACTCTGCGACTCTGGGCAATAGCTTGCTTAATCTCCACAACGGCCCCTCGCGGCGGGATGCCTGACTTTCACCCTGTGGACACCCTGTCGGGGCTTCTCACAGGGGAATACCAGGACGGGTTCCCTAGGCAAGCGCCAGGATGCCCTTTGTGGTGACAGGTTGAGCTATATAAGTATACCTACATTTACATTTACCTACATTTAAAATGTATTACAACCCCTTAAGAAAAAGTTAAAAATGGTCCAGTATTTTTGTTTTTCGTTACAGATTGTGTGATTTAATATTAACAACCTAATGAATGTATAACACGAAATCCCGAAATGCATTGGTGATTGTACCTAATTGAAGAGTGCTGTTGCTATGTAATGGGATCAAGTTATGTTTAAAGATTCATTGATGCGACACGTGTTTATAAAAGTTAAGGAACCCAATGTGGGACAGTAAACTCAGTCAAATTGTGCTATGGACAGGGGGCGTGGCCAACTGCCGAGTATGGCGGCAGCCTGAACGGGGAGCTCCGCAAGGCATAACGGCCTTTACATAAATCCGTTCTAAAATCCTTGACAGCGCCCGCTCGAAGGAGCGACATCGGCTCCAGGACCCAAGCGGCACCCACTGATCCGCTCCCGGAGCGAATCTGACGCCGGGAAGTGTTCCGTTCTAAGACGGACTGCTGGGGCCTCTAACTGCCCAGCAGCACCGGGCCAGCGTAACTGACGGAGCCGGGCGGAAGTGCCCCCTGCCGGGGTGAGTCGCGGCGATACCAGCCGGCACCCGCGGCGCACCGCAAAAAGGCGTGACTCACCGCTCCGTGTTACCGGAGCGAGCCCCTGTGGAGGGAGCATCGGCAGCTTTGTCCTGAGCTGGCTGTGTCTGTCGAACGCACACGGAGTGTGCTCCATCACAAGTGGAAAGGTTCATGGAGTCCGGCGACGCCATCTTGGGAACAGAGTGAAGATCGGGAATACTGCTCCCACTGAGAGGTGAGCCCAATTAACCTGGGGACCCAGCAGCGCGCCCACAGAACAGCATAACAGACATTTCCACGAGCCCACCGGGGGGGGGGGAGGGCGGACGCTGCTCCCTGCCCCGCACCACACGTAATCTGTCCCGAGGGGACATATATTGCACTATTTATACTACTGGACGGGGCAACAGCCTCATTAGGAACCCGCCCTGGCGAGGCAGCACAGAACCGCACCGAGAGCCTGTCACTACTTTGGGGGTGTTCCCTGCCCGGAGAGCGCCGGGGCAACAGTGTGACGCTGGTGCTGGACGTGATACCTCGACCGAACAGGAGCGGAGTGCACACATGGTGGACCACGCAACGAAAGCACTGTGACGGACCTCCTAGCAAAACAAGTGACCACGCGGCCGTGCTATACTGGGGCGCTGCGGGTGACGGTGCAAACTCCTGCTGCCGGGAGAGTCCCCATCTAAGCGAGCGCTGCCTGGCGACAGGTGGATTACGGAGGAGACCGGACTGCACAACAGTGAGCGCGACGACATGGCAAACAAGGGCACAAGAAGCGCGACGACGCAAGCAAAATTGGATAAATTTGCGTATACTCAGCAGAGACACTCTCAGGGCGGCGGGCGCAACTCCTCTGGTACACCTCCGGACACAGAAGGGACAGAGAAAGTAACCCTGGAGGATATTATGAGGACCCTCACTGAGGTAAAAGCAACAGTGGGCACTATTTCCACCGAGGTGAATCTGCTGCGAGCGGACTTCAAGAAAATGTCGGAGAGAGTGTCCCAAGTGGAGGTGGTCACGAAATCGCTTATTGAGGACACTTCGGACCTGCAAGTGGCGATGGAGCGAATGGAGAAGGTCACAAGACAGCTGCAGGACAAGCTCGACGATCAAGAGGGACGCTCCAGAAGGAACAACGTCCGCATCCTAGGCCTTCCGGAATCGGAGGGGAAGGGCGCCATGGACCTGTACATCGAAGACCTCATTAAAAACAAGCTGCAACCGAAAGGCCTGTCAAACTTCTTCTCTGTTGAAAGGGCGCACCGGGTACCTGGGGGTGCAGCCAAACCGGGAGCTACACCGCGACCTGTCTTGGCCAGGCTGTTTAACTTCAGAGATAGAGACGCCATCTTGCAGGCGGCGAGGGTCGCACCACCGGTGAAAATTCAAAACTCGACTTTGGCATTTTTTCCAGACTATACGGCGGAAGTGGCCAGGCGCCGAAAATCGTTTACGGAAGTAAAAAAGACGCTACGTGATAGGGGCTTGCCATACTCGATGCTTTTTCCCGCCAAACTGCGGATTGTGGCAGAGGGAAAGACATGGTTTTTTGATACACCGGAGGTGGCACGAGAATGGCTAGATGGATGGAGGCAGGTGGGCCAACCCCAGAGGCCGCACAGGGACCGCCAGAGCCAACGTAACGGGAGGACGACGGAACACCAAACCACTGGCCCCACGACGGAAGACGGAGCAGCGGGACTGGACTCAGATCTAGAGAGGGACCCTCTCGACTCAGGTCAGCCTGTTAGGGGTTGATTGATTGTGCCACAGATGGACCGGCACGCTTGTAACCCTTGGGACCTCGTAGCTGATGGAGCTGAGTAGGGCGGGCATTGGCCGATGCCTGTGGGAGACTCACCACCCCACGAGCAAGTATGATAGATAGGGAAGGGATTGAGCACTCTGCCGAGTTGGGGAAGCAGGCGGGACATCGTCCGTGGAGCAGGGGAGCAGGGAGGGGGTGGGGGGGGGGAAGTTATACTGTTGTTGTTATTGTTTTTGGTCTTCGCTACTCACATAAGTAACACTGTCACATTGCTGGTCATTCACACTTGGTGCTCAGACGCACGTCCTTACATACAGGTTGCGCCACACTGCTACACATTGGCGCCAATGGTCTTAACTACAAATGGCATAACAAGAACAAGCTGCACCCACTGAGGGTGCCCATGCGCTGATGACTGTACCCCCACTGAAACTGCTTACATGGAACGTCAGGGGACTAGGGGATAAAATTAAAAGGGGTTTGGTACTGCAAACCGTCAAACGCCATGGGCCCGAGTTGGTTCTGCTTCAAGAGACACACCTAGCGGGAACCACATGCAAGGCTCTAGACAGACGCGGGTACACAATGGCAGTTCATGCTGAATTTACTACGGGCCCCAGGGGCACTGGGATACTCCTTAAGAAAAACTCACCCTTTCTGGTCCATAGCCACAAGAAGGATGATCAGGGACGCTTTGCGGCGCTTACAGGACAGTGGGAGGGAAGAGCCATTAATGTGGTGTCGGTCTACATTCCCCCGGCGTTGCACTCCACAGCACTACCGGCACTTGGGCAATTTCTGCTTGATCTGCCGGAGGGTGACATACTCATAGGGGGGGACTTTAATGCTATCACCGACCCCTTACTTGACACCTTCCCCGCACGAAACCGCCCACGGGAGGCTACGGTCCTCCCCAGCTTCCTGACCGCACTGGGTCTCACGGACGCTTGGCGCCAACTACATCCCACGGCGAACCAATATACGCACTACTCCTCCACACACAACAGCCTTTCGCGTATTGATTTCTTCTTCTTTTTAGGGATAGGATTGGGCTCCATAGACAAGCTGGAAATTCTACCCAGGGGCATATCCGATCACTCCCCAGTCCTGCTACACCTCACCACCAGGGAGTCGAAACGCGCAAGAATATACCCAATTTATCCCAATTATCTTCAGATTCCTGGAGTCAGGAAAAAGCTCAAACTGGCCACAACACAATACTTTGCTGAAAATGCAGGAACGGTCTCATCACCCTCGATACTCTGGGAGGCGTATAAAACGGTCCTGCGAGGTGCAGCCATAGCAGCAATCACTGGACATAAAAGGGACTCCAAGAAGGAACTTGCGACCTTAGAACTGGCGCTAGGCGCAACGAACACGGCCCACATGCTAGACCCTACCCCGGACACAGCCCATACGCTACACCTCCGACAACTGCAACATCAGGCTCACCTGACAGCGATTACAAAAGGGCACTTAGCAAACACCGCACACCGCATATATAACGTAGGAGACAAGGCCGGGAAGATGCTGGCATGGTTAGATAAGCGAGGCGGCAGTAATAGAGGGATACAGAGACTATATGATCATGAGGGCAAGATACAGACACACCCGGAGCACATTGTGCGCACCCTAGCACGCCACTTTCAGGGGATATACACCCCGGCGCGGTCTGTCACGGAGCAGGAAGCAATGGCCTCGTTAGAACACATCGAGATCCCTGTGCTGCCACACGAGGTGCAACAAGACCTAGAAACGGAGCTGACAGAGGGCGAGATCCAATTGGCGATACAGGCATTACAATCCGGCAAAGCACTGGGACCTAACGGAATACCGGTGGAATGGTATAAAGCGAATGCCTCGGTGCTGGCAAGACCCCTGCTGGATATGTATAATGATAGTGTAGAGAGGGCAATGCTCCCACTCGATCAGCGCACGGCCACGATTGTAGCCATTCCCAAACCAGATAAAACACCAACTGAATGCACCTCATACCGCCCCATCTCCTTGCTCAACATCGAGGCAAAGATATTGGCGAAACTTCTAGCCGGTCGCCTAACACAGCACCTACACATCCTGATACACCCCGACCAGTCGGGCTTCATGCCTCACCGGAGCACGGCGTTGAACCTGCGGAGGCTACACGGGGTGCTAGCGAGGGCGCATCTCCTTACGGGCCAAGCTGTAATATTATCACTGGACGCCAGGATGGCGTTTGACCTGGTGGAGTGGGAATACCTGTTCGCCGTCCTGACCCGAATGGGCTTCGGCCCGAAATTTCTTGCCTGGGTGCGACTACTATACACGTCACCGGTCGCGCAAGTGGTCGCGAATGGCCACATTTCACCGCCATTCCCATTGGGGCGGGGAACTAGACAAGGATGCCCGTTATCGCCCCTTCTCTTTGCGTTGGTGCTGGAACCGTTGGCAATCCTACTTAGAGCGACGCCACTGTTCCGCGGCATTACCTGGGAGGAAGGGTGGGAGGACAAAGTCTCCCTGTATGCGGATGACATGCTGGTCTACATGGTCAATCCCACCGAGGGGATCCCTGCCCTACTAACACTGTGCGATGAGCATGGCAAGGCGTCGGGATATACCCTGAATTGGTCTAAATCCATAATATACGTAATCAGGGGCCCGGCCCCAACGTTACGTGACGACTGTCCCCTGAAAATCTCATCCACCTCCTTCAAATATCTGGGAATTTTCGTTACCACTGATGTTGCGGAGTACTATACTAGAAATTTGATGCCACCTCTGACACGCCTACGGGCGGACGTTAAATTCTGGGCCACACTACCGCTGACCCTCCTTGGAAGGGCAGCGCTATATAAAATGATGGCTCTCCCACGGTTTCTATATGTACTTGAGAATTCCCCCTATATCGTGGGCCCGCGATACTTTAAAAAAGTCGCTGCACTGGTATCCAGCTTGTTGTGGAGCAATGGCCCGGTGCGTATAGCGCATGATAAATTAGTGAGGAGCTGGTATGAGGGAGGAATTGCGCTACCCAACCTCCAGCTATATTATTGGGCATCCCAACTTAAAATAATTAACCAATGGATCCACGCCCCACGGGGGACCCCGCATATAGGGCGGACTGGTCACAGCTGGGTACAGAAGGCATGCTCGCGGTGCTATACAATCACTCACAAGTTAAAAACCTAACCGGTCCGACGCGTCACACGGCGACACTATGGCACACAGCACAATCACGTCTGGGTTGGAAAGGCAAAATCACCAGGTTAACACCGCTGTGGGACACTAAAGCGCTGGGGAACCTGAGGTCCTGTAAGGGATTCACACAGTGGGACAACATAGGAATTTCAGTGGTAGGGGACCTTTGGGAGGGAGGTACGGTGGTTGCACTTTCCCAACTCCAACAACAATACGGTTTAAGCCCCACTGAGACATTTAGATACATGCAAATCCGACACGCATTATTACAGGCAATTCCACCCGACACCACACTCCCGGAATCATCACCAATGGAGGACAGACTACTGACTGATTTCATGGAACAGAAAGCAACCTCCCTCACATATAAAAAACTAGTTAACAACTTACCGGACCCCACACTGAAGCTTAAAGAGAAATGGGTGGGAGAACTGGGGGAGATGGATGAGACGGAATGGAACGAGGCGCTTGCATCACCGCGTGAAGTAGGCATATCGGCCAGGTTCCGATTAGTACAGCTCAAGATTCTGCACCGCACTTACTACACTAGACCACTTTTACATACAATACAGAGGGCGCCGCACCCTTACTGCCTCAGGGGCTGCGGAGATGAAGGTACTCTGCTCCACACTTTGTGGGATTGCCCGCGGATCCAGGAAGTCTGGAGACAAATCATGCGCACGATTTCCCAAGCAATGGAAGTGTCAGTCCTGCCTGAACCCCGTAAGTGCTTGCTAAACATTTGGGACCCTAACGACCTGGACAGGTATGGACAGCTGTGGGTTACGCTGGCTGTGACAGTGGCCAAAAGAGACATTGCGCAGAAATGGGGTGCCCCGGAACTTCCTACGGTGGCTGGGTGGATCAGGAACATGGACCTCCTAATGGTAAAAGAGAGGGCGGTGTATGTGCTACGAGCTTGCCCCCGTAAATGGAATAGGGTGTGGACGAGTTGGAACAAATATAGGGGGGAACCATGTGAACCGTTGCCAGAAGGGGGGGACTCGGACTCCGAGGAAGATGAGGACTAGATGGCGTAGGTCTACTTGTTGAGTGCTGATGTGTGCCGGGAGGGGGCAGAGCTACAATGATACCATGGGAATGTGAAGACACATGTGGAATGACCGACCGCAGACTGTGTAAGGAGATAACCATTGCCAAATGATGACCTTAGTTGGGTTTTATTGTTTTCATTATATCTAAAAGTTGAAATGTTGGGAGCAAACACACATTCCAAGAATGGGCTACTCATGGACCGACATGTGAGAACACTATGAGGATAAGACAGGGGTACTGTACATTGGTTGGTCATGATTGCTCCAGGCACGAATCGTGATGGCACACGTAATAGGATAGAAAATAACATATTTGAACTGCTTCTCAAGATTGCAAAATACAACTGACATGCAAATATGGATTGTATATGTGGAAATGAATGTGATGTTGGTTATCCTGACAATAAAGTTTTATTAAAAAAAAAAATTGTGCTATGGACTGACTTCTCGGCACTGACCAGGATTGAGTGACCTCAAGTGATGGAGGCCTTGAGTTTTAAGGACGAGGAAATTGATTCACAATTGATTATATACTGTGCATAATTTTGGTAGTTCTGAATACGATACCAGATCGCTTTTTTCTAATGTTCCACATTGTAGTGGTTCACTTACCAACATTCTTTGCTGACATGTTCTACCTCTCTCCCATCGGTACCAGCCTGCCCACAGCAAGGAATATTTTTGTTGTGTTCGATAGATAGATACATTTGATTGGCCTCTGTTGTCTATCATCACAGCTGTACGTGAGCAGTTGACTTCCATTGCGGCATCAGCAGGCTCTATCGGCTTCTGTGTGGCCGCACCAGTGGTTACAATATGCGATACAGTACATTACAATCTTTAGACATGATCTGGATCACTAATCCAGTACTGAACCTCACGTGGGTTACTGTCACCAGGACCTTGTTAAGGGTGTACCTTAATACTGCTTCCTCCCCCCCACCTCTCCAGAGAGGCCTGATGTTCTCTATATTTTTACCAGCAAAAACAGCCAATGCATTTCGCCCCACACGCGGCTTCCTCAGGTCAAGCTTCACAACGTTCAAGTTCAAACGACAGATTGCTTCTGATCCCCGTTAATACTCAATAGTTTAAGACCTAGCCTACATGGCTAGGAAAACAGTCGCCATAGACTAGTCTCTATGTGCAGTTGAACTATTTTTGTTTTGTTTTTTTGTTTTTGCTGGTTTTGAAACATCTTCTGGCATTTTATGTGATGACAAGACAAGATTAAAAAAGATTTGTCATTGAGAAATGAAGAAAGAATCTGTATTTGATTACTATATTGTGCATTTGTGCTTTAATTAATTGTGATGTTGCCTCTCTGTATCTAAAAATATTGTTTAATAATTGTGGGTCTTATGGCAGTAGACTAAAGAGGTGGGCAACACTAATTGTGCTTCTGTAGATAACAAAATTGTATAGCTGGGTCGTGCGGCTCTCTGGTATCCCTTACTGCCACTCCCCTTTTGCTAGGCCTGATGTTCTCAACCTGCACCCTACTGAACATCCTGCAGGCCTGCTTCACATCGCCTTCTAGTACCTGGTTGGCCCTCAATGCAAAGGTTAGTATTCCAACGAGGTCATAGCCTAGCACCCCATAGGTCTACCCTCTTGCTCTACACTCACAAACACTGCTCAGCGTACAAGTCCACCACCTTCTAACTTGCCACTACCCCGCTCCGCACAACCTCAAGTTTTAGGCCACTTGTTCTTCTAGCTGCCCGACGCTGGCCTGATTGCTGTCTATCTGGATCACAGATACACTCAATCTCTGTCTAGGATCAAAAGAGCTCTTTAGATCAGCACAAACTCCAACTTACCCAAACCGACCAATCGTACATCACCGTTCCATCCGTGAGCTTCAAAGTACGCATTATAAATGTGCAATCTTTTGGGAGCTGGAACAATGATCTATAGTGCTATGTCCAATTCTTCTCTCACTCCACCACCCCTGTCTTAAGTGTTTTATACAGCATTTCTTGCAGACATGGACTGGCACATTTAATACAAGTAAATTTGCTTTTTCTTAAATTATGCATTCACCCATTCTTCCACTGTTTAACTATTCATGAATCTGCCCATAGAGCCATATGAAAATGTGTTCACTCAGTGGACCGCTCACTGCTTCATTTAAACATTCACTCAGTCCCCATTGGTATACTCCTATCCTCTTAATCATCCATTCACAAGAATCATCTTTCCTACTTCTCCAAACATTCATTTCATCATGTGAGTCTTTGAATGCCCTCGGTTAATGCGGTTTTACAAGCTGGTAGGGTCTGTTTGTCACAGGTTCAAAGCCCAGTAGGGGCTGCCATCCTTCTGAAGCTGATCATATAAGTAAAATTGGGTCCCCTGAAACTACGGCTTGTTGCTTTAGCGCTCAAAGACAATTTAGTGGGGCGAGTGCAGATTAAATGAATACTTAATTTGAGTTACCTTTTTTTTATTTTTTATTTTTATTTATTTTTTTTTATTTCCGCAGAACTGCCTATGTCAGTAGATGTGGAAACCGCAGCTTCACTAATTGACGCCTGGCTAAAAGCAGCAATCGACATTTGTCTTCCTATCTCGCTAAAGAAGACTGCCCCCCATAAGACTCCAGCTCCTTGGTTTACCGTGGCGCTAAAAGCCGAAAAATCCCTCTGCAAGAAGCTGGAGCGCATTTGGCGCAAAGACTATTCAAACTCATCAGCTCTTGCTTACAGAAGTGCCTTAAAGTCTTACCACAAAGCTTGCGACTCCACTAGGGCCGACTTTATGACGAAGTCCATAGTAGAGGCTATTGATAAATCCAAAGACCTGTTTGGTATAGTCAAAAACCTTGCAGGATCTCTTACTACTGCGAAAGCTCCCCCCCTGTCGAGTAAAATATGTGATGCTATTGCCCAATTCTTTATAACAAAGGTGGACAAGATCCACCAGGACATGTCCACTTGTAAGCACGGACAAAATCCCATGGTCCATTTTACCCCCGCTAAGAAGGCTTCTTGCCTCGCGGGCCCTATTCTTTGTCCGCTATCTAATTGGCCCGACTTACAGCCTGATGGCCTTCACGAACTGCTTTGCAAAATAAAATCTGGTTCCCCTTTAGACCCTTTGCCTATTGCTGTATTCAGGTCTCTTGACACCCCGCAACTGTCAGCAATTTGCTCCACATTGAATCTATCGCTCAAGACTGCTACAGTCCCTTCTATTTGGAAACATGCCATGGTCACGCCACTTCTGAAGAAGCCCTCCGCTGATCCCGAACTTCTTTCGAATTACCGTCCGATCTCACTGTTACCTGCTTTTTCCAAGGTTCTTGAACGTCATATTCATCATCACCTCACTCAGTTTGTGACCTCCAACAACTTGCTTCACCCCTCACAGTCAGGATTCCAGTCAGGTTTCTCCACAGAAACAACCCTGTTGGGCGTCATGGAAAATCTCCGATCCCTGCTTGACAGATGGGAGACGGCCGCGCTGATATTACTCGATCTCAGCGAGGCGTTTGACACCATCTCTCACAAAATCCTCCTGAACGCCCTAGCCATCATGGGCGTTGAAGGATCCGCCCTGGGCTGGCTGGCTTCCTTTCTCACTGATTGCATCTTCCACATCTTTTCCCAATCTGCTTCCTCCAATGTCTATTCCCAGCCTTGCGGTGTCCCGCAAGGCTCTATTCTTAGCCCCCTCCTTTTCAATCTGTACGTCACTCCTTTAGCCTATACAGCTGACAGCGTTGGTCTCACTCTATTCATGTATGCCAACGACTCACAGATTGTTTTCTCACTCACCAAATCTGATAAGGCTTCCACATCCCCCCTTTCAGTCGGGTTGGGAGAAATTGCCAAGTGGATGGACAACAATCTTCTCAAATTGAATGGGGGAAAGACTGAGGTTCTAGTCCTGGGACACAAACCTGACCTATGGACTTCGAGGCATTGGCCTGCAGAACTTGGCCCTCTCCCTACACCTGTGGCACAGGTTCGTAACCTGGGTGTTGCTATTGACAAAGATCTGTCAATGCAATGCCAAGTCAACAAGGTTTCATCCACATGCTTCATCATTATACGCTGGCTGCGAAAGATCCTGTGGATGTTGACTGTGGACACTCGGCGAGCGGTAGTGAGTGCCTTGGTCACCTCCCGATTGGACTATGGGAACATACTCTATCAGGTGCGGCCAGGGCCGTCACGCGTCGCCTACAGCTGGTACAAAATGCGGCAGTGCGCCTTCTCAGTGGCTGCCGAAAAACTGACCATATATCCAGTTGCCTTCGTGAGCTTCACTGGTTGAAGGTGGAAAACCGTGTGAAGTTCAAGGCGCTTACATATATGCATAAGATTAGGCAGAAGGTGGCACCAAGCTACCTACAGACCTTGGTGAAACCCTATTTCCCTTCCCGTTCCCTTCGCTCCTCCTCTCAAATTCTCTTTTCTGTGCCTAGGGTCAGACTTTCAAGAATGGGAGGCCGCTCCTTTGCTTATCTGGGGCCTAAACTATGGAATTCTCTTCCTCTGATCATTCGGTCAGAGGACAGTTACATCCGTTTCCGTAAAGCTGAGAAGACCTGGCTTTTTGACCAATAACCTCACCGGCCTCAACTAGCCATATTAGCTGTACAATCTTAGCGCCGGGAAACTCTCAGGGGTAGATGTCGCGCTCTACAAACTCAAATAATAAATAAATAAATTAATTAATTAATTAATAAAATTTCTAGAGTTAGATACATATTAAGCTTTAAGCAAAATCGAGTGAGTAATATATCCATTTCCAATACTCAACTAGAAATAGGAGTTAAAAAAAATATAGATTATGTCACGGACAAAGAACACTTAAAACAATATGTCAATAAAAGATAATATAACATTTAAGTTCTTAAAAAGGAGAAGAAAAAAACGTTTTATATAACATAAATAAACACTGCTTAAAAACTAAACACACCGTGAAAACGTAATAGGTGATAAACATCAGCAACTAAAAATACTAATTGGATTTTTTTTTTTTAAAGCATATTAGAGATGAAAAAAATGAGGGGAAAGAGTCAGTCTTAATGGCACTACCGACAGGTGAAAACCAGAAAAACCCAGACTATCCCCGTTCCTAAATGTGGTCATTAAAATACTATAATGTAGCTGCAGTGGGCCCCTCCGATCCCTGGACCCCGGTGTCACTGCACCTGCTGCACTGTGGATAGCTACACCCCTGGCATTGGCTTCCGAGCCCGGGTTCACGCTTCAGGATGTGACGGGTAAACAAATGAATCGCTGCGTCTACTCACACACAGGAGCTGGGCAGGGCTGGAAGTCCTGGGCAGAGGCACGCGTGTGGCACACAAGTCTTGGCCCGGTTGCCGGGTTTTAAGAGGGCACCACCCATGGAATGCAGTCGGTCGGCCTCGGGAACAGGTCTTGCCCTTTTAAGCAGTGTCGGTGAAGGGAGAAGGGCGGGCCCAGGTAATTCCACCTGTTGTCTGGGCTTCTCTGGAGACCGTTTATAAATACATACCTCGATGGCCAGCGGAGCCTGCAAAGAGGGAAGGAGGTTCGTGGAGGAGGTTGGCTGCGGCAGGCGCAACTCCGTGACATCTGCAGGGGGTGCCTCCTGACACCAGGAAGGAAGGGACCCAGGAGTGCAATACCCCAGAGGGATGCGCCTGCCTGGAGGAAGCAATCACTTCCTGGGCTCAGCATCAACCGGCACTCCAGGCACGCAACCGGCACTGGCAGCGGTAAGACACCCGGCCGGCAGCTGTGGCGCTGACACCACACGTTGACTAGGGGAGCAGGTCTGGTGGTTCGTTTGCTGCCGAAGACCCATAGGTGATCTGAGTCTTAATCTCGGCTTCCCTACTTCCTCGTGATGTGTGATTCTGAGCAAATAACTTAATGTTGTCATACACGGCATGATAATGCGCTAGACAGTGCCACCGGGTCCGCGAGCGAGAGGTTCTTATTTGGCTGCTTTTATATGTACACTTGCCATTGCCATTCATAATTTATAGAAATGACTTTTAAGTTTTCCATACGCCCTGTAGAAAAAGCCCGCAACAAAGCACAAAATAAGACATTGACAGCTGACCTTGTGCAGGTACTCGCATTGTTCAGATTCCATGACCATTCAGTTATTGACCTCTCTGTTGACTGTGCTGAAAAGCGTGTCCGTTTCTGTCATTGGTCATAGTAATGCCGTGCCACACGGGACTAAGACCCACACTTCATTTCTGGTACACTTGGTATTTAACTGTTGACCGCGATGTGACACTGTGACAGCTTAGGGGTGAAAGGGTATTTAGCCCTTTGCCAAACTGAAGAGCCACCTAGTCCCCCAGTCTCTCTTTCTCTTCGCCCTATTCCTTCCTTGAGATTACATTTACAACCCCTGTCCCCCGTAGCTGTCCCCCTCTGACATATGTGCTTCTGTGTAGTATCAAGTAAGATGGTTTAACGCTTTCTATGCTCGCTGCTGACACTCGGGGTGACCTGATTCACAAATACGACGACCAGGGCGGCACTCATATATATATATATACATACATACACGCGCGTGTGGCATTTGATATTTACATAACTTAGATGAAGCAAAAGTGGAACCTGGACATGGAGATCTATAGAAAGAAATATTATGTCGCGTCGACTTTTGCACAACGTGTTCTCCCTGTAACGAGCATTTACGTAGGCAGTTCATTTGCACAAGTGACGGTCTGCACCAGTGCAACGTGATGCATGTCAATAGCGCCTCTCACCAAATTAGCTCTACCGTGTGCGCTATTCAGACTAATACATGTACATATGGTAAATGCACCTGAGTTTGACCTTTCAAGAGAGTCTGTAGTCCGCCAAGCAAACGCGTTCTTCAAAGCAAACAGGTACCGACGTGTGCGAGCTGTGTGAGCTGTGGCAAATGTGCTGCTTTGTGGTTGGCTGTGGAACAAGGATGAGTCAGACACTTACAATACCTATAGTAACCTGCACAGCTGTTAGAGCTGGTGTCACAGGGCTGCCCAGCCCTACACACTCCCTGCAATCTCATTGGGCGGCAAGGTTTCACTATCAGCGCACCCCATTACAGACAGACAGACAAGACAGACACACAGATGAATAGGGTCCAACTAGAGGTAGATGCCTGCTGTATTTTATCAGCATCAATTGTTTTTTTTTTACCTCAGTGTGAACTACTTAGTCACTTTTCAGTAGCCTGGCTAAAGAGGTTCTTTTTTCGCAAGACTTTGTCAATGAAAAAAAATCGTAAGATCTACAGAAAATAAGAACTAAAGGGCGTAGGTTTCGAAGCTAGAAATGAGAGAAAAGGTAAATGCATCCGGGGCTTTAAGTGGAATGAAAAAGTTGGGGGTCTCTCAAAGGGGCGTGGCCAATGTATTAAGGGCGATGCTTAAAAACACCTATGCTAAAAATCTGTGCTTAGCATAGTATGCCGCCCGACTTGTATTTTGCTGTTTCTGTAATTGCATCTAGATATAGGATACAAGTAACATCACACCTATAAGAAGTCAGGACTACTGGCTTTATCAATGGTTGTTAGTTGCATCAGATAAATAAGCAGCAACTATGGCTTGTATATAGTATTGAAAAAGCTTCCACTTAAAGCCCTGGTGACACTACGACAATGTTGCTGCTCCTGAGTTTCAAAAAGAGAAAGGAAATCCAGAAAGATAATGACTCTCTTTAAAGGATTTCCCTTCCCCTACAACCCTTACCTGACATGACGTCATGCCGTAACTTTTCCACTAGTGAGAAGTGAGCAGTGTTAGCAGCGCACACTAGTGAGAAGTGAGCAGTGTGAGCACGTGTACATCGATGTGACTGCTGTCACTACAGTCCGTTAAAAAACGGACCGCCTGTGCCAGGGCACGAAACAGAGCCTGATAGAGACCGCTTTCGAGGACCCCTTTCAAAAACTGCCGGTTCTCAGACCCGGTGAGACCCGGCCCACTTAAAGCCCTGCATGCATCCGTGTTGGCTCAGTGTAGTCAGTCTGGCCCAGCTGCACTATCGGTCTCTAGATAGATGGACCTGAGGGGTTTGCAGATCTCGCTTCCGCTGATGCATCTTTTATAAGACATTGGCCATGCACAGGCAGGCCTGATATCCCGGCAGAGGCAGATATTTACCCGCAGTCACACCAGGTAAAGAGCCTAAACATTCTTCTGTCCAAGGACACACTTTCATCTCATGTCGAATGCTTTTTAGGCGGGGTCTGGTTTGCTAACGACATCTTAGCTTGCCTGGGAGTGCATTTCGCCCATTGCTTACCAATGGCTTTGTGGGTTGTAACTTACATTTGCTTGCTTTCTGTTTGCGGCTCTGCTTGTTTTAGGCTGCCCAGCTTGAGTTCGTCCCTTCCTTGCTCAAACCCTATTTACTGTACTCTTCCACCAGTACTGGATTTCTGTAAACAGGCCTTTAAATCTTGTTCTTATCTTGTTCCATTTGCTGTGCATTCAAAGACAGATGTCAAATGTCAACATCTATCTTCTGGAAACTTGGTGTTTACTTTTCTTTCTCTGACTTCAAAGTAAGATAATTTATGCGACATTCATGCAGGATACTGGGGGTGTGCTTGAGGAAGGCTGTATGAGTTTTTTTTTAATCTATCAATGTACATGTATGAAAATGAACTGTGCTGGTATTTTGTGAAATATCAGAATTATAAAAGCAAAAATTAAGCACATTTTTTGATAATCCTCAAGTGTGGTGTAAATAAATATTTTAATACGATAAAAAAAATAATACACAAGGTGATGACATTTCCACACATTATCGTTTGTGCCCTGTCAAGTTTTATCAGTAAAATTGTATGTCTGTGCAATTGTAATGGTAATTTCCATTGAAGATGTGTAGTCTGGAATGGCAGTATGCTACCACACCATGCATACCTCACTTTATCCCACTCCACTCTACTCTGCATTATTATACACCACTCCACACTACACCAGTTCACACCATGCCACTCCACACTAAGTCACTGCAGTCTACTCTGCACCAGTCCACTCTACGTCACTTCCCTTCATGCCCCTCTACTCTATACCACTCTACTCCAGGGAAATGCACTCTACCCCCACAGTACTCCACTATGCATCTCTGCACCTTTCACCAGTGCACTCTACACCACTCCTCTACATCACTCCAATCTGCGCCACTCCACCCTATGCCACTCTACTCTGCAACACCCCACTTTATGTCAATGCACTAAACTCTGTACTACACTCTATGCCACTCTAATCTACTCTGCACTCTACACCATAGTACTTTATGACACTGTACTCTACAGTGCATCACTCCGCTCTACTCTGAAACAACCTACGCCACTCAACTCGGTGCCACTCCACTCTGCACCACTCCACTCTACTCTGAAACAATCTGCACCACTCCACTCTGCACCATTGAACTCTATAACAATGTATCGCCACTTTACTCAAAACCAGTGCACTCTATGGCAATCTACACTGCACCACTGCACTCTATGGGGCACATGCATCAAGGTAGGCTTTTGCGTTCCCTTAATTTGCAAATATTAAGGAATCGCAATTAAGGAATCGCACATGCCTATGCATGTAGAAATCGCTAAGAAAACAGCGATTTCTAAACATTCCTTAATTGCGACTCGCAAATTGTAAGTCGCCATTTAGGAATATCTTCCCATTCAATCCCAATGGGCTTAGAGGCCCTAGGAATGAATGGGAATTGCATTCACAATTTGCAAGTACCAATAGGTACTCGCAAATTGCGCATGCAATTTCAAGGGTGCAAGGGTTCTAAAAGGATACCCTGTTGCACCCCTGAAATCTGCATATGAGTTGCACACACACATGCCCCAAGGCCATGTGTGCGTATAAAATGGAACTTTGAGAAATGCACTTTAGTGCATTTTCAAAGTTTTTGCAAATTACCATCAAGTACAAATTGATGGTAATTTTGAGACTCCTATTAGCGAAATCGCAAATTTTTTTACTTTAATGCATTGCATTTAAGGAATCTCAATTTGCGATTCCTTAAATGCAATCGCAATTTAAGTAATCAGAATTTGGAGATTACTTAAATTGCAATTTTTTCATTTGGAATGATGCATCCCAAATACAAAAATACCAGTCGCAAAGGGACAGATTCTTAGAATCTGCCCCTTTGCGACCGGTTTTTCTTTTGATGCATGTGGCCCTATGCCACTATACCCTACCCTGCAACACTTTACTCCACTGTACCCTACGCCATTGTATTCTACGAGACTGCCCTCTACGGCACTCTATTTAACTCTGCACCATTGTACGCTATGCCTGCTCTCTACACCATTCTACTCTGCACAACTCTATACCACTGCACTCTATGCAACTGTACTGCACTCTCTGACAGTCTACTCTGAAACACTGCACTCTCTGCCACTGAACTCTACGCCACTCTACTCTATGCCACTGCACTCTACTCTGCACCCCTCTACTCTACACCACTCTATGACAATGCACTTTACCCCACTCCACTCCACTTCCGCTGCACTCTACCCTGCACCACTCCATTCTACCCTGCACCACTTCACTCTACTCTGCACCACTTCGCTCTACCAATTTACTCTACAAACTACATTCCCTGCCACTGAACTGTATGCCACTGCACTCTACTCTGTACTCTGCCCCAATGCGTTGTACGCAACTACACTCTACACCACTCTGTTCTGGATCGCTCCACTCTATGCCATTGCACTCTATCCACTCTAAGCCGTTCTAATCTACTCTTCGATACTGCACTGTATGCCACTGCACTCTATAACACTGCACTCTACTCTGCACCACTCTACACTATGCCACTCTACTGTACTCTGCACCAATGCGCTGTACGCCATTACTACTCTACACCACTCTGCTCTGGATCGCTCCACTCTAAGCCATTGCACTCTATCAACTCTAAGCTGTTCTAATCTACTCTTCGATACTGCACTGTATGCCACTGCACTCTAAAACACTGCACTCTATAAAACTGCACTCTACTCTGAAACAATCTACTTTATGTCACTGCACTCCACGCCACTTTATTCCACTCTGTGCCTTTCCACTCTATGCCACTGCCCTGTGCCACTCCTATTCCACGCCACTCTATTATACGCCTCTGCACTCTATGCCACTGCACTCAACACAAATGCAATCTACACCACTTTACTCAAAACCAATACAATATAGGTACTATACTCTACGCCAATCCACTCTGCCCCACTGCACTGTACACCACCATACTCTACAACACCCTACTCTACACTACTGCACCCTACACCATTGCACTTTGTCACTTTACTCTGCCCCACTCTATTTCAATGCACTGTACACCAATGCACTTTATGCCACTCTAAAACACTGCACTGTGCAACTCTCTACTCTACAACACTACTCTCTCCGCCACTTAGCTCTACACCAATATACTCTGCACCACTCTACGCCACTGCACTCTACTCTGCACCACTCTATATTACTCTGCTGCACTCTATGCCACTCTAATTTACTGTGCACCACCCAACTCTATGACACCACACTGTACTCCACTTCACTCTATGCCTCTCTACTTTGCACCTCCCTACTCTATGCCAGTGCACTCTACCCCACTCTACTATGCACCACTGCATTCTTCACTCCTCCAGTCTAGGCCACTCCACTCTACTCTGCACCACTCCACTCTGTGCCACTCTACTCTGCAACACTGTACTCTATAGCACTGCATTCCATGCCACTACTCTATACCACTCCATTCTGCCCTACACCACTCCACTCTACTGTGCACTACTCCACTCTACTCTAAAACAATCTACTCTAGACCACTGCAATGTAGGCCACTCTACTCCACTCTGTGTCACTCCACTTTATGCCACTGTACTCTATCCACTCTACTCTTCACCACTCTACCCTACACCACTGCACTCTAAGCCACTGCACTCTGCCATGCACCACTCCACTCTGCTCTGAAACAATCTACTCTACACCACTGCACTGTAGGCCACTATTCTCGACTCTGTGTCACTCCACTTTACACCACTGTACTCTATGGCACTCTACTCTTCACCACTCTACCCTACTCCACTGCACTCTGCCATGCACTACTCCACTCCACTGCACTCTGTTCTGAAACAATCTACTCTACGCCACTTCATTATATGCTACTGCACTTCACTCCGTTCTATACTACTACACAATACGCTGTGCCACTCTACACCACTCCATTCTACACTGCACCACTCTACTCTGCACCACTGATCGCATCCCTAGACCTCTTCCATCGGATTTCTGGCCACCCTCCTTCCAAAGTACGATTGGGCCTACCACCTCGGTCCGCAATTTGGGAGTGATGTTTGGGTCCAATCTCCAATTGGATGCAGCTGTTAACAAAACAGTGAGTACTTGCATGGGACTGCTTCGCATGTTGAGGAAGGTCCTTCCGATGCTTCCTAAGGACAGCAGGCCAGAAGTGGTGAGGAGCATTATCGTAAGCCGTCTGGATTACTGCAATGCCCTATTTCTTGGAGCACCAGCCACCTTGATAGGAAAATTGCAACGGGTGCAAAATCTTGCAGCCAAATTGGCGCTTGCTCGCCGCCGCTATGACTCCTCATCCCAGGCATTAAGAGACCTTCATTGGCTACCGATCCTTCAACGGATCGATTTTAAATCTGTATGTATTGTATTCAAGGCCCTCCACGGACACGGCCCAGTACCACTTCAGAACATGTTCCACTGGTACACTCCGCCGAGATCCCTTCGCTCGGCTTCCGCTCATCTTGCTGTGGTGCCTAAAGTCTTGAGAGCTCGGTTGGGCGGACGATCTTTCAGCTTTACGGCAGCCAGATTATGGAATACTCTTCCGTTGGGACTGAGAAGTACGCAAGACTTTTTCTCTTTCAAGAAACTCTTAAAAACACATCTTTTTCCTAGGACTGCATCTTCTTAATCCCAAATTCCAGTAGGATGTATGGCAGGATTTTCATCAGTCAAAGCGCCAGGATACCCGTGGGGTGACAGATACGCGCTATAAAAGATTATAAATACATACTCTACACCTCTGCGCTCTACGCCACATTACACATAACCACTGCACTCTATGCCAGTGCACTCAACACCACTTTCCTCAAAACTAATGCACTCCACGTCATTGCACTCTATGCCAACTACTCTGCACCACTCCACTCTATGCCACTATATTCTACTCTGCAATACCGTATGGCACTGCACGTTACGCCACTGCATGCTGCACCACTGAACACCATTACACTGTACGTCACTGCACTCTATGCCACTCAATTCTATTCTGCACCACTCTACGCCACTGCTTTCTGCACGACTCTACTCTGCACGACTCTACTCTGCACCACTACATTCTACACCACTGCACCCTACGCCACTGTACTCTGCAAGACTGCATACTTGACACTGATCTCAACGCCACTCTACTTTGCACCAGGGCACTCTTCGCTGCTGCACTCTATGCCACTCTACACCATTGCGCTCTGTCACTGCACTCTGCACCATTCTACTCCATGCCAGTGCACTCTGTCTCTGCACTCATTTGTCACTGTATTTCATATTGTAACAGGTTTAACTAATCTAACATTATAGATTTTTACTTACTAACACTGCACTTATTACAACTGCACTCCATGCCGCTGCTTTCTGTGCCAATGTATGTTACTCTGCGCCACTCAACTTTACACCACTCTGCTGCACTCTAAGCGACTACACACTGCATCACTCCATGCCACTCTAGTCTGCACCAATGCACTACACACCACTGCAATCTACACCATTCTGCTGCACACCATTGCACTCTACACTTCTACACTCGACCCTACACCACTCCACTCTACCCTGCACAACTCCACTCTATGACACTGCAATCTACGACACTGCCATCTACTCTGCACCTATCTATTCTATGCCACTGCACTCTATGCCACTCAACATCACTGCACTCCATGGCAATGCACTTTGCACCACTTTCCTCAGAACCAATGATCTCTACGCTACATCACTCTACGCCAGAGGTCTTCAAACTTTTTGATGCCGAGACCCCCTTGTAAAACCTTTTTAGGCGTAAGGACCCCCTTCCGACAAAAGTTTCTAGAAACTGGTACTCCTCATCATCAACAAATATCGACAACCATAAATGCGCCTGTTAGACCTCATCACATCCATCCATCCATCCATCATTCGTCCACCCACACTTTCACACATCCATCCATCCATCCTTCATCCATCCACCCTTTCATCCTTCCATCCATACATCCATCCACCCTTTCATCTATCCATCCATCCACCCATCATTAATCCACCCACCTTTTCACACATCAATCCATCCATCCATCATTCATCCATGCAACCTTTTATCCATCCATACATCCATCCTTCATCCATCTACCCTTTCATCAATCCATCCATACATACATACATCCTTCATTCATCCACCCTTTCATCCATCCATCCTTCATCCATCCACCCTTTCATCCATCCATCCACTCATCATTCATCCACCCACCTTTTCACACATCCTTCCATCCATCCATCCTTCATACATGCAACCTTTTATCCATCCATACATCCATCCTTCATCCATCTACCCTTTCATCCTTCTACCCATACATGCATCCTTCATCCATCCGTCCATCCATCCATCCTTCATCCATCCACCCTTTCATCCATCCATCCACTCATCATTCATCCACCCACCTTTTCACACATCCATCCATCCATCCTTCATCCATCCACCCTTTCATCCATCCATCCTTCATCCGTCCACCCTTTCACCCTTTCATCCGTCCATCCATACAGCCATCCACCCTTTCATCCATACATTCATCCTTCATCCATCCACCCTTTCATCCATGCATCCATTCATCATTCATTCACCCACCTTTTCTGTGCCTCTCTCATAGGGGGGTGGGGGGGAGCGGTCAGTATCTCTCTGTGTCTTCTTCCGTCTTCTTCCTCTTTTATGGGAGGGAATCTCTGTGCCTCCCTGCTGGGGGCGGGGGTTGGGGGGTGGCAGACAGGCTGTAACAACATCTCACCATGAAGAACAGACTCTCAGGCACATATCTCCAGCACAGGCACCAGGTATGAGGGCTCGTGGGACTTGAACCAATAAGGACCTTTCACGTGCTTTACTGGCGGGACCCACAGCTCCAGGCGCGCAACGCCCATTGAACTCAAAGGGCTACAGCCTCCTCCCCCAGCCACCCCTCCCCTTCCCTCGTGTATGTGAGCCCGGCTGAAACAGCTTCACTGGACACACACAAGGCCACACCCGAGTACTTCACAGGTCTTTAAAAGGCCTTTTACTTGTTAATGAGGCTTTGAGGTTTTTCACCCCTCGGTGTGAATTAGGCCTCCGCCGTAAGCACCCTAAATCAGCCCGACGGCACTAAGGCAAACTGACAGAATCTGTTCTGCGACCCCCTTCCCAGGACTCCACGACCCCCCTGGGGGTCGCGCCCCACAGATTGAAGACCTCTGCTCTACGCCAATCTATTCTGCACCATTGTACTTTATAACAACAACCAACAGAACTGGGAGTCTAGAATTGGCAATGTCACCTACTGCCTCAGCCTGCTCCAAACAATGAGTCATAAAGGAGTCACACAAAGAAGAAAAAAGAAAGCAAAAAGGACAGGAGTGAAAAAAAGGAAATCATTGAAAATATATAGATGAAGACATCTTGCCATAGTTTTACATTTTCACTTTGTGTCCTAACCTTTTACATGTGAAAGATGTGCATGTGTTGTAATTGCATTTATACATTGTTTACTACATCGAAGAGTCGTTGAAGTGCTTCACCATGAGTAGCACACTTCTCTCAAACCCAAGGTCAAAGGTTAAACCAGTCATTATTAGTTATTGGGCTGTCTTTTGTTCTTAAGCAAATCATTCCATGGGCAGCTTCTCTGGTGTAGAATACATTAACAGGAGTTAGTCTGATTATTAGTCGAAGTATGTGAGTTTGCAAAATGATTGGCAAGATGAATATAGCCTTTGAGAGATTAAGTATTGTTAGGCTGCAGGGATATGGTTTTAGAGAAAGGAAAGGGTTGTGATCTTTGAAATGAGTCGTGTGTGGGTCATTTGGAGAAGTACAACAATAGAGATTCAAGGATGTGACCTTGAATAGGCTATACTCAGAGAGAGGGGCCATTCAGAGGATGGAAGGTAAGGGGAGGTGGGTCAGTCGAAAGAAAGGAGAGGGAACAATCCAAAGTTTAGGCCTACTTAAATTTGTCATGCAGGGTTTTAGAGTACAAGGAGACTTTTTGAGATAGCTTGTGTGACTCACAAAGGCGAAAATGGCATGATCACCAGTGTCTTATAGCATGTCACACTTTTTTACATGTTCCTGGCTCCAAATTTGTGGGTTTGAAACACACAAGATTACAACTTTGAGAATGAATAATGTTTTAATTCTTATTTATTATTCTTTAATTCCTGTTCCATTATTACCTGGCAACCATTGTCGTGGCCTCGGAGATATATTTGATATAAACAGCTCTAAAGTCTATCTGTATCTTGCAAATTGTATTAGCTGGCCCACCACGTCCAAATAGTAACAACACTTAATTCCAGCTTGTGTTACATTATTTTGTTCCTAGCTCTACTAACATATAAAGATTCCATAAGTACTTCTTAGAAGAAGGTTTTTGTTGATAACGAGGATCCGTTAAGTTTTTCCTTAAAGTTTTACCAAACGTTCAGCATCAAAGGAAAATTAAAATGAATTTTATCTAACAATCCAAAAATGTTTTTCAGTGCCTACAGGTAGGGGACAAGTGGAGGTTGACTTAATGTCGTCTCTATGAAGGCCATGCTAATATCTGCAGGTAGAAACTGCTTGGTGGGAATTGAGATTCCTTGTACTCTAATATTTTGGGTTCAGATTGATGGCTTCTCAGGGCAATTTTTCTTCTGTTGGAGGTCTTTTACCATTCTCTTTCAACAGTTTGTATTTGTATTTGTATTTGTATTGGGTATTTGTAGAGCGCAACTATCGCTCCGGAAGGAGCATCCTGGTGCTGGCTAGATAGTATGCATACAATTACAATTACAGAGGCAGGGTTAGATGGCGGCAATTACATATTCGTCTGGGAGACTGAAGATCCATGTTTTTAGTTGCTTCCTGAAATGGGTTTCTTTAGTCTAGTTTAGTTTAGTTCTGGTTGTTTGAGTGTTTTTTGGCTTTAGGAATTTGTAGATTCTCATGCCCACTTCCTGCAGACTGGGCTTTTAAGATCTAAGTCTTGGTGTGTAAAGGTCAGGCTATGCCAGGGTTCTAAGACTGCATCACAGAGGTAATTCAGGAGATCTTTGAAAAATTGTCATAAGGAGAAGCAAGATAACAGAGTGGGTGTGTCGGTGTGGGTTTATAAAATGACATTAGGGGTGGTGAGATGCACACCTTCTTCTTTTTCTGCTTTTTATCCACATTTGAACTGATTACACTTTATCGGCGTGCAAACTTGTTTTGCGCTTCGCCTCTTTGCGCTGCATTCAAAACAAATCAATGGAGGAACCACCTCTGGTTCCACCAAGCTGCACAGCCCATCTGTAGTATGAATCCAATGAATTAAATTCAATTTATTTTAAACTCGCTTATCTCCATATTTTTCTCCAAGTGTTTCTCATACTTTTTAACTGTAATCTTCAATTCGTTTTATCCATACCATAGCGTCTACGAAGATATTAAACCAAACTCCAAAGCACAGGTAGGTTCCACATGTCATGATGTTTATTCAAACAACCCAATGCATTTCAGGATAAATAATCCCTTCGTCAGGGGAATCATAACATGTCTATTTTTCTCGTTTCGAAGGTGCCAATTCCATTAAAAAATGATCCAGCAATTGTACCATGTATAAACACGAACATGGTACAATTGCTGGGTTGTTTGAATAAAGATAAAGTATACCTATATAAGGGCATGAATCAGGAAAATTACACTAGGGGCCTAGATTCGATTACAACACCCACTCCACGATCTTAAGTTCAATTAAGCTAACCTAATAAGCACTGAACATATCTAAAGATAGTGCTTACAAACTCATCCCCAAAAAAAGCACTTCGAAATGGTTGTACATGAGAAAATATTGAGCATTTCTACAGTACGCTTTTGTAAGCAAGTGATGACATTCTAAGCATATAGTATGGTATCTAAATATACAAAATGAATGAATCATTAATTTACATTCATGAAAAATGGCTCTTAAATACAGAAAGAAAAGTCGAGACCATTTCATAACATAACATATCATGTCAATGGTTATATGAGGACAAGGCCAAATATATTTTTTTTAGGCAGTGTTCAAAAGGAAAAGGAATTTCTTGTTCTCTAAGAATAGTTCTACTTTAAGCAGATTAGTCTGTGCCAAAAGTTTAAATGTTTTGGAGAGAAAAATTCAATTGGTTGTGAAAAAATAGAGTTCCAAAGTTAGAAGTCTTTGTTTTCAAAATTTGAAGGCCGAATTTCAGAGTTCAGGGAACGCTGTGTGCATGAATCAAAAGTTATTCTCGGTGTCAGGAGAAAACATCAGATCATCAATGTTGACAAAGAAATAGTCTACCACAGTAGGTAAAAGTGGAACCACTTGATCAAGCAGATCAAATGTGCACAGATGAGAAGCAATTCCTCCAGCGCCAGGTGCCTCATTAGCAGTGTTCAAATTAGATAGTACCTGTGTGCCTGTTGATTCTCGTATCTCACCCTCAGTTAGACTTACTGGTGAGACCTTAATGAATGCCGTCATCAGGATTGGTAGCCTTTGGGGAAAACACGATGCATGACCCGTTACAGGACCTAGCAAGGCGTCGACATCCGATGGCAGGACTGATGGAAGTGTAAGACAGATGTCCAACACGCATTCCTCTCCGCAAAGCAGGCATCGTATAACAGGTAAGATGCAATCTTGCCAGATTGGTCTGAACGATCGAAAGCAGGTTGTGTTCAGATCTCTTAAACGAGCCAAGCCAAGAATCAATCAATCAATCAGTGACACTTATAAAGCGCGCTACATACCCGTAGGGTCTCAAGGCGCTGGGGGGGGGGGAGGTGCCGCTACTGCTCGAACAGCCAGGTCTTCAGCTTCTTCCTGAAGGAGAGGTGGTCTTGGGTCAGGCGCAGGTCGGTCGGTCGGGAGTTCCAGGTCTTGGCGGCCAGGTAGGAGAAGGACCTTCCTCCTGTAGTCGCTCTTCGGATGCGGGGGACGGTGGCGAGGGCGTGGTTGGCTGATCGGAGGTGGCGTTTGGGAGCGTAGAAGTTGATCCGGCTGTTGAGGTAGCTCGGGCCTTGGTCGTGTAGGGCTTTGTGTGCGTGGGTGAGGAGGCGGAAGGTGATTCTTTTGTTGACGGGGAGCCAGTGAAGGTCTCTCAGATGTCCGGAGATGTGGCTGGTTCATGGGATGTCGAGGATGAGTCTGGCTGAGGCGTTCTGGATCCGCTGGAGTCTCTTCTGGAGCTTGGCGGTGGTACCGGCGTAGAGGGCGTTGCCGTAGTCCAGTCGGCTGGTGACGAGGGCCTGGGTGACGGTCTTCCTGGTCTCGGTGGGGATCCACCAGAAGATCTTCCGTAGCATGCGTAGGATGTTGAAGCACGCCGAGGAGACGTTGTTGACTTGCCTGGTCATGGAGAGGGAGGAGTCCAGGATGAAGCCCAGGTTGCGTGCATGGTCTGTCGGTTTGGGTGCGGTGCCCAGGGCGGGAGGCCACCAGGAGTCGTCCCAGGCGGAGGGTGAGGGGCCCAGGATGAGGACCTCCGTCTTGTCCGAGTTCAGTTTCAGGCGGCTGGTCGTCATCCACTCGGCTACCTCTTTCATCCCTTCGTGCAGGTTGGCTCTGGCGGCGGCGGGGTCGTTGGTCAGGGAGAGGATCAGCTGGGTGTCGTCGGCGTAGGAGATTATGCTGAGGTGGTGTTTGCGTACGATGGCCGCGAGGGGGCTCATGTAGACGTTGAAGAGGGTGGGGCTCAGAGATGATCCTTGAGGGACGCCGCAGATGACTTCGGAGGCCTCTGACTTGAACGGTGGTAGGCGGACTCTCTGGGTTCTTCCGTTGAGGAAGGAGATGATCCATTCCAGCGCCTTGTCCTGGATTCCGATGTTGTTGAGGCGCCGTACTAGGGTGCGGTGGCAGACCGTGTCGAATGCCGCGGAGAGGTCTAGGAGGATGAGGGCCGCTGTTTCTCCATTGTCCATCAGGGCTCGGATGTCATCGGTGGCGGCGATGAGGGCGGTCTCGGTGCTGTGATTTGCTCGGAAGCCGGACTGTGAGGGGTCGAGGGATCCATTCGTCTCGGGGAAGGCGGCCATCTGCTTGTTGACGGTCTTCTCGATGACTTTGGCTGGAAACGGGAGGAGCGAGATGGGGCGGTAGTTCTTGAGGTCTGTGGGGTCCGCTGTTGGTTTCTTGAGTAGAGCGCTGAGTTCGGCGTGTTTCCAGCTCTCAGGGAAGATGGTGGTGTCGAAGGATGTGTTGATGATGTCTCGCAGGTGGGGTGCGATGACAGCGTCGGCCTTGTTGAAGACGTGGTGAGGGCAGGGGTCGGTCGGTGATCCGGAGTGGATGGAGTTCATCGTGCGGATGGTGTCTTCGGTGCTGATCGGGGTCCAGGCGTGGAGGGTGGTGGTGGGGGGTGGTAGGTCGGTCATGGTGTGCGTTGGTTGGTTGCAGAAGCTGTTGTCTATGTCCGCGATCTTGTTGTGGAAGTATGAAGCGAGGGAGTTGCAGAGGTCTTGCGATGGGGTGATGTCGTGTCTGTGAAATCCTCTCATGATACCTCATGGCAAGGAGGGCCCCTTCCATGTTGGTCTCGGTATCGTTGGTTGCCGTACTTGCCATAGCAGGCAGAAGAAATAAAAATAGAATTCCTGCTACGAGTCCCAAGATGAGAGGCAGCCCGCCGAACACAGAGTGCACGAAGTTTGGAAAAATGCCGAGGACTGCTTCGAATGGAGTTAATAGTTTTGAAAAAATCGTCTTAAATACATGTGAGATGCCACTGGTATCAGACATATTTAAGATTTGACTTAACATTTCTGCAAAATGTACTGGGCAGTTTGTTGATAATAATGCATGTATCTCTGCAGATGTCCTCGCAACTTGCAGATCATACGTTTCTTTAGACGAGGTCAGTGGCACAGATTTTTGCAAAAGAATGGCTTGCTCTTATTCTGCTTAAGGTATCAATTCGTATAGAAGAGATATTCGGTGAAGGCCATAATGCCGTCCCACTGTCTGTCTTGTGAGTTGGATACAATACTTGCATACAACAAGTGACCAAGGACGACACACTAACGAGATAACGTTTTCCTGGCATCTTTCCACAGCAGCTGTGATCATTCAACATAACGTAACTGCCATTGGATAGTTGCCTGAAAATGGGCACTATCACGGTGGAGGGAGTCCCGTGCAGGTGGCAAGAGAGGGTATTTGCCGAACCGTCGCAGATCCGTGTAAATTAATACCTTTGCACAAAAGTGTACCACTTAGTGAGTTTTAACAAATTTTTCCACTAGGAAATACCTCTTTTCCCTTGTTCCAACATGTGTGTGTTTAAGGTAAAGTCCATGTTGACTTAATGTATTCTTTACCCAACCTTTCATATAGGCCCTCTGGCATATGCTGTAGACAATACTGAAATTGGAAAATCATCACTGGTATCATGATGGTGCCATGAATTATCCATTCAATGACAGGCTTCTCAGAAACTGTCAATGGTAATCTTTCCAGTTTTTCAATGCTCAGCACTGTATAGTCTGCTCCTCTTTGTGCCAAAGAGATTTGTTTATCTGTAAGGTTAAATACAGCAAACAATAACGTTGTGTTGATTAGACACCATGGCACCTAGCCTGAACGTAGATTTTGAAACGTCCAGCCTAACTGCAATATAGAACGTAATTGAGACTGGCCATGTTGTAACATTAGCAAGTCTTGTTCCATTATTTAAATTGCAGAGGATACAATGCTGTCCAAAGAATATATTCTGGAGGACAGAGTTTCCCTACACTATATGTTGTTACTATCCCTGGATGTTGTCTCTGGGAGTATCTTGGATCTGGCCTGTTCAGTTTTAACCCCTGTGTTTTGTTCAGGAATCTATCATGACAGTTATTGGTGTATGTGGGCCAGATTAACCATTTTTTCCAATCAGGATTAGTTCTGTTTTGTGTTAAAATATATGGTACGTCTACCTCCTTTTCTGTAGTGTCATTACTCTCAGAAGTGGGTTTAGGTAAAGACGGTTTATTCAAATCTTTTATCTTAGCCAGGCCAAGCAAGAAGTCTGTTGAACAGTATCGTTTAAAAACATTATTTGTTGTGGTATAATGCAGGCTCTGAACAAGGCCTCTAAACCTTGTACCTGCCATTCTTTCGTGCCCCAGACAGTTTTTGCCTCAATGTTGTCTTTCCAAAAGTCAAAACCTAATGTAGACAGCTGAGCATAAAAGTTTGCAGAATAATTTGTTTAGTGTTGGTCAACATTGTTTTCATTCCTGTCTTATTTACATTTTTAAAATAAAACGTTTCTGGATTTGTAACATTAAACCCTGAGAATTACGAAAACTTTTCTTGAAATGTTTTTGAGCTGCCTTTTGGTGGCGTGGGACAATGTTCCCATTGATTATATGTAAGAACATTCCTAGCACTTGCAGATTTGTGCAAATAGTGGTGACCATAGTGATTAAAACAATACATTTGTTCATAGTCTGATGACCCTTCTAAATAGTCATGTTCAGTAAATTTTGCAGACATTTCTAAATCTGACATCATATTATTAATAGTCTCAAAGTCACAATCATCAGAAAATGTGCTGGGTGATACAAAGTCACTTAAAGAAACCTTGAACTGGTGTGGAATCTTTAGCAGCTCCACCGGGCCATAAATGTCATAGTCAGTTCTATCCCATGCTATACCACCAGGTATAGGAACGGCTGTGATGTTTACTGACGACAAGTCTCTTTTTTCACGATGGGATGATTTGTGAGGTTGTAGGACCAAGTTGATTTTCTGATTTGCTGTGTCCATTGTACTGTATTTTCCATCTATCATTTATCCCAAGCTTAAAACTAATCAGCCAGAGTAGGAGAAAAAATACACCCAAACCAATCCAAAATTCAATCCATGGTGAAAACCAGATATATTTTCTACAGTTGATGAAACAGTTTTGTTGTTTTTTCTTTGAGAGTTTTCTTTGCTGGCCTTTCTTCAGGTTCACTGGGATCCTCAGAAAAGGTATCAAAGTTGATGAATAGCCAGAGGCAGTTCTGTCAATTGTTGGAATTGCATCAGGATTGTTATTAATCTTTGGAGTTGCTTCTTCCTTTGTCATATTGGTATAGTCAAAGGCTACATCATTGTAGACAGGTGTTTCTTGACAAACTGTTATTTGGGTCTCAAGAGGCACGAGTTCCATGGCTTTATTGCATAGTCCTTCTTTTCTTACTGCAGGTTTATCACACATGATAAGTCTTTCAGTCTGAACCTCTTGGATAGTAGCAAGATTTTGACTTCTGCTACATCTTGGGAGTCCACTGGGCCTACTACTTATTATTGGCCACATGATTGTGATTTGACCAGGTCGATGGACACGACTCGGTTCTCCTTTTTACCAGCAAGGGGCGGTAGTACTACTGATCTTGTTCCTTGGATTGCTAAGACAGGTACTGCTTTTCTGTAAGAAGGCCCAAATTCCTATTTTACAGCTATCTTTTCCCTGACTTGATCCCCAATCTTTGGAATCCAGACAGGTGTTGCTGGGACAGGTGGTTTTTCTTCAGTGGCTGTTGGCTTTTGTGTTGTGTTACTCAGACTTCTTCTTGTTTCATTTAAGTCCTGTAAAACAGCCAAACGATCTTTGACATCAAATGGTTTTTGTTCCACCACTGAAGTTTGACAATCGAGGTCTTCGATTATCATTCTAATACCAAACAGTAATTCATAAGGAGTGATTCCCCCCAGAGAATTTCTTGGCAGATTGTTAAGACTACGTTGGCTACTTATTAAATGTTTGACCCACCCATCACCCGAACCTGATACCTTAGCTGTTATGGATTGCTTTATGTCACGTTTTTTTCTTTCCACTACCGCATTACCCTCAGGATGGAAGGGACTAGAATACCGCAATGCAACGCCCAAGCTAACCAATACCTCCTTGTAAGCTCGAGAGCTAAACGCAGGACCCTGGTCAGAATGTAGCGTTCCGATTGCGTATGTGCCGATAAAGACTCGCAAATCCTTTATAACAGTTCTGGCGTCAGCCGAGCGCTGGCGCCATAACCAAATAAATCTTGTCCTAGTAGTTGTGGGATCGCATCTGTCTGTAGGGACGTCTGCGTGTAGATAGCCGAATGCTGTTTGACAGTGGTATCTGAACTGGGCTGGCTACACTGTAGTCAGGTATCTGGTGGTTGTCAAAGCTATGATATCTGTAACAGGTATCACAGTTTATTCCAAATTCGTAAACTTGGATGCTCATTCCGGGCCACCAGTACATCACTTCTAACTCTATAAGAGATTTCAAGGCCCCTTGATGTGTCAGACCCTCTCCCATATGTGCTTCTTGAACCAAGTAAGCTCTCCCCTTCCTGTTTGGAATTACTCTGTCCCCCACTCCAGGGATTCTAGCAAAAGGAACGGAGTTTGCATCAATTATGTATATATAAGTGAGTGTATTGTTTAGAGGTAAGCTGCATGATTGCTATCCATTGAGGCTTTGACTGCTAATAGCGTTTCACCATCTATTACTCTTTTTGAGCGAGCGATTGTAGCTACGGAAGCCGTTTGCACCGCTGCCTTCACGGCTTCATCAGCCAATGAATTCCCTGCAACGTGAACGCCATCACGATGATGACTCAGTGTATGTATCACTTGTTTCCAAAGCGTTTTATGCTTAATCGTGCCACCTTTAGCGTCTTTGAAGCCATTCTGAACCCAGTTCTGCAAATATTCATTGTAAGATTGTACGCAGTAAGACGAATCGCACACTATTAGTGTGGGGAATACGCGATCAGTATTTTTAAGCGCCATCTTGAAAGCCTGTAGTTCAGCTCGCTGAGCTGTACAGTCTCCGAGTGATTGAGTTTTAGTGATCATAGGTCTGAATTTGCCTTCGCGCCAGCGACCTTTAACAATCCCACACGCAGCACTATAAGCTTGTTTACCTCCAATTGTGGGCTGTGCTGATCCGTCTGTATATATTATACATCCGTAATGTTCAAGAGGCAGAATTTCAGTCGGCAGAGGACATTCTTGTTCGTATTGGAGAAATTCTTGTGTTTTCAAGCTGGGGTCAAATCTGTATTCAACGTCTGTTGCAGCAAGAGAGTTAACCCATTCTATCCATCTTGGATGTAAAGCTTTTGCATTTGGAATGCTTGCTTTTGTCACCGCCTCTAAGGCAGGTACAGGTGTAACGATCATTATGCGTTTTCACTGCACCAGAGCTCTCTCTTTTGCTACTGCAGTTTGAACTGCTGTCAGAATTTTCTCAGTAGAAGTGAACTTCATTTCAGCTTGTGTGTACAAGTGTGATTTGTAAGCTATTGGTACCGTTTCTCCCTCATTTAAGGTCAGGAACGTGAATCCGCATCTCCCGAGGATGATTCGGTTCACAAGGTTGCAAACGTTTTTGCTTGTCTGTAATTGTGTTTTTGCTAACATGTCTGTTTGGACTGAACGCAGAGTTTCTGTGTCTGTTTGAGTCCAATTAGTTGGTTTGAAATTAGGTTTGATTAGTTCATAGAGAGGTTTAACCCTTTGTGAAGTAGTGTGGCTCACTGGTTAGAGGCGGCAGACCCGAGAGCAGAGGACAGCCCGGGACCAGGGTTCGATTCCCGGCGCGGCAGTTTTCTGGACCAGGGTCAGTGGACTCGATAATTCTCTCGCCTCGGTGCCCACTCTGATCAGCGATCACACTCGGCAACTCTGGGCATTAGCTTGCCTCATCTTCACTAACGGCCCCACCAGACCGCCGGGGATGCCTGGTCTCACCCTGGAGATACCCATTAAGGGACCATCTCTCAGGGAAGCCAGGAAGGGTTTCGCAGCGGTCGAAGCGCCTTGGGACCCTACGGGTAAGTAGTGCGCTATATAAATGCCAATACATTTACATTTACATTTCTGCGTAATTTAGAACATAAATTCTTCCAAAGTTCAGGAAACCTAGAATGGACTGTAAGTTTTTCAGCGTTCTTGGAGCTTGGAGCAGCGCACATTTTTCTAGAAAGTTTGCTGCCAGGATTTTGCCTTCACTTGATAACTCGTCTCCTAGAAATAGGACATTGAGGTGGGCAATTCGTGATTTCTTAAAATTGAATTTATACCCTTCAGAGTCGAACCCAAGTATTATGGTGTTCACTCTTTTCAAGTGTATGTCCAAGTCGTCATCTGTAAGAAAGATATCATCGACATAAGATAGTGCCTCATCATCGTACATTTGTAGTAACTCTGTTACCCTGGCTGAAAATAACCATGGACTGTTCTTGAAACCTTAGGGCAGACGGCAAAATTGTCTCTGCGTCCCAATAATTGAGAAAGCGGTCAGATGCCTGCTTTAGGGTGCAATGTTTTGAAAGAAAAACCCATTCAATATATCTAATGTGGTTTTATATTTTTTCCGCACAATGTTATTCATTAGTGCTGCACTATGTGCCTTTTGTACTGTAAAAGTTTTGCAACAAGAGTTTAAGTGTCTGTAATCCAATACTAGACAATATGAATTTACTGGTTTGGAGACAGGAAACAAAGGATTGTTCATTGACGAGGTGCATGTTTCATTCACCCCTTGGTATTCAAGTTAATTTAAAATCTCCCTGCCTTGTTTTTTAGCTTCTTGCTTAACTGGGCACTGCCTTTGTGCAGCAGGTTGATTTTTCAACTGGATTTTATGGTGAGGAGGGTCCTCATCCCATCCTACCTGAGCTACTGCCCATTTTCTGGCATAAGTATATTTTTTATGAATTGGAATATGATTTGAGAAGGCCGGCATAATTATCTCTTCGCCGTGTGGGCACTCCCTGACAAATTCAGGTGGCCAGTCCTGTTCAGCTAGAAGAATGTCATAGCCCTTACAGAGCTTCTCCCAAAAGAGTGCTCTTATTTTTCTAGTTATGTCTCCTCCCATCCGGAGTTTTACTTCATATAATTTGTGGGGTACACTAACCCTGGTGTCGGAAGTTTCAACCTGAATGCATTCATTCAAGTCCACTGTCTCCAGATGATCCTTCGGGATCCTGCAAACTATGGTGACTTCTGCTGCGATGTCTAGCATTGTTCGAGCCCATGGCATGTCTGATTTTTATGCTTGCTACCTTCTGTTTAGGAAATTGAGCTTTTTTACTTTGGTGAACGGGTTCTTTGTCTGTGGACTTGATGGGTTCTTCCTTGTGTTCTGACCGTCCTCTTCTTTCCGATTTCTGCGAGGAAGTCTGAAAAGATCGAGAGGGACTTGTATCATTATCTTGATATCTGTCAGGTTTTTTCAAATTATCCCCATTCCTAGGGTATACCTTTTTTCAGAGGGCTCCCGTTGGGGAGACCTACCTCCCCGTTGGGGAGATCTTCCTCTGGACTGAGAACTTTTTTCTCTCGGAAGAGTCCGTTTAGTGTTTTCCCATTTCTTTTTAGGAGTAGTGATAATATTTTTATTAAATACCTTTTCAGGATTTTCTGTTAATTCAGGTTTTACTGATTTCCCACCCAAACTATCTCTTCCTAATTCTTCATAAGATTTTTCAATAATTCTAGCAAGCTCATAAGGTTGATCTGTTATATATGTTTCTTTTAACTTTTGGCGGATTGCCACAGATGCTGCTTCAGCTTTCATGTTAGCTAATAATATAGCTGAGACCTGTTTGAAATCTTTTAGTAATTTCATACCTAGATTTAAGGCCGGTTCTGGACCGTATTCATTTTGAATCTGCCTCAGAACGTCTGGTATTAACGCCATAGATGGTACACCATGTGTTTTTGTGTAGATTGAAGCAAAGACTGTACCCCAAGTGTCACAGTCCTCCACATGTGTTGCGATCCCCATTGGTAGACAGATTGTCAGAATTCTGTGTTTCTCATGAGGTGTACTATCAGGGAATACTGCCTCTATCTGAGTAATTTTTTGAGCTAACCAGAACGGAATTTGTTCCCTCTTTGCGGGTAATTTACCAATGACTGATTGTATAGTCTGTTGTGTTATTTTATTTGTGTGTTCCCCTGATGAGGGGTGTGCTGTGGAATTTTTTTAGCTGGTTGGACTGTTAAAGTCCGCATGACATATTGAACCAATTGTCTGTGTATTTTAATTAACTGTTTCAGCTGAGCTAACAGTCTGGACCTGTCATTCTGTTAATGTCAGGATGATGTGGTGTATAGTTCGCTAATACCGGCCATGTAGCTCCTGGTCTACCTAGTGGACCGAACCTGGTAATGTGATTTTGATGTTGTAGGGCGCCTTTAAACCAGAGCTGATGCTCCTGGTAAGTTAATGGAATATCAACGTCCTCGAAAGGAACGTATTCCGCTGGAGGTTCCTCTAATTTGTAGTAGTGGAACTCGTGTGTTACTGCATTTGCTGCAGGAAGCATAATCCATGAATAGAATACCTCTGTTTGCCGATATTCATGTGCCTCTATGACAAAAATGACATTACCACCTCTTAATGATACCCCATTTTCTATAAGTTTTATAGTTATGGTTTTTCTTACATTTGCCGGGATGACTATAGCATCCGGGTCATTGTCTTCGAGACTCATGTTATCTAACACCGCTTGAGCTGCTGCTCTAGCTCTCTCCCTTTCATCGTCACTCTCTGACATTTTGTCGACTGAAAGTTTTAGCAGAGCAAAGTTTCAAGGAAACAAAGATTAGGTGCACAATATTTTGGAACACTGTATCCTTCAACGTTGAATAAACCAAAAACTAATACATAGGATTTTCGTCCTACTCAATTTTGGCGGATATTATCGTTTTACCCACTCCAGACGTCTATTGGAGTATTTTACGGGAAAAAGGAGTCTGTGTGAAAAGCACGACTGAGTTACTCTAGTATCTAGCGTTAAATTATTGCCTTACCAAACGTTGGGCACCATGTAGTGTAGTTCCTATATTCCCAATACGCTCTGCGCATTTGAATAATATATACTGTCGTTTAGATGTTGGACTGAGGTCTACTAGGTCTCTACCAAATATATTAAACTTAATAGTGAGTACCAGCTAGCTCAGAGGTCACTAGAAACTTTCTCGAAGTCACAAGAAGGGATTCGTTTCTGACAACCGCATAAACATGACAACTTTGTTTCCCAAGAATAAGAAATCAAATCTCTAGAGTCGCGGAAACAATAGATAACTATTTTACTCAGTCAATCGTGCATGCTTCGTTTCACCAGAGATGCAGAGAAATAGAGAGACGGGCGTTTTCAATAAAAGTATTTATTGAACAGTCTTCTTTCTCAAGCATTGGAAATGAACTGCTGCAATTGTAATACTGGTTATAAAGTACAAGGCATATAATGCAAACAGTATTATTAAGTGGTACTGTAAAAGCATGATAAGGTTTCTAAGCCATAAAAGTGCACAAAATGTATAAAATACATACAGTAATAAATAATGACTAAAAGTACTCAACTGGTGCTTCTAAAATACACCTACCCCGGTGTACCTAACCTAAGTAAGTACTAGGGAGGAAGTAAGTGAGGAGTAGCCTAAGTTTAGTAGTTCTCTGCCAGGAATCTATTCCAAGAATTCTCTAAGAGGTCTAATCAGCTCCGTACCTTGGTTTTAGAATGAAGGAGGTCTTGTATCTCTCTCTCAGGACTCGATTTCCCAGATACCCGCAAGGGTAAGCCGGAAACACTGGAGCTGGATTTCTCGGCAAGAGAAAAGACAGCGTCTCTCTCAGTGCGTCAGCTGGAGGGTCGGCTTCCTTCAGCACTTGCTGCTGCAGGGCATCGGGCAAGTACATAGTCGATCTGCTCCAAACCACCGTGTGTTTGACTGGTCAAACCTGGGCATATTTATACTTTGAAGGTGCCGAGTTTGGCGCATGTTTGGACTTAATATCGTCACTCAAAGGCTAAATTCTTGGAAAACGCCAAGAGTTCTTGAAGAACTTAATATTCAAGCAGGGGGGAGTTCCTTGCTGCTGAAGGCGGGTTTTTCCAATAAATCGTTGTTAATTCTCGTACCTAGTGGAAGTAGCCATGCCGTATTTGGGCTGTATGGCTGAGACCAAATAGGGTAGTGATTTCTATGCCTATATAAGGATATGATAAAGTATACCTATATAAGGTCATGAATCGGGAAAATTACACTAGGGGCCTAGATTCGATTACAACACTCTAATTACACATTACAGATACAAGTGCACATCCAAAAAGACTGTTGTGAGGAGATCCCTTAGGGCCCATTTGTGAGTTTGATGGTGTGGCGGCGGGACCGCACGGCCAAACCCATGTGGAGACTGCCCGCCCTATTATGACTTTTTAAGTAATTGGTGGGCTTTTCCTTTGCCAGCCCCATGGCGGTGCATATAAAATAGGCCCTGCAATAGGAAGGTCAAAGGAAGTTCCAGCACGGCATGGACTGGAAAGTCCATTGTGTGCTTGAACGTCTGTGCTAGAACTTCTTTCCTCACCACCACTGTTTCATGGAGGAAAGACCTTCATGAAAACAGTGGCTGTGAAGAAAGTCGTAATATGCTTGGCGGGGCCACAGCGGTCCGGCCAAGCATATAGGTGCCTCTGGATCGCAGCACCACCGCAGTGGAAAGGTGATTCCCTGGTGGAGTCGGCAGTCTCAAGGCCGCACGACCACTAGGCTTGTAATGGGGCGATTGCAAGTCCGCCACTGCTGTGTCACCACTACGCCAGATTCGTATTAGGCCCCTAAGTGACAGTGCCATTTGTAAGGTGATATTGTGGTCCCTGATCCTCAACGGAGCAGCGGATCGGACTTCTGCTTCGTTTCACTGCTACACTTCCTCCTGTGCACTAGAGAGAGCATGTATTTTTGTAATAGGGGGCATGGTGTCAGTTTGCACTGAGCACATAGAATGCAGATGCGACCAGCACAACCAGGGCCATGTATGTGGTTGCAAAATACAGCCTCATTTTGTTAGTATTATGATGAAGGCCTTATGGTCCTGGTAGATTAACGCCATTTATATCTGCTCATCCTGAGTGTTTGCCAAAACACCCTCACTCTCATATCCTTTCTCAGTACCTATCTGAAGCTATCAGTTTGTTAGTCCAGATTCTATCCCAAAAAGAGCTGACCAATTTTCTGTTAGATATATATTTTCTATAGTTCTTTGGAGTTCAGTTTGATCGTAGTATAAATAAAATTTATGATAAGCATACCCAAGTACTTAATTGAGGTGTAACACACTGAATGCCTGTGAAACTAAGAGCTAGAAAAATATCAAATGTTGCTTTGGCTTCGTCCTCTGTGTTCCTGGCCCCCACCCACACATTCCGTGTCGCTTCCCCCATCTGCGTTTTCTTTAAAAAGGCTTTAGCCCTTATTTATTTATCCTAATTAACTGATCCAAATTGGATTAGTAAATAAAATAAAAAACACTCCTCAATCATTTTGTAGGTGCGTGCAAGTGTGGTGTGCATGCCTACAAAATGATTCCACCTCAACATTTATTGGCATCTTCATTCCCACAGAAAAAGGTTTTCTTTTCTGCCCTTGTGCAGTGTTTACAAATCCTCGAAGAGGGCGTTTATTTGATATTGAAGCAGGGAGGGATGTGGGCAGAGAGATAGAAAGCCTTTCTCCTACAGGTACTCGCAGTTTCTCATTTTTCACTTCCTACGTTTTCATGAACTCTGGTATGATGCATTGAACTGCAGCAATACGACCACTCTTTATAAAAGGCTTCTCCAACGAGTAGCTCGTGAGCTACTGGTAGCTCTCCACCTACCTGTAAGTAGCTCTCCTCTGTGCAGCCTAGTACACGAAGTTAGAAACTTTTGCTAGGTTGAATTAATATAAGCATACTAAAATTGAGTGCATATTTGACATGTTCAGAATTCATAAGCTGATGTTTGGAGAAAAATGGCTACATTTCTAAAATATATTTAAAGCTGATATTTGACTGATAAATAATGAGGCACAGGGCAGACTTTTTACAAAGTTATTACCTTGGTACCAGAGGCATTGCTGCTATGACTGTTATGTATTACCTTGTTGAGGAATTCAATACTGGAAAAGCCTTTTTTACATTACTGCTGGCAACCACATCCGAATCACTGGGGTGATGGTGATCGCTAGAAGTAATCTTGCATAAAGTGGGCACTCAATAATCTGGCCTGGTGTGGTCACTATTTCAACATTAATATTATCAGTAGCTCTCGATGAGTTTTATTGAACATAAGTTGATCCTCTTATGAAAAGGTAGAAACCTCCCTTTTTAAAAAAAACATTATTCACCTAACATAAAAGACGTTACAATTTGCAATAACTGTTATTTTTAGTGCATGCTTCATAAATCATTGTACTTACCTATGGAGGATAAAAGGCGGAGCTGCGCCGCTTAGGGTGTGATCGTCTAACAAATGCACTGAACCTATTCACAACTTTTGATCATCTCTTCTAACAACATATTAGCAGCTTATTGTCAGTATCAATCTGAATTGTGAACGCATCTGAAGCATTGGCTTCGTGTGTATGTTTATATTAAGCGCCTTGACTCTAAGCACTCATGGTATCATTGCAGTCTATGAGAACCGGGCTGATGAGGGATTGAGCGAGCTTCTGGTCTGGTACATTACATACAGCCGGATTCATGAAGCTAAATTGCGATCGCAATAGCTGCAAAAAAGCTATTGCGATCGCAATTCGATAAAAAGGTATTCAAGAAAAAAATTAGCGAGTTCGCTAAGATATAATTGCGAATTCGCAATAGAATTCGCAGAATCCCGGTAGTAGCCCGATAGCGAATCAGGAAATGCGAGAAACCACGGATTCTGCGAATAAATATGCGAAATCGCAAAAAAATCGCAATCGCTATTCAAGAAATATCGCAATTTGCGAATAATCCGAAAATCGCTTTTTGCGACGCGCAATTTAAAGAGAACCCAAACCAGGTGGTAACCATCAAAGTAAAAAATAAAATTGTTGAAAAACCGTTTCCCAATCAGCAACAGGTGCTGGCCTAACCAAACACACTTAAGGAGATGCAGCTGCAGCATTAGGACTCTCACAATGCCAGGACTCTGCATGGTGGTCAGGCGGCGAAGGCTACAGTTAGCTGCATGGAACAGACGTAGGATCCAGGAGAGGATATTCCGCCAGCGGGTCACCCTGCTGGGCCAAACCAGAGAGCAAATATACGCTAAGTACCGCCTGAATGGGCCAATGATCATCAAGCTAATCCAGGACCTGGACCCCCTGATGCAGCACCCAACATGGTGGACCAATGCCGTGCCCACACATGTCCAGGTATTGTGCAGCATGCACCTTCTGGCCTCCGGAAGCTTCCAGGGGATAGTTGCCGCTGCTGGGGGGATATCCCAGCCCACCATGTCCCGCTGCCTAAGGAGTTTCCTAGATGCAATGTTAGCCCAGCTACACCACCACATAACATTCCCCACCAGCCAACAGGACTTGGATGAGACCAAGCATCAATTCTACAATGTTGCGCAATTTCCACATGTGATAGGATGCATTGACTGTACCCACATCCACATCTGCCCACCAGCACAAACAGACTACATGTACCGCAACCGCAAGTCCTACCACTCCCTCAACATCCAGATGGTGTGCAATGCTAAGACATACATCACGGACATAGTGGCACAGTACCCGGGGAGCACACATGACTCCTTCATATTCCGGCACTGCGGCCTCCACACACGACTGGCCAGGGGAGACTTTGGTGAAGGACACCTACTTGGTAAGTACACTTGCCCCACAATGTTACACTGTGATGAAGTAGCTGCGCTGCACAGGCACTCACCCTCTGCTCCTCTCATTCAGGTGACAGTGGCTACGCTCTCCGTGAATACCTCCTCACCCCATACCTCAACCGTGCAACACCACAGCAACGGCGTTACAATGTAGCACACATACGCACAAGGAATTGCATTGAGAGGACATTTGGGCTACTGAAGAGCAGATTCCGCATACATCACAAGACTGGTGGGGCCATGTATTACAATCCTGATGTCTGCTGCCGCATTGTGGCTGAGTGTGCAATACTACACAACATTGCTACCAAGTGCCGGATTCCTGTAGAGATATCTGGCAGTGAGTCGGAAGGGGACGACCGGCCACCTGCACATGCGCGTCATGCACGCGGGGAACATCCTGCTGAAGGACACAGACGGCGCAACCACATCACAATGAACTGTTTCTAGTGCACCCACTCCCCTCACCCAACACTTCGCTAATGCATGACAATGGAAATAATGACAGGAGTCCGATGTTCAATGCTTGAATAAATATTATTGTTGATTGCACAATAATGAGGAATAATTGTTATGAATTACATGTGAGGAGTATTGCGCCATACTGCTCAATGTTTTAAACACGACATGCTTATGTCAGCAGCATGTCCCTGCCCATGGATTGAAATGTCATTGGCGCCTCCGGCGCGCGGCACCCAGTCGCCTCTCAGGCTCCTCCTCCGGCAGGGCACGTGATCCCGCACTGGGCCTGCTGCTGCGGCATAAAACACCGACCTGTGTCGCAGACAGGCTGCTGACACTCAATGTCCCCTCGCTTGTGTCATCCCCTCCAGCATTGGCTAGGCCAGTTGGTTGTAGAGCCTGGACAGCACTGGTCACCTGCTCAAGTACACGTGCCACGTCCTCGCAGCATTGTACCATCTGCAGCTGCATTGCCAGAGACCGACGGGACAGCTGGGAGGTGGTATTTCCTATCACGTAATTGGAACGCATGTAGGCCGAGAGGCGTGTGAGTAGCTGGCGGTGGCGGCAGCGGGTGATGTTGCGCTGGCTGATGATGGCCGCAGTGTTTGCCTCCATGGCAGTGGTCATCCGGTCAATTCGATCAGACACATTGGCAACATTCCTGCCTATGTTGTGCAGCTGCAGTTGTATAGCACCTTGGCGTTGTGCCTGCAATAGGTGCACGCGCAGCATGCGGCGCTCAATACTGAGCCCTGGCACACGCACATCCATCGCCCTGCTGCCGGTGCCTGGTGTACTCTGCTGCGGCTCCCTGACATGCCTGCTGTGCTGGCTGGGCACAGTGGGTGTGCGCTGTGTCGCAGGTCTAGCAGCACCTGATGTTGATGGTGCCACTGGAATGGGTCTTGCAGCTGGCAATGGTGCTGTGCCTGATGTAGCTGGTGTTGCTGGTGGTGGTATGCATGGTGTTACTGGTGCTTGGCCAGATGGAGCTGGTTGTGTGGATGTTTGCTCTTCCTCACCCTCTGGCTCCTCTGGTGCATCATCTATCTGCAGCCTCTCGCTGTCACTGCTGGTGTTATCTGCGCCACCTGTGATGGAAAGTGGACGTAGATTAATTGCATGTATCTTTGACATGTGCAGTTGCTACATGCATGCTGGCTACTATTCCCTGACTGGCTGTTGCATCGCGTACATTGGGACATGTCTGGCTGCATTGGAGTTTTTGTACATTGAGGGCAGACTACATGTCCCACAATGCAATAGGGCATGTTCTGATGTGCATGGGCTGCATGACTGGGGTTGATTATGGGAGGCTATAGGGTCATGGCCATTGTTAGGGGACAGGGTCGCAGTCGCATGGCACTTACCTTGGCTGTCTTGGGTGGGTCGGGATGAGTCCAGAGGGATAACACCACACGATCCTCCAAGGGGGTGTTGGGAGGGACTGTTGGCTCTCCCCTCCAGTTGCAAGGCTCTCACCCAGCCTCTCTGCCACCCTCTCCTTGGCACGACCTCGGAGGTCGTACCACCTCTTTTTGAGGTCGTCTATGGACCTCTGTGTTACTCCTACTGCATTCACTCTGGCGCGGATGCGCAGCCACAGTCGCCGTTTCTCGCCTCAGGCACCCTCCTGGAGTCCTTGCCGAAAAGTTTGTTGTGGTCTTGGCAGACTCCATCGATTAGATGCTCCAGCTCCAGCTCGGAGAATTTTATCTTGCGCTTGCGCCCGGTGTCACTGGGCCCTGCTGCTGCTTCCTGTGGCATAGCTGCAGTCTGCAATATCCAAAATATCCAAGTCTGGAGGTGTTTTGAGAGGAGCTCTGAGTGGTGCTGCTTCAATCTCTGCCTCAGTGTTCTCAATGGGGGAGGGAACTGCCTGCTTCCTGGTTGTGATGTCATCACTGTGCTCGAAATGCGACTTCCCGTTTTTGCGATCTCGCTATTAGCGAGATCGCAGTTTGCGATCTCGCTAATTGCGAGATCGCTATTCCTACACGGAAATGGACGGATTTAGCACTTTTTCCGCGATTTTGAACAATCGCTATCGCCTTTTGCGGCCGGTTGCGATTCGCTTTATTTTCTCGCAGTTTTTCATGAATCCCATTCTGCAAATTCTAAATTGCGATTCGGTATTAATCGCTATTTAGAATTCGCAGATTTCGGTTTTCATAAATCTGGCAGATAGCTCCTTACCTATCAAGGTCCTTGAAGGAGATTTTAGCAGCATGGGCTTCTCGATTATGAGCAGTGCTGGAGTTTAAAAAGATGTACTCTAGGAACGTATAAATGGGGGTCAACCTGTGACAGAAGAAAGGGGGTGGAGTCATGAGGGGAGGAGCTTGAAAGGCAGTCTCATACTAATTGTATACATTTATTTTAAAAAAATCTGTTGCAAAGAATTTGGCATCAAGGACAAGTATGACAGCAAATCTGTTCGAGCTTAAGAGGCTGCATTTTAAAATATTTTATAGGGTTAAGACACCTGCGAAAGCTATCCTTGTGTGCCCACCAATTTTGAGGGGATTATAATAGCAGTAAGATAACTCTGATCGGTAATGCAGTTGTGGGAGAGCTTTATGTTTTGTTCAATTTTAGTTTACACTCATGAAGTAGCATAGCAGGTTAATGTGCCTGCTGCAAAGCACATCATGTAACATGCAGGTCACAGGTTTGTCTTCTATGTCGATAGGTCAGTGCGCTACTGCTTTTGGCACCGAGATTACTTTGTTACTTCCAGTTCATAAGTTGCAAGCCTTTTAATATGGCGCAGAGAGCTATTTAGGGAGCTGCATGCAAAGTTTAAGTCCCAGGTTTAGTATCTTATTGTTATTGTTGTTACTGTTGTTGTTCTAAAATTGCAAAGAAAGGCTCCTCTGGGTATTAATAAAGTCTTTTTTGTAAAGACCACCCGAATCATTGTGTTACGTTTCATATCCTCACTTTGGGCCCGATTCACAGAATGAATTTAAGACTCAATCCTAGACTTACTACTATTTTGGTATTCACAGAATGCACTTACTACTTTTGGTATTCACCGAATGAACGTACTACTTTTGGTATTCACAGAAGTTAGGATTTTGTCCTAAATTTGTCTTAAGACAAACTTAAGACAGACTTCAGACAAACTTAAGACAAAATCCTAACTTCTGTGAATACCAAAAGTAGTAAGTTCATTCTGTGAATGCCAAAAGTAGAAAGTGCATTCTGTGAATACCAAAATAGTAGTAAGTTTAGGATTGAGTCTTAAGTTCATTCTGTGAATCGGGCCCTCCGTGTTTCTTCTGACTGCTCATTCTCAACATATCAAGTCTACAGGTAATGACCATATGTGATGGCTACACCTTATAACCCTCGTTTTCTTATGTAACACCTTCTGCCCATTGAATTACACATTTGTACGATTTACTGCATTTCTGTATGTGATGTAAAGCATGCTGACACCCTAAACTAGGAGGAGGAGCACTATGAATGAATGAATGAATAAATGAGGGGATTTGTAAAATGCACTGCTACTCCGTGGAGTGCCCTGACACTAAGTTCACTGTCAGGAAGACCAGCAAATGTACTACTTTGCTGCAGGACAGATCATGAATGACAGAACGGAGAGAAAGAGGAAGCCAATTCTAATACCCACCAGTCACAACCATTACACGGTGAAACCTCGGAATGGTGACTAATAAGGTAGATGACGAGTGCCAGGGTCTGGAGGGATGGCAATGCTTGGTTCTTCTAACCAAGTACTTGGTTCTCTGCTGGTAAAAAGCCAGATGTAAACCAGTAAGGGATTTAAAAAGACAGAATCCTCTGTTTTACTAGTAGCCAATGAAGCTATCGCAGATAGTGGTAAAAGTTCATCATCCACAGGACGTCTAGAATCAGGTGGACAGCAGCATTTTGAACCAGCCTCTTTCTTAGTCAGCTTCTCTGGGAGAACAAAATAGACGCTTTTGGCATAGTCCAGTCTTGAAGTAATCAGGGCATGAACCACTGTTTTGTTTTACATGTCTTCAGGGGGAGGAGATCCAAACATTTTTGGAGAGATCTAAAAAAGGGAAATGCTAGTGGTGGTGACAGAGGTAATTTGATTAGACAAAGACTAGCTAATTAAGTGGATCTCCGAGAGAGAGGTAGATCCCTCGGCCACCAATTTAACAGCCATTCCACTTCTAAAAGGCCGAACAGAAGAATCTCAGTTTTATCCATGTTGCATAACCAATAGCTCTCTATCAGCCAATGCAGAGTAGCAGATATTTGATTTGATTTCTTTGATTTTAAATTAGTAGTGTGACAATTACCCAAAGGCATCAAGGCACTGTAGACGACGGTCCAGAAAACCATGCCCTGCCTATAAATTTGTCATGAAAGAACTGTCAGGTCATGAGTGCTTTGCTGAGAAGCAACAACTGAGAGATAGCCCTCAAGCTTTGCAGGAGAGAGTTTCAAAGTCTGCTTGTCGCATTTGAGAATGCTATGTCACCTCATATCTTCATTTTGGTTCTATGCACCATGAGCAGATTTCGAGGCGCTGATTGCAGGTTTCTCCTTGGAGAGTGCCATTGGAACATTTCTTCAATTCTTGATGGACTAGGGAGAAAATGGGCATAATGCACTATGCAGAGTGCTTTAAACATGATGCACTTTCTGAGCGGGGAGCCAATGTAAGCCCTCCAGTCCCCTAGAAGCTGACTGGTGCCTCAGAATGTCAAGACTTAATCTGGCCAACGCATCTGTACCACTTGGAGTTTGTGCTGGGGACTCGTGTTTGGAGTCTAGGTGAAGAGAGTTACAATAATCCAGGCTGGACATAACCAGGGCTAGTGCAACTTGCTTACGTGATGACTTAGGGATAAGCAGGAAGATTTTCCTGAGCATCATTATGAGCGAGATGCAGGCCACCACAGTACGATTAGCCTGGGCATTAAGACTAATTTCAGTGTCTAAGAGGACGACAAGATTTTTAACCTTCTTCCCAGGGATGGGGCGGTACCTAATGTGTATAGGCACCAGCTGCTATTCCAGCTCGATGATCAGGCCCGGACTGGCCATAGCGGGCAGCGGGCAATCCCCCGGTGCGCCGCAAGGGTGGGGGCCGGTTTTGAGCCCCTGGGGGCTGATTTTGTTACAGGGCCGTTTTTGCAGCAGAGCTGCAAAATCGGACCTGCAACAAAATCAGCCGAAAACCGGCCCCAGCAAAGCACTTCCAACCCCCCGAGTTGGGGATGGGGGCGGGCGAGCACGCACTTTGCCAGGGCTGGTTTTGGTTCCCAGTCTGGCTGGGTCGATGATCCTGTGCCAAAAAGAAGCACCTCAGTATTTTCACCATTAAGTTTTAGAAGGTTTCATCCCATTCAGTCTGGCACTGCCGACATACATAGCGAGAAGTTTTCTGCAGTGGAGCATAAATTCTTGGGGACTAACACAATGATCTGTGTATCATCAGCATATGACAATACCTTCATCCTAAATGCCTGAATTATGGCTGCAAGGGGTGCCACTTGAAGATTAATGAGCTTAGGACTTAGCCAAGAGCCCTGCAGCACTCCACACGGCAAAGTGAAAACCTCTAAGTAGAATTGCTATAACTTCACCCTCTGTGAATGATCCTTAAGGAAAGAAGACATAAGGGCCAGGGCTTGATGTGTGATAACCAGGTCAATCAACAGCAGAGGAGAGATGGTATCAAATGCTGCTGTGAGATCAAGGAGTATCAATGCTATGCCCTGTCCTTCATCCACTAAGCGCCGGATAGTCTGTGGCTGAAATCAGAGCAGTTTCCGTTCCATGGTGTTTCCTCAATCCAAACTGAGAGTTCTCCAGCCAGACCTGCTGTTCTACAAATTCCATCAGGTGGACATTAAGGTGTTTCTCCAGAGTCTTTGCTGGACAGGGAAGCATTGAGATAGGGCAATACTTTTTACAGTCCTTACTTTCCAAGTTGGTTTTCTTTAGGAGGGGTCTAATGATTGCCTCCATTCATATAAGATCCGGGGAGAATTACTTGGTTCATTAACCGCATCGCTGCGGCGGTTATTTTTCCGCTGTGCGGCTTTTTTCGAAAAGCCGCGTTAGATGATGAGCTCAGCTCGTCATCCGCACACGACCACCGTGGCTAATGACGAGCTGAGCTCGTCATCAGCAGCGAAGGGGTTAAATTGGAGAGAGGTTGAGCTATAGTGCTAGCTGCCAGGTGGAGGATTGCTAGTGGACAGGTTAAAAGGGGTGACCCCCGATTTAGGGGCCTATTAGGATGGCGGACGGACCTGCGTCCGTCCCCCACCCCGAGGTGGAAGGACCGTCCGCAGGGGCAGTGGCAGTCCCTCCAGTGCAATTAGGATGTGACCGCCACCCTGGCGGTCACATCCTGTATCTTTAACCTTGCGGAGGGTGCTGCTTGATGTCAGTGATGTCAAATGAGATGTCATCAGTGATGTCATCAGTGATGTCATTTGAGATGTCATCAGTGATGTCACTGACCATGTCATGAATGATGTAATATGTGACATCATCAGCAGTGGAATGCGGGTGCGCCAAATATAGTTAGTTCAACTAACTATATAGGAGCAATTTCAATGGTTTTTTATATGTTAATTCCTAACTATATAAGGCCTGAAACCTATGATTTTTTCAGTGAAATATATATATATATATATATATATATATATATATATATATATATATATATATATATATATATAATTTTTTTTTTCTCTCTGAAAAAACAAAGGTTAAAGTGATGGTACAGTTTGGTATAGTGAAATATCTTACATTAAAAAAATCTCAGATATTCACTGAAAAAAACAATTATGGTGTTCGATTGAATGTAAGGTAAAATGTACCATTTTTAACTCAAGAGCCCGATGAAATGCACTAATCATGCTTAAATCAAGTAACTCTCACCTGCGCACTCACCATGCACAGTGATGTATTAATGATGTCATTTCAGATGTCATCAGTGATGTTCTCAACAATATCAATGTATTTTATAAGGTCATAAGCAGTGCATGGCAAGAGTGCAAGTTATAGGGATTTATTTTAACTATAACTGGTGAATTTCAGTTATTTTTATTGCTATTAACATTACATTTTAGCTCACATTTTAACCTAACTATAAAGTTACTTTAACCTTTGATTTTTTTCAGTGAATTTCTAGGTGTTTCTTTTTAATGTATGTTAATATGCTGTTACTATTCCCACCCACCACGAGTGACTAATCCCATAGGGCATCGCGTTCAGCCATGTGCGTGGCAGGGTTGACCAGACCTGCGTTCACTGTTGTCCTGTGGGCGGCAAACTACCCCCCACGCATTGCCTTCGGGTCAAGTCTTACACCCAACCACCCACAGGCGACTGTGTGGCATGCTTCCAAAACGTCAGGGATTTCTTTTATTAATTCTAGGCTGGCTTGGATGGAATTTTACCACTCTACAGCTGTAATACTGTGCCTGGAATGGTAATAGGCTTTTGTCATTTTACAGATCGACTAGTCCTATGCTTACAAATTTTGCTGTAGAAATAGAAAAAGACTTTGTCCCTTTCTATCTCAGTGTGGATGGCCCTGTGCTCATCCAGCTTAAAGACTTCGATAGAAAAGCAGACATTTGAGGTGAGCAAATTTAGAGTGTCACTGGTGTTGAGGGTGCCCTATACATGAGCTGCTTTCCACCTAAACTTGAGAACTACCTAGAGTTCTCTGCTTCTTGTTTAGTAAGAAAGTGAATTATTAGTTGGAGTGGATAAATATACACCAAAAGTCAACTCAATGTTTTAAGTAATTTATACCCACGCTGCACCCTTGGTAGCTATGCCACAGAGCAGATAGGCTTAACTTAAAGAAAATGTGGGAAGAATTTAAAATGGATAAAACTGATGAAAAGTCAAAGAAACACGACAATAAATATTAGACTTTAATTAAACAAAATATATATATATATTAAACCAAATGACACCAAAACAACAAAAATCTAATAAGGGGAGGCAGAGATATGAGTTGGTGAAGATTTAAGTGGAGAAAGAGCCAAAAACCACAAACACCAATGGTATTTAATGGTCATGGTAGTCCCGGACCTAGGCTCTATTTGAAGCCAACGGCAATGGAGCCTGGGTTAGAGTGAATTGGTTTGGGTGAATTTCTGGAAGTCAAAAAGTTCTAAAACGTTTTTAAGTCCCACTTCAGAAAGGAAGTTTGGCACTTTTTTTAAGAAAAACTTTGAGATTTATAACAAGTCCCAGCAAATGAGATTTTGTCACTTTTTGAGAGGAAAGATCCTCCCTGTCCTGGTTGCTGCTGAAACTATATTTTCCACTGTGGAACAGAAGGTCGGATAGCTGAACCAGGTTTGTCCCACTGGTACTCTGGAGATTTGGAGGTTGTTCAACGCAGATTAGAACTTGGTGTGTTTTTTTCTGCACTGAAGACCTCTGAGCAGAACAAGCTGACATTTTATCTGAAGCTATGGAACTGCCACTCGGATATTTTTTCCAGCAGGAACAGCTGATGCTCTGGAGCTCTGTGGGAAACGTTTTCATAAGATTCCAAATTTTCTTCTGCTGCCCAACAACCACAGGAATAAACTTCTAAGGCCTCCAGGAACTCAGAAGAAGGCACTTCTCAAGGGTCAGACAGATGCCAACAGAAAAGTCCAGCTCCAGTCCTGTGGCCACTGGTCCACTGGAATTCTTTATCTTCTGCTTTTTTATATTATAGAAGTCACCCAGGGAATCAATTTTATGATTCTTGTAGTTCTTTCCGTCATTCAATTTCAAATGGAAGAGGGTTCAACTACCTCAGGTATTTCTCACATGTCACAGTGTCCATGTGTCTCAGGTTCAGTCTGCCTGATACCCTTTCAGAAGTTCAACAATAATCTGGGAAGGATGCCTTGGGGGCAAACCTACCTACTTTTGCAGCTGTGCACCTTTTTTCCAGAATCCAAAATAGGGAAACCTTCTGCTCTTGTGCAGAGCATGTGTGCCTGCCCAGATTTGTGGCCAGATTATGAGCAGTTCCCTCCTTTGTGGCCACTCAAAATTGGTTCTGGATCTAGGGTTTTAGCTTTCCTCCTAATGAATTTGGTTCCAGTCTATGGGGACAAGTCTGTGGGTTTCCAGTTGTTACCTAACATTTATGTGTGACAAGGTAGGCCTTGTGAAGTTAATTAAGTTTCTGAGTCTGCCCCAACTGGTCTTCCTTTCAGCGCATGAAAACACCTCCCCATTCCCAGGCCATTGTTCCTGGTCTGTGAGCAGTTTTCACACCTCATTAAGATCAAGCACTTGATGGACAGCTGCTGGAGAGCTAAAGTAAAGTAGTTCCAAGGAGCTTCAGGTAGGAAAAGGGTAACTTTCTAAAACGTACATTTCTTAAATATTCATAACAAATTACATTTTTCATTAAATTTGACTTTTTAATAAATACTAAAAAGAGTGGTTGAATATTTTTCTAGCTTGTCCCAAACCTGAGATACAGAATGAATATATTTATCTGTAGCTTAGATATGTCATATGTCAGTCAGGGCCTACCTCTGTAAAAATAGCATTTGGGGGCTTGTCCCTGCAGGGACATGGGGATACTAGATTTCTGCATGTCCCATATTTTAATACAATGCACCATACTGTGTGGCCTACATAGGCTTGACTTATTATTTAGAAGGAAGGGTTTTCCCCTGTCAAAAGGAGTATTTTGACAGGTTGGCACTCCGTGGAGTGGCCGTGCGCTATAGAAGTATAAAAATAACATAACATAACATAACATAACATGGTGGGCTTTAAGCCCTGTTTTTATTGTCAAAATAATGAATGCAGTCCAATTAGGAGTTAGTCAATTTAACCATGTTTTATGGGGCCACTGCTTATGCACTGAAGCCTGTCCCAGTGCACTGAGTCAAAAACATCTTCTACAGATTCAATTAAGCACTTTTTGTAACAGGTATTTTAAGTCAGCTTTGAGGGGAGTGAGACTGAGATGGGGAATGGACCAGACCATGTACACATCAGGTTTGGTACAGGATTTAAGTTTGATGTGATGTTGATAATTAGTTAGTAACCCGTTAGTGAGTACCTCAGAAAACATATTACAGACTTTGCCTCATCAGAAGAAATTGTCTACCAAGAAAACTGGATTGCCTTAATTGGGTGTAATTTGATCCCTTCTAGGCAACATAGACTTTCCAACAGTAGATCTACCCATGAAAGATATTTTCATCTTTAGCAATATTGTTTTATTGTATAGATGCAATTTGAAGCTTTTATGATACATGCTGTCAAATAAAGCCATTTGAACTGAACTGAACTTTAGCATCCCCTTAAGGAAACTGAGGTTTCTTTGCTCCTCCACTCTGGTTTAATATACGTTTTTTTCAAATATATATCCATGTTACTGAACAACTGTTTGAAAACTTGACTATCAAGCAACGTAAAGGGGGAACATAAGTCAACAAGCATTAGCACATTTTGATTATTCAAATTAATCTCACAGCTAGGAAGACTGACTTGGAAAATAAGTGTCTTTTCTTCTTGGTGTAACAGTTCTACTAGATTAACACTCCTGTTTGTATTTTCTCTTCATGCTCTTGTGACGTGACCTCTCTTTCCACACGTGTGCCACAATTACTTGCTTGACAATTGGGATTGGTGGGTAGATGGTGCACGCCAGTAGCACGTGGTTTTATCTCTAAAATATATTGATTTGACGGAAGAATTATGTTTGGTGGTAATAGATGGTTCTTCCTTAACCACATTAGCCATTTCAGTAGAAATCTTCATTTTTTCCCATAGTCCGCCATATGTTCCACCCCCTTGGTGAATTTAATGGCCTATTTCAGGTCAGTGTTCTTGGTCAGTAATTTTTCCTGGTTGCGTTGTTTGTTAGTGCATCACATAATGGTCCAAAGCCACAAGAGAGTCGCCGAAATGTACGTGGCCATGTTTTTATTTTTACCCTGAAGGCTTCCAAAACAAATTTTGCCTCTCAAGCACATTCAACTTTTCATAAAAATGTGCAACCAGTGTCCCAAAGGTAATCTGATCTGCACCTCATTGAGCATCAGTACCTTCTCAAGCAGGTGTATGCTGGGCCTGTAAACTGCTGTAAACATTTCTCCATTCACAGGTTAGATTGTGCAAAAAAATATTTGTTGTTTGCGTACAGGGGACATTGTTTCACCCCTTATAGAAATCAAGTGCGACTCAAATGATTGTATCCATCATTTCCATGGGATGGTGGTTTCACTACCATCTCTGAGGAAGGGAGGAGGCTGCGGCATGCTGGCTGCAGCCATAACTATTGTATCAAAAACAGGTGTAAATCTTGAACGCTCAAAAGATCACCAGAAAAGGCAGGGGGCATATTTACAAGCCCCTGTCGCCACAGGAACGTAACTTTTAAAGACATTTCTGTGGCGATAAGGGCTTCACCTTATTTACAAGGCGGCGTTAAACCACTTACCGTGGCTTAGCGCCGCCTTGTAAATAAGGCAACCTTTCACGTTACACTTTCAAGGGACACCTTTCTCCACATAAACATCTTCCCCCCCAATGCAGGCACCCTTGCACTGTTGTGCAAGTGTGCCTGCGTTGGCGCTGGGCAGCTTAATTTAGCGCCAGCGCTAGGGGAAATGCAGAGTGCACCAATCTTTGTAAATACGTTTTCAGAATGGCGGGGCGTGGCGTTATCACGTTTTGCTTAACACCATGCTCCGTCATTTGGTTGTACATATGCCCCGCAGTTTGCAGAGGAAGGGTTATAATTGTAACATTTGAGCATCCAATCAATAAGAAGACAGAGAGAACAGAATGAAGAAGGAGGTGGAGATGGTGGTTCCAAGCATCCCTCCTAGAACAGGAGTGGCGTCGACTATATCAACGAGTTGAATGGAGTGATGCTGACAGGGAGCAGCAGTTAGAGAAGAACAGGTCCCACGAAGACAAAGAGGCAGACCTGGACACACTCTGTCAGCACAACCCAACCATAGACAGGGCCGCCGAAATGGCACCAGTGGTAGTGACCAAGCAGAGAAGAGGACTCAACATCAGGCGATGAGAGGCATATAGGAATAGGAAAGTGGCGCCGTGGTTTGCTATTCCTGAGCTCACCTCGGGTCCTTGACTGGAAAATTCAAGCCAGCGTGACAGGAATGCAGCGACGCCAGTCAGAATTCATCAGCAAAATTCCCCACTATAGCTGGTACGAGCAACAGGAAAGCTTCAGGGGGTGACGACTTCTGTGGTCTCCTGCACCACGCCAGTGTAAAATCAGGATTCAATTCTGTCCTAGTTGCAATGAAGTATTATATTAATCAAGTTATCACCAACTGCCAAAAAATTGACAGGATTGGCCGACAGGTTTATTCCAGAGCAATCCAGGATCCCAACATTCTATGGCACGTACCAACAGGTGAGGATTGGAGGGGAAGTAGGGAAGGAAAGTAAAGAAGGCAAAACAAATTGGAAGAGGGAAAAGCAGTTTCTAAAATGCTGATATGAACGTACATTATGACATTTATTGTAAAACTGTCATAAAAAAGGAGGCCTTGTTGGGGAGATACCAGAGACAAGCGCAGTGTTTTAAAAATATATTACATTGCACCTTCAAACATATCCCAAGCTGCCTAAGTTTGAAAAAAGCCAACGGCCAGCAGTATTGCACACCGGTGACTGCCAACTCTCCAGAATGCTTCAGTAGGATTCAGCTTGACTTGCGGTGCTCCATGAATCCCAACTAGAATCCCAAGTGGAGTCAACACGTAAACACCTACCTGTGTACTCAGAACTGTAGAGTGTCTAGACCATGATACCTATAGTACCAAAGTATCGCCGGCCTACTTCCGTACACGAGCTCCGTGCCACTGGTAATGACAATGCTACAGAGACAAACTCGCACTAAGTAAAAGGGGTAAATCAGTGATTGAAGATGGTGCAGAAATTCATTTTTCAGGCAGCAACCATCAATACTGCAGGGAACAAGGCTGGACACAGGCAAGAGGTCAAGGAAGAGGCTCTTGTTCCAGAAGTCCATGCTCCGCTGCAGCTTTGGACAGCAAGGCAAAGGCGAAGGAGGGGATTGCATCTTTATGATCACCCCTGTCCATATGGTGATAGGACCTGAGATAGGTGAGGTGCTCTCAAAAAAGCCAAATGCTCTTGGACGAGCTGGTCGAGCTTCCAAAGCAGCCAGGTCGCAGCAGACCCATCTATTTGCAGCAAAGCTAAGCGAGCTTGTCAAGAAAACCCAAATCGGACAATTCTGACCCTAAAGTTCTGAGTCCAAGTGGGCCAAGAATGGGCGAGGTTCATACAGAGCCCAATATAAGCTGGTACTGCGAGTTGTGGTATTTTCTGGGTGCGATAATTACTTCCTATTTAGAGTTTTCCGCTTGAAAAATTGTAAATTTCGTAAGAAGTTTCTTATTCCTACACTGGCTTCCGCATGTATCATATTATGGCATGTTTTCCCCAAATACACTTTGGTATGTTTGACCTACCAAACGTTATCGCCATAAACTTCCTAGGCGTCGTGTTCACAGCAAATTGCAGAATTTGGATCCCTAAGCTGGGATGAGATACCTCACCTGCTGCAGAGCTTTAGTCTCACCAAGAACAACTAATTTAGGACCTGACAAGGATGTGTGGACAAGGTTTCCGTAAGATGTGCCAAAGAGAATTCATCATCCACCTGGCTGGAAGGTGCACAAAGTCAGGACATTTTACAACAAGGAGTTAACCAGCAATAAACATTTCAGAGACTGGCTGGACTGTGACTATCAATCCCAAGTCTCTCGAGCCTAAAGAGCTTTGCCCTTCCTCAGCAGAGTCCACATCGATGTGGCGGTCTGTGAAACAACCCACACCAAATTGTGAGCTCGCTTATATGTGATTCACAGCACTTAAACTGTGCCAGTGATTGATGGTGGGTGGCACTGGCATTAGCTTCATGCAGCCGCGATGTTGAGCCACCTTTCTTGGTGTGCTGGTCTACCTTCAATTACTAAGCTGCCCGAACCAGCAGAGCAAGACCTTTTATTTTCACAAAGGTGCATGGAAATAGAATGACACCAATGCTGTGATCCTTCGTGGGTCAGTATATTAGATTATCTTCTATTTAAAAAAAATATCAATGGAATTAAAAGAAGGGCTGTTGCTGTCCCTACGCGATAGCCTGCTAATACCTGGCTGGGGCTGACTGCAAGAGCCAAATGGCAGCCAGGTGTCAGAGACAGTTAGGGCTAGGCCAGTGGCAGAAAGGCAAAGCCGGCCTCCCCTTCCTCTAATTAGGCCTCTCTTCCTGGCACCTTCGGCTGTGTGGGAGGTGTAGCATGCTGATTAGGCTGGACTCAGGCCATCTTATAAAAAGTCTTGGGGACAGCACCTATTTTGTTCAATTAATTAAGCATGGCTTGTTCCACTAAAATGGTCTGCCTCCATACTTTAGCCACTGGAATAAGCCTGGCTTGAGTCAGGGGTGGGCCTAAGTAGACCTAGTTGTGCAACAAACCCCTGTCATTGGTAAGGAGAGCAGACAATTGCTAAGCCTGTTAGGGCCCCAGAGTCATGTGGTGTATGTAACCTCATCATGACAGTCCAGGCATGTGATGGGATCTATCCAAGACCTCTGAAATGTGAGGTTTCTTCTGACTTCAAGGATTGCCTTTGTATATCTCACAGATATCCTCCGAAGGCAGGGCATCTAAGAAGACTTATATGGCTATTCTATGGAGACGTTGGTGAGTAGGAGAGCTTCTACTGGCCGGCATCTTGTGAAGGCTCTTCTATGGAGCCCAGGGTGAGGATGGGAGCTGCTGCTCACCCACTTCCTCTGAAGGCTTTTCTGCGGAGCCCTTGGTGAGGAGAGGAGCTGCTGGTGGCCTCCTTCTCCTGAAGGTTTTTAATGGAGCCCTTGGTGAGTAGGGGAGCTGGGGCTACCCGGCTTCTCCTGAAGGCTCGTCTATGGAGCCCTTGGTGAGGAGGGGAGGGGCTGGCGGCCTCCTTCTCCTCCTGAAAGCTCTTCTATGGAGCCCTTGGCGAGGAGGGGAGCTGCTGCTGGCCTGCTTTCTTCTCAAGATTCTTCTATGGAGATCTTGGTGATCAGGGGAGCTACTGCTGTCCTCCTTCTCCTGAAGGTTTTTTTTATGGAGCCCTTGGTGAAGAGGGGAGCTGCTGGTGGCCTCTTTCTCCTGAAGGTTTTTTATGGAACCCTTCGTGAGGAGGGGAGCTGCTTCTGGCCTGCTTCTTCTCAAGATTCTTTATATGGAGACCTTGGCAAGGAGGGGAGCTGCTGCCGGCCAGCTTTTCCTGAAGGCTCTTCTCTGGAGCCCTTGGTGAGGAGGGGAGCTGCTGCTGGCCTCCTTCTCCTGAAGTTTTTTTTATGGAGCCCTTGGTGAGGAGCGAAGCTGCTGCCGGCCTCCTTCTCCTGAAGTCTCCTCTATGGCATCCTAGTTGAAGAGGGGAGCTGCTGCCAGCCTGCTTCTCCTGAAGTCTCTTCTATGGGCTCCTAGTTGAAGAGGGGAGCTGCTGCCGGCCAGCTTCTTAGTGAAGGCTTTTCTATGGAGCCCTTGGTGAGGTGGGGAGTTGCTGCCAGCCTGCTTCTTTTGAAGTCCCTTCTATGGCATCCTAGTTGAAGAGGGGAGCTGCTTCCATCCTGCTTCTCCTGAGGTCTCTTCTATGGCGTCCTTGGTGAGGTGGGGAGCTGCTGCCGGTCTCCTTCCCCTGAAGTCTCTTCTATGGCATCCTAGTTGAAGAGGGGAGCTGCTTCCATCCTGCTTCTCCTGAGGTCTCTTCTATGGCGTCCTTGGTGAAGAGGGGCGCTGCTGCCGGCCTGCTTCTCCTGAAGGCTGAGGTCTTCTTGGTTTGCAGCCACTGTGCTTTAGTCATCCTGCCAAAACATTGGCTCATCCTACGCCAATCTGTGGGACAATTGGCACTACTTCCACTATCCCAGCTAGAGAAGCCACTACTGTACAGTCTGTCTCTCTAGCAGGCCTGATCCCGCAGAGACTGCTAAAGGCCTGTTCATAATGATTCCCTGCCAGCTCTATGCTGCTGAGTGCACTACAGAGACACTATAAAACATTCATCATGTTCAACACCACTAGTTTGGAAACTATGAAAGGGAAGACCACTTGGTTGAAAGGATGGTCCCCTACCTAGGTGACAGGGTGGCGAGAAGAACATTGGCCCTAAAGGCAACTGTTTACATTTGCCATACTTGAATTATTTACTTCCTGGGAACTCTAGAGTGTCCTCATCCCAGGTAAGAGTTATCTTGTTGGGGATGGCTATTCATTGCTCTGGACCGTGCACCTGCCACCAGATACTAAACTAAACACCTAGGCTTGCTGATCTCTAGGATCCAAAGACTATGTTTGTCAAAAAGAAGTTCAAAGTGTATCCTCCTGTTTTGACAACCTCGCCCAAGCTCTTTAGTCATCATCCACCAAGAGGTTTTGGTAGTGTGTTTTCAACTTCTACGTACCTTCTTCTATTACAGCATGGCCTCACCGGTCTGTCAGAACGTTAGAGCCAATTTCCTTCTTCCTTCAGTCCTGGATGGGTGTAGTTTTATAACCTTGTTGCACCCTACCCTTGACCAACCCTGCATTACTGCCAGATTCTGCTACAGTCTACAGTACTTACTTACACTCCACGCGATCAGTGTAAAGCGCTATAAGACAAAGGACTCTATCACTCACTGTACATTACCAAGAACACTCTTGGGAAGTTGAGGAGCCTTAGAAAATACCAAGGAACTGTACTTTAATTTCAGGTTCTGTTCAGGCAAATTATAGTATCTGTGTGTATATATTGTTTACAACTTACCCTGCTTATTCCAGAACCTGCTCCTCCTCCTGGATGTTACCAAAATAACAGTGTGTTGTAATTAAAACACTGCAGGAAGTATTATTTCCTGCATGTAATGTGGATTGCTTTGCAGATCCCGGTCAGAGCTGCTGCTTGCTTGCCCTTTTTTTTTAGCTCTCTAGCCGGTCAGTGTCTAAAATAGGGTATGAACATCGAGTCATTTCAGCTCCCCTTGTAGCATCTTATACATCGTATAATTCCATCAACAAACATGGATGCACTTCCCTCGCTAGATGGAACTATCCACTGAGGGTCCAGTTACCCAACAGATTATAGCCCCAACCTGCACATCATGCCAACACCCTAATAATCACTAGCATTTTACTCTCCCCTCATTTATAATTATTTTTTACTCCAGGGACACATTTAACCTTGTTTTTTACTTATCCCCACTCTGCCATCTGGCTCTGTCTTCCCTTCCCTCCGTCCCTTAACTCTTTTGCTGCTGTCTTGCCTCTCTGCCCCTCCATTTTGGCTTATTACTTAACGTTAAATTAAAACGTGAAAGCCCCATGACCTTAAACTATTTGATTACTGTAAGAAATTGGGCTTTGATTCGTGGGGAGGAGTGAAAACCCTTCTCAAGCAACAACCATAATCCTTGTCAGGGTGAACCACAAAGATCAGGCTCAGCTTAGAGGCAATGTGTAAAGTATTTATGGAGCACTTAAATAGTAATAAAGTGAAAACACAACACAAGAAAAATCCCACACCACTTTAGAAGAATAGAGTAAATGTAATAAATAATTTGAGACAAAACAACAGAAATCCAATAAGTACATATATGCAGTTTCAACGATTTAGGTTGGTATAGGACCTAAAAGCACAAAGCACCACCTGCGGTTGTGTGGTTGGTTAGAACGGTAGGAAGTCAAGTTCAGGCCAACTCCGATGGCCTGCGGGCCAGATACAGGGGTCATGATGGTCGCGTTGAAAAAGCTTCCTTCTCCAAGTCAAGTGCGAACAGTCCATTACGCGGTGGTGGAGGCGCAAGGAACAGGGAGACGAAGGAATACCATTTGTATGTTTATTGAACATTTTCAAATGCAGCTGCTTTCCATTCCAGGCTGGGGGGACGGCTTGGGATGAATGAGGACACGTGAGTAGGAGTACCAGTTATATAACGGTCTGTCTGAGAGGGTGATTGCGTGAGGAGTTTTTGTGTGAGAGTCAGAAAGAGGACATCGGCTACATTAAGAATGCAGGCTTAGGTTTCATATGGTAAAGTGGGCTTGATTTGAGTTGGTGATTGCGAGAAAAGTGTTTGGGAGAGTTAGAAAATAGGTTTATTAGAGATGATTATATTGTGTTTTTAGTGCTTTGAAGATTTTGGTCAGCATGTTAACAGGGGGGTGGGAGGAGAGTAAAGATTACAGTATTTTGTTATTTAAATTACACATTTATTTTATACAATTGGTATAGATGTTCTCGTTGTATTTTGCAGAAACCCCTGATGAAGAGGCTTGAAATGCATTGGGTTGCACAAACGGGGCCTACGTTGGTGTTTATTAAATTACACGTGCCATTGTTTAAAAGCCTGGAATGGAAAGTAGCTGCATTTGAAATTTTTCAATAAACATCCAAATGGTATTCCGTTGTCTCTGTGGCATTTATAAGTTAAAGATGGATGAATACAGTGATTACAAGGTCATGTTTTGGACAAAATATGGATTGAAGCAACATACTGGAAGGGAAAATGTCCTATTCAATGCAGTGCGCCAGTTTGGTGCATCCGTGACGCACTTTTGAGTCTTCATTTTGAAATAGTGACCGGAGACGGGCCACTAAAACTATGCACACGCAAATCTGAATATGCATTTACATGTGGATTACACGAAAGAGGAGTGCACTCTGATCTAGATACTTTTGTAACTTTCTAAAAGTGCCATTTTCAAAATTGTAATGTAAAATTCAAGTTTACTATTAAAGAAGGTTTTAAATTACAATTCATTTGAGTCCAAATATGACATTTCTATCTGTTCTCAATCAAATGTGAGCACATATTAAATGTAATAAGGTAACCCAATATTATCGTATGGGAGAGGTAGGCCTTATAGTAGTGAAAAAAGAATTTTAGATTGTTTCACTACCAGAAAAAGTAAGATTTAAAAATAAATGTCCTTCTTTTTAAATAAAATGCCCCCTGACCCATGTACTGTTTAGGTCTCACACAAAGAGTAACTTAAATGTGTTTGAAAGGAAGGTTGAGGCTTGCCAAAGGGTTCATTTTGCCAAGTTGAAATTGTAGTTTAAAACTGCATATACACTGCATTGGCAGGACTGAGACATGTTTTAAAAGCACTATAAATGGTTGGCACAATAAGTGCTGAAAGTCCACTAGTAGCATTTTATTTTCAGGTCTGAGGTACATGTAGTACCACTTTACTAGGGACTTATAAGGAAATTAAATGTACATATTTTATCATATTTAAAGGAGTGAGCACAGGCACTTTAGCACTGGTTAGCAGTGGTACAATGCACGAAGTCCTAAAGCCAACAAAAACGAATTTCAGCAAAACGGGAGGGAAAAAGCACAAAGTTAGGTAGAAAATCATCCTAACGACTGTTAAGTCTAACACTTACCCATATTTGCTCTCCATATTTTTGCACCAACGTCCAAGTCATTTCTTTTCTAACATTGTAGGTTGTTTAAATGCCTTTACGTTTTGATTTAGTTCCAGTCCTGAGGTGCTTTATCATGTCTGATTTCATCACTTTGGCTATTTGCCAAAATGACTTTTTACTCCACAACAGTCTTTTGACATTGTGAATTTGCCAATTCTTTAATCACCGGTTTCATAATTCTCTTATATAATATAATTTATTCTTCAGCATGTTTGTACAGTTGTGCATTGAAGGTGACAAGGAGGCCAGCAATAGTTCATGGAGATTTTAAAGATGATGGACGAGAGAATGGGAACTAATGGGATTTTAGACCTATTGGTTTCTTATCAGAGCCGAATGTATCCTTAAATTGGTAGAGGTAACAGTAATTGTGTCCAAGTGGGCTTGAAGTTGTCAAGGATAGGCAACCAAAAGTACGACAGCCATGAAGCTTACCATACCAAAACAAAACTTGACCCATTCCAGATGATATTCCTTGAGTGGCTGTTCCAGTTGTGAATACCTTTCCTCTGTCTAGGACCTTGAACTCCACACCTAACTCTCGCGCATGAGCTGCACTCAGTTCATCGAGCTCCTCTCATCCAGTTTGGTTGAAATGAACAATTTACATATTTGTAAGGAGGAGGGTGCCTTAAAGACAGCCTAGGAGTTACATCAAGAATATTTACAGTAAATGTAGACCTGTTTTCTGAGAACACACTGGAATCCCTTTAACAAATTTAAATAAATCGTTTTTTATGTTTTATTAAGTTTTATGATCTTTTGGTAAATTGAAAAAAACTGACGGAATTTCAATGTTATTTTCTAGTTTGTTATGGGTGCATTTAGAAATGAATTGGAGAGTACTCAGACCTGGTAAATTAATAATCTGTCAGATACATCATAAATTTACAGATGATGTTTCTCACTATTTCAGATTCTTCTAAAAATGCCCTAAGAATCGTATACTCCTCTGAATGTCGGTGCTTAGTCCATGCCAAAATGTTTTGCAGATAAAGCAATAGAAACAGTAGAGAGTGAGGAGTTTGTCCCAGGAAACAATAGTGTGGTCATCCCAGAAGTCTATGGTTAGTACAATGTCAGAAATTACCCTCTTGACCACAATCCCTCCCATTAGAATAATGTAAGTATTTAATTGTGGTTATCCCATGAATTGGGTGGAAAATGGTTAATATTTGTACACATGCACATCTGCGTTTCATTAGATGGGTAACTTGAAGATTTGTGAATGCCATTGGCACAGACTTAAATCAAGTCTGATCAGGACTCAGTTTTTTTAGGTACTTACTATCTTCGAAGTTTTGCCCAAAATGTCAAGGCAAATGTATGTCCCAGTTGTTGGGGTTATAAAAGATTTAGGGCCCGATTCACAGAACTAACTTGAGACAAAATCCTAAACTTACTACCATTTTCGTAAAAGCAAAAACCTTAATGCATCCCAACAAAGGGATTTGCATTCGCAAACGGCCGAAATTTGCGATTCGCACCGTTTGCAAATGCAAAAACCCTTGATGCATGTGCCCCTTAGCTTCTTACTGCTATTTTTTGAGTTTCCCTTCTCGACACAACGAAGGTAACACAGTGAAGCACATTGATGACTGGGTCTGCGCCAGGAATCTCTATTTGACCACATGGTCATCTGTTTGAATTCATAGATGTTCACTCAGCCTTTCATCCTTCCGAAGTCAGTCAAATGAGGACTTCTGAACTAGATCAAAATAAATATTTGTTATTGAGCACTAAGATGCACATTTTATAACACTGACAAGATGCCTAGCATAGCTTCTACACTGTATTTTATGGTTTGTGAAGTACCACTAGCAGAGATGATAGACCTGGCTTTAATGTGCTAAAGCATACAATCCCAGGTATCCTCAAATGCTGTTTCTTGCTATCTCATTCAATGGAATTCACTTCATCATTCAGCCTCAGAAGGATAAAAGCCTGAGTTGTCTTCTCGGGACCAACCGTAACAAAAACATTTCCAAGATGGCAGCTGGGCCGTCAGCACGGAGGCGCACATATGGGACCATCTTGGAAATATTTTATTATCATTCTTTACTATTTCAAGATGGTTAAAGCATTGCTTGCAAATGCACCAACTATCTTGGTAAAGTTATATTGAACTTTACCAAAGACAACACGTACTACCAAAGTCAATAGTTTTGCTGCTAATACCAGACCAATTTGTTTTGCAAAACAAACTGTTTCCGTGCAGCATTTAATAATTTGAAAAAAGTCGTATTTACTTACCTCCACTTAGAAAAGTGAACTATTTAAATGTGACGTGTTGCACTTTTAGTAAAAACTAACGAGAAGCTGCATTAGTCCTCTCTGGTGTATGCATGCAAATAAAAACCTGGCTCTTCCCACTCACAGACCTTTGGCACAGACCACAGCTTATGCTGAGCTGCCTGCTCGCCCCAAACTGAATGAAGCGGGTCTGCAATCCCCAGGCCCTTCGCCCAACGCTAACTCACCAACAGGTGTAATTACAGCCAGCACCCTTTCGAACATACAATCCGAGAAACCGAAAGCAGCCGAGGAATGGCTGTTCATCGCTGCCAGCCGGTCAGTATTACCGGCGCAGCAGGTAGCGAAACTGCCTCGGGTGCTGGGATTGGCGCCTGCTCTCGAGGCGGGCCGGGGCGCTGGCCTAGGCCTGGCTGGTCACTGTGCACGAGGTCCGGCAGGTGGCGAGAAGGCGCGTGGCAGGCGATGTAATTACACCAGGGCCCGAGGGCCGTCAATTGGTTATCGGCCAGGTGCGCAAACACCTCACATCTGCTGCGTGTTTTGAAAACGATATAAAATGTAACATTGCCCTACACCAGGGGTGGTTTTACATTTTATAACAACGTTTTCAAAGCACTAGAGTGCAGGTGTGACCCGCTGGCCCCAGAGGCTGGAAAATGAAGCGAGTGCACGAGTGGACACGTTGGCCTGCTGATTTTGTTCTCTGGACCTATACTGCAGCATTGCTAAAAAAAAGTCGTCCCACATAACAGAAGTCGTCCCCACCTTTCCAGCCTTCTCGGAAAAGCGCTTGCTGCCTGGCACTGCCAGTCCGGGCCTGGAATGAAGGCAAAATACAAGGCCACAGACAGCCGGGTCTTGCTGCCCTCTTTGTAACTTAAAGCTCCCTTGAGCAGCGGGCTGACGAGCCTGGGATCCCGCACCTACGCGCCGGAGTGGTACTATACCTGGCAGATATTGGCAGCCATCGGCGACCCCAGAACACTGCCTATCCCTGCTGACGAGGGTTGATAACCCGAAACACGTGTCCAGGGATGGCGAAGACAGCGAAGATAGCAAGATCGAAAGATGATGCATCGCGAACACTCTACTACAATGACCAGAGTCCTCAGGGGCAACTTCCGCCGGTGTGTGAGTAGTGTGCGACCCCACCCCTCTTTGTAACTTAAAGCTCCCTTGAGCAGCGGGCTGACAAGCCTGGGATCCCGCACCTACGCGCCGGAGTGGTACTATACCTGGCAGATATTGGCAGCCATCGGCGACCCCAGAACACTGCCTATCCCTGCTGACGAGGGTTGATAACCCGAAACACGTGTCCAGGGATGGCGAAGACAGCGAAGATAGCAAGATCGAAAGATGATGCATCGCGGACACTCTACTACAATGACCAGAGTCCTCAGGGGCAACTTCCGCCGGTGTGTGAGTAGTGTGCGACCCCACCCCTCTTTGTTTCTCGGAAAAGCGCTTGCTGCCTGGCACTGCCAGTCCGGGCCTGGAATGAAGGCAAAATACAAGGCCACAGACAGCCGGGTCTTGCTGCCACTGTCCCTAACGTTTATTTTGTACGACTCATACATTCTCAAAGAAGTTTTACACAATATCTACTTAACTAGTGAAACTCTAGGGAATCAGCACAAATTAGTAGCGTGCACAAAGGAATAACATGAGTACAGAGTCATTTTTCACCAAGTCCGCGAACGTTTATGATCCATATCTTGTGTAATCTAAAAAAGTCTATAGTCTGCGTGTTTAGACAGTGACACAACCGGTTCTCCAGTAATTTCACAGGTGTCGGTTTCCTTGTGCGGTGGCATTCAGGATGCAAATACAAAGGCGCGAGAAAAGCAGCTTCCCCTGGAAAACAAAGCCTTTGAAGCAGTGACGTGGCCAGTGTGTGACGGGCCCCAGTGCAAGGAAGTGAAATACTCTCAAATGTTCACTACCACATTTATGCTGATGATACCCAACTATACCTAAATATATCATCACCAGGTGATATCCACTCACTCAACACAACTCTGCAAAAAACCCACAATTGGCTGACCAGAAAAAAACCTCAAACTTAATGCGCTCAAAACCAAATTCCTCCTAATTACCCCTCCACAAGGACACGTCCACATTGAAGACTGGATGAAACCCTTAACAGCCTTTAACTGCAAACCACACATCATAGATTCCGCAAGATCTCTGGGAATAACAATCGACAAAATTCTCAACATGCAGGAACATATCAGTAAAGCCACCAGAGGAGAAAACTTTCATATGAACATTATTAGAAAACTATGGGCCCGATGTAGGTGGCAAATACCGGTCGGAAACGGCCGAATTCGGCCGTTTCCGAAAGGTATTTGGCATCTTGAGATGTAGGGGGCCAGATTTTACAGATTTTGTAAATTTACCGAAGCGGTAAATTTACAGAATCTGTAAAATACCGAACCGGTATTTTTACCGATTCGGTAATTCCCAGATGTAGGTGGGACTCTTCTGAGTCCCAAAGGCCCTACAAATTCGGTATTTTACCACCCAATCCAATTGGGTGTTTAAATACCGAATTCAGGTGTGCATGCACATGTGTGCATGCACACCTAGCCATGTGACAGACAGACATGCCCTTAGGGCATGTCTGTGTGCCACATGGCGCACATGCCTATTTTTGGGGTGCCAGAGGGTGTCAAAGTGACACCCCCTGCACCCTTGCAAAATTCGGTATTTACCGATTCTGTAATTACAGAATCGGTATTGCCCATTGATTCCTATGGGCTTTAAGGCCCATAGGAATCAATGGGCAATACAGATTCGGTATTTACAGATTCGGTAAATACCGAATCTTAACGATTCGGTATTTACAGAATCTGTAATACCTACATCTCCCCCCTTCATATTTACCGACTCTTAAATGCCGAATCGGTAAAATTCGGTATTTAAGAGTCGGTAAATATGAATTACCTACATCTGGCCCTTAAACCCTTCCTCCCCACCAATGACCTCAGATCAGCAGTGCAAGCTCTAGTGATACCCAGAATAGACTATGGGAATACAACGTTATGTGGTCTCCCAAGATCCGGACGGGCTCCACTAAGAGCCTTTCACAATGCGGCCGCAAGACTTATCATCGGCTCCAAAAAGAGCAACCACATCACCCCTGATCTAAAGGCACTGAACGGGCTCCCTTATGAGGCAAGAACACAACTTAGAATATCCTGTGTGGCACACAAAGCCTTGCACTTTAACACTCCAAGGTATCTAGCCGATAAAGTGGAACTATCAGGCGGTGGCAGAACGTCGAGAAGCACCAGCACCTGGCTATTGATACCGCAAAAAGTTCGAAAAAAGAAAACATACAACCATACCTTCTCTGGTCTAGCACCTAGAATCTGGAATGTCCTGCCGCCGGAAATCAGAATGAACTCTTCAAGCACTTCCTTCAAAAAAGAAGTCAAACTGCTTCTAATGAACCAATCGCTATCTGACCCCAACATTTGACTTAGCTCACCAAACAGGGCTTACTCAGGATTTTAAGAACGAATGGCTTACACATTCTTGAGTACCTCAGGCCCATTACTAATGTTTGACACCACTTATGCCTTTCCTACTATCTACTCTTATTTTAGTACCTAGTGTATCAAGCTATCTTTATGATGTAGGATTTGTAAAGCGCTCTGATACCCTTCCAGTTCACGGTAGTGAAAAATGAATGTAAGTGTTTTTCACTACTTCTGTTGCCTTATCAGAAAATGTTTACCTTGTATCATTCACTATGTTCAAATACGCAATCGTGCAGGGCACTTCAATGCTCTAATTGCAATGTTATATATGGTACCTGATATTAATATGTACTTGATGTATACTTGGTCTTTGCAAATGTGGATTGCCTCAGCAGCTTTAATAAAATGTTTTTAGAAAAAAGTGTTTTTCACTACAAGGACATGCAAAATTTAAAATTACATGTCCTACCTTTTAATGACCTCGCAACCTGCCCCATGACTACCAGGGGCCTACTTTAGGGCTGACTTATGTGTAGTAAAAGGGAAATTTAAGGCTTGGCAGGGGTCTTTTAATGGCAAGTCAACATGGAAGTTAAAACTGCATACACAGGCTCTGCAGTGGATGCATGAAACATGTTTAACGGGTTACGTGTGTGGGTGGCACAATCAGTGCTGCAGGCCCACTAGTAGCATTTAATTTACAGTCCCTGGATGTATGGTATATTCTGTACAAGGTACTTGCAAGTAAGTTAACCCCTTCGATGCTTGTGACGGAACCTTTCCGTCATCAGTCACGGTTGAGCTGTGCTGATGACAGAATGGTTCCGTCACAACCACACCCAGTTATGGAATGTCCAGCACACTGAAGAAATCGGGGCTGCACGGAATGTGTTAAATATACCAATTATGTATATACACCTGTGTTATCATGTTTAGGGGGAAAGCACATGCCCTTTACCACTGGTCAGCAGTGGTAAAGTGCTCTGAGTCCTAAGGTGAACAAAATGAATCAGCAAAAAGAGGAGGTAAGCAGGCAAAAAGTTTGGGGGAAGACCACCCTAAGACAGGAAGGTCTAATAGTATGGTATAGGATTCTGTGTGTCGGTTTGAGTATTAAAGTCAGTCGGATCCAGTTTGGAAACCCCTGGTTTAGCAGGGCACAGGAAGGAGAGCATGAATAGTTCCTCAAACACTGGACATTTATCGCCTGCATTCCTGTGGTTAGAGGGTGGAGAAACCCTTAATGCATCACAAAGTATGCAACACAATACAGAAACGTTTGCTGTCTAATCTATGAGAAGCATTATTGCAGATGGATGACAAGTGTGTAGAGAGCACTCAAACTGCATTATCTTGCAACAAAAATATAAGACGCCCTATGAGATAAGTGTTCAATAAGAATGTATTGGATGCTCACAAAAATGAGATGTACAGTGTTTGTGTGGAAGAGAGATGCTTACCAATTTAAAAGAGCCTGTTGTGCGAGATAAATATGCTAATCTCACAGAAGATAGTTATAGTGGGATATGCAGAATGAGGTGTGTGGGTAAAGCTCAGATATGGGATATTAGCGATGAACAACAGAAACGTAGGGCCTGATTACGATGTCTGGCTGACTTGTGTCCGCCTGACACCGTTATGATTTGAAACCGCCCAACCATAGGTCGGCAGTTCCGAATGCACAATTTGGATGCGACCGCCATATGCGCAAAAGCAAACATCCATTTTTCAATGGCAGCTTGTGCAGCGGACGGAAAAAGCCCACAGCACAAGCTGCCATAGAAAGATATGTTTTTAAACATCCCTTCACCGTGTGGCAGGCACCATGCGCTGCCTGCCACATGGTGCAGAGGTGTTTAGGGGGGCACCAGGCCCAATAGCGGAGGGACAGGGTGGAAGAGGCCATGCTAGAGGTCCCCAAATTCACTTTCTGACAGACTTTCCATTTCGGAAAGGCTGACATAGAAAGGCTGAGGAAAGGGTCATCATAATGCCGACGGTGAAGCTGAGGCTGGCCCGCCGTCATTATGATGGCTTTCGACATTTCAATGGGCTCTTAGAGCTCATCGGAGGCACAGCGAGCGGTCTCTCCGCCTGATACCTTCGCCGGCCGCATTGTAGTTCGGACTGGACTGTTCCCATGGGGCACAGGGTCAGAGCTGATTTGCATATCGCCATTGTCTAACCCAGGGTGGTGTGGAGTGCAAAAAAACGATGGATTTGGGCCCACATCTTTGGACTGGGGTGAATGTGTGACATTGATCCACATTCTGTCCATCACCTGTTTTGTTTGCAATTGCCGCCATAAGTGCGCTGGGGATGCTCAGACGTGGGTCCCAGGCACTCCACACCACTGGAGTCAAGCTAGCCGGGCTGATGAGAGGTGTTACCTCGAAACCGGTCCGGTCCTCGGATGCTTGATTCCGTTCTGGGAAGGACATGGCTTTTGTAGTTCGGACTGGACTGTTCCCATGGGGCACAGGGTCAGAGCTGATTTGCATATTGCCATTGTCTAACCCAGGGTGGTGTGGAGTGCAAAAAAACGATGGATTTGGGCCCAGATCTTTGGACTGGGGTGAATGTGTGACATTGATCCACATTCTGTCCATCACCTGTTTTGTTTGCAATTGCCGCCATAAGTGCGCTGGGGATGCTCAGACATGGGTCCCAGGCACTCCACACCACTGGAGTCAAGCTAGCCGAGCTGATGAGAGGTGTTTTTTTTTTTTTTTTTTATTATCCTCCTATTGCGGTTTATGCAGAAAGAAAGGTGTTTGGGAGTTTGACCGTATTTGGGCGATTATTCCAACATACTACCCCTAATCGTCTATCTATGGATACAAGGGGAGTTTCTTATTGTCTTAGCCCTTTTCAGTCTTTTTCCTTCCGTACACCTTTATCTTGCTCAATAATTCCTTTGTTTCTGGGACTATCAGGCCCTTGGGCTGTTAGGCAGACTTCACGTCATGCCTGGAATTATTGTTTCGCTTAATCATTGGAATCAAAAAAGAAAAAAAAAAAGAAAAAGAAAAAAAAGCCAAAGAACCTTCGAAACAAGGGGGAGTTCTAGTTTATCATCTGGAGATGATATAATTTTCCCAGATCTCCCAATACTTCATTCTTTTGGGTTGTTTCCCTCTTCTATCCAATCTGCTGGTTCTTATTACTGCATTTAGCCAATTTTCATGAGTTGGTGGAGCCGGTTTTATCCAGTTAATACAAATCTCTCTACGTGCTAACAAGATCATGATGAACAATAAATTTTCTTGCTGCTTACTTAACCTAATCAGATTTGGTTGAGTTGTACAATGGATCCCAAAAATAATTAAAAGAGTACTCACAGTTATAGGTGATGCCAGTACTGCAGTTAGTGTCTTACCAATCTCTTGCCAGTATTGTGTAAGTGCTGGACAGTCACCAAACATATGGATATCATCCACTTTTTCTTCGCCACATTTGCCGCATGATTTTACTGTCGAGCCTTTAAATTTTGATAGTCTTTTGGGTGTCCAATATGCTCTATGTATAGAGAAAAGATGGTTTCTTTTTAGGGCTGCAGGCTTTACACACTGCCAGCATTTCTCTACTGATTTTTTCCAAATTTGATTTAGATCTAGAGCTTCGTTTGGTAGATCTTTCCTCCATGTCTTTTCAGGTATAGTAAAATTTTCTTCGCCAGATTCGATTAGAGCCCAATACCATTTTGAGACCTCTTTCTTTAATACCATTTCTTTTGTCATTTCTGGTTCTAGATTATTCGGATCTGTTGCTCCTTTCGGAATGGTATTTGCCCAACTGCATAGCTGATAATATTTAAACTTCGAGATTTTTCGTTCTGTTATTGTTTGTAGATGTTCCCAGGATATTAATACATTTTCAACCAGGAGTTGACCCCATTTTTCAATTCCATATTGTCTGAGTGGGGTTGATAGTGAGTCCTTTAAGCATTCTGGGGTGCCTGGCGAGTTCCATATTGGAGCCATGCTACTGTAGTAGGGAATCTTTGTGGCGATTCTTATCTGATTCCAAAGCTTAACGGCGTTCTTCAAAACCTTCAGTTTTACTTTTTTGAAAAATTTTGGGTGACCAAATTTGTAGAGGAAATAATCTTCACCGTTTGTTAAATGTTGTAAGTAAATTGGATAGGCATGATGTACCTTTAACAAGACTCTTAAATTCTTAAATTGGAAGGATCTATAGTATTCGTATATGTCAGGGCTTGCTATTCCTCCTTGTTCCTTCTTTCTCCTGAGTTTATTCCATGAGATTCTTGTACTTTTTGCTGTCCAAATGAAGCTAGATATTTCTCCTTGTATCTTTTTTAAAGTTTCTTTTTTAAATTCTAACGGAATGTTATTAAAGAGATAAGTGAATTTGGGAATAATTGACATTTTTATTGCATTAGATTTGCCTAAAAAACTTAGCGGCAGACCTGACCAGATTTTAAGGAGTCTTCTCATTTCTTTCACCGTTGTGTTTAGGTTTGTTTCTGATAGTTTTCCAAGATCTTTTGTTATAGTGATGCCTAAATATTTTATTTGATCCTTTTGAAGAGGTAAATTTAAGTTAGTATTCCAGCTCATTGCCTCTGTCTTGTCGATGTTTATCAGATAACCTGAAACCTTGCCAAATTTGTTCATTACATCCTCTATCGCTAGTTTAGATGAGTTATAATTATCAGTAAACACCATAAGATCATCAGCGTAGAGGGCTACTTTCTTGGACCAATTTTGATATTTAAAAGGTGTTATGAGCGGATGATTTCTGAGAGTGCAGGCCAAGGGTTCAATATACAAATTAAAAAGTAGCGGAGACAAGGGGCAACCTTGCCTTGTGCCTCTCTGAATCTTAATATTATCCGTGAGGTTCCCGTTAATAGCTATCCTTGCTCTTGGGTTTGTATAGATTTCCTTTACCATGTGACTAAAGTTGCTCCCTAATTTGTTTTTTCTATGATTTTGTTTAAAAAGGCCCAGTTGACACGGTCAAAGGCTTTGGCAGCATCGTATGTGACAATCGTTAGAGGTATCTTTTCGCAGACAGCTACATCAATTGTTGCCACTAGTTCATGCGTAATTTCCTGGATTTGTCTACCCTTTATGAAACCCTTTTGATCTGGGTTAATTAATTTAACCATAACCTTTGATAATCTTTTAGCTATTACATTCATATACAGCTTATAGTCACAGTTAAGAAGTGATATTGGTCTGTACGATGCGCAACTCTTTGGATTTTTTCCTGGTTTTAGTAAGATGCAAATCGTCGCATCATTCCATGAGTCAGGTATCGTTTCGTGTCCCAGATAAGTCTTATTCATTATTTCTGTTAGATGTTCAATTAAGGTTTCTTTTAATGTGATATAAAATTCATTGGGCAGCGCATCTGGACCCGCAGCTTTTCCTCTCTTTAGACTACCTATGGCCATTCTTATTTCTTCTGGTGTTATTTCAGCGTTCAAGAAATTCACTTCTTCCTCTGTCAGGCTTGGAAGGAGAATATTCTCAAGATAGTTCTTGATGTCTTCATCTGTTGGATTTATATCTTCTTTATATATTGAAGTAAAAAATGTAGAAAATTCTTGCCTTATTGAAACATCATCTGAGCAGGTGGATGATTGGTCTTGGGTATAAATGCTTAGTATATTATTTCTAGTCTGATCAGATTTCATTTTCAAGGCTAGCATTTTCACGCAGCCTTCTCAGTATTCATGATTTGCTAATTTGCTGTTCTCCCATTTTCCTTTGACTATGTTCTCCAGGTAATCCGTCAAGTTCTCTTTTAAATTACGATGCTTCTCTTCTAAATTTTTCCTTGATTCTTGAGTTGTGTCACACTCAAGTTGTATTTCTACTTCTTTAATTTCCAGTTCCAACTTCTTAATATCCAGTTTTTTTTTATTTTGTGTTTGTGTGCTCCCAAACTAAGCAGTTTACCTCTTATTACCGCCTTATAAGCATCCCACATTACTCTTTTAGATGTTCCGACAGCATTATCTTCAAAGTAATGGAGAGATGTTGTTATGAGTTGCTCCACACTTTGTTCGTCTCTAAGGATTGATCGGTCAACTGTCCACCTGTTGGGCAGATGGGGTTGTGGAAGTGCTATGGTTAACTGTACCGCAGAGTGATCTGATAAGTGTGCAGGTAGGTGTTCAATACTTTTTACATTCGCTCTCAGAGATTTGTTCATTAGGAAGAAATCTATTCTGGATTTGTGTCCTAATTTCTTATTGTGATAGGTGTACGGATAAATTTTTACATCTTTTAGCTTCCACATGTCTTCCAGAATTAGGTCTTTTTTGTAGATCCCTAGCCATTCCCTCATTTTTGGTAGATTCCATTGTTTTGTTGGAGGCATTCTGTCAGTTTTAGGATCCTCTATAATATTAAAATCTCCTCCCATGACGATCGGAGTTGGAAATGTTAAAAGCTCAGAGTACAGTTTTTTAAGAGGCGCTGGATCATCCCTGTTTGGTCCATAATATCCCACAATTGTGAGGATGCGGTCCTCAATTCTAACTTTAGCGATTGCCCATCTGCCATTACTATCTACTTCTTTAAATTCTATTTTGGCATTCAGGGATTTTTTTATGATAATTGCCACCCCCTTTATATTGCACTCTTGTGTTGTATGTACACTTGCTCCAATTCAATGAAGGTTTTTTTACCAATTGAGTCCACTCTGCATTCATTAGATGTGTTTCTTGAAGAATAATAATTTCACTATCTATTTCTTTCAGGTATTCCACAATCCTTCTTCTTCTTGAGGGGGTTCTAAGCCCATTAACATTCCATGTTAGAATTTTTATTGATTTTTCTTTTGTCATCTTAAGTTGTTGTTTCGATAGAGGCAGCCATTAACTCCCACACTATTCCTTTTGTATTCCAACTTTGAGGATTTTTTTTTCTTTTTTTCCCTACCTTGCTCCCCACCCGTGTGTATTTACAAAATTGCATTTTTGTGTTTGAGTGTTACTTGAGATTCCCTCCCTGGGGAAGCCTCCCTTTTTCTTCTTTCAGGTGTTATTTCACCCGATTTTGTGCTCCGATTCTCCAGGTATTTTATTCTTTTGTTCTGTTTTACGTCAATGCTTCTCAGTATATATTCAACTGCTGATGTTCTGTCCCGTTATATGTTCATACATATATGTATGTATATGTATATATATTTTTGTATTTTCCCAGTTTCCTGATTTCTGCTTACACTTTTTAGTAAAAGAGTTTATTCCTCCTGGTACTTCATTACCTGCATTATTCCTTGTTTAGTTTATCGATCTCGATTTGGTCTTTTATTAGCTGAATAAGGTTTTCTACCTCTCTTGGCTCCCTTAAGTTATGCATTTTATTTCACCACATTATTCTTAACACCTTGGCTGCTAGGTGTTTTCCCCCTCCTGTGCTGGAAATTGCTTTTTTACTTTATTTATGACGAGCTCAGCTCGTCATCAGCACAGCTCAACTGTGCATCATGACGAGCTGAGCTCGTCATGAGCATCGAAAGGGTTAAGGAAGCAGGGAATTTCAGTTGTACACTTGCTCCCAGAGCTTTCAGTTCCTGCATATGTTGTCCTAGCTCCCATTGCCTGTCTTGTGTGGCTTTGCAGATATCTGATCGTATACGGAATGACCAATTGTCTTTATTAAAATTCCCAATTTTTAGACCCTCACTCAGATTTTTTTCCTTCAGAGAATAGGTTCTGAAATGTATCAAGATTTTTCTCGGAGTTTTCCTCTCCTTACTTTTTCTGTATGGGTCTCTGTGGACTCGTTGAATATCTGCGGCCAAGTCACAATCCTTCATCCAGGGAAGAAATTCTTCTAGGAGAGTAAGAACATAAGCCTTAATATCAGATCCCTCTAAATTTTCAGGGACATTCAGCACTCTGATATTATTCCTTCTTCCTTGGTTTTCCAAAGATTCTAGTTTCTCCTTGATGACTTTCTCGCTGTCTTTTAGATGTCTTATTTCTCTTTGGTTTGTGTCTATTTTTTTGCTTAGGGAGCCAAGCTCATTTGCGACCGCTGTAACTCTGACCCCTAAATCATTTAGTTTCTGGTCTAGACTTTCAACGACTTCTTGTATTTTATTCTGGTTTCCTTCTGAGATTGAGAATTTTTCTCTCATTTCCCCCATTATTTTGTTCATCATTTTATCCATGCACACCTCCAGGATTATTTCTGTCTTATTTTTAGCCATATACTCCTGATGTTCTTGTTCTGGTTCGTCCTCTTGAGTCTCTTGGTCGATTTCTTGATCAATTTCTATTTCCACTTGTGGTGTCACCATAGTGCTTGCTTGTGCTTGTAGTAGATGTATTGGGTCAGGTGACTGATTTGGTGATATTGATTGTGTCGGGGGGGAAAGTCACACTTGTGTTTTGAGTTGGGGACGACTGCATATCTGCTCTCACCGGTGCCTCCTTGTCAGCAAACTCCACTACTTCTTCTTCGGAAGTTGGATTGACACACTGATTGTCTAATACAGGTACTGGTATTGGTATTGGTACTGGCAAGGATGTTATATCGTGACCCCCTCCTCTTACTTGCACCACTTGTTGTACCTTGAAGTATGATCTTAGGGATGGTGTAATCTTGATTTTCTGATCTTTGCTTTTCTTAGACCCTCTACTTTTTATGTTCTCTGTTAATTCCTCTAAACGTGGGGGGTGTTTCACGTTTTTCTTTGTGCTTCTCGGGGTCATGCACCTTTTTGTAGGCTGTAAAAGGCTCTGCTTTCCTAAATTTTGATTCCTGAGGCAGTATGCTGACTTTGCTCCTCCCTCTTCTGATCTCTCTAGCGCAGAAAACACGGCTCCTGCTACTTGTATCTTCTTTGATCTAGATCTAGTAGAATAAGGGAAATGTGGAGGACCTTTTTCCTTTTTGTTTTTGATACATTTTTCTTTTCCCAGCTGTGAAGTAATGTGTTTTTTATCAGCTTCCCCTGAATTTTGTGATGTCAGATCTTTTTTGTTTTGAATTTCTAATTCATCTATCACAATCTCTGCCTCTGCCTCATTTCCACTCTGTTGCGTATTATATATGTGTCCCCCTTCTCCCAATATTTCCTTAGAGGAGAGACTTTCACTTCTCCTCTCATTCATCCAGCAAGAAATTTTCGGCGAATTTTTCTTTATAAAGCTCTCACAATGTCTCTCTTCACACTTTTTTCCTAGTGAACTCAGTCGAGTTTTAAGCAAATTAGGCAGATTAGGGCTCCCCTCTCTTTTCAAAACCCCTGTACTGGAGACCTCGTTACTGCTGCCTTGTGGGGCTCTCACTGGAGCTTTCGTGCCTGCACCCGCCCCATCTACACAAGCACACACAGCAGTATTGCAGTCTCTGCTGCTCTTACCCCGAAAGAAGAAATTAATCTCGCCGAGTCTCTTCCTGCAATTCCGGGCAGCGTCTCTCGCTCTCCCCCACAGCCCGTCACCGCTTGATGAGGTTACTGCCGGATCCAGGCTTCGCCTCACACCCTCCGCGACCCATCCCGTCATGCACGCCTTTTCAGCCAGTCCAAAAAAACAGGATATCCGCAAGTTGGTGTGAGTTTTGAAGAAATGCTGCCGACGATGCCGCAGGTGCAGGCGCTGCCGTTCTCCGGGTGCACAGTTCCGATCAGCTCCGGTCAGGTATTCAGGCTCTGTCTGCTGTCTACCGGGGAGGACTTTCCCTTTTTTTGTGATGCTGTTTTCAATGGCAGTTTGGTGTCTGGTTAAGTCCTTGAGGCTATTCCCTTAAAGCTCCGCAGTTTCTCATCATTTTTTAACTGGTTCCACCTCGAGAAGCACTTTTAGACTTGTATTGCCCTGGAGTCTTGTCGGAGCTCACGACCGAGCGTCTCAGCCGGCCGCCATCTTCCCCCCGTTTTTGCGCTGATGAGAGGTGTTACCTCGAAACCGGTCCGGTCCTTGGATGCTTGATTCCGTTCTGGGAAGGACATGGCTTTTGTAGTTCGGACTGGACTGTTCCCATGGGGCACAGGGTCAGAGCTGATTTGCATATCGCCATTGTCTAACCCAGGGTGTTGTGGAGTGCAAAAAAACGATGGATTTGGGCCCAGATCTTTGGACTGGGGTGAATGTGTGACATTGATCCACATTCTGTCCATCACCTGTTTTGTTTGCAATTGCCGCCATAAGTGCGCTGGGGATGCTCAGACGTGGGTCCCAGGCACTCCACACCACTGGAGTCAAGCTAGCCGGGCTGATGAGAGGTGTTACCTCAAAACCGGTCCGGTCCTCGGATGCTTGATTCCGTTCTGGGAAGGACATGGCTTTTGTAGTTCGGACTGGACTGTTCCCATGGGGCACAGGGTCAGAGCTGATTTGCATATCGCCATTGTCTAACCCAGGGTGGTGTGGAGTGCAAAAAAACGATGGATTTGGGCCCAGATCTTTGGACTGGGGTGAATGTGTGACATTGATCCACATTCTGTCCATCACCTGTTTTGTTTGCAATTGCCGCCATAAGTGCGCTGGGGATGCTCAGACGTGGGTCCCAGGTACTCCACACCACTGGAGTCAAGCTAGCCGGGCTGATGAGAGGTGTTACCTCGAAACCGGTCCAGTCCTCGGATGCTTGATTCCGTTCTGGGAAGGACATGGCTTTTGTAGTTCGGACTGGACTGTTCCCATGGGGCACAGGGTCAGAGCTGATTTGTATATCGCCATTGTCTAACCCAGGGTTGTGTGGAGTGCAAAAAAATGATGGATTTGGGCCCAGATCTTTGGACTGGGGTGAATGTGTGACATTGATCCACATTCTGTCCATCACCTGTTTTGTTTGCAATTGCCGCCATAAGTGCGCTGGGGATGCTCAGACGTGGGTCCCAGGCACTCCACACCACTGGAGTCAAGCTAGCCGGGTCGATGAGAGGTGTTACCGCGAAACCGGTCCGGTCCTCGGATGCTTGATTCCGTTCTGGGAAGGACATGGCTTTTGTAGTTCGGACTGGACTGTTCCCATGGGGCACAGGGTCAGAGCTGATTTGTATATTGCCATTGTCTAACCCAGGGTGGTGTGGAGTGCAAAAAAACGATGGATTTGGGCCCAGATCTTTGGACTGGGGTGAATGTGTGACATTGATCCACATTCTGTCCATCACCTGTTTTGTTTGCAATTGCCGCCATAAGTGCACTGGGGATGCTCAGACGTGGGTCCCAGGCACTCCACACCACTGGAGTCAAGCTAGCCGGGCTGATGAGAGGTGTTACCTCGAAACCGGTCCGGTCCTCGGATGCTTGATTCCGTTCTGGGAAGGACATGACTTTTCTAGTTTGGACTGGACTGTTCCCATGGGGCACAGGGTCAGAGATGATTTGTATATCGTCATTGTCTAACCCAGGGTGGTGTGGAGTGCAAAAAAATGATGGATTTGGGCCCAGATCTTTGGACTGGGGTGAATGTGTGACATTGATCCACATTCTGTCCATCACCTGTTTTGTTTGCAATTGCCGCCATAAGTGCGCTGGGGATGCTCAGACCTGGGTCCCAGGCACTCCACACCACTGGAGTCAAGCTAGCCGGGCTGATGAGAGGTGTTACCGCGAAACCGGTCCGGTCCTCGGATGCTTGATTCCGTTCTGGGAAGGACATGGCTTTTGTAGTTCGGACTGGACTGTTCCCATGGGGCACAGGGTCAGAGCTGATTTGCATATTGCCATTGTCTAACCCAGGGTGGTGTGGAGTGCAAAAAAACGATGGATTTGGGCCCAGATCTTTGGACTGGGGTGAATGTGTGACATTGATCCACATTCTGTCCATCACCTGTTTTGTTTGCAATTGCCGCCATAAGTGCGCTGGGGATGCTCAGACGTGGGTCCCAGGCACTCCACACCACTGGAGTCAAGCTAGCCGGGCTGATGAGAGGTGTTACCTCGAAACCGGTCCGATCCTCGGATGCTTGATTCCGTTTTGGGAAGGACATGGCTTTTGTAGTTCGGACTGGACTGTTCCCATGGGGCACAGGGTCAGAGCTGATTTGCATATCGCCATTGTCTAACCCAGGGTGGTGTGGAGTGCAAAAAAACGATGGATTTTGGCCCAGATCTTTGGACTGGGGTGAATGTGTGACATTGATCCACATTCTGTCCATCACCTGTTTTGTTTGCAATTGCCGCCATAAGTGCGCTGGGGATGCTCAGACGTGGGTCCCAGGCACTCCACACCACTGGAGTCAAGCTAGCCGGGCTGATGAGAGGTGTTACCTCGAAACCGGTCCGGTCCTCGGATGCTTGATTCCGTTCTGGGAAGGACATGGCTTTTGTAGTTCGGACTGGACTGTTCCCATGGGGCACAGGGTCAGAGCTGATTTGCATATCGCCATTGTCTAACCCAGGGTGGTGTGGAGTGCAAAAAAACGATGGATTTGGGCCCAGATCTTTGGACTGGGGTGAATGTGTGACATTGATCCACATTCTGTCCATCACCTGTTTTGTTTGCAATTGCCCCCATAAGTGCACTGGGGATGCTCAGACGTGGGTCCCAGGCACTCCACACCACTGGAGTCAAGCTAGCCGGGCTGATGAGAGGTGTTACCTCGAAACCGGTCCGGTCCTCGGATGCTTGATTCCGTTCTGGGAAGGACATGACTTTTCTAGTTCGGACTGGACTGTTCCCATGGGGCACAGGGACAGAGCTGATTTGTATATCGCCATTGTCTAACCCAGGGTGGTGTGGAGTGCAAAAAAATGATGGATTTGGGCCCAGATCTTTGGACTGGGGTGAATGTGTGACATTGATCCACATTCTGTCCATCACCTGTTTTGTTTGCAATTGCCGCCATAAGTGCGCTGGGGATGCTCAGACGTGGGTCCCAGGCACTCCACACCACTGGAGTCAAGCTAGCTGGGCTGATGAGAGGTGTTACCTCGAAACCGGTCCGGTCCTCGGATGCTTGATTCCGTTCTGGGAAGGACATGGCTTTTGTAGTTTGGACTGGACTGTTCCCATGGGGCACAGGGTCAGAGCTGATTTGCATATCGCCATTGTCTAACCCAGGGTGGTGTGGAGTGCAAAAAAACGATGGATTTGGGCCCAGATCTTTGGACTGGGGTGAATGTGTGACATTGATCCACATTCTGTCCATCACCTGTTTTGTTTGCAATTGCCGCCATAAGTGCGCTGGGGATGCTCAGACGTGGGTCCCAGGCACTCCACACCACTGGAGTCAAGCTAGCCGGGCTGATGAGAGGTGTTACCTCGAAACCGGTCCGGTCCTCGGATGCTTGATTCCGTTCTGGGAAGGACATGGCTTTTGTAGTTCGGACTGGACTGTTCCCATGGGGCACAGGGTCAGAGCTGATTTGCATATCGCCATTGTCTAACCCAGTGTGGTGTGGAGTGCAAAAAAACGATGGATTTGGGCCCAGATCTTTGGACTGGGGTGAATGTGTGACATTGATCCACATTCTGTCCATCACCTGTTTTGTTTGCAACTGCCGCCATAAGTGCGCTGGGGATGCTCAGACGTGGGTCCCAGGCACTCCACACCACTGGAGTCAAGCTAGCCGGGCTGATGAGAGGTGTTACCTCGAAACCGGTCCGGTCCTCGGATGCTTGATTCCGTTCTGGGAAGGACATGGCTTTTGTAGTTCGGACTGGACTGTTCCCATGGGGCACAGGGTCAGAGCTGATTTGCATATCGCCATTGTCTAACCCAGGGTGGTGTGGAATGCAAAAAAACGATGGATTTGGGCCCAGATCTTTGGACTGGGGTGAATGTGTGACATTGATCCACATTCTGTCCATCACCTGTTTTGTTTGCAATTGCCGCCATAAGTGCACTGGGGATGCTCAGACGTGGGTCCCAGGCACTCCACACCACTGGAGTCAAGCTAGCCGGGCTGATGAGAGGTGTTACCTCGAAACCGGTCCGGTCCTCGGATGCTTGATTCCGTTCTGGGAAGGACATGGCTTTTGTAGTTCGGACTGGACTGTTCCCATGGGGCACAGGGTCAGAGCTGATTTGCATATCGCCATTGTCTAACCCAGGGTGGTGTGGAGTGCAAAAAAACGATGGATTTGGGCCCAGATCTTTGGACTGGGGTGAATGTGTGACATTGATCCACATTCTGTCCATCACCTGTTTTGTTTGCAATTGCCGCCATAAGTGCGCTGGGGATGCTCAGACGTGGTTCCCAGGCACTCCACACCACTGGAGTCAAGCTAGCCGGGCTGATGAGAGGTGTTACCTCGAAACCGGTTCGGTCCTCGGATGCTTGATTCCGTTCTGGGAAGGACGTGGCTTTTGTAGTTCGGACTGGACTGTTCCCATGGGGCACAGGGTCAGAGCTGATTTGCATATCGCCATTGTCTAACCTATGGTGGTGTGGAGTGCAAAAAAACGATGGATTTGGGCCCAGATCTTTGGACTGGGGTGAATGTGTGACATTGATCCACATTCTGTCCATCACCTGTTTTGTTTGCAATTGCCGCCATAAGTGCACTGGGGATGCTCAGACGTGGGTCCCAGGCACTCCACACCACTGGAGTCAAGCTAGCCGGGCTGATGAGAGGTGTTACCTCGAAACCGGTCCGGTCCTCGGATGCTTGATTCCGTTCTGGGAAGGACATGACTTTTCTAGTTCGGACTGGACTGTTCCCATGGGGCACAGGGTCAGAGCTGATTTGTATATCGCCATTGTCTAACCCAGGGTGGTGTGGAGTGCAAAAAAATGATGGATTTGGGCCCAGATCTTTGGACTGGGGTGAATGTGTGACATTGATCCACATTCTGTCCATCACCTGTTTTGTTTGCAATTGCCGCCATAAGTGCGCTGGGGATGCTCAGACGTGGGTCCCAGGCACTCCACACCACTGGAGTCAAGCTAGCCGGGCTGTCGAGAGGTGTTACCGCGAAACCGGTCCGGTCCTCGGATGCTTGATTCCGTTCTGGGAAGGACATGGCTTTTGTAGTTCGGGCTGGACTGTTCCCATGGGGCACAGGGTCAGAGCTGATTTGCATATTGCCATTGTCTAACCCAGGGTGGTGTGGAGTGCAAAAAAACGATGGATTTGGGCCCAGATCTTTGGACTGGGGTGAATGTGTGACATTGATCCACATTCTGTCCATCACCTGTTTTGTTTGCAATTGCCGCCATAAGTGCGCTGGGGATGCTCAGACGTGGGTCCCAGGCACTCCACACCACTGGAGTCAAGCTAGCCGGGCTGATGAGAGGTGTTACCTCGAAACCGGTCCGGTCCTCGGATGCTTGATTCCGTTCTGGGAAGGACATGGCTTTTGTAGATCGGACAGGACTGTTCCCATGGGGCACAGGGTCAGAGCTGATTTGCATATATCCATTGTCTAACCCAGGGTGGTGTGGAGTGCAAAAAAACGATGGATTTGAGCCCAGATCTTTGGACTGGGGTGAATGTGTGACATTGATCCACATTCTGTCCATCACCTGTTTTGTTTGCATTGTAATGCGGCGGGCTGACCACAGGAGCAGCTGCGGGGGAACGCAACCGGCGGTCGGTCGGTTGCTATCCGCCTGACATTTTAATCGGGCCCAAACGGCTTGTGTGTGAAGCTTACAAATGAATACAGTGGGTGGAATGTCACAACTAAGTCATGTGTGGGATTCAATAAAGCACAAAAACATTATATGAGAGGCTCACAAAAACTATAAAATGCTCGAAACTAATCAATATGCCTTGTGCTAAGATTATTCAAGCCAAAATATTGTACATTTAATTAAAACAATGATTGAAGGCGCGGAGGCCTTGCTCAAGCCTAAGATGATTTATATACAAGTAACATTTGGAGTACCAGTACAGTAACCTGTAGGGAATAGTTATTGCTACCAAGACAAGGAGTGACCTGGTTTGGTAGGCCTGATATAGACATACTTTTCTCGAAGTGTATGTGTGGTTGGTGTATTTGCTTTTATGTTAAGAAGCTCAGAGAAAACCACACCCTTTGTGTGATAACATTGTCAATATTGGGAAGTGAGGGGAGGATTTTTGGTGCCTGGCCTCTTTGAGGGCAATATTTGCCCAAAGGCTACAGAATCTAGAGATGCATGTTTTGATTTCTTGGAGAATCATGAGTGAAGATGCACTTGATCTGGTAAAATGGAAAACATTGAGCCATGGACGGGTTACTGATTCACTATGCCATTGTGAAACACTATTTGCAATATTTTATAGAACAGTGCATTATAGATACAGCCAAATAACATCTCGTTTGTGGTTGCGGTACTTTATGGCCTTGTGTATTTAACCACCTCTTTGTAGAACTGTGTTTGCTGCACTTAAGCTGATGATGTGTGTATTGTGCAGTAAATAATGTACATTGAGTTTACTATGATTAAATATCACATATATGCATACACCTGCAACATTTGAAAAGTGTGAAGAGCGAGATCCAGCAGCAGGAAGAAAAAAAATGGTCTTTGCCTTTTGACTGGATTTGCAGTAAAGAAAAATTGTCTGTAGGGGAAGCTGGGATAGGAAAGCGATGAGTAAGGAAAACTCTCAGAAGTGTCAAGGGAAACGACTTCCTGTTGTCTTGGAAGCGTGCAAATAAACTATGAGTTTGTCTGAGGAGTAGCGGGTGCACAACACAATGTATTGTTTTAAAACAAAAATATAACTTCTAAACTGTGCATATAACTGAATGCTGGTGAAAAACGGGTAGTTTCGCCTACACAAAAAAAACGCAATAAAGAACATCACAAAAGGTAACCGACATTGGCAAATGTGAACTTTACAGTATAACTGTGGAAAATGAGAAAATATGTGCATTACAGCATCACTGTCAACACTGTTCAAAAAGTGCCTTACTACTTGCCTTTGAATAGTGTAAACCTAGGCAGAAGTGCATTCATATAGGATTCCAGAAACATAGCACATACATGCTATGGTAGGGTACTCTGTTTGGACTGGGTTCAGAATGTAAAATTACATTTTAATAATGGGGCATATTATAATTTTGTGCTAACTTGAGCCGTCATGAATAATAATAGCAAAGAAAATGTGATGTACTGGCAGTGACATCTATTATGTCTAATCTTAAATAAAGGTATGTCACTGCTGTCACCTCCTGTGACAGAGAGACGTGGAAAATACTGAGGAAGGTTAAAGAGTAGCAAGGTTCGCTGAGGATTTGGGACAGCTATCTGGTGGAGTGGGGTCTCATTATACGTGTTTGCATTAGGGCCCATGGTCACCAAGGTATGTTACTGATAGAAAGAGATGTCTCTATCTAACAATACCTAGAAAAATCCCTAATCTATCTGTTATGTTATGTTATAAGTTTTCTAAAGCGCACAGCTGCCCCAGCAAAGGGGAGTCCCAGCGCTATCAGATCTATAGGTACAACAGTCCAGAGAGGTTAAAGCACAGAACCAGTCAGACCTATATCCTACACTGAGGAAAAAAGGAAAGTTTTGATGGCTTTCCGGAAAGCGAGCACGTCCTCCATGCCCCGAATCTGTACCGGCAAAGAATTCCATAGCTTGGCAGCCAGATGACAAAACGAGCGCACTCCTGCCCGGCAGCATTTGAACCGCGGTACAGTCGCCATATGCTGTCCCAGCGAACGCAGCTGTCGGTGAGGAACATACGGGCACAAAGGATACGCAAAGAGCTTTAAACTGGATCTGCTTGTCAATCGGAAGCCAATGCAGCTCTTGAATTTAGCCCCAACCGAACAGTAGCGGGGGAGACCTATCAGAGTTCTGGCTGCATAGTTTTGAACTCGTTGTAATCGCTGTGTCTCTGCTTTGTTAGCCCCTAAAAGCAGAGAGCTAGCATAATCTAGATGGGAAAGTATAGTAGACTGCACAATAAGCTGTCGTATTACAGGATCAAAGAATTTTAAGAGAGGTTTAAGACCCCTTAACAGTCCTATACAAGTAGCAGCAGTTATCTTAGTATGGGGCTGGAAGCTAAGCGTGGAATCCATCCAGACCCCCAGGTTCTTCACCACTGACTTAGGCCTGGGCATAGGACCAAGAGGTGCTGGCCACCAATGTTCATTCCAAAGGCCAGCATTCTTACCTACCAGCATAACCTCAGTTTTGCTCGCGTTTAGTTGTAAATAATTTTCTGCCATCCATTGAGCCACTACTGTCATCCCGTCTTTGAATCTGGTAGCCGCTAATGATGGTCCCTCAGCTAAGGTGATAACAAGCTGGGTGTCGTCTGCATAGGACACCATCGTAAGGTCCCATTTCTTATAGACAGCAGCCAGGGGCTGTACCTAGAGGTTAAGCAGAGACGGGCTCAATGCTGAGCCCTGTGAGACCCCCTGTCCAATGGAGTGGGATTGAGAAAGGAGCGGAGGGGCCGACACACGCAAAGATCTTTCTGTCAGGAATGACCTGGACCACTCTAGGGCAGTACCGGTGACCCCTGCTGCCTCCAAACGATGGAGAAGGATGCCATGTGACACCGTATCAAAGGCAGCGCTAAGATCCAGCAGAATCAGCGCTGCACTTTGACCGGCATCCAGGATGGCCCGAAGATGTTCTGTGGCAGCTAGCGGGGCCGTTTCCGTGCTATGGCCAGATCGAAAACCGTTCTGTGACGGGTCCAGAATGTTATGGGAGCTCAGGAATTGTGATAAGGTGTTGTTAACATGGGTTTCTGCAATCTTGGCCACCCAAGGAAGAAGTGAAATTGGCCTAAAATGCTCAGGTTTGGAGGGATCCAGCGAAGGCTTCTTGATAATAGGAGATACCCAGGCCTGTTTCCAGGCCCCTGGAACAGTAGCCGTGGAGAAGGACAGGTTTAGTATTTGGCATAGCGGCTGCCGAAAAAGCGGAAGTGATTCAATAAATTGGGGCGGCCTCATAGGATCAGAGGGGGAGCCAGATTTAATTCTACCACCCAATCTGGTAAATTCCTCCCCAGAAATCTCCGGAATAACTGATAGCGTGGGGCAAGACTCAACTCTAGCCGATGACAAGGTGACAACAGGAGCCACGTGTGGAAAGGATTGATAGATCTTTTGAACTTTTTCAACGAAAAAGGTCGCAAGCTCATCACAATGTTGTGTGGATACAATGCTAGGTAGAGGCGCTTTAGTACTCCTAAGCTCTTTAACGATTTTAAATATGCATTTCATCAGATTAGCGCTAAGCTTTATTTCCTTCGGATAGAAAGCCGCACGAGCAGCACAGATCGCTTTATGATAAAGCTTGACTTTAGACATATAAATTGTTTTGTCTCCGTCAATGTAATCCCTTCTCCAGGTACGTTCCGCTTTCTTGCAATCTTTCCTGAGGGTTCTCAGAGACTCATTGTACCAAGGACTCGAGTTGGAAACGCGCCCCATGGTCCATTTTGCCGGAATAAAGGTATCCAGGCCCTTTAATATCCAGTCACAAACGTGGTATAAGCCACCTCAGGGTCTGTCATGTCTCCTAGGGGATTGGCCATAAGGAAGGCATGAAAGTCTTCAAGTCTAAGTTTATGCCATGGGCGTTTAAGGACCAGGATATCAGTGTCTAGTCTATAAGGGTCTGTAATAGGTAACCTTATTTCAATCAAGAAATGGTCGGTCCATCCCATGGGCCTAGGCTTCACTATGTTCAAGACTGGGATGTTGGAGAAGACCGGGTCTAGTATATGTCCGGCTATATGCGTGGCATCAGACACTAATTGCTCCAGCTGCAGCGCACCCAGATCCGCCATCAAATTACATATGGCACTATCCTGAAGCAGGTCAAAGTGGAGATTGAGATCACCCAAGATCGTGAAGTTGGCAGATCCTACAACCAGGTCACTCACCTTATCCAGCAATGCCTCTATGAACTTAGTGGCCGGCCCCGGGGGGCGGTAGATAAACAATCTAGAGAAGGTGAAGTGTGCACTTAAAGCTACCCTAAAATGGGCGCATTCGCATTCCCTGATACTCTCCTTAGTAAAAGAGCAGGGGTACTGAGATTTATGAATTATCGCAACGCCCCCACCCCTAGAGACCCTATTTATGGCACTGATCGAATAGCCAGAGGGGAGGGTGAAGTTGGATATAACGGTCATATCGTCCTTTAGCCAAGTTTCACATACAAAAAGAATATCCGGGGACTCCTCAGTGATAAAATCGTGAATTTCCATATGGTGCTTGACAAGTGATCTCACATTTAGTTGGAATATTTTAAGCTGGACAGAATAGGTTTGTTTCGCTACCACTTGAGCGAGCCCAGGGGCGGGTGTGGAAAAATTACAGTTAGGGCATTTTAATCTTGATTCCCCCATGAAAGAGGTTAGCTTACCGCATACCCCGACACCTGGATTCAGTGATAAGAGAGTCTCTCGTCCATAATAGAGAGGATCACTCAGTATTTGCCCAGCGGTTGTGGCGAGAGGCGACTTTGGCGCGCCCGCTGCACCCGCCCGCTGCGCGGACATTTGATAGTGGCCATTTATAGGGGCGGGAAAGGGGTGGGAGTGTCGCAACAACTAGTCCGCAACCCTGAATCTCCCAACATGGCGGCTTACCCCTGAATCAGTCTCGCAACAGCACCCAATCGGCTGCGAGGGCTCAGGGTGAAGAAGCGGTGAGTAGGCACAGAGAAAGGTGCAAAACACAGTTATTTAAAAGCACAATGTTAAAAATACGAGTACAATGCCTATCTTTCCCGGCTATGCCTCAGAAAAGTGTCCAAGATCTAATTGACGTGCGAGAGTTCCAGCGCGATTTTAATACCACGAGGGGGCGGAAGTGTCGCAACAACTAGTCCGCAACCCTGAAATCCCCCCAAAATGGCGGCTTACCCCTGAATCAGTCCCGCAACAGCACCTAATCGGCTGCAAGGGCTCCGGGTGAAGATGCGGTGAGTAGGCACAGAGGAAGGTGCAAAACACAGTTATTTAAAAGCACAATGTTAAAAATACGAGTACAATGCCTATCTTTCCCGGCTGCGCCTCAGGTAAGTGTCCAAGATCTAATTGACGCCCGAGAGTTCCAGCGCGATTTTAATACCACGAGGGGGCGGGAGTGTCGCAACAACTAGTCCGCAACCCTGAAATCCCCCCAAAATGGTGGCTTACCCCTGAATCAGTCCTGCGACAGCACCTAATCGGCTGCGAGGGCTCAGGCCCTTCTTAACATGTCTTCACCACTGGGCATGCTTGTTCTGTACTTGTAAACATTTACAACATTTAAAGATTTTTTTATTATAAATCCACAAAAAATAATTCATCCTGTTCTTCTCCAAGGACAAAAAGTCTTTCCACCCTAGTCTGCTGAAGTAATTACACTTAATATTTATTATTATTTAAAGATTTGTAAAGCCCAATATCTACAGAATAGAGTGTTCCAGCACGAAGTATAAAATCTGATCCATAAATAACAGAGGTACTAAAAGGCAGATCCAAAGAGTTAGTTCTTAAGAAAAAAGGTCAGAATGTCCATGGAAGCAGGGAGCTGAACTGGAAGGGTATGTCACTCCCTGGCAGCCATATAAGAGAAGGAGCTACCGCTACACTTTTTAAAATCTGAAATGAGGAATTACTACCAGCAAGGAGCTGGATGACTGAAGAGATCAAGCTGGCTGGTAAGATGTGAATCTGTTGACCAATGCTGAGGGCCTTTGTGGTAAAAAGCTCTTTGTGCCAGAGCCAAACCTTTGAACCTGACACATTATTTTATAAGCAATCAGTGCAGCTCCTTTAGGCCTGGCTGAATGCGGACTCTTTTGGGAAGATGTAGTAGTAGCCTGGCAGCAGTATTCTGCACCAGCTGTAATCTCTTCAGGAGATAGGCAGGTCGGCCCCAATACAGAGAGTTAGCACAACCCAGCCTTGAGGTGATTAAGGCCTGGATAATTGTTTTTTTGCTGTGGCAGGGGGAGGAACTAGATGAACTTTAATGTTTTTAGCAGGCTAAAGCAGGTGCCTAATACCCCCCACCTGGGAGGTGAAAAAAGCAGTAGTATAACATTTTACACAAGATTGCATGCTGCCATGGTAGGGAAGGGTGGCGGGGATATTCTTGGGCCATTGGTCGTTGACACAGCTTGGTGGGGGACACCAAAGATCAGAATTTCTGTTTTGTTAGTATTACATTGGAGGCCAATACTGTGCATCTACTGAAACACAGATGTTAAGCAGGTCTGGAAGTTATACAGTGCATTAGGTGAATTTCTCACAAGGCTGAGGAGCAGTTGCATATCATCTGCATAAGATATTGTCTGTGCTCCAAAGGATTCAATTAGAGGTGTCAAAGGGGTCATATTAATATTGAAAACAATGTGGGGCCTAGTGCTGACCCCTGAAGGACCCCATAACCCAATGTTTTAGGACCCAAGGCAAATGAGACCATCCAGACTGACTGGGGCCTGTCTGTCAAAAAAGAATGGAGCTATGCCAAAGCCGAACCCCAGACACCTATGGCTTTGAAGTGCTGCAGGAGTGTCGATCAAAGAGGATCAACGCCACCTGCTTCCCTTGATCTACCTCTAACCTATTTGTATCTGAGACCTCTAATAGTATGCTCTCGGTGCTGAAACCCGGGCAGAAGCCCGACTGGGTAAGTGAAGAAGCGCATCTTGTTTTCAAAAGGCAGAGAGCTGCTTTATGAGCTTCTCTAAAATCTTGGTCTTCCAACGGTTTGTTCAAAAGAGGAATCAACTTGACCTGCTTCCAACCACTGGGCACTAGAAGCCGGTTTAGAACAAGGCCTGTGCAGACTCCTCAAGTTAAATCAAGACAAATTCCTGTAGCAATTGACCATTAGAGGGCTCTATTTCTACCTGTAGTGCCATGTGGTCACTGATCCTCATCGAGGTGGTGTCCGTGAGATGTAAAGCATTCATGATGGTTTGGATTTTAGTGTCAAAGAAGTTGGACAATTAGGTACAACAATTGAAAGACCGTTTTAAAGGCTGAAGGAATGCTTCTGGGTGCATAAACTTTTTGACGATTTTAAATATCCCCCATACTTGTTTTGAGACATGTCAATCTGATCTGTAAAAAAGTCAGACTGAGCTTTCTTAATTGCATGATGGTAGATATTTAGAGCCTTCTTGTAGAGCACTTTGTCATTACAAAAGCAATGACGCCTCCAATACCTTTCCATTTTCTTACAGTGCTTACCAAGCACTTTAAGCTCCTCACTGACCCAAGGGGATGCCTGTCTTTTTCCTGAGGAATTAACATCTGTGTTTAATAGGTATGATGTGGTTAGCCACCAGCGTAAGGCAGGAGTCACCCAACTGACATCGACCTCCATGTCCTCCCTCATAGGTGGAGAGTGTTTGCTCAAGGCAAGACTATACTCTATAGAAGATACAGTGGCCCAATTACGATGTATCAGTGAGATTCAAGGTCCCCTGATCAATGTAAGTGAATGAGAGCATGGTCGGACCAAGTCTGGGGACTAATGTTGAGTACCAAAACTTGAGTGTTAGAAAAAAGGTGTCTAAGGTGTGAACTGCGATTGTAGTGGGCTGAGTCACAAACTGCGACATATACCAAGATGGCATATGCTCCAAAAGAAGTTAACCTTGCAGGTCAGAATGTGCATCCACATGTATATTAAGGTCCCCATGAACCTTAAAATTCAAGTATTTTAACATATACTCCGAAAGGAACTGGTCCAGGGAAGACTGATACACTCCTGCATGCCCGGATGGGGCAATAGATCAACATGTCAGCCAGGATTTTATTAGCAGACAATGAAATGTAAAACTCCATAGATTCATAGACATTGCTGACTTCCTATTAATCTCACCTGCTGTTTCATCACTCATCATCATTTTTGATTCCTCTGTATGGACAAAATCTTCAAAGTGGCAAACTATTACCTCTGGGTCCTAAAATGATTAAGCCATTCTTGTCTCTTTTCCACTACAAATACTGTCATGACTGGACTTCGGGCACGCCGTCCGTGTGGGTGTCTCACAAGCCTGTCACTTGCCACTTAAAACTGTCCTACACGCCCAACTAGACATATGTCTTTATCTCTGAAATCACATTACTCGAATTCCTGTCGAGTTACACTGGCCTCCTAATAAAGCAAGGATAACATTTTAATTTGATGCCTAGCTGACAAAACCACAAACACCGGTTCTCCATTATACTTTCCCCGCTATGACACAAGTCCTTAAAAAAGAAGTGGGGCACTAACCAAGTTAGGCAGTATGTAAGTGACATCACAGCGCATGACATCGCACATGACATCACAACCCATGACCTCAAAGTAAGTGATATCACAACAAATTACATGAGATTCTAAGGCCTCGCATATGTTATGCAGGTATAGCATGAGTACATTTGAGCGCAGTACAACATTTACCAAATTTGATTTTGGTTCGGAGTTGTGCGAGAAAAGTGGCGCAAACCCGATGCAAGATCTAGTCCTCCACTTATGCATTTATTTATTAAAACTCTGCCTGAAAGAAATTGGCAACAAGAAGAAATCTGGCAGTACATCTGTTCTGCTTAATTGGTTGCAAAGTCTGCATTTTAAAATATCTTATGGGGTTAAAGCACCTACTGCATAGATATTTATGTACACTGTAAATCTCAGGAAATAATATTAATTGTAAAATAACTCTGGAGGTTAATGCACGTGCTGGAGAGTTAGGTGTTTTGTCCAGGACCAGTTTTGAAGCACAGTAGCATAGAGAGATAATATGTCGCCCGTAAAGCACATCATGTGACACACCGTTGACAGACTTTCATTTTATGCAGATGCATAAGTGGGTTATTGCTTTTAATATAAAGATCCTTTAGTTACTTGCAGTTCATAAATTGTAATCCTTCTAATATCGCAGTGAACTATGAAGAAAAGGGCATGTGACTCCACCTTGTAACCCCTACTAGCTTATGTAACACATCCTGTAAACGATTTACCCACATATGATTTATTGTCAAAGTATAATGTGTATGTGTGATGTAAAGCGCTCCGACACTCTGGATTGGGTTGAGTTAGCACTATAAAAGAAATACAACAAAATAGTAGTATTTAAATTGTTATTTGTGTAAATACTAGGACAGACCAACACATCTGACACACAATGTAATACTAATTACGCAGCATAAAACAGTCAAATAAGGTAGGGTCCCTTTGTCCTGGAAGTGCAGACAGTAGGCAGCCGTGGTGCCCAAGGGCGGAGTGAGAAACAAATCCATGGAGGATTGCAGCATAACAAAACGAAAGGTCACAGGTCAATTGCAGGGCCATTGTAGGTAGTGATTTGATGTGCAATGGCCCTGACTAGCATAAGCGAGAGGGGAAATTATTTTGTCCCCTGGTTCCCCCCACCCATGACCCCCCACTGCAAAATCTGGGGGGATATAGCCCTGCGTCTCCTAAGCTTCCTGTGCCCATGCTTTTGCCCCTGGGATGAAGCTTCAAAGGAAACAAACAAAGAGCCCATCTTCTTGAACGACCTCGACTGCTCTAGATAGATCAACAAGGACCCCTGATCGTCTGCAGCAGAACCAGAATCAGCCATCAACGCCGGCAGAATCCCCTCCTGAGACTTATGAAAGAGGCACTTTTAATAAATGTTTTAAACATAGAAGGTTGTGCTTGGCATCATCAATCAGCTGTTCATCAGCCTTCCTTCCTCAAAGCAGTGATGTCAATGTAGTCTGGCAGCCAAATCAAGATGGCTTCCAGCCTGTAAAGTTGTCACCGTCGTCCCAGATAATGCAAATAAGTGTTCAATGTATTCCATTCAAATGCAGACAACTAAGTTGTTTCTTTTTGATAATTTGCTCTATTAAGAACACAAATGCATTCTCCTTTAATCAGTTAACATTCAATAATTAATTAGAAAACGGTGTGCAAGCTTACATTTAAGGAACTTTGCTAATGCAAATCCATTTTCCCCACTAAAAAGAGAGCTGTTGTTTTCCCAGAATTGATCAGGTCTCAAATCACATCACTGTAAAGAGCAGCCATACTTGAAAACAGGTTCGAGCAATCTAAACACTGCGAGAAAGGACCTTGCTTCCTTTTAGTGAAATCAGGAGTTTGTGTTTCACATTTCTTGGCAGCTTTACAAAAAGTAGGTCAGTTTACATTTCTGCCAGCTTTCCCTTGATTGTTCTCTGTGGTAAACCCTCTACACATAGGGGCTGAGCCCTGTCTGCATCAAAGCACGAAAGTGCAATCGTGACAGTGCAGGGCCAATGAAAGGGGTGGCTGTAAAGCAACACCCTATTAACCCTGTTGTGTAAGCTTTTTTAAAAAGAGGTGCTCAGATCTCCAGTGGGCCCCACAACATGGTAAAGTTATCAGTGTGAAAGTGCAGATTGTTAGATCACCTAAGAGCTGGGGTTTGTTTCTGTATTATGTGCTCAGAAAAGCAAAGGTGGTAATAATATTACTGAGAAGGTCTTAATAAACCATAAGGGAGACCAAAGCTTTATAAGCACAATAATAAAAACAACCACCTTCAGCAATCATTTGAGAAGACAAGGCAAAAACAGCAAAAATTATGAATGTGACGGCATTCATGGAAATTAAAAAGTTGCACTTCCAAAGTTGGACTCAAACACAACCTGCCTTGCTGAACGTTCTGAAAGCTCCACCAGCTCAACTGGAACCCACAATCCGCCTGTCTGCACAGCACTGGCGGAGCACTCGCTAACAGGACACCCTCAGTTGTGTCTCTCAGTCAAGAGAAATCAAGGAACAGTTTAGAAACGGGCCTGGACAAGGGCTCCTTACAGCAAGCTGCACTATCCGAGGCCCTTCTTGGGGGTCCCTTACAGCAAGCTGCACTATCCGAGGCCCTTCTTGGGGGTCCCTTACAGCAAGCTGCACTATCGTAGGCCCTTCTTGGGGGTCCCTTACAGCAAGCTGCACTATCGTAGGCCCTTCTTGGGGGTCCCCTACAGCAAGCTGCACTATCGTAGGCCCTTCTTGGGGGTCCCTTACAGCAAGCTGCACTATCGTAGGCCCTTCTTGGGGGCCCCTTACAGCAAGCTGCACTATCGTAGGCCCTTCTTGGGGGTCCCCTACAGCAAGCTGCACTATCGTAGGCCCTTCTTGGGGGTCCCTTACAGCAAGGGGTCCCTTACAGCAAGCTGCACTATCGTAGGCCCTTCTTGGGGGTCCCTTACTGCAAGCTGCATTATCGAAGGCCCTTCTTGGGGGCCCCTTACAGCAAGCTGCACTATCGTAGGCCCTTCTTGGGGGTCCCTTACAGCAAGCTGCACTATCGTAGGCCCTTCTTGGGGGTCCCTTACAGCAAGCTGCATTATCGAAGGCCCTTCTTGGGGGCCCCTTACAGCAAGCTGCACTATCGTAGGCCCTTCTTGGGGGTCCCTTACAGCAAGCTGCACTATCGTAGGCCCTTCTTGGGGGTCCCTTACAGCAAGCTGCACTATCGTAGGCCCTTCTTGGGGGTCCCTTACAGCAAGCTGCACTGTCGTAGGCCCTTCTTGGGGGTCCCTTACAGCAAGCTGCACTATTGTAGGCCCTTCTTGGGGGTCCCTTACAGCAAGCTGCACTACCGTAGGCCCTTCTTGGGGGTGCAGTATTGCTCTATGTGTGGGCTGAAGGTTTTCCAAATAGGAATATTTATTCCTTTTATAAAAACCCCTCACTCACCACCTAGTGGTGACATGCTTTATCATCGGGGTCCACCCTGGTGGCCTAGCGTCACCAGGGTGTGCTTCGACACCTGTACAACAGTGGAGCAGGATGTGGGATGTACTCCTTCATTTGTTTTACAATATCCGAGTCCAGGGGAACAGGAGTATTCCTCGTCCATCACAAGTGGACACAATCCCTTACTCTCTCTTGTGTTTTCTCGAAGGTGCAGTATTGCTGACAGTAGCCGCTGGTATGGGGCCGGAGTGGCGGGGTGGGGGGGTTGGGAGGGGTGACGGGGAGGTGGAGAGGAGGGGAGGAGGGGCGAAACAGACAGCAATACACATTAAACAATCATTGGCATAGCCAATAGGTCTCGCTTTTGGGACCTTATAAGTGTTTAGTTATGCTGCACAATATCCTTGGTGCAAGAGCATCAACTGTTGCATGACTAAAAACTTATAAGGTCCCAAAAGCGAGACATATTGGCTATGCCAATGCTTGTTTATTTTGAGAGGGAAAGTACCGGCATTTCTCAAGAGAAATGCTACACTTTTCATTGGAGAGTACCGGCACTTCTCAGAAACAAGCACTTCTATTTTTCCATTTCAAGCACTGCCTAGGTTCCATGAGATATGTCCATGCAAAACTATGAGGCCTCCATTTCCTTTAACGGAAACAACCAGTGGCCAATCACATTTTCCCTTACAGGCGTTAAGGCGTTAAAATACTTGTGGCCATAAGAATGATCTAATGGAACACTAACAGCAGACCTCTCAAACGTGACCCGGAAGCTTGTGTGCCCTTATTCTGTTCCAGCAGTCCACTTTTCAAGCACCTTTGCCTACAGCATACAATCCTTCATAAGGCACAGAACATTTAAGATTCCTGTTGCTAGTGGCAGGTGTTGTATTCCTACATGATGTCGTTTTTAGAACTTTTGTATGTCATGTGGAATGCTCCTGTGTCAGCAGCCCATTCTGCTGTTGGATCTCGCTGAGTTAACTGCTCTTCTCTGCTTGTGGATGTCAAGTTGTCATTCCTGCATTAAAACTACTTTCTTCTAACCTACGCGTTGACTCCTTCACTACATAATTTCTGGCGACGACTGGGTAACTACAGCTACAGCTGCTAGCAAGAAGGATTTAATGAATGACAACGTTCACGTTTCAGCTTTTGGGAAAATCGCGAAGACTGCCTTTCTACTAGCACTGCCGACGTTTTCATCGTCGTGCCCTGGACTTATCACCTTTAACGTGCTAACCGTGAGTTTTCTGTACTTTTTCCAACTTGGCAAAAATAGCCTTTCCTACCGTGTGCTGAGTTCCGTTAGACGCATCCTTCAAACTGCGTGGAACTTTGTTTCGCACTTCTCTGCACCCGCTGCATCCTGGCAACACGGAGGAATCTCCATTGCAGCGCCTAGCAACACTGAAGAGTTTCTGCTTCTACGTGCCGATCTACACTCGTCTATGACGACGCTCCAATTCCGGAAATCAGGTGCATTCTGGGTATTACCCTTTCACCTCTACTACGTCTGACGTCACAACGTGCCGCCATCTTGTTTATTTACTTCGTGAGTCGGAAAAGCAAATTTCACAAAGCAATTCTTATTCTCATCATCTCTTCGTCATTTTGCCTCGTTTTTCTACCGGATTTGTTATTTAGCGGTCTACTGACAATAAGGTACTTGAATTTCTACATTATTTTTACTTTTTTTATTTTATTTTCAGGTCTAATTCAATTTTTTTTTTTTAAATAATAACAAGCATGTCCAATATCTCTGCTCCACCTCACTTTTTACAAATTGCTGGTGATCCTAACATTGAATGGGATTTATGGCACCCAATGTTCTTAGCCTATGTTGATGTTTTAGAAAAAGATGGGTGTTCAGCTAAACGCAAGTTAGCTCTTCTCAGACATTGTCTTGGTGGAGCTGGCATTAAAGAATTTGACAATCTTCCATCAATTGATGATGCAGGAGATATGGATGTTTTTGAGAAAGCTTGTGCACAGATGAAAATTAGTTTCGGAAGGAAGATAAATACTGTTATGGAACGTTTCAAATTTTATTCCCGCGTTCAAAAACAGGATGAATCTATTGAGGATTACGTCTCTGCCTTACGATCTTTGGCTTGTTCGTGTGCTTTTGAAACCATTTCTTACGAACAAGTTCTCAGAGATCAGATAATGATGCGCACCAAAAGCAAGAAAATTCAAGAAAGACTTTGGTTGGGTACAGAATCTTCCTTGAGCGCTGTTATCAACATTGCTAAAGGCATTGAGCAATCCGAATTGTTTGTTTCGGAAATCAGAGGTCAAACATCCAAGCCTCAAGTTTCTGAAACTGAAGTTTCGTTAGTGAAGAGTCAAAATACTTCATCTAATTTTAATAGGTTACCTCCTAGAAAGGAAAATGAAAAGAAAGTTCCTGAAAATAAGAATATTGTTGATAATAAGTTTTCCTACAGGAAAAATGTTTACTGTTACAGATGTGGTAGTTCTAACCATTTAGGAAATTACAGGGGATGTCCAGCTTGGGATAGAGTTTGTGTCAAATGTAAAAGGAAAGGGCATTTTGCTAATGTTTGTCGTTCTTCCCAAAGGGTCAATTATATTTCTCTGTAAGAGGAAGAAGTTCTACAAAGTTTCAATTGTATTCTATCTGTGGATGATTCTGAGCAGAAGGAGTTTCCCTCTTACACCATTTTAATTGATAACCAACCCATTCTTTTAATGATGGATTCAGGCTCATGGTATTCCATTATCGGTTTCAATCTGTTTAAAAATCTTTGGGGCGACAGGGAATTATTCACGTCTGATATATCTCCAGGTGGTTACACTGGGAAGAAAATAAATATGGAAGGTTTCTTTTGGGCTGACATTCAAGTTGCTGATAGATTTGCCAAAGGGAAAGTTTATGTCGCCACCAAAGGTGTTGCCATCTTAAGTTGGCCGCATCAACGTTTACTTGGCATTAAACTTGATCCCAATGCCAACCCCCCAGTTTACTTAGGTGAGCCTTATGTTTTGAGTATTTGCGATGTGGGAGACAATTCTCTGTTTGTAGAAACCACTAAAAAAAAAATCCTGATGTTCTTAAGGACACCTTAGGTAAATTTGCTGATTTTAAGCACAAGATTATCCTGAATGACAATGCCATTCCAGTCAGACACAGGGTCAGGAATGTTCCATTAGCCTATCGTGAGAAACTAAAGGACATTCTTGGTGATCTGGTATCAAAACAGATCATTGAACCTATAGAATCCTCTCCTTGGGTTTCTCCCATTGTTTTATCACTCAAAAGTTCTGGCGAGCTCCGTCTGTGTGTGGATCTCCGCAGTTTAAACAAGGAGATCTGGGTAGATAAACATCCTCTCCCTAACATCCACGAATTGATTTCTTCTCTCACTGGTGCCACTGTTTTTTCAACAATTGATTTAGCTAGTGCCTACCATCAGGTTGAGCTACACGAGGATTCAAAAAGACTTACAGCTTTTGTGACTCCTGAAGGCATGTTCCAGTATTTGCGAATGCCTTTTGGACTCGCCAGTGCTGCGTCTGTGTTCCAACGCCTGATGAAAGAGGTTCTTCTTGACTGTAAAGGAGCCATTGTGTTCCAAGATGATATCCTGATTTTTGGAGAAGATGTTGAGGAACACGATCACAATTTGCATTGTGTGCTGTCCAATGTGCAAAAGAAGGGTCTTACTTTAAAGTTTAACAAGTGTAAATTTAGACAACCTAAAGTTGAATATTTAGGGCATGAGATTTCTAAAGATGGCATAAAACCTAAACTCAATCATGTAAAAAGTATTACCGATGCTCCCATTCCTTCCTCTAAGGAACAATTGTTGTCCTTCTTAGGACTTACTGAATTTTATGGCAAATTTGTCAAAGATTACTCTACTATTGTACATCCCTTGCGGTCTTTGCTGAAAAAACAAGCTAAATTTCTTTGGGGTACAGAACAGCAAACCTCTTTTGATTCTCTAAAAAGCAAAATTGTCAATGCTCCTTTTCTTAAACCTTTTTCTGTCCACAAAGACTGCATTGTTTGCGTAGACGCCAGTAATGTAGGGCTTGGTGCCGTTCTGATGCAAAAGGATCGTTTTGGGGAAAATGTTTTATCTTATGCTTCCAGGACTTTACGGGACGCCGAGTTTAATTATTCTACCATAGAGAAGGAGCTTCTTGCTTGCACTTGGGCTACTCAGCATTTTCGCCAATTTCTTTGGGGTACGAAATTTACTTTGAGGACTGATCATAAACCTCTTGTCAACATGTTGTCAGCTGGTGGTGGTAGAACTCTCACTGCTCGTCTTGCTCGTCTCGCTGCTAAGTTGCAAGAGTACCGGTGTGAAGTTGTCTATGTCCCCGGACGGCTTAATGTACATGCAGATTGTATGTCACGTTTTCCAGTTTGTGATACTTCTAACAAGGATATTTGTGATGAATGTGATGTTGCCTTCACTCTTTGTGATGTTAATCTAATTGGTGGTAAGGACTTAGAAAACTCCATCACTGAAAGTGTTTGGTCTGATGTTATGCGTCACGATGAGGTTCTTGCTAAGGTCAACATTTTCTTGAGTGCTGGTTGGCCTGAAGAGAGGAAGTTGTGTGGTGACTTAGCTTCTTTCTTCAAAGTAAAAGATGAATTGTCGGTAATCGATGATATGGTTTACAGAGATGATAAAATTGTTCCTCCTCTTAAAGTTCGTGAATCCATTTGCAATTTAGCCCATGAAGGTCACATGGGGATGTCCACGACTAAAAGGAGGATCCGAGAGTTTTATTGGTGGCCTAGTATGGACGCTATGGTTGACAGGTGGGTAAGGAATTGTTCTCCGTGCTCTCTGAGTGACAAATCTGTGAAACCTGTTTCTTCTGGGTTTTCCCCTGTTGAATTTGCCTGTGGACCTTGGAGGAAGTTGGGAATTGACATCATAGGTCCTTTTAATTACCAGTCAGGGAAAGACATGTTTGCTGTGGTGCTTGTGGATTATTTCTCCAAGTGGCCCGAATTAAAAATTGTTGAAAAGGTTAATTCTGAGGTTGTTGTTGAGTTTTTAAATGAAGTTTTCTGTAGAGAGGGTTTACCTGAAGAAATTGTTTCCGACAATGGGCCGCAGTTTGTAAGTGAGGTTTTTTCTGCATTTTTAGAAACTTGTGGTATTCTTCACAAAAGAGTTTCAAATTATTCCCCACAATCCAACGGCCAGGTGGAACGCTTTAACAGAGTGATTAAGGAGTCCTGCCAATTGGCTTTACGAAGTGGATTGAAGTGGAAAAAAGCTCTACAGGCTACTTTGTTCACCTATCGTATGTCTCCCAACTCTGTTACTGGTTTATCCCCCTTTGAAATGTTGCGTTGCAGGAAACCTGGTACCAAAAATTTTCCTTGGTGGCTGAAGACGAAAGACACTGGGTATCTAGAGTTAGATATGAATAGTATTAGAGACCGCGTTGGAAAATACCAAGACAAAATGCTCAAGAGTTCTTCCCCAAGACCTGTCTCTCCTAAAATCTCTGTTGGTGACGTGGTGAGGGTGAAGTTTGGTGGTATCATTCCTAAAGGCATATCCAGGTGGTCTTCTCCTGTCAAAGTTACAGAGGTCTTCAGTAAGGCTGTTAGAGTAGAGGGTGGTAAAATTTGGAATTTCAGGCGTATTTCAGTTTGCAAGTCCAATGTTGTGGATAAAAAGAATGTTCGTTTGGATCCTAGTTCTTCTGGAAACCTATCTGTTCCTGATTTTGATTCCGTTTTTCATGGTTCTCATGAAGTCTTTGATAACTTGCATTCTCCTCAGGTATCTTTGCCTCAAGCTTGTCCTAACAATTTTTCTTTACAGGTTGTTCCTTCCAATGCTCATGATGTTTCTCAAAATGCTGTTTCTCAGGCATCCTCTTCACAGCCTGTTTGTTTACGCAGTAGTTCTCGTGTAAAACATGTTCCTGTAAAGCTTAAGGATTATGTTTGCTCTTAATGTTTTCTTTATTTGTTTCTTTTCCTTTTATTTTTGGGTTTATTGTTTTTGGTTTTTTTTTCGGTGGGAGGTGTGTTGTATTCCTACATGATGTCGTTTTTAGAACTTTTGTATGTCATGTGGAATGCTCCTGTGTCAGCAGCCCATTCTGCTGTTGGATCTCGCTGAGTTAACTGCTCTTCTCTGCTTGTGGATGTCAAGTTGTCATTCCTGCATTAAAACTACTTTCTTCTAACCTACGCGTTGACTCCTTCACTACAGCAGGGTGTTCCAATAGATCGAAAGAGCTATGGGATCTCCTACTTTCGGATAGGAGTAGTAGGTGGTTAGGGAAACCCGGGAGTATATTAAGTTTGCTTTGCAAGACTAACCTTTTAGGTTCTGCCTGTTCCACATATAGAAATTCATTTGCTTTTTTGCTGTGTGAGTGAGTCCACCAAACATCAATACCAATAAAAAGTTGATTTGCTACAGACCATTCATGGATTTGCTTCCTTTTATCCCGGTACCTTCTCCTTTATATTTCCTATGTAAATATCTCCATTCCAGCCATAGCCCTTTTCATTTTATTGCTAAAAAAGGCTGTCTCGGCTTTTAATTGCTGTCAGTTATGTTCTGCTGTGTATTTAACCACTTAATCACCTGAAATACAGAAGGCATGTACCCCATTCATTCAGCCTTAAAACCTTAGAAGTCCAGAGGACGGCTGTCCTTCCATAGGCCTACATGGCGTGTAATGCTGCCTGGCAGTGGAGGCTGAACAATATCTCACGTAGACCGTAACAGAAATCCTTACATGGTATTAGCTTTTGTATGGCACATATTACAATGCTTCTAAATGCCAAAGAGAACCAGTGTTTATAAACCATATCACAAGCACAACCTATAATGTTAGGGAGTACTGAAAGGAAATTGTATTTGACAGTATCACACACACACACACTGACACACATATGAATAAAATACACAGCTGTTCTTATAATCGTACAGAACTTTGGGGTTCCTTGTGTTGTACACATAGGAGGAATGAGCTTGTAAACCTGCATTAAAATTTCACACACCTGAAGAAACAATAGTCCTTGCATGCCTCACATTGAAAGATTTGCTTGGAGAAAATTCACCCCTAACTTCTTTTAAATCGTTCCACTGTACTGGCATCTTTATTATCTGAAGGCACCAAGGAAGATCTCTTCTATTATCAGTGTAAAATCCTTAGAATAGCTTTCTTCATGGTATGCATAACCCACTATCTGCCAGTGCCTGCAGGAGTTGTGAAAATGCCTTTAACTTTGTGGCACTAGAAGTAGCGTCCTCTCCTCCATGGGTGCCGGCGGCCAGTGCTGGACGAGGAGGCTGCGAGCTCTGTGGATCTTTCAGTTAAGTGTAAGCTAAGAGTATTGGTTGTTGATTGCCTACAGCAATTCCTTTCTTCGCTATTATATGGGAAGCAAGAGCTGATATTAAACAGCGCTTAATTTGGTTTCCAGTGCTCAGCACCGGCACTTCATTGATTTACGGTACTGGGCACCGCCACTTCATTGTCAACACCCACTTATGACAGTCTGCCACATGGAGGCACCGCTCATCTAATTTAGAGATGAGCAGAACAACGGTTGTTTATGAATACAAATTACATTAAAATACATAATATCTGCCTTCCCCACCATTTCTTCAGCTTTGTGGACCTAGAATAATCTGAACTGTCACTCGCAGGCGAGAGAGATGGTTAGTAGTTGCTTTGGTGCCCGCATTGGCAGCGATTACGGGGCAATAGGTGGTGCAAGCTGCAGTGACCGCCTGGTCAGGGCCCTGGCACTTATCATTTTACAAGTGAAGCACTGCTAAGGCACAAGAACATTCTTTTTACTTGGAATTAATTGAAGACATAATCATCCACAACTACCACCTCTCTATTTCCTAAAATAATAGATACAAAAAGACAGTGAAATAACGAGGCTACAAATTAAAAAAGAAATCGCTCAAAGTTTCATACTAACAATTATAGAAGTTTTTACCATGAAAGCCATACAGAACAAATGGAACAATCCCCTGGAATGACTGATATTGTACCCCCAACCTTTAAGCGCACAAAAGAAAGGACATGCAACGATATGAAGCACACGTGCAAAGTGGCTCTATACCATACATCGTAAAGATCACACAGCACAACAATCAATTGGCGTCAAGGATAACCCTTGATCGCCGACCTCCTCGAATCCCTCCAGACCTCACAGAAATCTCTCTGAGTTTGCCAACTTGACCATGTCCTGGGGTGCTTGTTCGGGCGACCTCCAGATGCATAGACAGGCAGTACGAGAATCATGCAATGGTCCAGCCCATCCGGTCACTTGCCAGGGATACAGGCTAGATTAGCTCCACCCCCACCTGACATTGGATTCAAGCACTCTGCCTGTGTGGTAAAGCGAACCCATCAGACAAGTCTTCAGCAGACTGTTAACTACCATCTGCTTATAACTAGGCTTGCCTTTCTTTTTATTGTTTTTCCTGTATTGCCTTTTCACATAGGTGCTTTGCCCTCAAACCCCTATGGATGTTCAAATCACACTAAAAGCCTGTTACATTTTCTACGTCCAGTGACGCTGGCTATCAACAACAGTTTCAGTCATCAGAAAGTGCTGAAGTCGGAGACCGACATTGCCTTTTATTTCTTGTTCTTTCAGTAGTATACACGTTGATTAATGTTCCTTGAATGCATCGGTACTTGTTTGAAGCTTACAGGTGAATGTTTTCCTGCATCAGTTCCTGAAAGCAGTCAGGTGTGTGAGCTTGCTGAACAAACAAGGTGTGTCTGTGAGCTAGGCTCCATGGTGGCATATGGGAACAATTCATTTTTCTGCCGTCTTTGGTGGGAGGAATTCCGATTGTGAATGGAGGATAGTTGAAGCAGTTATATACTCTGATGCACTGGTTATGACCTTTTTGTGTTTTCTTCTGAGTGTGGTTTTGTAGATAGGTTAGTCTGAGTGGTCTCTCAAGGTACGCTTGGCTTCTCTAGTTAAAATGCTTATTAGCGTTTTCTTGTTGAAGTGCCCCATGGCCCGAATGATTTCCGCTTTCACTGAAGTTTGTTTTCAAATCACAGTAAAACACTTTAAGTTTGAAAATATGTAATACTTATACAATATTCTCCATTGTGACCTTCTCCATTCTGCCTCCAGCAGCCATGATAACAAGTTATCTCCCAGGACGCCATGGGTTAAGGATGTTACTCGTAGATCCCCACCATTGAAATGTAAGTGGCTACCACCACATAAGAGCCTTTTCAGAAAATCACAGCTGTATAGCAGAAGTCACAACTGGGCGGAGTGTTCGTAGTTTTTATTTGTTCGGTGTTAACTCCAAAAGTGTTTTCCGTATATACCATTATATTTATTTCTATTTTATAGCTTCAATAAACATAGGGGGCTTAGACATCAGAAGGCTGCTCACCACGATAGAACAAGCATTGGCCGCGCAGCCGTGAGACGCGCTATATGGTGGGGGAGGGGCAGTTGTGTGCGCGCGTGGCGCGTAATGAGCATGGCGAGGAAAGCCATATGGCGCTTCTGCTCGTAAGCGCGCGCGCGCACACATGCACGCCATGTCTCGCGGACCAGCGCATGCGCTGGGTCAGACAAGACCTAAAAACATACAAAGAACTTACCTGCCGCTCTTTTCGGTGTCCTCGCTGCCTCACAGGCTCTGGATGCAGTCTCCTTCTTCATCCCGGCGCTCTCCTTGGCTGACTTACGGTAAGATACGCTGAGGGGCGCCTAACCACGATCCAGGCCGCACAGGCAGACTCGGAGAGCGCTGCAGCACAGTGGGTGTGGACTGCGTGGCTACGAGATCTCTAAACGCGGCATCGGCCCCTCCTGTCACCACACATCAGGAAGCACCGGAGTCCCCCGAAGGTAGTGGAGCAGACGGGGCAGCCTGGCAAGGCCCATTGGCCTTGTACCTCATGCACCAATCGCGTACCATGCGGAGATAGCCATGGTCTGGCTCACTAACGCTCAACAACAATTTCTCAGTGAACCGGTCTCGTGTGAGGAACTAGTACAAGCCATAGACTCGCTCGATGGGTCTAAGGCCCTAGGCCTTGACGCTTCCACTGGGGTCTTCCATTAGCACTTTAAGCACCTCCTCGCTCCCCACCTACTTGCCATGTATGCAGAATCCCTCGAAACCGGGTGTCCCCCCCACAGCTGTGCGAAGCGGTGATAATCCTGCTTCTAAAACCCGGTAAGAACCCACACCGGCCCCTATCGCTACTCAATTTTTAACAAAAAGATACTATCCAAGGTCTTTCTGTCCTGATTGACCAACTTATCTTCCTTATTCAGTCAGGATTTGTCCCCCACCGCTCCACATTAATGACTCTGCGCACAGTCTTCTCTGTCCTCAACAGCATTTCCCCCAACGTTCTGGCCGCCGTGGCCTTACTGGACATGGAAAAGGCCTTCGGCTATCTAGACTGGCCCTTTCTACCAGCCACACTCCTTAATATGGGCATGCCACACAGCTTCATTTCATTAATAATGCTCTTATAGACACAACCAAGGGCCCGGATTCGGTCCAATGGCCCACTGACGGTTCAAGGGGGACCTGGCTGGGATGCTCTCTGTTCCCTTTGTTCTTTATTATAGCTATTGACCTCCTGGTGTGGCATTTACAAGAAAAGCACTTGCACTGTGGACTGAAGTTTAAGTCTGGCCCCTTACTTCTCTCTTAAAATGCAGATGACATCTTGTTATTTGTGTGACATTCTGCAGACAATTTACCCCTGATTCTCCACAAGATAGTCCATTTTGGATGCTTCTCTGGTCTCCACATCAACTGTGCCGAGTCCGAGTTGTTCCACCTTACGGGCGCCATTGCGCCCTTCCACTGTGAGTTCCCTCTGTCCTGGTGTGATGACCAGATTAAATATCTGGGTATATTTCTCCTCTGCGACAAGGAGCAAGTAATAAGACTGAACTACAGCCTGGCCATCGACAAACTGACCACTCAGGTGGAATGGGGATCCGCCTTCTGTTCTCAATGAAAATCTGCATCACCATAATAAAAATAGTGGTCCTCCCCCGCTTTCTACACCTTTTTCTAAATATACCTATCCTGTTCACTAACTCTTTCTTTGGCACACTGTTGAGCCTGGTTTTGAAACTAATCTGGGCTGGCTGGCATCCACGTATCATCTGGGACACCCTAGTACTCCCATATGAGCGGGGAGGATTTGGCGTACCGCACTTTAATTTATATTAGCTCTCAGCACAATGCCACTTCATCCATCATTGGTACCACACCGACGCACGCCTTCACTATTCCAAACCTAAAATTGATTAAGCCACCCCAACACCACCAGCTTCACTCCTCCCTGCAGGGCTTCCTATTGACTCCATGGATATTCAGACTCTATCCACCACCAGTTTGGCTGGGAGGAAACTTTTACAACTACTGGGGGGCGGGCTGCTCAACTCCCTGTTGTTACTGGCAGCTAACCCCTGGCTCCCTATTACCTGGGAAAAACTGGTTCAGTGCCCACTGGCACAACACTCTCTACACACATTCAAAGACCTCTTCCTGGGTCGCCATGCCATTACACAATCAGATGACGTCCATTTCTCTACCGTCTTCCATATGGATCCCTTTGTTATGCGACACATCCATAGTGCCCTGCGAGCCACCATCTCAACATACCCTCTTGCTCCGGACGAGTTCCCCGTAATCCCTTGTGATCACTGACTGTGATGGGAGAAGTCTAGTCTCCAACCTGTACCATGCGAGTGTGGCCGTGTTATTCCCATAGGATGGGAAGATTAGAGACAATTGGGGGGCCGACCTGGGGCGCCTACAGACTGATAAGATGTCTTCTCCCTGCTGTGCTCAAACACACCTTATTTCGCCCAACCACCACCACAAACTCATACACTATACATTTTTGCTTAGAGTCTACGTTGCACCCTACACTCTGGCATAGCTTGACCCCACAAGATCCTCCAATTGCCCCAATTGCAATCTCCCTGGAGAATAGATAAGATAACTAGAACCAACGGTCTAGACTCAGTGTGCCCAACTATGTCCCCAATGGGGGTTTCAGCTTATACAACATTAAACACTATTAAACAGAATAAATGATGAGATCAAATGAAAATGGTGCTTAGCAAACAATGCAGAACACAGTTGACTGTATAAATCAAATTTCTTTAATCAAGTCGATTTTGTTCCAAAGACGAGATCCTCGTACATGATTCATTCATACAGAGCTGATCATAATGTTCTCTTAAGACTAGCAATTCAATCCAACCCAATGCATTTGGGGCCAACAAAGGGGCCCTTCACATGGGGTATCTCTGAAGGGTCAAGTCCCAACGAGTACGACAAAGCAAAATCTATGGCTCGGTGTACATCGTTACAAAGCGTTGGGTTCCCCAACAATTGTGGTCTGGACTATCGCTTTCTTAAGCTTCGGTAAGTAAGAGATAGTCCGGACCACACTTGGTCCATAGTTCCCCAATCTGGAGAAGACATGGATCTTGCTTCCGAATTGCTGCTAGCGTTACTGGACTATGTGCAAGATATACTGAAAAGTGTCCACTGTTTTACTGCCATCGCATTACTTCTGGCCAAATGCAAAATTGCCCTCCACTGGGGAAGTAGACATTCACCTATGTCTAAAGCCTGGTTCGACAGTTTGGTACACTGCGATACCACCAATGTATTGTACGCTTCCTTGCAGCCCCTTACCTCCAGGCTGAAAGACAAATGGCAACCCCTGCGAAACTACCTGTTGGCAGCAGGGGGCTGACCATTTGTGTTGTATTAGCATAGTGTATGTGTATCTTGCAAACCCCTGTCTATGTCTGTTTTGGCGCCACTGACTCTCCGACCACCTCAGGCCGCTTACCACTAATTCTATCACCCACTTATGAAGGGATTCCTTGTCTTTAATGCCCTGCTTAATGTTGTAAGATTTCTCTACATAATCTCTATGTTGTATGCCCCGCAATATCCCCCCAAACGATGGAGCTATTGTCTGTGTTACTTAACTTAGCTTTTCAAAATGATAAATACAGTTTTAAAAAAAAAGATCCACATGATCATATTGTCTAGTCTTTTAAAAGCCTGATTAAATCTATATTCATTGATAACTGGTCAATTGAAGCAGCCTCTTACCGATTACCCTTCCATGTCCTAAATGTTACCACATGTACTCCCTATCTTTATTGAGGTGTAACTCCAACTCCACCCAAGGGCATCTGGTAGCTTCGCCCAAGGTATGGATCATGTACGTCCTCGCGCGTTTGCTTAGGTCCTCCCGTCTGCGTACCGGGTCATCCTGCTCCTTCTTATTGCCCAAAAGTCTACCCACCCTGACCCAAATGCTTTTCCTTCCGGGTCCCCCAACAATGAACGATACTCAACATCTCACCCCCATCAAATTGAGAACTTCTGGCATGGGGTGAACCCCATTAAGGCCGCACCACCTTTGCCAATAGGACTTGGGCAAAGTACTTTCTGACGATTACTACGTATTTCATGTATTGTCTCACACTGTATCACTGCAACCTCCTGCCTACGTTCTGTCTTATGTGGCTGGGCACTGGAAGATCCATGTGTTACTGTAGATGTTACCGAAGTGCAGCATTTCTGTTAACAATGTTTACTTAAGGAATAAAAAACAGTATTAGCCCTCAACAACCAGTTGTAATTTTCGGTCTCAGTACACTGCTTGCCTACACACTTATCAACCACGCCCTCAGTCAGTGATACTTTTTAAGTCCTGGGAGGAGGCCGCTTTGGTGCCAGGAGCAGCTCAGGGTATTTTTAGCCCAGCCTGACCCCACCCATCCCCCATGGAATGACTCCAGAAGCAGGAAGTTCTTTAATTGTCAGGTGAGACACCGGGACAGCCCGTGTGCCCTGGCTTGGCCGGTCGTGTAAGTAAACCTAACTTTAGCAGGTGCCTCTTGGCACAGCAAAGACCATGGGATTGGAGGGTTGTGGGATAAATGATCAGGTGCTACAGGAAGCGGTTTCAGGGCCTGAGGGCGGAGACAGTATCATTCGGGAGCTGCTTAGCATATTGTGTACCATTGGACACATCGCTTGCTCCTCCAGGCTCCCCAGGGACTGGCACGCTCTCATACATTGCAGCCAGTCACGTGATCATGCAGGAGAGCAGGTAGGACATCAAGTATAGCACTAGATCATCGTATTTAAAGGATTTCCCCTACAATAGGGCACCTCACACCTAGAAGGATATTCTAATGGTGCGGGGGTCTAGATGACAAGACTTGTGAAGTGAACCATACATAAAGACTCCCTGGGGTAAGAGGGCCGGGGGTCACTGGAGAAGGAGCCACCCACCTTAGATTTGGCAGAGTGAGCACTCTGAAACTACTGCTGAGGTTTCCTCCTGGGAAGGGTCTGATTTTATTATAAGGCCGGAGGCTCATATGATGCTTTCTTAAGTGCTTACTTTTATTATAACAGCTTATAGAGCAGCCACAAAAACTACACTTCCCAGCAATCCTGGGGTCACCCCTACAGCTTGAAGAAAAGTGGACTCACCAGTCATTCATGGGCTTAGTGTGTAAACATACACACATATATATCCATTTGAAAGTTTCCCAACATCGAAGGCGCCGCACACAGTCGTGTAAGTTTCCTTTTTATTTGCCGAGAATGCGGAGCAAACAAAATCGCTGTCACATCATGAATGGTTTTGCCAATTAGTCACACACACACACACACAGCTCCACCTCCCCCCACCCAGGTTTTAGCGACACCGTGGCACCCTGCTTTCCGCACAGTCATTGGGTTACCCCCGCATTACCGACCAGGAAAAGATACAACATTCTGGGACTTGCAGCTTACACGGACCTTGTGATCTGCAGAAGGTGAGCAAAAGCACTTGCTTTGGGGCGGGGCGGACCACAACCAATCAGTTTGTGGCAGAACAATCAAATCTACGATGGCGCTCATACCTCCTGAACACTCCTGGCGCTGAAGAAGGCTAAACAAGCCGAAATGCATTCGCCATGCTGTACATGGTGAATAAAGAGGCCTCCATGGTTTCCCCCACTGCTCTTTCTTTGGAGGAGTTGCTTGTGAGATTATAGCGCGTGAGCCAGAGACGCGCTCCAGAGGCCCCCGAAGCTGGGCGAGATGGATTGCCAGACTTGCCCCTGCCGAAAGGAGTCCCGCCGGAAACTAGAGAAGAAATGGCACAGTGAACAAACTCCGGACGGATGTACGTTGTTACAACACATGCTTTTACCACGCATGCCTTTACAACGCAGGTTTTTCAACGTAAGTCGTTATAACGACTTGTGTTGGGGGGTGCTGGATAGTGAATAGTTTAATTTACTATTCCAACTCCAGTCCCCGTGGATAGTAGGGAAGGTGTTGGATAGTAAATTAAACTATTACCTATCCTAGAGCGTCCCCCAGCGCAAGCCGTTGTAATGACTTGCGTAAAAAAAACCTGCGTTGTAAAGGTACTGCGTGGTAAAAGTTGCGTCGTAAAGGATGTTTCCCACTCCGGACAGCCACACAGCACACAAGGAAGCCATCCGCAACCACCACCACCTCATCAGGGCGCCCAAGAGGACCTCCTTAAAGACCGCCTCGACAACAACGCACACAACAGCAAGGAGCTCTTTAACATCGTGAAGGAACTCTCCAACCTCAGCTCCAACACCAGCGACATCCCGCTGTCGCAAGACTTGTGCGACTCCCTCGCCACCTTCTACCACCTCAAGATAGCAGACATACACGACAGCTTCAACACCCAGACAGCCCCAACAGACAGCAACACAACAGACCCTCCGCACACCATCGACCACAACCCCCTGCTAGCCTGGGCCAGCGTGAGCATCGATGACACCATCAAGACCATGCGCACAATCCACTCCGGCTCTCCGTCAGACCCATTCCCGCACCACATCTTCAATAGAGCAAGCAGCTCCATCGCAACCCACCTGCGCAATGTCATCAATCTCTCCCTCGAGACCGCAACCTTCCCAGAGATCTGGAAACACGCCGAGATCAACGCCCTACTCAAAAAACCTAAGGCAGACCCAAGAGACCTCAAGAACTTCCGACCCATCTCTCTGCTCCCCTTCCTGGCCAAGGTCATCGAGAAAACCATCAACAGACAGCTTACCCGATACCTCGAAAAAAACAGAATCCTGGCCCCTTGCCAGTCAGGGTTCCGCAGCAACCACAGCACCGAGACTGCCCTCATCGCCGCCACCGACGACATCAGGACCCTGCTGAACAACGGCGAGACCGCAGCACTAATCCTCCTAGACCTCTCTGCCGCCTTTGGCACCCTCTGCCACCGCACACTACGTGCACGCCTCCACGCCACAGGGATCCGAGACAAGGCTCTGGATTGGACCACCTCCTTACTCTCTGGCAGAACCCAGAACGTCCGCTACCCCCATTCCGTTCCAAAGCCTCTGAGATCATCTGCGACGTACCCCATGGATCCTCCCTCAGCCCGACACTGTTCAACATTTACATGGCCCCGCTCGCACACGTAGCCCGACAGCAAGACCTCAACGCCACTCAGCTGATCCTCTCCCTCACCAAGGACCCCATTACCACCAAAGCCAACCTCCACGAAGGAATGAAGGCCGTCGCCAACTGGATGAAGACCAGCCGTCTGAAGCTGAACTCGGACAAGACGGAGGTCCTCATCCTCGGCTCCAACCCTTCAGCCTGGGACAACTCCTGGTGACCGACGGCACTGTATGCAGCCCGAGACCCACTGACCACGCACGCAACCTGGGAATCATCCCTGACTCAACGTTCTCAATGACCAAGCAAGTCAACGCCGTCTCCTCCTTCTGCTTCAACACCCTCCGCATGCTCCGCAAGATCTACAGATGGATCCCGACAGATACAAGGAAGACAGTCACCCAGGCCCTCGTCAGCAGCAGACTCGACTACGGAAACCCCCTCTACACGGGAGCCCCGACCAAGCTCATCAAACGACTACAACGCATCCAAAACGCCCCAGCACGACTGATCCTCGACGTACCACGCCACGGCCACATCACCCCCACCTGAGAAACCTGCACTGGCTCCCCATCAACAAGAGTATATCCTTCAAGCTCCTCACCCATGCACACAAGGCACTCCACAAGACGGGGCCCAGCCTACCTCAACAGACGGCTCTCCTTCTACATCCCCAACCGCCAGCTATGCTCCGCCGACCTCTCACTCCCCACCGTCCCACGCATCTGAAGAACAACCACCGGGTGGGAGATCCTTCTCTTACCTCGCTGCCAAGACATGGAACACCCTCCTACTGAGCCTTAACAGACCCAAGACCTGCTGACCTTCAGGAAGATACTCAAGACCTGGCTGTTCAATCAGTAGCGCCCCCCCCCCCCCCCCCCCAGCGCCTTGAGACCCTTGCTGGTTTGTAATGCGCTTTCCAAATGATTGATTGATTGATCTTCGGGAGTTTGATGCGGTTTGGGACCCAAGTGGGCACTGGAGTTCAAGTACCATACAGGAAACGGGCTTTAGCGACATCGTGGTGCCCTGCTTTCCGCACAATCATTTGGTTACCCCTGCATTACCTACCTGGAAAAGATGCAGCATTCTGGGACTTGCAGTTTACACAGACCTTGTGATCTGCAGCAGGTGACCAAAAGCACTTGCTTTGGGGCGGAGCGAACCACAACCAATCAGTTTGTGGCAGGACAATCAAATCTACGATGGCGCTGAAGAAGGCTAAACAAGCCGAAATGTGCATTCGCCATGCTGAAAATGCTGCATAAAGATGCCTCCATGGTTTTTCTACTGCGGCCTCTGCTCCTTCTTTGGAGGAGTTGCTTGTGAGATATATATATATATATATATAACATCCACACCTCCTCCGAAGATAAAGTGCAAGGTCACAGCAGGGGAAACAGGAAGAAACACCATTTATTCCTTTGCAGGTACAGAAAACATTCTTGCCACCATATTCGGCGAATGCATTTCGGCAGTTGTTTGAGCCCTCTTCAGCGCCAGTGGTATGTGAAATCAAGTAAAGGGCGGGTTTCACAGATGTAGTATCGTGCCCTTTGTTGATTGGTTTTATGCAGTTCCGCCCCCAATTGGTAGGTGCCTATCATAACCATTGCTGGAAAGTCACACCATGTCCTGTGACTACCAGTCCCAGCATGCATTGTTTTGTGAAGCACTTCTGGGCGATGTGATGCAGGGCGGGTAGGTATTGCGTGAATGTCTGTGTTCTGTGCCTCATGTTACCTGGATTCGGTGTCTCCTCATCTCCCCAACCGTTCCAACCTAACAACGTCCGGTTTGGAATAAACGGGGATTTGGAAACACAAATGCTCCTTGTCCAACGCGAGGCAGAATTGCCTCGACACCGCCTCCTCTCATTCCGCGATGCCAGGTGAGCTCTGGTCATTCCGGTCAGCCGGATCCAATCCAAAATACCACAACGTGGAAACCAGTGAGCCAGAGCCTGCTTTTAGGAACGGGGACCTCGTCTGCGCGACATAAATATATATATATATTCACTGAAAAAACCATAGGTTTCACACCAGTTATAGTTAGGAATTAGCATTTAAAAAACCTATTAAATTCACAAAAAAAAACATGGGTTTCACATCAGTTATAGTTAGCTGGAAATTTTACTGACATAAAACCATTGAAATGCCACGTTATAGTTAGTTGGACTCACTATAACTTGCGCGTATAATGCACTGCTGATGACGTCACATATTACATCACTCATGACATGATCAGTGACATCACTCATGACATCACTGATGACGCCATCCAGTGAATGTGTGCCTTTCTGAAAAATAAATATGTTTTATATATGTATATGTAAAGGTCGATGGAAGAATAAATGTTTAAATAAGTGTGTAAATGGATGTTTTAAAAAAAAAATGATTGGTTAACTGGCTTATTAAGTATATCTTAGTGAATACATATATTAACGAGTAATGTTTAAATATTTAAATATATGTAGCAGTGTTTCACTTTGTGTATAAATGACTGCATGGGTTGGTGAGTAGCTACATGTGTGTGTATATGGGTTATTAGATTTTTTTTAGTATCAGTATGAGTGTCTGTATGGTTTGGTGGGAGTGTTACTTAGCACATAGATGCATCAATGACTGACTCACTGTTTGTATGTGTTTTGAAGACGGCATATGTGCAGGACTGTATGGGTGGATGAGTTTGTATATGCGTGTGTTAGTGAGTGAATGACTGTCTCATTAGTGTCTTTATCAGTAACTACATATGTTTTAATCTAGTATATGTGAGTATTGATGTATATGAGTGAGTATATGTGAGAGTGAGAGATTGAAAGAGTTCTTGTTTAAATAAGTATGTGTTTCTATAAGTGATTGTTTAAGAGAGTAAGTATGTGTAAGTTTCCTTAGAAGTAAGGTGGTAGTGTGTGTATAGCTGTATATGCAAATAAATGGATGTTCAATAGTTTATTTGCATGTGTGAGTATGTGTGTGAGTAACTTTTGGATGACTGTCGGTGTGTAACAGGATGTATAGGTGTATCACTACATATGATGAGTGAGTATATGTATGAGTGACTATATAGAACTGTTGGTGAATGAGTGAATGTGTATATAGATGGTGGAATTAGTGAATTGGTTGTTGTAACTGGTATGGGTATCTCCATTAAAAAAAAAAAATAATTTATATTTTTCAATATGTGTTTCATGGGTTACATTACAGTGAAAGGAGGTCTGTCACTCTGTCACAAGGATGATGTCATCAGTGATGTCATGAGTGATGTCACTGACCATGTCATGAGTGATGTAATATGTGACGTCATCAGCAGTGCATTACACGCGCAAGTTATAGTGAGTCCAACTAACTATAACATAGAATTTCAATGGTTTTATGTCAGTAAAATTTCCAGCTAACTATAACTGATGTGAAACCTATGGTTTTTTTAGTGAATGTAATAGTGTTTTTAAATGCTAATTCCTAACTATAACTGGTGTGAAACCTATGTTTTTTTCAGTGAATTTCATAGGTTTTTTAAATGCTAATTCCTAACTATAACTGGTCTGAAACCTATGGTTTTTTCAGTGAATTTCATAGGTTTTTTTTAATGCTAATTCCTAACTATAAGTCTCACATTATAAGTGAGACTGTTAGCGCTCTGGTTGTTTAGAACACTCTGGTACATTCTGTCATTGGGCTACAGTTGGGCTACATCTGGCTGAAATTTGGGCTATATTTTTTTTTTGTCTCTGGTGGCCATCTTTGGGCTACATTGGGCTACATTGGGCTACATTTGGGCTACATTTAGGCTCTAACATATATATAGCCCAATGTAGCACAATATATATTTTTTCAAAGTTAATTTTCGTAAAAACCACTTAAGAATAGGGCTACCAGTCCCTACAATTTTTCCCAATTTTTTTATTTTTTTTTGTGCTTTGGAGCGCTCCCGGTGCGCGCCCCGGGGAGCGCCCCGAAAAGCGTACTTTTATAAAGCGCCCCGGGGCGCGCTCCGGGGAGAGTCCCGTAAGCGCCAATATCGCGAACGAAAACATGATCGTGACGTATCGCGTAGCCGCGTCCGCGTGATACGCACGGCGTAAGCGCACCCGGAAGCACTCAAGCGAATACGATCGCGCAACGTAAACATCCGACGCGCTTACGCGACGCGCCCCGGGGCGTGTAGCGTAAGCGCGTCGGGTCATGTGACCTGAAAATAACAATTTTCATTGGTTCATAACAGTTTTGGTTTCATAATGATGAAGCCCCTGGTCATGTGACCTGAAAATAACACTTTTCATTGGTTCAATACATTTTTTTTTTCAAAAGGATGAAAAACCCCACCTTTTTTCCTTATTCTGACTTTGTCCTTTGACTTAGGAAGACCTGTTTGTAGCTCTCTCTACTTTTTTGCTCAAAATAATGGCTTCCGTAGTAGCAGCAGCTGGTGCATCTGCACCACCACCACCACCACAACCACCAAAAGGACCTCCTCAAGATATCATTGGTGGTCTTCAAGAAGAGGAAGAGGAGGAGGAGGAGGAGGGGACTTCAAGATGGCTGGAAGAACACAATACCCCATACCAGCCAAGACCACACATTATTTGGGAGTTTTTTACTCTCCCAGAGGGGAAAAAAAAGTAAATGCACCCAAGGTCAGTTGCAAAATTTGTGGCATGGAACTTTTCAGGGGAAACCCAAATAAAAAATATTCATTTGGGAACTACACAATGATACGCCACATGCAGCGCAAACATCCTATAAACTATTCTGCTGCAGAAATGAGGGAACTGGCCAGTAACACTCCCCGATTAACAAGAACCAGCTCAAAAAGGAAACAACCCACTGCGTCTGCACCAGAGGGAAGTGAGACGATGCTGTGCATTCAGCCCCGATTTGCAGATTTCAGAATTATCTGTAAATTTTGTGGGAAGACCATCTCCTACGGAGAACAGAGCGTAAAGCTCATTGTCCTTGCTGGGGACAACCATAAATGCCCCAATCAACCCTAATTTTTTCTTTTCTTTTAGTTTTTTGCTCCAGTTGAGACATTTTCGATTCCCTGTTTTTTCGTTTTTCCCCATGAACAATACAAAAAAAATCTAAAACTGTTCAGAAAATCCATAAAAAGTACAAAATGTTCAAAAAACAATATAAAAAATATAAAACAACAAAAAGAAGAAAAAAACCTGTTCTTTTTAGAACTACCTCCAATTTCTAAAAAAAGGCAACATTTTAAAAAAAACTCTATCATTCATTTTTCCTCATGGTACGCTCCCCGGTGCGGGTGCCGGGCACGCCCCCCGCGCCAAACAAAAATAATAATATTTTTTTGCCCCGCGGGGCCCTTTTTAAGCCCCCACATCAAACCTAGGGGGTCAGGGGGGATCTACCCTGCCCCCTTATGGTCATTTCCCCCTTTGTTTTGGCCACCTCTTGTGTCTCAATACTACCGAGACACAAAATTGCGGCCGCTCTGGACTGTTTAGAATGTTTACAGACACCCAAGAGCCAATCAGATTTCCGTGCGCACCTCGCGTGTCGCGCCCGGGGCGCTCCCCGGAGCGCGTACCGGGGGGCGCCTACAGATATATATATTTTTTTAAACCTAAATTACTCAAAATCCACTGGAGCACATATCTTGAGACATAGCTAAGGCACATTGGGCTACCAGTCCCTACAATTTTGCCAAATTTGGTTGAAATCCATTCAGCCGTTCGGGCTAAAAGTGAAATCGACCGCCCTATGGAAATTAACATGGGGAAAACGTGTTTTGGGACCCCCCCTTTTATCTCGGCCCCCGCTTGACAAATCCCCCCCAAACTTTCAGGGAAGGACCGGAACGCCGCGAGGCCATTTTGAGGAAATTTTCAGTCAGATTCGTCAACTGGCGCCAAAGTTATTCCAAATAGAATTTTGAGATTTAACATTGAACAAAATCCTAACTATAACTACCTACTGGCGACCGCCAGTAGGTAAAATATATATATATATATATATATATATATATATATATATATATATATATATATATATATATATATATATATTTATATTTAAAGTGGTGAGGCATAAAGTTTGTAATTAGTGGGCAATTGGTGCTTTTTCAAGCATATTTGAGAAAACAAGAGGGTTAATAAATAAATAAAGAGACTTCATATGATAATGACATAGGTAGGTGCTTATCCATACTAATATATTAAAGAGAGAGTCCAAACCTTTGAGGCGGGTAATCTCAGGAACCACAGCACCAATCACGACATCCAATACAGCGTTGGGAAGGGCAGTTGCAGCAGAAGGACATAGGCTATGCAGACGCCCACCATATACATTTAAAAGGTAAAAGAACCGTGCCAGCAAAGTTGTAAAAAAGGGTTCCAAAGACAACCAGTAACCAAAGACCCTTTTATGTTGCCCGGCGGTATCGCCTCTATGACCCACCAATATTAATCAATGAAGAAGCAGGCGCTGGAGACTGGAAGGCAGGAAACGAGGATTTTATTTTCTCCGGAGGAGAACACATCAATTCAGACAGCAAGTATCGTCACGAGGTGCTCTACCCACATCTCTGAGGCCTGGCCTCTTATACTAGGGTTTATGACCTTTATTGCACATAACACATTCTCGCAACACGTCGATAGTTGAAAGAACATCCTCGGAATCTCCCCTTCAGGCCCGTTCCCACATACATTTACAGTTGGATTCCCCACCCCGGTCACAACAGGTGATGGTTGCCGCACAGCAGGGCATTCCGCCGATTCACGGAATGCATGGGGTTGATCGGATCTCATAGGGTGGGGGCTTTGATCGGTTCGTGGGTCTTTTGATGGGGAGGGGAAGCTTCCTACTGTACGGGGTAATAAACAGTATCCGCAGGGCCAGGTGGCGGCCTGGGAACAAGGAAGACAAACGGGGACACAGGAAAAAGGGGTTTGCATCAAAAGGATCTGAGGCCATGAAAGGAATGAGGGGAGGTGTCGCGCTGGGAACAGGATGGGATTCTGTGGTGAAGCTGCGCTGAAGGGGGTTTATGACCCAAAGCATGAGAGAGCGGGGGTTGTCAGTGTGCGGGGGGATGCTTGCGAGGTTAAGAGGGAGAGACGCGCTGGCTATCAGCGAGGGGCAGGGAGGCCATGGTGTTCAAAAAAATGGCTGCCGCTTACGCGCACGAATGGGCTTGAAAAGGGGGCAAGATGGCGCAGATAATGTTCACCAAGTTTGTGTTAATTTTCCACAGTCCTCCCTTTAACATTTCCAAGACATCTTGCTGGCCTATTTCCTATCTATACCTATATGCAGCGATCATAAGTAAGGGAGAGGGGACTTAGGCAAAAGAACTGTACATAAACATCACATTATAAACATCATATTGAAAAATCTCATCATCTAGTAGGCGGGTTCATCGTTAAGTTGGTTGCAGAAAAAAGTCATCGTAATGCAATATCAGACTAGAATTGCGTAGCGAGGGCGTTAGGTACAGATCATAGATACTTATAGTCATTTGGAATAAGAACTGGTAAGTTATCATATAAGTAAGTCCTTTTTGCATTCGGCGGGTGCATAGTTAGTCCAATGGTGATTGGGAGAGAAAGGAGATACAGTAAAGATATCAGAGTTCTCGTTGTCTTTTGTCGTCTTCTGTTGGCACTGTTAAGTACCTGGATTACAACTCGGTCTGTCAACAGGAATGTTCATGTGGATCGAGTCGTTGGAGGTCTGCGGGCAGGGGTACATTTCGTTTTGTTTCGCCAGACCTCATAGGAGAAATGCGTTACGGTTTTGGAGCAGGTGCACCTTCTTCCGTAATGCAGAGCATAGATTTGCAATGGAAAATGCAATTGTTCCAGAATTGTGAGATCTGTTTGTTTCTTGAGTCTGTGTGGTGGGCATTTCCTGTCGCTTCCATCATCTTCGAGGCGTTCAGCAGCGGGTAGAACCACATACTTCGTTCATCTTCTCTTTAGAGGCGACCCTTGGTGGAGTTCTAGGTCACCGTTCTAAGATTAACATAGTTCGTGGTCTACTTAGTCGGAGCTCCCTCCCTTCTGACGCAGGGAGTACTCTTCTCTGGGTAGCTCAGTAGGATTTGGAGGAACTTGGGAGTTCGGGTGGAAAGGTGCGGGTGTGAACAGTCCTTATGGTAGGTCGGAGGAGGAGGGGATGGAGCAAGGCCAAGTCGGGAACAGATCAGGGGGGCGGAGAGTTTTCGACAGGCGGGTCCGTAACCATGTTCAGAGAGCGGGGACTTTTTGGCACACGTTGATCATAGAGCAGGGGCTTCAGGTCAGCCCTTTCCTTAGCTTTGTCTGAAACAGTGCCCCGTCCTGCGTCTCCTTACTGCTGTGGTCTCGCCTCGGCCTCCGTCGCTGATGTTCCACAATCCGCAGTCAGGCCGCGTGCTCCCACATCCGGTCTCTTTCTCCTCCGACAGTGATACCCTTAAATGAGTTTTGAAAAGACAGTCTTTAGAGATATTGCAGAAGAAGGTAATTACATAAGTCTATTTCTCTCCCAACACCAAGCAACTGGGGTAAGCACTCGCTACATTCGAGATTTTTGCGGCTAACGTATAAACAATTGATGATGGGTTTGCTGGATTCCTTACGACTTTCTTTTGTTGGCTAATTCTTTGGCGCTTTGATAGTTATTACGTTCATTTGTAATAGGTACGAGGTCTGGTACTCATTTATTGCATACGTCTATTATAGTAGATGTCAGTTCTTCTGGTAGGGACCCATTTCCCTAGTACGAGTCTTGCAAGGCTAGGCTGGTCTTCAGGACCTTGTATTTTACGAAAAAGTGCAACGTGCTATTCACCATAGTCTGATAGGCATCCTTCTGAGGGGTGAACATAGGCTAAACAAGTCTGCATTACATAAAAACATCTTATTTTCAACAAGGCTTACTGCAACAAATTCTTTCGATTTTCGATCTAATTTTCAACTTTGCACACATCTTTCTAACTTTCTATATAAATCCTCGCAACCTGGTTACTACAAAAAAAACTCGGGGGTGGTTTGCGATAATTATTAAACTTATCCTCGGGGAAGGAGGGATCTTATGGAAAACAATTGGGAACACAGTGAATTAGAGCAGGGGCGTTTTTCAGGCTCTCGTTCAGGGCAGCTGACACCAAACTGGGGGCATTTTGGGAAGACGGGGGTGTCTCGATCATTTCTTACTGTTTGGGGTATGGGGACAATTTGGGATGGGGATGGTCGCATTACCACAGACATATGTTATCATAGAAGCCACTGACAAATAGTTCCCTGGTTGTGGGTCAAATTTGGAGAACCTTAGTTGTCTTACCTGTCCTTTTCCTTTCGGTCAATTTAAATTTCATCCATATTTTAGTAGAAAAGGAGAGGTAGTAACGTGGTACCGATACAATTTTATTTAGGACAAATTTGTGCAAATACTTGTGGTATTTGGGGCCAATCAGGAGGTGCACCAGGTTCGTCAATTAGGTGCCAGTCGCTAGGAAGAGGGAAAGTGTGGAGGGGTGAAAGAGTGAGAGAGAGAGAGAGAGAGAGAGAGAGAGAGAGAGAGAGAGAGAGAGAGAGAGAGAGAGAGAGAGAGAGACAGACAATAGGCCAAACAGTACACGTGGGACATGGAGAATGACCGTGTATTGTTTGGGCTATTCAGTGCGTTACCCAACGTTAGACGTTTCGGGTCTGTGTTAGGATGTAGAAAGCATGCAGTTTTGGGACAGAAGAGCATTAGATCAGGTACAAAAAAAGGTCGTGCATTGGGTAGGGCGTCTTTTTGTGTCGTCTTGCAGCGTTAGTCCGTTTTCATGCATCGGGCGTGACGTGGCTCCAGATCCCTTACGATACTCTAATCGGGATTCTAATGTAACCTGCAGAGGGAAAAAGGAGGGAAAGGGGGAGGTGGGGGGACAACATTCGAACACATCAAATGTATGGGCACGAAAGTCCTTTACTTACCGCATACTCGTACTTATCTCTTCGGGATATAATCCCTTAGGGTTTTGGTTTCCGAAAGTCAAGGGGGCGGGCAATGTGATAGGTGGTTCATGGGGAGGTTCGAGGATGGCATTTAAGGGTCGTGTGTAGAGAAACGCTTAAAAAGGAATCAGAGGTGCCTAGCGTGAGATACCCGGTTTTGTAGATGTATCCGGCCTTCGGGATCCTTAAATCATTCCCAAAGCTGTGAGGTTCTAAGGCATATCAGTTCTTCGTTTAACCCGGTACCTTAGTACCTTCGACCACCATATCTTAATAACATTTTATCAATCACCCCGTTTTACTTTACCCATTCTCAGAAGTCGAGGTCCTTCTTCATACGTTAGTTCCTGAGCTTAGTCGCATATTTTGGAGGCAACGTATCATACCTGGGATCCGATCATCAATCCGGGGCCGAACAACCATTTCTCGGATAACCTTAAAAAAAGAGCAGAACGGTTGCGCACAGAAAAACCCTCCCACCGATACCCGCATTTACAAAAGTATGCGATGCCTATTCATAGTTTTTAAGACCTTTATTTGTATAATCATTCAGTACGTAAAATGTGAGAGCACAATCATAATTTGGCCTGACATGTCGTCGATGGAAGCACATACAGTAGGGGGTTATTTCGTAGCACAAGAACATGTAAAAAGGCCTAATTTATTATTTGCAAGTAACTAAAAACATTTCATTGCATGACGAGGGAATCGGGGGCATTTTAGTTCATAAATGGAAACACAGTCAAGCTCATCGGAATCACATTTCCTAGATGTAAACCGTGGGTGTGCATCATAAGCGACGTTATGTACCAGTTACAATAAATATCAAAAATAAATCGTTCATTGAAATCAACATTTTTTTACGGAACTCCTCTCAAACGTTCGCCAAGTGGACCCTCCTCCCTTTCCCCTCGAGTGTACAATGGTTCGTATATATATCTTAGTACATCAAGTTTCATTAGTTAAGGAACACCACGAGGCGTCCGTTAGTTTCCATTGATACCGGCGCCATTTTGGGCGAGGCCGGTTTAGTCCGGAAGTAGCACCAGAGGAAAAAAATATCCCCGACGATTGGCGGTTGGACCAGGGTCCCTTTCGGCAGTTCAAAAGAAAACTGTGCTAACAGAGGGGCTGGTGGTGTGGACCGTCAATCAAGAGAGGGAGGGGGTAGAGTCTTTCTTACCGGGTCATGTTGATGTTCAGCCGGAACTTACTCGAGTTCGTTAGCCCATAATGTTCCTGGGTGGTTCAGACGGAAGCTGATGCAGACACGAGAGCACCGCCATCTTGTTGCTGTGCCGTGGTTATTTCATTTGAGATCAATGCAGCTGTTCCTCACCGGAAGCCTGAAGGGGCTGAGGGCTCTTGGGACTTTGGTAGAATCTTCAAAGTCGAGGGGACGTTTGTCGATGGTGGGGGCTTGCGCCCAGGTGGGCGAGTGCCCGAGTTGCAATTTCGGACAAAGTTACTCCAGCGGCCTAGACCCGCCTTTCGAGGGCCCAGACGCCATTTTGAGACCCTGTGGCAGCCACCTTTGTCGTATCCATCAGGAGTGGAAGAAACTTCTTGTGATGGCGAAGGACAGAGCATCATGCTGCTGGAGCAGGACATTTGGGTTCGGGGCGCCAGGGTGCAGCGGTGGAGCCTTCATCTGGGGAGGTGAGGGAGGCTCGTCCGTGCCGCCTTCCTCTCCCGGCGCATCCTACGCCGTCCCTTTGAATCAGGGGCGCACATGATGACCACCCTACACCCCTGATTCCGACTCTTGGGGGACCACTGTACATCCGGTGCTCCGTAAATATGCCCGTCGGACATTGTGTGTCCTGTACTATGCAAGTATACCAGTCGGGTCTTGTATGTCCTGTGTTGCGGAAATATACCAGTCGGGCATTATATTTCCTGTGCAGCGTAGGTATATAGCCGTCACCCGGCTGGAGGACGTCGGCGCCGGACCAGGGCAGGGAAGCCTCCTACCTGTGGAGGTGGAAGAGGCTCGTCCGCGTCGCCTCTTCCTCCCTGCCCACCCTGCATCCGTTCGATGGAGAAATTCGTGATGGCCGGACCAGGAGATACAAGGGAGGGGGTCATTTTCATCCGCCCCCTCCCTACTCGCGGCCCGGGGGACGCCATCCCTGGAAGGGTAGTATGGAAAGACCATTTCATTGCCTGCTTGGTGGAGCCTCCAGGACCTTCTCGCCGGCGATCTCTTTTTGGCTCATGGCTGCTGGTAGGCCCCGCCCCACACGTGCTATGTGTTTCGGATGGGCGGGACCATCGAACTGTTACATTTCGAGGACTTCCGGAGTGAGCATAATATGTTTTGTATTTTTTCTATTAGTCAAGTTTGTTTTTTAGAGAGTTCTACTAGTTATTCTATTTACTGTTGGTTGTGTGTTTTCTTTACCGTAATTAAATCCTAAGTTATATAATAGATGCTTGGCTTCCTTGAGTCTTTTCTCTAACGGGGGGTTGTTTACACTGGCCTGCAGTTGTGTTTGCTTTTCAGAGTGGGGGAGCAACAGAGAGCAATCAGTCCCAGAACTCTAACATGTCGTTAAAATTGGTCTGACGAAATCTGTGCCATCGAGCATAATCAAACGGGGTGGTTCTATCTGTCCTGTCCGCACTAGTCTGATTGGTTTTTATTTCGCGTCTTTTCCCTTTCTGTCGGCCTGTCCTTTCTGTCGACCCTCCGTCCTTACCTATGCTCTGCAAAGTCGGGCATTGGGCTTTCCAGTGCCCGAGGCATTTACAGAAAGCACATTGGTTCTGTTTTAAATCTATTCGTCCTGTGCGCAGTGTCGGGGGGTTACCTTCGGGTTGTTGTGTCCCGGGGTTGACTTGTCGGCACATCCCTTTACACCGTTCTCCTTCCATGTCTACTCCTCGGGACTGTGCCATCGCTGGCCCTTCCCTTTGCCTACTAGACGTTTGGAGGGTTGTCCGTCGTGTCCCTTCACCTTTTCTGAATTCGTCGCCTTCCCTTCGTCGCGTGGCTTCTTTGCGCCACATACCGAGACTATCGAGCATAATAGGTGTTGTTTCATTCCTACGAAGGGCTATTTCTACCGTTTCTATTTTGTCAAGATCAAAGGATCCTCTCAGTGGCCACTGACTTTCTCGATCCTTTTTCGTATATTTATGCCACAGCTCACTATAGGCTATAGCGATCAATCCATGCTTCATGAACATGTCCTTATTAGGGGTGCCTTCCAGCGGAGCCGGATGGTTCATCTCTAATAAGCGGTCCGGGCTAAACAGGCTACTAACCAGTGGGGAGAAGACAGGCATGACGGATCACAATGGGATAATAGTCAGCACTACCTATCTTATCACTGCGCGCAAAGACTAGACAGAATATTTCTATTCTACGTTGTTTGCACGTAGTGAATACCTCATGAACCAATCTTGAGCAATCAATGTTAGGTCAAAAATAAAAAATCAATATGGTCAATGGGGAGAATAAGTAGGCTCGCAAAGGTTCGCGTCACCTACCCTTTCACTATCTGTAAAGAGGGGACCTATTCTTCCCTGTTTGCAGACAGAGAATCTCCAGAAAACAATCTATAACAGTTAATCAATGGGGGGAGGGGGCAATTGTTCAGTGGGGGAGAAAGATAGGTCCGACGGGTGCATACCTATCCTTCGCTGTTTATAAAGGGAGAGCCTGTTGTTTCTCCGTTTGCAGACAGTGAATCTCCAATAAATTAACAAAAAGTAATACTAGTATTTTCTCATCAATTATCAATCACTTTCAATTATCAATCACTTTCGCAATTTGTCGTGTTTACACGACCTTACCCGGACCGCATGGACAGTTTCTTGTCTTCCGAATCCAGCGCCCGACCGTCCTCTTCTCTTCGTACTTCTCGTGGCACTCCTGATGGTTCCCAGTCAGGACCGCAGATCACTCGAGAGAGGTCTGTTCGGAACCAGTGAAGTTCGGATGATCGGCTGTCAGACGAGGGTCTATCGGACAGGGTACCTTCCGATCGTTGCAGTCGTTCACTCTGTCGTCAGGACCTCTCCCACTGGATCCACGAGTCGCTGATGGGCCCCACGTTTGGGACGCCAATTGTAAAAAAGGGTTCCAAAGACAACCAGTAACCAAAGACCCTTTTATGTTGCCCGGCGGTATCGCCTCTATGACCCACCAATATTAATCAATGAAGATGCAGGCGCTGGAGACTGGAAGGCAGGAAACGAGGATTTTATTCTCTCCGGAGGAGAACACATCAATTCAGACAGCAAGTATCGTCACGAGGTGCTCTACCCACATCTCTGAGGCCTGGCCTCTTATACTAGGGTTTATGACCTTTATTGCACATAACACATTCTCGCAACACGTCGATAGTTGAAAGAACATCCTCGGAATCTCCCCTTCAGGCCCGTTCCCACATACATTTACAGTTGGATTCCCCACCCCGGTCACAACAGGTGATGGTTGCCGCACAGCAGGGCATTCCGCCGATTCAAGGAATGCATGGGGTTGATCGGATCTCATAGGGTGGGGGCTTTGATCGGTTCGTGGGTCTTTTGATGGGGAGGGGAAGCTTCCTACTGTACGGGGTAATAAACAGTATCCGCAGGGCCAGGTGGCGGCCTGGGAACAAGGAAGACAAACGGGGACACAGGAAAAAGGGGTTTGCATCAAAAGGATCTGAGGCCATGAAAGGAATGAGGGGAGGTGTCGCGCTGGGAACAGGATGGGATTCTGTGGTGAAGCTGCGCTGAAGGGGGTTTATGACCCAAAGCATGAGAGAGCGGGGGTTGTCAGTGTGCGGGGGGATGCTTGCGAGGTTAAGAGGGAGAGACGCGCTGGCTATCAGCGAGGGGCAGGGAGGCCATGGTGTTCAAAAAAATGGCTGCCGCTTACGCGCACGAATGGGCTTGAAAAGGGGGCAAGATGGCGCAGATAATGTTCACCAAGTTTGTGTTAATTTTCCACAAAGTAGTCCCTTGTGGGCGTGTTTGCATTGTGCTGTTGGCGTGTGCTGGGGGCGTGACAAACGCTGGGGGCGTGTGGTACGTTCCGCCCTTCATGCCATGTCTCATATCGTGTGCTAATCCCACCCTGCACCTTTTAAATACCCCTGCACCCCATAATCATAACCCACCCTTCCTCCTTAAAATACCCCAACACCCTTAAACACTGACCCATCTTAACCCTATAAATATACCCTGTACCCCAAAACCCAAACCTATCCCTAAACCCTAAAAATACCCCCGTACCCCAAAACCCAAATCTAGCCCTGAACCCTATAAATACCACTGTACCCCAAAACCCAAACCTAGTCTTGAACGCTAAAAATACCACTGTACCCCCAAAACCCAAACCTACCCCTGAACCCTAAAATACCCCTGTACCCCAAAATCCAAACCTAGCCCTGAACCCTTAAAATACCCCTGTACCCCAAAACCCAAATCTACCCCTGAACCTAAAAATACCCCTGTACCCCAAAACCCAAACCTACCTCTGAACCCTAAAAATAACCCTGTACCCCAAAACCCAAACCTACCCCTGAACCCTAAAATACCCCTGTACCCCAAAACCCAACCTAGCCCTAAACCCTAAAACTACCCCTGTACCCCATAACCCAAAACTATATCTGAACCCTTAAAATACCCAAACACCCCAAAACATATACCTCAGTACCCCAAAACATATTCCCCTATACCCATACTTACCTTATCCAAACATTTTAAAAAAAACATGCTTTTACCATTCATGCATTTACAATGAATAAATGTATGCATGGTAAAAGCATATAAAATGTAATGCCATGTGTTATAATGGCATTGCGGAGTCATGGTACTTTCGTAATGAAAGTATGCGGAGTGATGGTATGCGGAAAGAAAGTTGCGGAATAATGGGTGTTTACCCTCCCCCTGTAAGTACATTGGTGGCACGGCGGCCGACATCTCCAGCAACATACTCATATTTTTTCACCACCCATTTGAAAAATGCACAGGTCTCTCTCATTGATGGTCAGCATCGACATACACTTTTAGACACACCTCCCGCCACAAGTTCTAGAATTGCGAACTTTAGAGCTGGGAGCTACGTTCGAATCTCGGCATCAGCTCAACATCCTGTGATTCCAGGCAAATCGCGTTGTCTCCCCGTGCCTACCACAAATGAATGTGTTCTTCTGTAATGTAAATTGTGCTCATGCCATGTTGTCGAGTTCGCGGTATATAATATTGCAAGGAAAAATAAAGTAGGGAAACTCGATTTCACACACTACTGAACGGCGCACTCTTAAGTGCATCAGCAGTGCACTGTGAATCGGAGCGTTTCAGAGGCCTGTCACAGATAGGAAATGCTATCAAAACGAAATCCTACAAAACAATATACTACTGTCTGGCAGCAATTCATCCCCGGAGTCCACCTTTGCCACTCCCATGGACTGATCATCTTTTAGTCCCCATCTCTTGGGAGGCCCCTATCGTGACCACCCAGCCCGGGAAAATCAAAGTCAGGGACAGACGATGGCACAAACTCGTCACATCGGAATGGTCGGACATCCTCTCTAACACCACCCCAGTGCTCTCCTCCGACGCCATAACGGCCGATGAACAGTTTTGCTCCTGGATCACCTCCTCCCTCGATACCCTAATCCCCAAAACTTCCATTCTCAGACACAATAAACGTCTACCGTCAGCCCCATGGTATACCCCAGAGCTCAAGCTGCTGCGACAGAACTGCAAGAGAGCTGAACGGTCATGGAGGAAGGAGAAATCCAACGCTAACAAGGACGCCTACGACACCTCCTTATCAGCTTATAAATCTATGATCGACAAAACGAAGAGTCGATTCTTTCAGGAACGAATCGAAAAAGCGGCCTGCTCAAGTAAAGAAACATATACCATCCTCAAAGAGCTCCTTAAGGTTCCCGACACAGCCCCTAGAAACCCCCAGACCCAAAGGCAGATCAGGAAAAATGTAATCAGTTAGCCAGCTTTTTCCAAGGAAAAATCCGAAAAATCCTGGACTCCATCCCTCCGACTAATTCGAGCGAAACGGACGACCCCCCCGATACTTTGATCACACCTCGTCTAACTTCTTGGGGACAAATAACCAACGAAGAGGTAGAGACTACGCTCACATCCATCAAAAGCGGATCTCCTAGGGACCCCGCCCCGCTACGAACCCTTAAAGAAGTCGCTCCCATTATCATTCCCGCCCTCACTCAGCTGATTAACGCCTCTTTTCAACAGGGAGTCGTCCCCCCTAGTTGGAAAGCGGCAGTCGTTAAGGCGCTGCTAAAAAAACCTTCCTTAGACCCAGCTGAACTGGCCAACTACCGACCTATTTCCCTCCTCCCCGGGACCAGCAAGGTTGCAGAGAAACTGGTGAATAAGAAACTTTCCCAGTTTCTTGAATCTAATAATCTGCTAAAAAACTCGCAGACAGGCTTTCGCCCAGGACAAGGCACCCACATCGCCCTCCTGGCTGCAGTGGAGGAGGCCAGAGCGCTCTTAGACGAGGGAGGATCAGTGGCAGTGATCCTTCTCGACCTGAGCGCGGCCTTCGACACCGTCAACCACCAACTTCTGGTTAAACGGCTTAAGAAGGTAGGAGTAGAAGGCACCGCTCTATCCTGGCTTTCCTCCTTTCTGGCCCAACGATCCTTCCAGATCTGGGAAAATAACACCCGCTCCTCCGATACTCCCCTCCAATGTGGGGTGCCTCAGGGCTCCTCCCTGAGCCCCACATTGTTTAACATCTATATGTCCACATTGGAGGAGGTCGTCATCCCGTTCGGAGTGAGCATTGTCAGTTATGCCGATGACACACAGCTAGTTGTCTCCCTCTCCCACCCCAGTCAACAGCCAGCGGATCTATTCAACTGCTTAACACAGATCCAAGGGTGGATGAATAACTCAGCCTTAAAGCTGAATGGTTCGAAAACTGACATTCTCCTTCTGGGTCAGAAAGGATGCACCTTCCCTCTGAACACCTGGCCACCCTGTCTGGGCCCCCCCCCCTGCTCCCAAACAGGAAGTAAAAAGCCTGGGAGTATGGATTGAGACAGATCTCTCTTTTACTACGCAGGCCAAGAGAGTAGCGGGCACCTGCTTCGGCCTACTTAAAGCGATGAGAAAGATTCTGCCCCTCCTTCCACCCACATCGCAAAGACTTCTCATTCAAGGCCTCATTCTGTCCAGGCTTGACTATAGCAATGCTATATACCTGGGCGCACCCGAAGCAACCTTAAATAAACTGCAGAAAATTCAAAATGCTGCCGCCCGGATCCTCACACATACTCCTGCCAGAGCTTCAGCCAAACCTGCTCTGAAGCTCCTTCACTGGCTTCCAGTGAGAGAACGAATAACATTCAAAGCCTTAAGCTTGGCTCATAGGCTAGTGCAGAATCAGGGCCCCCCCATTCTGAGGAAATTCATACAACCCTATAAAGCCCCTAGATCTCTCCGATCGGACAGGGAGTCCCTCATCATCGTGCCCAGGTTCAAAAAAGCCCGCACAGGTGGAAGACGTTTCTCGATCCACACAGCGCGCCTATGGAACGCTCTTCCTCGAGACCTGAGGAAAGAATCAAACTATTTACGATTCAGGAAACGACTCAAAACCCACTTGTTTCCTTAAAACTGCTTTTAACCACTTCTTTTTTTGCTCTGTTTAAAATTGCTTCTGTCTAAAATTGCTGTACCCCCCCTTCCCTCCCCCCCCCTCTCACTGGTTAGGGTTTTGTTTCAGCGCTGGGATACCTACGGGTGACTACGCGCTCTATAAAAAATTTTTAATAATAATAATAATAATAATAACCACAGAACGTCATAATGAGATAACCATGCTGAGTCCCTCACAGAAGTTAATTCATAGTATGCTGGGAAAATCACATCAGAGAAAAATGATTGAAGAGGCTCCTTAGTATTTGAATGTTGGCAAATACATGTTAGGCAAAAATAACCATGCTTGAGTTCAGGTGATTATGCAGTTAGGAGGCCTTTAAATGTTATCTTTATCTTGTCACATGCACATGATTTTCTGGGGAGGTCAAAGACAGAGGTGAAATGTCAGGCAGTGTTTTCTGACAAATTGCTGCTTTTTTCTTCTGATGGACATTGATCTTTGCTCTGACTGCAAAGTGAGAGGATTCTGTAATGGGAAACAAATGTGTGACAATCTTGCTGCGTGTGCTAAAGGAGGTGTGAAACTGAGGAAAAGGCTGTATTATCAAAACATATTTGTAGCACAGTAAAATGTAATACATGCCTTCAAATAAACTGTACATATGTTTCAAAATATATCAACAGTTAGGAAAAAAATAATTATCCGTTCAATTGACTGAAACATGGCAGATGCATGCGCAATGCTTGTAAAGTGAGGCTCGCTCATCTTTGAACAATAGATACTCTGAGAACCAAGCTAATCTAAAACAGAGCACCAAGCCAAAAAATGCAACCCAAAACAAGACGATCAGGAAATACTCTACTTTCTAAACTGTCTTGTAGCTACACTTCCAGCGAGTTACTGACCCTCACAGCCCTCAGATCAAGGCAAGAGGAAAATCCAAAACTGAAGGTTTCATGTGTTTTGAACTAGTCTTTCCGGTTTCATGAATACAAACTATTGTAACCTCTGATTTACCAATCAACCATGTGCCACAAAAGAATAAAACCATTTAATGACAAACACGAAAATCATTACTATATGATGTATTATGCCTGGAACAACAACACCCCTTACTTTGTGCATGTTATTACAACCACAGAAGGACAATTGTAATATGCAAAGTCTAATAAAAGTTGCATTCATTATAACAGCTCTAATGACGTTCTTCGCTGCCTGCCATCTAGACACACACTCAACTATATTGCTAACCTCTGAAACCACTCACAAACCACTCACATCACCGAACATCATTTACATTTCACACTGTAACCACATTAAGTTATAAATGGGTCATAAAAAACTCTCCTAATAATAAAGGACTGCTGCGCTGTGGTTTCTGTCAGTCATTAGTCTTCTTTGTGATTTTTAAAGGTGTCTAAAGGCAGGCGCAGGCAAACTGAACTAGTCTTGTTTTCTCCTTTGTATTTTTGGACTTGCAGATCAGCCAATTTGTAAAAGAGAAAATAAAAACTACTGGCACCAGAATACAACTTGAAGACTGGGCGTAACACTCGCGCCTAGAGCGACATACTTCTGGTTTTTTTGACCCAAGTGGTTTGCAGAATGTAATGTGCCCTGCAACACAATCAGCACTGCACTGGGGATCTACAAGCACTCATGAATCGCACGAGGGTATGGCATGCATTTCTGGTGAAAGACTGCTTCCAAGAGTTTGGATTACTCACAAACCTGAGCTTTTGAGTTTCCCAGGTCCATGAGTGAGTACTGCATCCAGTCCAAGACTTCGATTTCACACAATCAAGATTCTTGCCAACTCACACAGGAGCCCCCTTCCTATGCCCTCCTCGAGCCCCTTTTTGGTCCTGTTCTCTCTAAATGTGGTACCTGGGGCCCTGAAGCGGTGGGGTGACACTGGGCAGAAAAAGCATTGTTTGCACAGGGTGCCTGAAGCTCTTTTCACCTGTGATTGGTTTTGATAACAGCAAATAACAAGCCCTGCAAGTGCTTCTGAATCAATGGCATTAGAATACACGTGACGGATACAGCCCCAACCGCGTCACAAGCTCCAAGGCGCACACAATACTTTGGTAAAGTCCTGTTGGGTTCCCGGTGTCCAGTGTGTGGCCCTCTCTGAGGAATTATCGAGGCATTTTTGTTGTAATAGGTTTTAAGTGCTCGCCCACAATGATTCATTTAATGACATTAATTCGAGCTCAGCTGTCCGGGCCTCTGCTGTTTAATAATCAGCACGATTGCTTTCATATCAGGTTGGCCACCAGTACGACTGTGCGCAAATATTTCATCACAACTTTTGCACATTATCTCTTCGCTCATGTTCCATGCATATTTTAGGCAGGCTCGCAGACTCCGCGTCTTTAGTACATCCGCTCGTTTTCTATGAGACAGAATTCAGATCTCACCTCAGGGGCACCACTTAAGCAGGTGCGGCTCATGGGGGAGGGAGGATTGTCGCGCAGGGGTGGAGGGGCGGGGTGGAGGTTTTAAAATAAATTAAAAAATCCTACCTGACCAGGTCTGCGCCGCCTCCGGTCCATTGGCGCCTACAGGAACGGAACAGCCGCATCACTGCTGGCAAGTTCCAAACCCTCTCAGCCAATCCTGGCGCTTCCAGCAGCGCCAGGATTGACTGAGGGCACAGTTACTCTACTCCGGCCTGCCCATTAGGAGACCGAGGTTTGAGCCTTTGCTCAACCCTCTCTCTCCTAATGGGCATGCACTAGCCTTAGCAGACACTAGTGCACATGAGTGGGCACAGTGCAAAAATTCGCTCTCCGTCCCCACTCATGCGCACTTGTGGTGCTGCCTGCTGCCCCTGTTTCACAACCATGTCAGTCAACATGATGCAGGACCTCCCACCCCCTTCAGACTCTGAAGGGGGTGGGTGGTCCTACGTCATTCTGACTGAAATGGTTGTCAGTTCTCCCTCGGCGTCTCTAGTCTGAACTAAAGTAAACTGAGAGCTTACTTAAGTTCAGAGACGCTGAGGGAGCTGTGGGCACTGGCGGCTTGTGTGGCAACGCCCCCAATGGACGCACCGCCCCTGCTACTTTAACATTCAATTTCACCAAGAACAAAGCACGTTTCACTATACTTTTGTGGATGGCAATGTTTCTGTGGTCCAGTACATAACCTATCTGGGAGCTGTCAAGTCTAAACCCATGAAAGGCGTTGGGAAGTCATTATGGTTCTGTCTACAAAGTTTCAGTAGGGGCAGGATTTCTTCCTGACATTCACATGGTGGCAGGTTTGCAATCTAGCTTAATGGCCATAGACTTCATCCAGTAGTTTTCCAAACACTAAGGGCCTCATTGCGATGTCAGTTGTAAAGCATTCTGACCAACTCGGTCTCGGAATGTTTGCGACCAAATCGGATTTGGTGAGTCCGACCGACCGATTACGATGTTTCCGAACACCCATTGTCTACTACGAGAGCCTGTGTTCCGACCAACTACACAGGCCCCCATTGAAGAAAGGGGTGTGTGGGTGGGGAAAATCATGCACCCTGTGGCGGGCAACCCATGGTGTTTGCCACACTGTGCATGGTATTGAAGAGGGGTCCCATGGGTACACCCACAGGCCCCATTCGGAATGCTCCGGGTACAGGAGGGCCCGCTACGGGCCCCCAAAGTCGGATTCCAACAGCCAATCCGTGTAGGAACAATCGATTCAGAAAGACTGTCCAAATCCGACATCGTAATTTGTCGGTCGGAAACGTGTCCATAGACCCGTACGAGTCAGCTCCGAACGACTCGGTTACTCCAAATGCCATTTGGAACCAAGTCGGAAAGCCCGAACGGTTTCCGACTAGCGTATCGGTCGGTCAGAAGGCTTTCCGATTCGGCTGGAAAGATGGGTTCCGAATCGTATTCGGACAAACCGAATGCCATTGGGAGCCATTCCGACTGACATCGTAATCGGTCCCTAAATTACCTTTGTCTCAGGTTTTCACTCACAATCGCCTCACTTCTATATAATTCTTTTACCATAGACCTGTTCTTGCAAGATTGGTTCTATTTACACTTTTCCTCTTTTTGTCATCATTTCCAGGTGCTTGGCTCAGATTCCTAGATAGAAGACTTTAGTGATTTTCATTTCAGCACTATGGATGGTGCGTTCCAATCTCTCCTCTTCCATTTCACTCTCACTTCCTTTAAGATGCCCAAAGCAAGAGTCTCAATCGGTTTTGAGTCGATGGAGGTATTGAGGATGGGTGTTAGTGCTTTGCTGATTGCTTGGAGTTCTTTGATAAAGGCGTGAGTAATGCAAGGGTCGCACCTTGAAGCCCCCTGGGTCTAAGTCTGCGCGTTATAAAATTCTTTTCATTCATTCATTCACATGGGGCCTACGAGTGTATGGTCTTCATGGTAGCGGCGGTTTCGATGGTGGTCACGGTGGGCCAAACGCTCAGAGTTCATTAATTGCCATGATTAGACGTTGAGTTAAAATAGCGATGATGTCCAGGTGAGGGTAGAAGTTGGCTTATATGGAGGTTATTTTATTACTGAAGTATTTTAAGAGCTTGTTTTAAAGGGCTTGCGAGAGGTGATGTTGATGGAGGTTGTAGTAGGAGCAGTGAAATATTTGATGATGGCAAAGCTTTCCTTGCTGCTGTTTGTGCCAGTGTTGATGTGGTCTGCACATGAGTGTGTTTGGTGTTACACATCTGCTGGCAGTAGCATCTTACAGCAGATCTAAAGATGTTTTTATTCATGGTGCCTTGACTTGTTCTGCATTTGCACTGCAGTTGCTTGCAGTGGTGCTTCATCAGTCTCAGTTTCTCTGTGTACCATCTGGCCTGTGGGCGGGCTCTTGCATTTGGTTTGTGCTTGAGGGGAGCCAAGGTGTCTGAGAATGCAGTGATCCAGCTGTTGAGGTACTTGATGGCTTTCGGCAGATTGCTGGCGGACTCAGGTCAGTTTGCGAGAGAACAGAAGCCCAGTACTCTTCTGTGATGCTTTTCCAACTGCGGCGGGCGAGTCTAGTGGTGGTAGGTCTCTGGGGGTGCAGGGTGGGTATGCTGACACTGACAAAGGTGTGGTCTGCCCAGATCATAGCTTTTGGCTTTTCAACTGTTACGTGCTGATTGAGGAAAATATCGGGTCCAGTAGGTGTACAGCGGTGTGGGTGCTTGCGGTAATGTGCTGGGTGAGGCAGAGGCTTCCGAGGTTGTCTAGGCTGTAGAGTTTGTGTTAGTGCTTGTACAAGACATTATTCTCCTTCAAGAGTGTTTTTTCTGTTCTGTTCTGTTACCAGAAGCATAAAGAATACCTCTTCTAGTGTCGAGTATCCTTTTTTTCATTCTCCTCCATTGATTTGTGTAGTGGCCTTATATAATATAACTTAGACTACTGATTTAAAAGCGCTCTTTGCTCATTTGCTACCCTTTCTAAAAAAAAAAATCTGTATCTTTCCAACATTAGCCAGATGGACTAAGGGGGAAAAGATACAAAAACCTTTGGTGCTCATTCCACTAGAGAGATGGCCTCCATCGCCTTTTTTGCTGCAACAAGGTTAGAGGACATTCTTAGATCTGCTGATTGGCCCAGAGTATCACCATTAAAGACATTTTATTGTAAACTGTAGTAGTGAATGGGCTTCAAACAAGCATAATATGAGCCTTCAGTCTTGTAATAAGATGCTGATTTTTATTAGTTATAGTGATAATAGTGAAGGAAGGTCCTGATTTCAATAAATAGAATATTATCCCTCCACTGTTGATATTTTTTCAGATGTCTTGCTTCCCTTCTTTACATTTCACAGACTGCTAGTGTTTATAAGTGATTTTTTCAACTTCAATATCTACAACTCCTGGTTCTTCCTAAAGCTTCGTTTCACCAGGACACGTATGAAGCTCAAGCTTCTGGATATTCCTAATGGGGTTTAAAAGTAGTTGTTCTATTGTTTCTGTTTGGTTGCTACTGATAATGATCTTCTGTTTCATTCATGGAGTTGGGTTTGTCTTCACATCAAGAAAAGAGGCTGTTATTGCCTGGTGCCAGCTATATGCGGACTTATCTTATGACTGATTGATTTCACGTCACTCTTAGCATGTGGTTTGTGTCCTAGTGCAGTTTTTGTGTGATTCTTTGCTGCTATAATAAAAGTTGCAAGTTACAAAAAAATACTATTTGTCTGTTTTTTTAGAAACATCAGGACTTTCCTGCCCTAGTTTTGAACTATTCTTTCCTGAAAATCGGCATTTCTAGTGACATTTTAAGATCAGTATGCACATCTGAGGGTCTCTCTGCTTGTGCGATAGCCTGAGGCATTTGTTCTGGGATTGAGACAAAGATCTTACAAAGAGACCTTTCAAATCAAAGATTCCGGAGCCACTCTAAGGTGTAGTACGACATTCTTGGTTGCAGATTTGCTGCCTGGGATTTCACTTATTTTTATATTTTTTTCCCCTTCGAAGTTTTTATATAGCGCAAATGTGACCCGAAGGTATCAGAGCGCTTTACAGGAGCACCAGTTGCATTACATGAGGGTACATTCATTTTTAGTTAGGCACGGGGAGATTAAGTAATTTGCCTAGAACACAGAATGGTGTGTGTCCGTGCCCAGATTTGAGGTCGACTGCCCTTGCCCTTAGGCCATATCCTATCCCCAGGCTACTTTGCCAGATGTTGGCAATTGTATTGTAATCTCTCAATGTCTCCTGATCAATACACACACCCCGCCACACACCCGGAGTTACTGTATCTTAACCAGGCAGTGCACACAAGTTAGTTACGGTTCCCTATGGAACTCCATCCTTTTTAAACAATGTCACATAAAGGGGTGTGTTTGGAGTTGGAAGTCATAACTCTTCCATTATGAGTTTTCCCTTTATTATGAGTCTTAGACAAAAGAGATTTCATTTTCTTGTAATAAAAAAATCAATAGATAATTTTAGTAAAAATACCTAGGTCGATTTGTGAAATGCCTATTATCCCGGAAAACGGGGTTCATTTTCTTGAGTGCACGGCTGGTGTGTGCAGATTACAGCATTCCCTTGAGGTGCATTTCTTACATCTGTGGTCTTGGCTGATGACATCAGATTCCCATGTAGGGGGCATGGAACGTAATCATGCATCAATTGTAGACCGTGAAACATACAACAATCTATGCACGTGGTAACAAGGTCTCTGCCATTGTTGTAGACTAGGTTACCCTAAATAAGTTGAACTAGAGTATCACTATTTTACCACCTCTGACAGTGGTAAAAGGCTACTTATCAGGGGATCTTTAGAGGTATGCGCTGCTGTTGAGTAGAAATGAGACATACTTTCTAAAGTAAACAGAACATAAAACAGTAACACTTACAAAGCAACCTAAGAACACAAGCAAAACATAACAGAGAACAATAGAACAATTAACCAAAGAATACAAGACAACAAACACAAAACAACACATCACATCACATCACAATAATGCACTACAAAAACAAAGCAGCACAAAAAAAACAGAATACACCATGACCGCCACAAAATGACCCACAACAAATATGCAGTCACATTCTTGTCACACTTTAGCACTTCCCGAATCCTGCTTTCATAAAACGGTGGTAAAAGGTGTTTGTACCAAGCACTGGGTAAGAAATTGGGTTTTTGATTGAGGAAGGTGAAGACCCTTCTCAAGCAGTAACCACAATCCCTGTCAGGATGAGCCACAAACGTCCTTAAATTAACTTGTGTTTAACCATCTGGCAGTTTTGGCCTCCCCCTGACTCAGTCACGGCCAGAGACAACGACGGACAGAGCGGGGTCTCACATATCCTGAGCCAGGTCCAGGAAGAGGTGAGGTGCACTCCCCGGACACCCTGGTATAATTGCAACCAGGTGCCGAAGAGAGGAGTTGACACAGTTTATGGAACATTATATCCTTTACTGGTTTTCACTTGTGTGTTTTTTTGTATTTTTTTCACACTTTATTCACTTGTAAGCAGTAGTAGATTATTTGAACAGAGACCCTGACGAAAGCCAGAGGAGTGAACCTTTAGTGGCTGAAACATGTTGGTCTCCTCGCAGCTATTTCTGTGGACTGCGTTGATGATACTATACTGTTCTTGTTTTTATTAGGGAAGGGGCCAACAACTATTAAATTTACCTTGGTTAAGCTCCCTATCCTTTTTTAGACCACCACTTACATATATTTTTACACTGCACTTCCCATCACATCAACATCATGTGGTAGTACCGAGTGATTGTGGGTCGCTACCCCGTATCTGGTTATCTGGGTATGCCGGTCTCAATGATCTAGAGACACAATACCCGATAAGGATTACCAAATGATAATATTGATCATCACAAGACCGTTGATGGGAATCCTAAACCAGGGGTGACTCACGTTATTGGTTCTTCACATCTTGTGATCTGGTCTGTGAGTGTCACTGTCATCGTACCCTTGTACTGTTGATAAGGTTACTTTGAGTAGCGGATCACTTCTGGATCCCTTTGGAGAACCCTAAGTTTGTAGTTGTTCGTTGATTTCTACGGGGGATAATACTTAGGCATGGTCTATAAACATCCCTCTAGCCCTGCAAGATAGTGTGTTTTTCCAGTTTTTGCATAAAAGCAGTCAGGCTTATCTTAGAGGCAATATGTTGTATATTTATGCAGCACTCAAACAGTAATAATGTAAAAACACAATGCAATCCTACACCAATTTAGAAAAATAGAAAGAATTTTAATAAATAAAATGCCACCAGAAGGAAAAAAATCAATCAGTAGAAAGATAGTTACGAATTTGTAAAGCTTTTAGTAAACACTAGTGACTAACAAATCAGAGCACCATCCACGGTCATCTAGTCGCTCGAGACTAGGGCACCGAAGAAAGGTAAAGCTGTCCACGATGGTGCGTGGTTCCAATACACAAAGGGGATTGGGCCCAATCTCGGTTTACCTTTGGACTTAGAAGAAATTTCAAAGAAAATTGTGTGAGAAGGTAAAGCTCTGTGGGGGAAGGCAGCCACAGTGTCCGAGGAGGAGGTCTTGTCATCAGAATGCTGCTGGATGAAGTCGCAGTGAAGACTTTTACCTTGTCAGACGGTGTCCATGCACGAGCCTCTGCCGTCTCCGATTTGCCCTCAAGGGCGCGCACGGCGCTGTGCACATCCCCTGCCTGCCATTCACATGCTCTCGCAATCCAACACCACACACGCATGCGCACACATACACACACGAGCGCCCATGCACACATGCACATACATACAGAGACACCCCCCGCCCCCGCAGCAGCACACACAGACACTCACATACACCAGCGCACCTACACACGCACACACACACACATACAGAGACCCCTGGCCCCCCCGCCCCGCCCCGCCGCACACATACACAGAAGCGCACCCCTCATATCCCCCCTACAACTAAGGCCCACTTACCGCCACTCCGGACATCGGCAGCCTCCGCGGGGCTCTTTCTCTGGCCAGGCACTCCGTGGGCGCGGGCTTCACAAAACGGAAGTCCCGCCCCACGATAGGTTTCGTTTTTGCCAGTGCGCGAGCGCGCGCACGTATTGTCTCTTCAGGCCGGCTTGTTTCTAATAACTATCGATCTTCCTTCTCCTTGGTCTATTTTCTATTCCCAGTTCCCTCACCCAAGATGGCCCCCCATGACACATTGGGCACATCCGGTTGCTCACATTCACTCAGCATTCTCCCGTGAGGATCGCTGTGGCATAACTAGTAAGCGTGTGTGCGGTTTTCAAACCCCTATGCTGTTGTCAACAGTAATTTAAGTTGGTGGCCTTTTCCTTATTAGTTTTAGTTGGTTTCCCCAGTGTATCGTCACGCCCTAGGAGACCGTAGTCCCGTTAATTGAACAAGATGCTTCCATTGTGGAATGGCTATTATACGTGGTTCCATTGAGAACGTGCAATTAATGACTTGAAGTAATTTTTCAATTAATCAAAAAGAGACTAGCTAAGAATGGGGTTGGCATGATATTTATATTATAAGGATCATGGTGACTCAGTTTTGTTTTGTCAATTGGAGGTGGCACCTGCTGGGTGTCTTTTAAAAGCCTTCACCCACCAACCTAGTTGGTGGCATGCTTCATCATCGGGCCCACCCAGTGACACCTAGCGTGTCCCGGGTGTGCTACGACGCCTGTATACAGCGGAGCAGGTATGTCACTGTGTGTGCGGTGAAGGGTGATAAGTTTGTGAGTTTAAAACGGCTTGGCGGGGGTCCCAGTACCCAGAGGGTAAAGGCACTTTATTATCTGGGCCTCCGTCAGCGGTTAAAAATAAGGCTGTGGGACGTTAGAGGCGAGTTACGACCTCCCACGTCCTTTAGAGTGTCAACATGTTTCAGCCAGTGCCTTATCAATATGCTGGCTTTCTTCAGGACTGATAAAAAGGTGTGTGTAATTAAAACTAGTGGGTGTTTAGTGCAGGCTATGTGTCTACTCGCCCTAAAGTGTATCTAACTGTGAGAGGGGGGATTCCCTTCTCAAGATCACCTGTACATATAACATAAAAGGACAGGGACAAAACATACAGGGGAGAAAAGAGTCACTAGAGATATTTATCATAGGTTATGACAGCCGGCTTAATAGCAATGGGGTGGAGGCTATAAGCGGCTCAAGTGTAATGGTACTGGTGGTACCATTATGGTGAAAGATCGCACTAGAACTTCGTTAGTGAAGTGGTTTAAAAAAACGATATTTACAACAGTTGTGAGAGAGGTGAAAAGAATAAGGCGTAAGGTCTATTTCTTACGCTAGTTTTAGGTTGTTTTCTCTTCAAGGTTATTGAAGTGGCAAGGGGTTGGCCCTATATGGAAGACAAAGGTGGGACCACTGGGGTTAGGAGACCTGTTGGACCCACATTTAGGAAGGACTGGGCCCAGATCGCTTGGCACTGCACCAGGGACTGGATGATACTCATCCTAAAGACAGCCAAACGCCTGTCAGATACATTAATGATTGAAATCGAAGAAACAGAGAGGCACTTCAAAGCTACTATTACATCATACAAGAAAAAGCTAGATGACCAGAACAGAGAGATAAATGAGTACAAGTACTACTTGACCCAGGCCAAATTCAAAAAATTCGAAAAAGATCTCAAAAAATTTTCCTATGCCAAAGTATACCCATACTCGGAGGAGAACTACACCCCGCCTATCAAGGAGACTAATGTGCCCAACTCCTCAGGTGACGACAGCTCCGTCTCTAGTGATTCCAGCAGCGGATCACAAAAATGGGGAGGAAGAGGACGAAGAGGACAACGTTGGCCTAACCACTGGCAAGGAGGACAACCGAACCAATTCTATGGTTTCCCACCGAACTTAGGCAACATGCAGAACCCCTACTATGGTTTCCCCAACATGTACCCCCCAGGACCTATGCCGCTCTTTGCAGGCAACCAGGGCCCTAATTTTCCTTTTTTAGGACGGGGCCACAGGACACGGGGACGCAGAAGACCAATCCAGCACAACAACGCACAGGTTCACTGGGCAGAAGAAGAAAATCCTGTAAGTTCCAACACTCGCCAGAAGACAAAAGAAGCTACACCAGGACCGAGCAAATAGCAAACCCCACCGCCCAACCGTCACTGGTGTTCAACCTATCCAGTACCCCATTATCCACAAAGGAACAGTCAGTCTTGGAAAGGGGACTGTCATTTGTGCCGACTACCAGACTGGACAAATTCAAATTACATGCTGAACTAGCTCAATTTTTCAGAAAGCTGAAATTAAAGTCATTTTTTGAGAAACCAACCCCCGACACTGTACAAACTGACGACAACCCTAATACCACGGGTCTTAGAGTCAAATCTACCTTCGTCCCACCACCCTCCACCATCCCTGCAGAGATCACCACATTTGAACAGGCAGTATACCATGACATTGAGAATCTCAACCCAACCAAACACTTCAACAACCTGTCATGGGAGGACAGACAAACCATACAACGCCTTCAAAACAACCCCATGCTAATAATAAAACCAGCAGACAAAGGGGGAGGCATCGTACTTCTTGACAAAACAGACTATGACACGGAATGTCGCAGACTACTCAGCGACAACAGGAATTACCGCAGGCTTGAACATGATCCAACAGAGCAGTTGCGAACCACTATTCACACACTTGTCAAAAGGGCTGCAGACGCGGAACACATCTCCAAGCAGGAGGCCGAATACCTTTGCCCTGATCATACCAGAACGCCATACTTCTATACGGTACCCAAAGTACACAAAGGGGTGATCCCACCCCCTGGCAGACCAATTGTAACGGGCATTAACTCTGTACTAGAACCACTCTCTAGATATTGTGACTTCTTTCTGAATCCCCTGGTACAAAAGACCCCCACCTACATAAAGGATACCAAACATCTGCTGCAGGTAATCAACAACATTGCCTTTGACCCCGACACCCAATTACTGGTAGGGCTTGATGTGGAAAGCCTGTACACCAGTCTCCCACAAGATGCCACCCTACAGGTACTGCATGACATCCTGGAAGAATCACCCTGGCCTTACCACACCCCGAGGAGCTTCGTACTGGCTTGTGCAACCCTCGCCCTCAAAGAAAATTATTTTGAGTACGACGGCACCTTTTACCTGCAAACAAACGGAACATCCATGGGCAGTGTTTTCGCGCCGAGTGTGGCTGGATTATATGTACATCACTTCGAAAGCACCAATATCGCTGTGGAATCCAACCCGTTTAGACATCATATCCTGAAATGGCACAGGTATATTGATTATATACTGGTCATCTGGCAAGGCTCACAGCACGAGCTGGATGTTATGTTATGTTATGTTATGTTATGTTATTTATTCTTTTGTATAGCGCAACGGTTACTCAAAAAGAGTGTCCCGGCGCTTTAGGTAAGGAGAACAGATTTCAGAATAACACAACACAGTTAAAAGAGGTTAAAAGGCAAACAGAACAAAAAAGAGGAACTACTAGCAAACCTATTGGGAAAACAGCCAGGTTTTGAGACCTCTTCTAAAATCAAGGAGAGTAGTCGCCCCCCGCAATGGGAGCGGTAATGAATTCCACATCTGTGGGGCCAACAGACTGAAAGAGCGGCCCCGAGGCAAGCCCTCTTCACACGCGGAACAGCCGCCAAAAGTAGAGATTCCGACCTCAGCGAGCGAGCCGGGTGGTAAAAGGTCAGTCTCTTTTGGAGATGTTTTGCTCCCACAGCATGGAGCGCCTTGTAGGCCAAAGTCAGAGCCTTAAAGGCGATCCGTTTGCGGATGGGTAGCCAGTGTAGCGTCACCAACAACCCAGAGACGCTGGTGCGTCTACTTAGGCCAAAGATGGCCCTGGCCGCCGCGTTCTGTGCAACTTGAAGCCTCTGCAGCAGATACTCTGGCAGGCCCAGGTAAAGAATGTTGGCATAATCCAACCTGGAGCCTATCAGAGCCTGCACAGTCAGCCTCCTGTGCTCCTCGGACAAGAGAGGCAGAAACCTCCGCAACATTTTTAAAAGGCCGAAGCAGGTACCGGTCACCCCCAGGATCTGGGCTTTCATCGTCAGCCCCTTGTCCATCTTAACCCCCAAGTTTTTAGCCATGGGAGAAGAGCCGGACGGAGGGAACATGTCAATGGGCCACCAGGCCTGCCAGCTAGGCTCCGTATCGCACCCGAAGAAGAGTACCTCCGATTTGTCGGAATTGCACTTGAGGCTGTTCAGTTGGAACCATGAGAACACAGCCCCAAGGCAATTCTGGATACTCTCCCCGTCAAAGTCAGCCCCTCTCTCGCAAGAGAAGAGGAGCTGGGTGTCGTCGGCATACGACACGATCCGGGCACCAAATGACTCCGCCACCGCCGCCAAAGGGGTCATAAAGATGTTAAAAAGGGTCGGGCTCAGTATAGAGCCCTGAGGGACCCCGACTCCCAAAGGCGGCATTACAGCGGTGTCAGATGATGTCCAGATCGTTTGCCGGCGGCCGGCTAAAAAAGATGAAAACCATTTGAGCACCGTCCCCCGCAGACCAATCTCAAAGAGTCTTGCGAGCAGGCCCTCATGGGGGACGGTGTCAAAAGCCGCCGACAAATCCAACAACACCAGCATGACTTTGCCCCCGGTATCCAACACCCCTTTAATGGTTTCAGAGACCTCAAGGAGCGCGGTCTCGGTGCTACGATTTGAACGGAAGCCCGACTGGGAGTCATGTAAGATCTCATGGGACTCCAGAAAATTGGAGAGCACCGACTGAACGTGCTTCTCCAGGTTTTTTACAAGAGCCGGCAGCAGCGAAATTGGCCTGTAATTGGCTGGAGCTTTCGGGTCAAGTCCCTGCTTTTTAAGCAACGGGATGACCATTGCCTGCTTCCACACTGGCGGCACCACTCCCAGACTCAACGAAAGGTTGAGAAGAGGGTGCGCCAGTGGATTACCCACCTCCGCCAATTTACCCAGGAGCTTGGCAGGGCAGGGGTCAAGCGGAGACCCAGATTTTAAATTGCCCATAAGCGCTAGGGAAGCGGAGGCTGGCAGAGATGGAAACTCAGCCAATATGGCGCCCTGCATAACTGGGGGAGGCGTAACGGGATGACCATTGCCTGCTTCCACACTGGCGGCACCACTCCCAGACTCAACGAAAGGTTGAGAAGAGGGTGCGCCAGTGGATTAACCACCTCCGCCAATTTACCCAGGAGCTTGGCAGGGCAGGGGTCAAGCGGAGACCCAGATTTTAAATTGCCCATAAGCGCTAGGGAAGCGGAGGCTGGCAGAGATGGAAACTCAGCCAATATGGCGCCCTGCATAACTGGGGGAGGCGTACCCGCCTCGGGCATCGGCAATGTAACCGGTCCACCAGATAGAAAGGAGTCCTGGATGAGTTTGATCTTGCCTGTAAAAAAACAAGCAAGATCCGCCGCCCAGGATTCTACGGGCCCCTCTTCCGAAGTGGTAGTCCGAGGTGAGATGAATTCTCGAACAATGGTAAAGATCTCCTTACTGGAGTTCGAAGCTGCTTCAATTCTCCCTGCAAGATAAGCTTTCTTTTCGAGGCGGATGTCTCGGTGGTAAGCTTTAACCACGGCCTTGTAGGCAGACCTGTCCTTGCTGTCATAATGTGCCCGCCAGGCCCTTTCGGCTACCTTGCACTGCTGCCGCGTAGCCCACAGAGCAGTGGTAAACCAAGGGGCCGAGACCCGCTTAGATGTCAGGCGGGGGGGCAGAATTGGGGCCAGGTCATTAAGCCTCTCCGTCAGCCATTCTTGCAAGGACTCCAAGTCTCTCTCTAGCTCGCCAGACAGAGGGCAAGGGTGAGTCGCAGCAGCCTGAGCCAGCATCTCAGGGGTCACCCTGCTAAATGCTCTAAAGGCTCGTCCCCGTTGCTGTGGGACAGGGATAGGCGCCCTGACATTGCCGCTGATTACAAATTTGGCAAGCCAGTGATCCGACCACAAGACCGGGAGAATCTCTTTCACCACCAAAAGAGAGGTCGAGAATACCTGGTCAAGAGTATGCCCCTTATCGTGGGTCGGACCCTGCAAATGCGGGGTAATACCCAGCGGAGTCCTGGCCTCCAAAAGCTTAATAGCAGCGGGGTCCGACGGATCATCCATCCGGATGTTAAAGTCCCCCGCCACTAAGCAGTGTTCTGCTCTCAGGGCTAGACCCACCAGCACCGAATCAAGGTCAGCAAAGAACGTCCCAAGCGGACCAGGGGGGCGGTAGACCAACAGTCCCTTCACTGATTGATGCGGCGCTAGCAAGATTGAAAAAGCCAGCGATTCCGAGCCGCGGATATCCTCAGTAGGCAAGATGGTACAGGACGTGCCCTTCTTTACCACCAATGCGACCCCGCCGCCCCTGCCCTTTGCTCTGTCCTTCCTGAAGATGTCAAAATCAGGCGGAATGGCCATAGCCACATCGGGATTAGAAGCTTCTCCCCACCAAGTCTCCGTCAACATTAGACAGAGTGGCTTCTCTGTCTCGAGGAGCTCAAAGATGTATTGCGCATGACTGCACGCTGATCTGGTGTTTAGCAGCATGCAGGCATACTCTGCGCCAGCTATGTCAATAGGCGGGGCTGATGCCAAAACCCGGTTAGGATGCCAGCCACAGCCCGGGCATCGCGACTTACCCCTATGGCGGCCCGGGAAGACAGAACAACAGCAGCTCTCCCTATGATTCAAAGAGCGCAACTCCATAGAAGAGTACCGCACCAAATGAGCGCCAAAATTACTCATTCTAGGTGAACAGAGCCCCGCCCGCCGCCGAGACGCCACCGGGACGCGGACGGGCGCAGACGGGCAGGACTCTGGCTTGACTCAGGCGCGAGTCAGGCGCCTCCGCTGCGCGTCACCGCAGTTTAAGTAGGATAGCTTCTTAAACTGGCTTAACAGCAGAGACCCATATTTGAACTTCACAAGCACAGCTAGCAACCACCAACTTCCTTTCCTAGACCTGGAAATAACAGCTAAGGATGGAACCCTCGTCACCACCACTTATTACAAACCCACAGCGAGGAACTCATTGCTTCACTACACCAGTTTCCACCCTCGCCCTCTCAAAGAAAACTTACCATTTGGCCAGTTTCTCCATATCAGAAGAAACTGCACGAATGTGAGTGATTATAAATCACAATCAACAGATCTAGCCACCAAACTAGAAAACCGCGGTTACCCAAAGGCCATCATTAGGAAAACTCAGAAGAGGGCCAGAAACCAAAACCGCGAAGCACTGCTTGAAGACATCACCAAAGAAGATGAGAAACAACCAACAACCTGTGTCACCACTTACAATACTGCCTCCAATGAGGTTGCAAAAATCATCAAGAAACATTGGAGAATCATCAATTCAGGACAGAGAAATTGGGAACTACCCAGGTTTGCTTACAAGAGGTGCCACAACCTGCGAGACCAACTAGTCAGCACCCGACCGAAACCACCATCAAAACCACCAGAGAACACAATACTCAATGCATGGGGCCTGCCCAGAGTAACAGGACATTACCCCTGCAACGACTGCAGTGTGTGCCATCTCACATCTCACACGAAAACTTTGAACCTCAAACCCAATAAAATCTGGTCCCAAAGGAGCCATACCAATTGTAACTCACGGAATGTGATTTACTTACTTACGTGTACATGTGGCCTCAGATATGTGGGGATGACTACACGCAAAGTCAGAACCAGGATAACCGAGCATCGTAGCACTATGCGATGCAAGAAGAACATCAGTAAATTGACTAATCATTTCATCACCCACTACCACACACCCAATGACTTTACCTGGACAGTCATTGAGCAAATCCCCGAAAGCCCCATCAATAATGACAAGAAACTACTTAGCAAAGAGCAGAGATGGATATACCGTCTTTCTACGGCTACACATGGTCTGAACGATGCCATCCCCTGGAACTCTTTGACCAACCTGTGATCCCAGGGCTCAACTACCTGTTCCCTGTTAATTAATTGAGTAACCCCCTGAGCCTCTTGTTCTTTAATATTGGGTCGCTTTGCCCTTAAATGTAATCATGTATTGTGTCCCCATGGTACAATCAGCCTTCTCGATAATACCCGGCTTCCCCTCTTTCATTTCAATATACCATGTTCCTCTTTTAATATACCATATTCCTGGATAAAGGGTCACTTTTTTCCTTTAGCGCAATTACCCCACACTGGCCACCCACCGGCACCACGTGCGCTTTACCCCACGGGCTCTTGCTCAAGAGCCAGCACGTGTATAAACAACTCAAACACAACAGATGCGCTAATCACCAGCGCATGCCGACAGGACCTCACAGGCAGCGCTCCCACTATACGCATGCGCGGCAGACCGAATCCACCGCGCATGCGCCCGATGCATCAACCGCACCAGCGCGAGGCAACCGGCACACACCTGAGCGCGATCATGACTCGACAATCCGAGTCTTTCCACCATTCCTTCCATCCTCCAGGTGCCCTCGCTCAACCAATCAGCTTCAGTATATAAACCGGCAGTACAAGCCATTACTTACCGGTTCTGCGAAGGAGGCACAATAGGTCCAAAGCCGGCGCTGGCCAGAAATCCTGTGAGTATGCTGAACTACCATCTCTACTATGGGTAAGCGCCACCACTCTTTTCTCCCAACAGGTCTCCTAACCCCAGTGGTCCCACCTTTGTCTTCCATATAGGGCCAACCCCTTGCCACTTCAATAACCTTGAAGAGAAAACAACCTAAAACTAGCGTAAGAAATAGACCTTACGCCTTATTCTTTTCACCTCTCTCACAACTGTTGTAAATATCGTTTTTTTTAAACAACTTCACTAACACCATAATGGTACCACCAGTACCATTACACTTGAGCCGCTTATAGCCTGCACCTTATCGCTATTAAGCCGGCTGTCATAACCTATGATAAATATCTCCTAGTGACTCTTTTCTCCCCTGTATGTTTTGTCCCTGTCCTTTTATGTTATATGTACAGGTGATCTTGAGAAGGGAATCCCCCTCTCACAGTTAGATACACTTTAGGGCGTGTAGACACATAGCCTGCACTAAACACCCACTAGTTTTAATTACACACACCTTTTTATCAGTCCTGAAGAAAGCCAGCATATTGATGCACTGGGCCAGGGACAGACTGATTTGCATATAGCCAGGTTCTGAGCTGGGATGGGGCAGTGAGATAAATAACGGTGATGGATCAAGCCCTGATCTTTGGACTGGGTAAGAGTGGTCTGTTTAACTCAGACACTCTGTTCATCACCACCCCCCTTTTTGTAAATCGTTTTTGGCCACTATAGGTGTGGCAGGGTATACTCAGACATGAGTCCCTTTCTCACTGCTCCATCAGGATTCAAGCAAGCCGGGCCGAAGAAGGCTGAAATGCCAGAAACCGGTCCCCGGTAGCTTGTCTCATTTCTGGTGAAGAATTGGCTTGGTAGTTTAGTCTGCCCTGTTCCCATGATGCACTGGGCCAGGGACAGACTGATTTGCATATAGCCAGGTTCTGAGCTGGGATGGGGCAGTGAGATAAATAACTGTGATGGATCAAGCCCTGATCTTTGGACTGGGTAAGAGTGGTCTGTTTAACTCAGACACTCTGTTCATCACCAACCCTCTTTTTGTAAATCGTTTTTGGCCACTATAGGTGTGGCAGGGTATACTCAGACATGAGTCCCTTTCTCACTGCTCCATCAGGATTCAAGCAAGCTGGGCCGAAGAAGGCTGAAATGCCAGAAACCGGTCCCCGGTAGCTTGTCTCCTTTCTGGTGAAGAATTGGCTTGGTAGTTTAGTCTGCCCTGTTCCCATGATGCACTGGGCCAGGGACAGACTGATTTGCATATAGCCAGGTTCTGAGCTGGGATGGGGCAGTGAGATAAATAACGGTGATGGATCAAGCCCTGATCTTTGGACTGGGTAAGAGTGGTCTGTTTAACTCAGACACTCTGTTCATCACCACCCCCCTTTTTGTAAATCGTTTTTGGCCACTATAGGTGTGGCAGGGTATACTCAGACATGAGTCCCTTTCTCACTGCTCCATCAGGATTCAAGCAAGCCGGGCCGAAGAAGGCTGAAATGCCAGAAACCGGTCCCCGGTAGCTTGTCTCCTTTCTGGTGAAGAATTGGCTTGGTAGTTTAGTCTGCCCTGTTCCCATGATGCACTGGGCCAGGGACAGACTGATTTGCATATAGCCAGGTTCTGAGCTGGGATGGGGCAGTGAGATAAATAACGGCGATGGATCAAGCCCTGATCTTTGGACTGGGTAAGAGTGGTCTGTTTAACTCAGACACTCTGTTCATCACCACCCCCCTTTTTGTAAATCGTTTTTGGCCACTATAGGTGTGGCAGGGTATACTCAGACATGAGTCCCTTTCTCACTGCTCCATCAGGATTCAAGCAAGCCGGGCCGAAGAAGGCTGAAATGCCAGAAACCGGTCCCCGGTAGCTTGTCTCCTTTCTGGTGAAGAATTGGCTTGGTAGTTTAGTCTGCCCTGTTCCCATGATGCTCTGGGCCAGGGACAGACTGATTTGCATATAGCCAGGTTCTGAGCTGGGATGGGGCAGTGAGATAAATAACGGTGATGGATCAAGCCCTGATCTTTGGACTGGGTAAGAGTGGTCTGTTTAACTCAGATACTCTGTTCATCACCACCCCCCTTTTTGTAAATCGTTTTTGGCCACTATAGGTGTGGCAGGGTATACTCAGACATGAGTCCCTTTCTCACTGCTCCATCAGGATTCAAGCAAGCCGGGCCGAAGAAGGCTGAAATGCCAGAAACCGGTCCCCGGTAGCTTGTCTCCTTTCTGGTGAAGAATTGGCTTGGTAGTTTAGTCTGCCCTGTTCCCATGATGCACTGGGCCAGGGACAGACTGATTTGCATATAGCCAGGTTCTGAGCTGGGATGGGGCAGTGAGATAAATAACGGTGATGGATCAAGCCCTGATCTTTGGACTGGGTAAGAGTGGTCTGTTTAACTCAGACACTCTGTTCATCACCACCCCCCTTTTTGTAAAGCATATTGATAAGGCACTGGCTGAAACATGTTGACACTCTAAAGGACGTGGGAGGTCGTAACTCGCCTCTAACGTCCCACAGCCTTATTTTTAACCGCTGACGGAGGCCCAGATAATAAAGTGCCTTTACCCTCTGGGTACTGGGACCCCCGCCAAGCCGTTTTAAACTCACAAACTTATCACCCTTCACCGCACACACAGTGACATACCTGCTCCACTGTAATCAGGCGTCGTAGCACACCCGGGACACGCTAGGTGTCACTGGGTGGGCCCGATGATGAAGCATGCCACCAACTAGGTTGGTTGGTGAGGGCTTTTAAAAGACACCCAGCAGGTGCCACCTCCAATTGACAAAACAAAACTGAGTCACCATGATCCTTATAATATAAATATCATGCCAACCCCATTCTTAGCTAGTCTCTTTTTGATTAATTGACATATAAACCGGGGATCTGGACTAGCTATCTGGTCCTCTCTCTCCCTCTTGATACACGTACTTGAAGTAATTTTTGACATGAGGTGAGCGCCTACACGTAGTTATTCACGAACTGCACCTTTTCACGTAGCCTAAATATAGTGCGTCTAACGCCGTGGTTTAACCCCTTTTCTTAGTGCCTTGACACGCTGTCGCTGGTAATGTGGCGCAGCACTGATTGACGCCTGCTGACAGTATCTCCCGCCATTTTCATTGGATTTACTAGGTGAGCTGCGATCCGGTCTACACTCCTACTCTCACGGTCCTTACAGAACTGCGGTCCGTGTAATTTGGACCCTTCTGTCTCTTGCTTCATTCGATCAGACGTGGAGCACCCCCTGGAACAATCTTCCTCAACCTCTTCGAGGTTTGTGTTTCTTCCGCATCTGTCGGTTTTAAGCATAGTTGCCATTCGTAAGCACTTTTAATTCTACTTCACCGGATCTCGCCTTGTTCACACAGTCTGTCGCGAAATCCCTAAATTAACGTTGCTTTAAGATACTATTTAGCATAAGTGTTAAAAATACCACTGCTTCACCACTCGCCGTGACCAGTATGTTTCTGGCTTCCATCAACACTCCACGTTTTTACAGCCGTGTTTTTTACTTAAAGCACTTGCTTTTTAGTTTTACACCTACCCTCTTACACTGTCGATACCTCACGCATATTATTGAGCATGGCCCACGTTGCCTTGGCTCTCCGCTCCCTCCCATTGTCTGTTGCCTTTTCCCCCACTCTACCTCTTATTGTCCCTGTTGCCTTTGACCCATCCTCCCTCCCGTTGGCACTGTTGCCTTGGACCTATGCTCTCTCCTGTTTTCCGTGTTGCCTTGACCCCACCCTCCCTCCTGATGTGTGTGTTGCTTTGCTTGCAAATTCAATGCCTTTGTGCTGCCTTGCCATTGCCTGTGTTGCCTTGCCCCTACCCTCCCTCCCATTGTCTGTGTTGCCTTACCCCAATCTCCCTTCCGATGTCTGGGTTGTCTTACCCCCATATTCCCTCTCATTGGCCGTGTTGCCTTGCTAGTTGTCCATGCTGCCTTGTTCTTACCCTTCCTCCCCTTGTCCGTGTCGTCTTACGCCCACCGGACCTCCGGTTGTCTGTATTGCCTTACCTTTCCCCTCTCTTCCATGGCCTGTGCTGCGTTGCACCCATCCTCCCTTCCGTTGTCTCTGTTCCCTTGCCCCAACCCGCCCTCCTGTTGTCAGTGTTGCCTTGCCTCGCACTCCCTCCCGTTGTCCGTTTTGCCTTGCTCCTGCCCTCCCTCCAGTTGTCTGTTACCTCAGTCCACCCTCACTGCTGTTGTGTTGCCCCCACCTTCCCTACCTCTGTCTGTGTTGCCTTGACCCTCCCTTTCTTTCAACTACCTCGCCCCAACCCTACCTCCCATTGTCGGAGTTGCCTTACCCACACCATCCCTCCCATTGTCCACATTTCCTTGCTAGTTCTGTTCCTCCTTCCTGTTGTCCCTGTTGTTTTGCAGACTCCCTCCCTTTGTCTATACAACCTTGCTCCCACCCTCCCTCCCTTTGTCTGTACCATCTTGGTCCCACTCACCCTCCCTCCTTCTGTTTTCTATTTTGCCCCCTGACCCATCTACCCTCCCGCCATTGTCCATAATGCCTTCCTACGCATTCGCCCTCCCTACACTAGCCATGTTGGCCTTCACCTGCCATAACAACAAACATTTACAATGCAATAGGTCTCGCAGTTATTAGACTTTGAGCTATTGGCATTGTAAATGACAATGCCTTTTATTTATGTTTTCAAAACCAACACATAAATAAAAGGCATTGCCATTTACAATGCCAATAGCTCAAAGTCCAATAACTGCGAGACCTATTGCATTGCAAATGCTTGTTTGGAAGTTGAAATTGTCCATGGGGGACAAAGCTGTTGGCTGTAGCTGGCAAGGGGCTCCACAAGCCTGGATACCCTTCTAAAGAAGAGCTGCTAAACAGAATGTTCTACTGCGGAGAAGAATGTAGCAGGAGCTACCGCAAAGTGAGGCTGACTGGTATGCGCCTTGGGCGGTTGGACGAGCAAATAGGTCCCGGTCTTTTTCAGGTCTCACTCAGGCCACGTTTTGGTGGACAATTAAATAAGTCTGAAGTATTGTTTTTGGCTGTTTGGGAACCTTTAGCACCATCTCCAAGGATTTGGGAGTGGGTGGGCACCACTTCAGGCAGGGTTCAGGTACAGGGTTCAAGTTGTTGAAGCTTTTTGTGTCCCTGTAGCTCAGAACAGAAAGCTTGCCAACTAGCCTTTGGAGTTACTCTGGTAGCTCTGGGATCAAGCAGCATGGCAAGCCTTTCAGGGTATAAGGCAGGCTGCAAGCAGCATGGCAGTCCTCTGGTAGCTTATTTACAACAAGGGGTGGTGAGGGACAGAGTCTCTGAATTAAGCAGAAAGCTCTCACCCAGTCAAGAGATCAGGGCTAGATCCAACACCGTTTTTTAGCTCACTGCACCATCCCAGTTTCAGAACCTGGCTGTATGCAAATTAGTCTGTTCCTGTCCCAGTGCATGATGGGAACAGGGCAAACCAAACTACAAAAGCCAATTCTTACACTGGGAAGGAAACAAGCTCCCGGGGACCGGTTTCTGGCATTACAGCCGTCTTCGGCCCGGTTTGCTTGAATCCTGATGGTGCAATGAGCAAGGGTCTCACATCTGAGAATACCCTTCCACGCTTAGGGTGGACAAAAATATTTACAACAAGGGGTGGTGAGGGACAGAGTCTCTGAATTAAGCAGAAAGCTCTCACCCAGTCAAGAGATCAGGGCTAGATCCAACACCGTTTTTTAGCTCACTGCACCATCCCAGTTTCAGAACCTGGCTGTATGCAAATTAGTCTGTTCCTGTCCCAGTGCATGATGGGAACAGGGCAAACCAAACTACAAAAGCCAATTCTTACACTGGGAAGGAAACAAGCTCCCGGGGACCGGTTTCTGGCATTACAGCCGTCTTCGGCCCGGTTTGCTTGAATCCTGATGGTGCAATGAGCAAGGGTCTCACATCTGAGAATACCCTTCCACGCTTAGGGTGGACAAAAATATTTACAACAAGGGGTGGTGAGGGACAGAGTCTCTGAATTAAGCAGAAAGCTCTCACCCAGTCAAGAGATCAGGGCTAGATCCAACACCGTTTTTTAGCTCACTGCACCATCCCAGTTTCAGAACCTGGCTGTATGCAAATTAGTCTGTTCCTGTCCCAGTGCATGATGGGAACAGGGCAAACCAAACTACAAAAGCCAATTCTTACACTGGGAAGGAAACAAGCTCCCGGGGACCGGTTTCTGGCATTACAGCCGTCTTCGGCCCGGTTTGCTTGAATCCTGATGGTGCAATGAGCAAGGGTCTCACATCTGAGAATACCCTTCCACGCTTAGGGTGGACAAAAATATTTACAACAAGGGGTGGTGAGGGACAGAGTCTCTGAATTAAGCAGAAAGCTCTCACCCAGTCAAGAGATCAGGGCTAGATCCAACACCGTTTTTTAGCTCACTGCACCATCCCAGTTTCAGAACCTGGCTGTATGCAAATTAGTCTGTTCCTGTCCCAGTGCATGATGGGAACAGGGCAAACCAAACTACAAAAGCCAATTCTTACACTGGGAAGGAAACAAGCTCCCGGGGACCGGTTTCTGGCATTACAGCCGTCTTCGGCCCGGTTTGCTTGAATCCTGATGGTGCAATGAGCAAGGGTCTCACATCTGAGAATACCCTTCCACGCTTAGGGTGGACAAAAATATTTACAACAAGGGGTGGTGAGGGACAGAGTCTCTGAATTAAGCAGAAAGCTCTCACCCAGTCAAGAGATCAGGGCTAGATCCAACACCGTTTTTTAGCTCACTGCACCATCCCAGTTTCAGAACCTGGCTGTATGCAAATTAGTCTGTTCCTGTCCCAGTGCATGATGGGAACAGGGCAAACCAAACTACAAAAGCCAATTCTTACACTGGGAAGGAAACAAGCTCCCGGGGACCGGTTTCTGGCATTACAGCCGTCTTCGGCCCGGTTTGCTTGAATCCTGATGGTGCAATGAGCAAGGGTCTCACATCTGAGAATACCCTTCCACGCTTAGGGTGGACAAAAATATTTACAACAAGGGGTGGTGAGGGACAGAGTCTCTGAATTAAGCAGAAAGCTCTCACCCAGTCAAGAGATCAGGGCTAGATCCAACACCGTTTTTTAGCTCACTGCACCATCCCAGTTTCAGAACCTGGCTGTATGCAAATTAGTCTGTTCCTGTCCCAGTGCATGATGGGAACAGGGCAAACCAAACTACAAAAGCCAATTCTTACACTGGGAAGGAAACAAGCTCCCGGGGACCGGTTTCTGGCATTACAGCCGTCTTCGGCCCGGTTTGCTTGAATCCTGATGGTGCAATGAGCAAGGGTCTCACATCTGAGAATACCCTTCCACGCTTAGGGTGGACAAAAATATTTACAACAAGGGGTGGTGAGGGACAGAGTCTCTGAATTAAGCAGAAAGCTCTCACCCAGTCAAGAGATCAGGGCTAGATCCAACACCGTTTTTTAGCTCACTGCACCATCCCAGTTTCAGAACCTGGCTGTATGCAAATTAGTCTGTTCCTGTCCCAGTGCATGATGGGAACAGGGCAAACCAAACTACAAAAGCCAATTCTTACACTGGGAAGGAAACAAGCTCCCGGGGACCGGTTTCTGGCATTACAGCCGTCTTCGGCCCGGTTTGCTTGAATCCTGATGGTGCAATGAGCAAGGGTCTCACATCTGAGAATACCCTTCCACGCTTAGGGTGGACAAAAATATTTACAACAAGGGGTGGTGAGGGACAGAGTCTCTGAATTAAGCAGAAAGCTCTCACCCAGTCAAGAGATCAGGGCTAGATCCAACACCGTTTTTTAGCTCACTGCACCATCCCAGTTTCAGAACCTGGCTGTATGCAAATTAGTCTGTTCCTGTCCCAGTGCATGATGGGAACAGGGCAAACCAAACTACAAAAGCCAATTCTTACACTGGGAAGGAAACAAGCTCCCGGGGACCGGTTTCTGGCATTACAGCCGTCTTCGGCCCGGTTTGCTTGAATCCTGATGGTGCAATGAGCAAGGGTCTCACATCTGAGAATACCCTTCCACGCTTAGGGTGGACAAAAATATTTACAACAAGGGGTGGTGAGGGACAGAGTCTCTGAATTAAGCAGAAAGCTCTCACCCAGTCAAGAGATCAGGGCTAGATCCAACACCGTTTTTTAGCTCACTGCACCATCCCAGTTTCAGAACCTGGCTGTATGCAAATTAGTCTGTTCCTGTCCCAGTGCATGATGGGAACAGGGCAAACCAAACTACAAAAGCCAATTCTTACACTGGGAAGGAAACAAGCTCCCGGGGACCGGTTTCTGGCATTACAGCCGTCTTCGGCCCGGTTTGCTTGAATCCTGATGGTGCAATGAGCAAGGGTCTCACATCTGAGAATACCCTTCCACGCTTAGGGTGGACAAAAATATTTACAACAAGGGGTGGTGAGGGACAGAGTCTCTGAATTAAGCAGAAAGCTCTCACCCAGTCAAGAGATCAGGGCTAGATCCAACACCGTTTTTTAGCTCACTGCACCATCCCAGTTTCAGAACCTGGCTGTATGCAAATTAGTCTGTTCCTGTCCCAGTGCATGATGGGAACAGGGCAAACCAAACTACAAAAGCCAATTCTTACACTGGGAAGGAAACAAGCTCCCGGGGACCGGTTTCTGGCATTACAGCCGTCTTCGGCCCGGTTTGCTTGAATCCTGATGGTGCAATGAGCAAGGGTCTCACATCTGAGAATACCCTTCCACGCTTAGGGTGGACAAAAATATTTACAACAAGGGGTGGTGAGGGACAGAGTCTCTGAATTAAGCAGAAAGCTCTCACCCAGTCAAGAGATCAGGGCTAGATCCAACACCGTTTTTTAGCTCACTGCACCATCCCAGTTTCAGAACCTGGCTGTATGCAAATTAGTCTGTTCCTGTCCCAGTGCATGATGGGAACAGGGCAAACCAAACTACAAAAGCCAATTCTTACACTGGGAAGGAAACAAGCTCCCGGGGACCGGTTTCTGGCATTACAGCCGTCTTCGGCCCGGTTTGCTTGAATCCTGATGGTGCAATGAGCAAGGGTCTCACATCTGAGAATACCCTTCCACGCTTAGGGTGGACAAAAATATTTACAACAAGGGGTGGTGAGGGACAGAGTCTCTGAATTAAGCAGAAAGCTCTCACCTAGTCAAGAGATCAGGGCTAGATCCAACACCGTTTTTTAGCTCACTGCACCATCCCAGTTTCAGAACCTGGCTGTATGCAAATTAGTCTGTTCCTGTCCCAGTGCATGATGGGAACAGGGCAAACCAAACTACAAAAGCCAATTCTTACACTGGGAAGGAAACAAGCTCCCGGGGACCGGTTTCTGGCATTACAGCCGTCTTCGGCCCGGTTTGCTTGAATCCTGATGGTGCAATGAGCAAGGGTCTCACATCTGAGAATACCCTTCCACGCTTAGGGTGGACAAAAATATTTACAACAAGGGGTGGTGAGGGACAGAGTCTCTGAATTAAGCAGAAAGCTCTCACCCAGTCAAGAGATCAGGGCTAGATCCAACACCGTTTTTTAGCTCACTGCACCATCCCAGTTTCAGAACCTGGCTGTATGCAAATTAGTCTGTTCCTGTCCCAGTGCATGATGGGAACAGGGCAAACCAAACTACAAAAGCCAATTCTTACACTGGGAAGGAAACAAGCTCCCGGGGACCGGTTTCTGGCATTACAGCCGTCTTCGGCCCGGTTTGCTTGAATCCTGATGGTGCAATGAGCAAGGGTCTCACATCTGAGAATACCCTTCCACGCTTAGGGTGGACAAAAATATTTACAACAAGGGGTGGTGAGGGACAGAGTCTCTGAATTAAGCAGAAAGCTCTCACCCAGTCAAGAGATCAGGGCTAGATCCAACACCGTTTTTTAGCTCACTGCACCATCCCAGTTTCAGAACCTGGCTGTATGCAAATTAGTCTGTTCCTGTCCCAGTGCATGATGGGAACAGGGCAAACCAAACTACAAAAGCCAATTCTTACACTGGGAAGGAAACAAGCTCCCTCTGGTAGCAGCAGGACAGTCAACTGAGATACAAAGCAGGCCTCATTCAGCAGGACAGTCCTCTGAAGTACAAAGCAGTCCTTCTCGGGGTCCTCCACAGGTCCAGGAAGAGTTGGTCTGAGAGTCCATATTTTATATCTGGTACCAACCTTTAACGTAGGAGAAACATATATATTCCCCTCCTCCCCAATCTGGTTCTGCAATTTCCTTCCTCCACTCCCCAGGCTCCAAGAGTTCTAGGGTGACAAAGGACTTGCGTCAAGTTCTTCATGAGTGGGCTGAGTCAGCCCCTTAGAAATGTAAGTGGGGCAGGGAGCAGCTCCACCCTCCCATCCTGGTAGGATGGCCTATCAGGCCAGTGTCTAGTCCCCCTTTCTCCCACTGTCAGGGAGGAATACTCAAAGGCTGACTGCTACTCTATTCACAGTAATCTGACCGAGGATATTGGCGGCTGGCACCGAAGGGGGAGGACAAGAAAATGCCAACTTTCTAAAAGTTTTTAAAAAAACAAGAGCAACCCATATGTCCATGTAAAGTGGGTATTAAGTATTAACTTACAACAAATGAACACATGTAACTCATTTAAAAACAATCTATATTATTACAAGTTTATTCTGTGTTGATTTAATCAGGAGCAAATGATGATGGGACAGAACACAAAAGGAATAAGATAGCCCAATAATTGCCTTTTGACAACACCAAAGGATAGCCTTAGAAGCACCAGAGAATAATCTGGCTGATCTTTTTCGTATTACAAAATGAACATTCAGACATCCTTGTATATTCCAAAAACCCTGTTTTAATTACAAATCACCTTCTTGTCACCTTTTTCTAGAGGGTTGTTTAATGGTCACTTTACCTGGGGTTCCTCCTTTTTCACTCTCCATCTCCCCTCTTTAAAAAAAAACTACACACAAAACCTAATGCGTCAAAATCGATATATGCTTAGAGTTGAAACATATTCCTTTAGTACAAAAAATGTTTTGTGTATCATAATAAAGATACGCAATTGGGTTGAATTTAATTAAAATAATGGCAATTATTCATCATCATTTGCTCCTGATCAAACCAACACAGAATACACTTGGGATAATATGGATTGTTTTTAAATGAGTTCCATGTGAACACTTGTTGTAAGTTAACTTTCTAAAAGTGGCATTTTCACTTTATAATTAAAGATGATTTTAAATTACAATTCTTTTTAGACCAAACATGACATTTCTACCTATTTCTTAAAGAAAGGTTTTCACTTATTAAGTGTAATAAGGTAACCCAATGTTATCCTTTAGGAGAGATAGGTCTAACAGTAGTGAAAAGTGAATTTGGGCGTTTGCTCTACCAGAACATGTGAAACTTAATAGTACACATCCAGCTTTCTAAAGACACTGCACTCTGCCCTATGGCCTGTAAACCTACCTTAAGGGTTGGTACATGTTGTGCCCATCTACTGTAGACTTATAAGTTAAATAAATGTGCCAATCAGGTGTAGGCCACTTTAACTATGTTTGAAGGAGTGATCACAAGCACTTTAACACTGGTTAGCAGTGGCAAAGTGCCCAGAGTCCTAAAGCTAACAAAAACAAACTTCATCAACAGGAGGTGGGTAGGCAGGTGATTACCCAGACAAAATGTTCGGGGGAATACCACCCTAAGGGCTGTCAGGTCTAACACACTGCCTTGATTTGCCACCAAGGACCTGAAATAGAGGGAGTCAAACATGTTTTTTCTCTGCCCCATGTGTTTGTTACAGCTTCTCTAAAGGGGATATTATTTGCACCTTTGGGGAACGTTGCTAGAAAGAGCAACACCTCTAGTATGGAGATACATTTGCCTTTCTGAATTTCTATAAAGAGTTATGGTAGGAAACGAGCTGTATGTCTGAGGAGGAGCTGGATTGTTTTTGTTAAACCCCATAGATAGAAACTAGTAGTAAATTAAGAATTGAGGTTTCAGATGCTGAAACCTAGATTATTTTGTTTTTGACAGTCATTCCGCAGCTGAATCTGAGTGATGCTTAGCATAGTTTGCAGGGCACATGTTTAAATCTCAGTTTAGCTCAACGGGGGTGTGCGCTTCCTGCATCAGAAACTGAGCTTTACATTTTTTTTTAAATGATGGTCATCTCGACAAATTAGCCATTAGAGAGCTACAGAATGGCAGTAATTATTACTTACCCATATTATATACCATTAATGCCACTCATGCCCACTTGCCATGGGTGTTTATGCCTTACTTGCTTAATGAACTTTCAGGTTAGGACTGCATATCCCAACATATCATTAGTCTTTGGAGAGTTTCTTTACACCCGCCACTCCCTTGTATTTTAGTCATTTAATTGCACATCGTTTTGAGCAATGCTATAAATGGAAATAAGTAAAAGTTCATAATTCTCCATTAAATAACCACAAATTCCTTTCAAGAGTTTCCCAAGTCCTTCTTCCTCCTGTAAATTGGTCTTATAATTTGATTAGGTTTTGACCAATGTTACTGCCACAATGTAGTTAAATGGCCACATTAGCTTGAGACTACCTTGTAAGGAGGAATATATTTCTAAGGTGTATGCCGAATTAAAAAAAAAACAACACATGTATTGGCAAAGCCATTGGCTTGTATTTTCAGGCCTTATTAAAATATTTACAAAGCATGCTGCAACGAATAAAGAAAGCAAGTATTGATTGCTTTTTCTACAGAATGCATTTATGAGATAAGGAATGAATTGGTATATTTCCCAGTGGTTTTATCAACTGCAGTCCCTAGCCATTTCAGAACGAAGGGCTTGGATGGCATAGGGATTATTAGGTTTAGGGCTTTTTTAAGCAAACACTCAAGATTAGGTATAGAATAGTTGTCTTGACAATGTGTTGTTACAAATTCTTTTGAATATACATCGAGTGGTCTTTGGTTAAACCCAGTGGAATAGTTCTGTCTCACCTCATGTTTATGGCTATTGAGTGTATTGTTAGACCTGACATCCTCGGCGTGGTTTTCCCTCCTACGTTTTTGCCTTCAACTCTCCTGTTTGCTGACTTCTTTTTTTGCTGGTTTTAGGAATCTATACACTTCACTACTGCTAACCATTGCTAAAGTGCTTGTGCTTCCTTCTTAAAACATAGTAGAAATGGCTTATACCCAATTTCCATATTTAATTCACTTTTAGGTCCCTAGTAAGGTGGTTCTACCTGTACCCAGGGCCTGTAAGTTAAATGGTACTCATGGGCTTGCACCCTTTATAGGTTTAAACATGGTTAAGGCCTGCTATTGCAGCCTGTGTGCATTCCGTTTTAAACTTCCATTTCAACATCCCAAAATAAACGTTTTGCCATGCCCAAACCTTTCTTTTTAAGACAAATAAGTCACTGATAGGGTAGGCCCTGGACAGCCCAGAGGGCAGAGTGCAGTGTATTTAAAAAGTAGAACATGTACTTTTTATGTTGTACATGTCCTAGTAGTGAAAATCTCTTACATTTGCTTTTCACTAATACAAGCCCTACCTCTCCTATAGGATATGATTGGAGTTATATTATTACATTTAATAAGATGCAATTTCCAAAATTGGGACAAGTAACCAGTTCATGTTTGGTGGCCCTGAAATTATAAAGAACAATTCTAATTTTTGTTGAAGTCGGATTTAAAATTGCAGTTTTGAAAATGTAACTTTTAGAAAATTGGCATTTACCGGCCTTAACCATTTGGTACTTGCAGCCTGTCTCTGGACCACATGACTGGGAATAGTTGACACTTGGTCTTTCTGCATTTCTCCTAGACAGCCACACACACTAGGGATCTTAGGTGTGCCTGGATGGGTCATCACTAGCAGGTTGGGGGGAGGAGCTGGGCACAGCCCCACTTACACTTGAATAGGCTGTGTCCTACCTCTACGCAAATGGCTATATACACCCTGTAGTTAATCTGGAGCCAAGACCAGGAAGAAAGGGTACATGTGCACTTCAAAAGCATGCTTCCAGAAGCTTCTCCCCACTTCAAAGGCGCAACTAGGCATAAATACTGGACCTCAGACACTAACTTTTCAGCACACTTTTGGGCTTGTTTGCTCTGCCAGATGGATGGCCTGCTGTGCTGGTGAAAGGACTGCCACTCTGCTGAACTTCTGATCTGAAGGACTGCTGCCCTACTGTGCTGACCTATTGCCTATTGTCCTCTTGTCTGGATAAGAACGACTGGAGCTGCATCTCTTTAACCCAGAATCCAAGAGTGACACCAAGAGCTAGTTGGCTGGCCTCCTGATATGACGCCTTAGAGACACAACATGCTTCCATCAACTTTGCACCTGCAGCTGGACGAATTATGAGTATACCCTGCCAAGTACTGCCACCCCTGTCCTGGACACTTTGAAGTAGGCTTAAGGTGCTCTGCCAGCCTCTGTGAATCTAGGGGAATAGACGCATCTTCTCTGCGGTAAGGCACAACCTCAAGCAGAATCACTGCATTGGCACTGCTGTGTGGAACTAAACCATCACAAAGACCTGGATCGCCTGCACAGCCTCTTCAGAACCACAGCTGTGTGATGCATCCTCGGTGCAGGCCCTTGCACCCCGCGTCGACAGTAGCCTCAATGACTCCGCATCACAGCTCCTCAGAACCAACGCATCCCCTTGACTGCACAACACATCCTAGATGCTGGACTTCCCATCGCAAGCCCTCGTTGACGGGATCCTTGATGATGATGCAAGACCTCTCATCGACACCTCGCCTCACATTGGAACTGACGAATCGCTTTAGCTGTGCGACGCATCTTCGCCACATATCCTTGTAACTCTCCGCAAACCAGGATTTAAGATACTCTTGCTAAGCGTGTCTAACTAAGTTCCTGTAGCTGGCCTGCATCCATCGCGGTTGGCCTGAACCTGTGACTTTGTCGAGGTCCGGCACAACTAGATATCCACAGTTGGTGCTTAATGGTGCTATTTTCACAGAAATCTTCAACTTATCTTCGGTTTTATTGATTTGATTTTTTCTCCTTTTGGTTTTGTTTTATTTATTAAAAATAACTCTGATTTTCAAACTTGGTGTGAGATCCGTTTTGTGTGGTGTTTCCACTTAATTACTGTTCAAAGTGTTGCACAGACACTTTACACATTGCCTCTAAGTTAAGCCTGACTGCTCCCTGCCAAATTACCAGAGGGCGGAGCACAGGTTAATTTAGGGTTGGCTTGTGCCTCACACTGACAAAAACTGAGGGTGCTGCTTGACCAGGGCTCACAACCCAGTGAACCAACAACCCAAGCTCTTACATGCCTATTTCACCGCCCATTGGGTGCTGAAATTGCCCTGTACAAGGTACTATTTTAGATTGCAAATGTACACTGAATCATCATGCATCACCACACATTGCAGTTTTACCCCTGGCTTCTTTTACCAGGGGATTACGAGTTATGCATTGGAATGAGGATAATATGCATTTCTATTTTTACTGACCTGTAAAACCACATGTTTTCCCTTTTACATGTTCTCTTGTAATAACTGGAGAAATGTGCATGGCGAAATCCATAGATCAGTGGGCAAGTTGGATTCAACTCTGAATCAGAACTAGAGTACAGGCACTCCTTTTTAAACCTGTCATACAATGTTCAAGGGAGCCACAGGACAGACAGGGGCTACTTGTCAGAAAATGTGGTGGCTGAGGTAGTTTGTCTGTACTGTCCCGGGGTCCGTCCTATTATGGCTCTGCAAACTGAGCTAAGTAAAACCCATTCAGCTCTTGACGCTGAGTGGTAGCAATGGCAGGCAGTCACAGCCTTCTCAGGGAGGTAAGTGTGGGGGTACTCAGGCTCAGCACTCAACTTTACACCTAGCAACCTTATAAGATATTTGCCAAACCCAGTGCTTCTCTTTGAAAAAGTGCTTTATACCAAAGAGCACATAAATGCACTCTACAGTCATGCTAGATGCCCAATCTGTCGGTGGGAGTCCAATGAGCTTCAAAGTGGGGTCTCAGTCTTGGCACTGCCCCCCCATGTTCTTTGAGTTTCTTATGGCATAGTCTCTAGGTTTAGGTGCAGCGCTCTCCTCACACACCTGTCTTAGAACAAAGCCTCTTCTGGGCTCTCAGGCCTGGATGTTTTCGTACCCATTCCTTCTGGTGCAGCGCTGGACCGGGTTGGGCATTCCCTTGGGCAGCAGATTCACCAGCGGCGGGTGGGATCAGTGTGCATGCCACTCAGCAGTCTCACTGCAGAGGCACCTCTGCGAGCCGCACAAGTCTCTGGTGAGTTGTCACAGGAGCGGGTACTTTTGGCATGGCACCGCTTCCGGGCTCCAGTGGCTGTGCGGCACAGGCGAGCCTTGCGGGTTTGGTGAGCCCTGTGTCTGTCTGTCAGTCACTCTGGTGCCTCCACATGTGAAAGTGGTTGGAAGTCCTCTTCTCCAGGTGTGGGGTTCGGATGAAAATGGCAGAAGCATACATGCCAATAGACCCGATTCAGGCGGGAGACTACCAATTGTTCAAGCTAAAAATGGCTTTATTTTAGGCGTCTTCCGCCTGAAATTGCATTTTTGACAATAGAACTCAATGGGGAATTTTCATTCTCCCGATTTTTTATTTTAAATCTCCCACTTCCCTGTCCTAAAATGTTGGTATGTATGCACTTCTTGGCGCAACGTTGGGGTATATTGGCAGTAGTCTGATTGGGTGTTGAGTTCTTGAGCATCATAGCTGCAGGCACTAACCTCGGCCTGAGATGCCTTGATGTGAAAGCCTCGGTCTATTGAGTAGTGCTTCCACACGGCACTCTTAGAGGCAGTGTCAAGTGTGCTTATGCTACTAACTGGGGGTACCTTGAAGGGTTCCGCAGATTTGCAGTCTTGACTTCTCGGCTGTCTGGTGAGGCGTAAGGGAGGCACGGCGCAGAGAATATCTCTTTATTTCTCCTCCTTTTTCCCTTTTCTATGTGTGCTTATTCTTCAGCACACATAGGAAGAGGAAAAAGCCTCTTGTGATTGTTTTTGTGCAGAAAGGTTTCCCTTCCTGCACAAAAACAATCATCCATGCAACCCAGGCACCCTTCCACCATGGTGCATAGGTGCCTGCTTTGGTGCATGGCAGCCTATTGTGCGCCAACGCAGGGGAAAAGGACAGGAATGCGCCGTAAATGATAGATACGGTACATTACTGCCCTTTTCTTTTGCCTTAGGGCAGCTGAGCAGGAAGGCCTGCAGTGCTGCCCTACGGCAAAACCTCATAAATGAGGGCCCTCAATTGGCAGATATATTTAGACTTCTTTAATTTAATTTAATTTAAAGGAGCTTGTAAAGCGCCTGGTGACGCCTCCCGGCGTGTCCCCGCGCTGTGGAGAGAATGTGAGAAAGGTGTAGAGGAAACCCATCACCGAGTAAAGAGGCATGTTTTCAATTTCTTCCTAAACAGGACTTCATTATTCTCCATCCTGATTTCCTGGCGGCTAAAGTTCGGAAGGATCTGCCTCCCATTCTAGCTTTTTTGGGGCACGTGGTTCTCAGCAGACTCATGCCTTTAGATCTGAGCGATCTGCTAGGTTCATAGACAGAAGCCAAGTCCGCCATGTAAGCCGGTGCTCTGTGATGAATTATTTTATGGCACCAGAGCATAGCTTTGAAATCAATCCTCTTCCTGATAGGCAGCCAGTGAAGGGCTACGAGGGAGGGGCGTGATGGAGCTCGGCGAGGGAGCCTTAGGACCAGGCGAGCTGCCGAATTCTGTAGCACCTGTAGCTTTTTAATATTTTTCTCAGATGTGCCCAAGAGCAGCACGTTTCCGTAATCAATACGGGACGTTATCAGTGCTTGCGCCATGGTACGCCTGGAATTGATGGGTAGCAGGTCTAGGGTGCGATTCAGAGTTTTCATCACCCCAAAGCATTTGCCCACAGTTTTTCTTATGTGGCTATCAAAGGACAGTTTATTGTCCACCCACACACCCAGATTCTTCGCCTCACGAGAGGGGGAGGGCAAAGGACCAAGGCAGCTGGGCCACCACTCAGTCGTCCATTTAGCCTCATTGCCTCCCATGATGAGGACCTCTGTCTTAGTCCCGTTAAGTTTCAGACAGTGGTCGTTCATCCATGTGGCAAGTTTAGTCATGCAGGCATTGAAATTATCAGCTTCCTTGGAAGGGGCTTGGGTCAGAGATATTAGAAGTTGCGTGTCGTCGGCGTAGGAGACAAGCTCCACGCCGAACGACTGCACTACCTCTGCCAGAGGGGCCATGTATAGATTAAACAGGGTGGGACTCAGGGCCGAGCCCTGAGGGACCCCCTGCTCAAGCCTCACCCTATCGGAGAGAAAACTCCCCCTTTGGACTTGAAAGCTTCTGTTAAGCAAAAAAGCCTTCAGCCATCCCAGTGCCTTATCGGTGACTCCCGCTTTATTTAGACACTGTAGCAAGATGGAGTGTGCTACAGTGTCAAAGGCGGCACTGAGATCAAGCATGATGAGGGCCATTGTCTTTCCCTCATCTGCTCCCTCACGTAGGGTTTCTGTGGCCCTCAGGAGAGCTGTCTCCGTTGAGAAACCTGATCTGAAACCCGACTGGGATTTATGGAGAACATTGTGGGTCTCAAAATGTTCTATCAGTTGGGTGTTAGCGATTTTCTCCGCCAACTTGGCCACATACGGTAGCAGGGATATGGGTCGTAAATTATCCATTACGTCCAGACTGATGTTGGGCTTTTTCTTAATGGGGAGCACTATTGCCTGTTTCCATTCCTCCGGGAGACAAGAGGTTGAAAAAGACGTTAGTAATAGGTGCCTCAGGTGAGGTTCCAGTACTGAAAAAGCTTCAGCAAAAATTTTTGGTGGAGCCGGGTCTCGGGGCGATCCTGATTTGATCTTGTTACACATCTTGGACAGCGTCTCCTGGGAGGGAACTTCAAAAGCTTTGAGACAGACCGGTGTGTTTACAATATTCTCATTTTCAGCAAAATCTGCGGCCGGGGCTCCCTGTTTAGAGAAGCTGGTATAGATTTTGCTAATTTTACCAGCAAAATACTGAGCAATGTTATTGCAAGCTTCCACTGAATCATTTTGGGTGGACGAAGACATCTCCACTATGGATATCTCCTTATATATTTGAAACAGTTCCCTAGAGGAAACCATAATGACTGCTTGCACCGTAGCACATGTTTGGGAAAGGCAGCCACACTAGCACAAACTTCAGGTGTGAGAAGTGTTTGTAAAAATAAGAAAGATTAAATTCCCCTAAGAAGTGAGATAAAAACCTTTCTAGTGTACGTACAGTAAAACTCAGAGAAGAATACAAAATGCACCAATGTTTGCAAGGAACACTCATCGCAGGGACATACCAAAATAGATTTTGGGTCAAATCTGGCCCATCCTAAATCTGGTTAAAAGTACCCGGTCGCTGGCTTTTGGAACCATTACCAGATACGGCTCCAACGCAGAAGTGGTTTGTACCAACAGATACTCTCTATTGGAAAGCTTCTTCAGCTCGGACAATTCTCTGTCCCTTCTTCTAACTTCGATAAAGGTGGATTCAAGCCCGCTTTTATTCCTCGCAGAAATATCAGCTGGCAAGAAAAAGATGTTTTAGGTTTACCTAGCTTGCTATTGATGTCCCTAAAATACCTGAGCCATGGAATATGGAGGCCCTTACCACACGAAAGACAATCCCAAATGATCTCCTTGTTCAGGAAAGCCTACGGATTTCGCCTTATGGAACACCCTAGCATGTGTATTTGTAAAACGCACTTTCATCGGGGCATCTTGGCGCTGAATAACAGATGTTTATTGTTATCCAACTAAATGGTACTAATTTTATCAACCTCAGATAGATGAAAGGCTGAGTGGACCCAAAAGGATTTCAACCTGTGACCATGAGGTTGAACACAGGTCCCTGCAGTGGATGCATTAGTCCACTGAGTCACCAGACCGGGCATATTAATGCCGTCTACTACATACGGTAGACTGAGGGCCCGATTCACAGAATGAACTTAAGACTCAATCCTAAACTTACTACTATTTTGGTATTCACAGAATGCACTTACTACTTTTGGCATTCACAGAAGTTAGGATTTTGTCTTGAGTTTGTCTTAAGACAAACTTAAGACAGACTTAAGACAGACTTAAGACAGACTTAAGACAGACTTAAGACAGATTTAAGACAGACTAAAGACAGACTTAAGACAGACTTAGACAAAATCCTAACTTTATTCTGTCTTAAGTCTGTCTTAAGTCTGTCTTAAGTTTGTCGTAAGACAAACTTAAGACAAAATCCTAACTTCTGTGAATACCAAAAGTAGTAAGTTCATTCTGTGAATACCAAAAGTAGTAAGTGCATTCTGTGAATACCAAAATAGCAGTAAGTTTAGGATTGAGTCTTAAGTTTATTCTGTGAATCAGGCTCTGAGTTTCTCATGTAGTATGTTGGTGACCCAGGCAACACGCAAAGAAGATGCTTACGAATCCTATTTTCCTCGTCCTGCAAATTTTGGGCAGATTTGTACCTGCACAAACCAGAACCATAAGTGATGATAGGCACCCACATCCCTTTATAAATCTCAACGAGGAGAGCTATTGTTTTTTTTCCTAATTTGGATGCCAGGCTAAATAGATAGTCGATCAAATTGCAGAACTTAAGATTTCTCTGTTTCAGAGACCTTGTGAGTGAAACGTAACCTCCAGGTATAAGAATTCATGAGTTCTTCCAATAGGGGTTCCCTGAAGTGCAAAACAACCCAATTTCAGGTTCTTTGAGCTGCAAGGCATGACAGACGTTTTGGCTAAATTCGCGTCCAAGTCCAGACCATCCATAAAGCCAACAAACGAATCCAACAAAAGCTGAAGCCCATTAGGTGTTCTTGATATTTAGACAGCATCATCAGCATATAAAAGAACTGGGGCGCTCCGACCGTTTACGATCGTCATGTCCTTGCTCGCACTGGACAACCTAACCTTAATCTCTTGGACCCTTTTAGATTACATAAGGTTACAATTTTTGCACCATATCCCAGGCCCCTCTGTTTTCTTACAATTATGATTGTCTTCCTCCTGTCATTTTCGTTTGCTAAGATACTTCTCACTAATGGGTGTCCTTCTTTTCTTTATGTTCTTCTAATAGGCATTGCAAAACATTACTGGATGAAAGTAGCTTGTTGAGAAGAGTCCCAGAAGCAAGATGGTGTCCCGACAGCAAGGGAAAATTAACACTATCTGCCTTGACGACCTGAATCCGGTGACCATAGACCCGCCCAGTGGTATGTTGGTTTTTCACATGAGCAAATTGTTGTTTTCTTTGTAGATTTTACTGTGTAGCTATACAATGTGTCTATTAATCATACCCATATACAAAGAGGCACAGCAGTTTCAAATGTTTGGTGTATAGTGACATAGTATCCAAAGGGGAATCTCACTACCTCCAAAAGGATGGGGCCCAGATTTACGAAAATGTCAGACAAAGCAACATAGCAAGACATCGGGTTGTGCTGAGTGACAGGGAGAGAGCAGAAATGGGCCATTTCTACTAAGGTATGGCCCATTCCTGCTCTTTTCCTGTGTTGGCGCACTATATGCTACCAAGCGCCAATGAGGGCATCCTTGCACCACGGTGCAAGAGTGCCTGCAGTACAGGTAGGATTGTTTTTTGTGCAGAAAAGGACACCTTCCTGCACAAAAACAATACTCAGGCATTTTCCTCTTTCCATGTGTGCTGCAGAAAGCAGCACACATGGAAAGAGGAAATAACTTAGGGAAATAAACATATTTCACCTTGTTACACCTCTGCCGGGAAGGCGTACCATTTTGACACATTCCCAAGTTCATTAGGCTTAGTACATCTGGTAATGAGCCAAAACCATGAGTGGATGCAACAGACTACCCACGCTTCACCCAGGGAATGCTTTCCCAATGAAGAGTAGTGCGTGCAAAGCAGCTCCAGATTTACCAAGCCATGTGAGGTGGCTGTGCGTGCCTTAGTAAATCTGACTTAAGGACTTGCGCTGCCTTGCGTCACCTGGCGTGATGCCAGGGCAACGCAAGCCCTTGATAAATCGCGAGCCTTAGTACTTAGAATTGCCACCTCCATCAATATAAAGACATGAATGTCTTTGTATAAGAGCTAGCATGCTGATAGAGGTATCACCTTTGTCTTAAAGGGTTAAAATATTGTATAGTACAATTTTCCAAAATGGAAAGGCGCACACTAAAATGTAAATATAATTTAAAACATCTCCTTAAGAGCATTATTTAATGGACTTATTCTACATTTGAAGTGAATGATAGGGGTGCTCGTTGCTAAGCTAGATAATGGAGGAGGTAGGTACCCTTTGTGTGGAAACATGTATAAGCACATAACTGTTGACAGTTCCATTTCCTTGGGGTTGCTGACTCCTGGATGTATTTGGTTTCCACGGCAGGAACTTGGGCTCTCTGCATACTCCTGGTTAGGTAAGGACATTCACTTTCAGTGGTCATACCATATATGTGTCAAGACTATGAGGGAGAGGATCTTGCTGTTAACTCTTAACTTTGCATTGGGCGAGAGGGTACCACAAATGAACAAGACAAATTGTAGTATGGTAAAGGCCGCTTTAATGACGCCTGTGCAATAACAGACAGCTATCCGTAGACAAACCGCCTTACAAACTACTGGCCTCACTATGCATCAAACATCCTAACACTTCCCTATCCCTCCACCCCTAACTGCCCCCAACCTTTCGCCACCATTTGCACTACCTTAAGCTAAATCCTAGCCTACCTAGCAATATTACTAGCAACTCACTGTAACCTTTCCCTTCCTACCGTCAACCCCTGAGAAAACTTGTCAGCAGACCGCAAACGCACCTGCTCAGCGACAAACCCCGTACATTCTCACCCTGGATGCACCTGTTTCACATTGGCCCCCCCTCCAAAACTACGCCACCCCTCCCCATAGTATAGGGGTGGGGAAACAAATGTGTATCCTGTCCCCCTTTGGGCCACCAGCCACCATGCGGCCACAACACAAAATGGTGGCCAGTAGTCCAAAGCGCCCAGTCCTATCCCTACCTGCCGCTCAAAAACCTACCACAACCGCCTAATCTGTCTCCTTCTCCTCACTTATGGCCGTACCACCCACCAAATAGCCCAGAGGGGAGATTTTCTACGTCCCCCCCACTCCACCCAATGCCCAGTCCCAATGTAATTTGCTCACAATGCGTCACCTAGACCAAAGCAATCGCTGCTTTGGATTCCTCCTGCAGGCAATGCAATCACTCTGATTAAACATAAAATTCTTTACTTTCTAAGTTTTATGGATGAAAAGCAACAGTGTCGTTTGGTAATCGTGCTCTGGTTCTAAACCTAACACTCCCCTCTTTGCCATTATTATTGGACAGCCAATGGCATAGCTTCTCCCTAATAAGATTAACACAGTTTTGGTTTACACTCCAACCTAAGGGTTTACCAAATAGTCCCATTTCAAAACCTAAATAACAATCATGGTAAGACAAATTGAGTTTTGAGGTGTATCTAACTAATGGTTTTAATGGCTTAGGTTACATGCGGTGGGAATATTTGGAAAGGACCCATCATGATGATTTTCCTTTGCAAGATCTTCAGATAGTTTGAGTTCTGTTAATTACTCTTTTACCATAAATTTCAGGATGTGAACCCCTGTAATCCTCCCTTTCAGTTCTTCACTGTTTTACAGCCCTAAATTGGGGATACAGATCATATTGTTTGATTGAAAGTATACCCCAGAGATTGAAGGCTAGCATTGATTTCTGTAGCAGTAGGACTACCATGTCAACTCTCACCCTCTCTTCTGTGCTTTACTTCTAGAGAAAAAGACGTACTCCATTGAGGATGCCGTGGAGACCATTGGATTCGGGCGGTTCCATATCATGCTCTTCATGATCATGGGCAGCACCGGGGTATGCATCACTCCTACATATAATGCAGATTCATCTCCTATGGCATGCTGTAAAGGTCAGAAGGGTCCTTCCTTATAGGGCTGGCCGGTTTAATGGTGTAATAAGATGTAGGCTGCACTTTGGTATACACAGCTGTAAAGATGTGCTTGTCTGACCATACAATAAACTTAGACAAGTTTGGGGAACCCCAGGGTGACAAGTTGCGCTATATAAGCCTTGATGATTGATTGAGATAAATGTTAGCATAGTTGCCAATATTTGGAAAAAAATTCCAAGAACACTTTGCCGCACACCTATCAATTACTTACTTGGAAATGTACCACTCCCACTGCCCCAAAGCACGGCCTACACTGTCCAACCCACATAATTTGCATAATTTAACTCTGCCTTCTTATAATAAGGCAGATTATGGGGTCTACTCAATTACTGCAGGTAATTGAAACCGGAATTTCAAACTTAAGGCCAAAGTAGCTGAGTTGGAAAAATTCTCCCATTCAGCTGCATTGGATAATTTTTCCAACTCTGCTACTTTGGCCTAAAGTTTGAAATTCCCATCGCAATTCACTGCAAGGTACTTGGCAAGGCTGGAAGTGCAATTGCCGGGACTGGCCTGGGATATGAATTACCCAGGACAGTCTCCAACTTGCCAGGACTTACCTAACAAAATGGGACAGTTGGCAGCTATCCATTAGACAGATCCATCTAACATTCACACTTTATAATGCACCTCTGAGCTCCTTCAACTAGTGTCATCAATGCACAATGGTCATTACAGACCAGTGATCGTCTTGGGGGGCAGGGATCCTTCTCAATTCCCCCTTGGTCTACTTACAGAGCCTGCCAGAGTGGGCCGCGCGGATGGACTCCATAGTTAATCGTATTAAAGTGGCCATTCAGTGTATAGAAAGAAATCTATTCTATTTACTCAGTCCTGTATCTCTAGATCAGCAATAGGCATACTAAAATATTGCATTTATTGAAGATGTCTGTTGGTGTTTGAGATGTATTGTAACGTCATTCACTGGCTGCCCAATGGAAATGGGCAGTTAAATAAATGAAATTGAAATCCATATTGAAAAGTAAGTGGAGCCATTGTAACCCTAAGAAGGAGGCAGTCTGAAACCACTCTGAGTATTTTAGCCATGTTTGTAGTTGCATGAATGATATGTAAATAAGTAAGGGAAGCTGGTTCCAGCTTCCCAGTTCTAGTACATTTCTACATTTGTAGGAAGAGAAAAAGAAAAAGCATTTAGAATACAATAGGTCTCGCATTTACACAAGTTCGAGCTATTGGCATTGCAAATGACAATTCCTTTTATTTTTGTTTTCGTTTTTTAAACATAAATAAAAGGCATTGTCATTTACAATGCCAATAGCTTAAACTTGCGTAAATGCGAGACCTATTGCATTGCAAATGCTTGTATTAGGATACTTCAGTTGTATATAATATTTTCTAGGTTATATACAAAGTGACAAATGGTTATAACACTTTTTTAATTATTACTTATAACTTTTACATATGCTGCACAACATTCAAAATGCTCTGCAACATATATTAAAACGTTAACAAAGCCAATAGCTCTCTCTAAACACTTATAAGGCCCCAAAGGCGAGACCTATTGGCTATGCCAATGCTTGTTAGCATGTCTCTGACCCCCGCCGCCCACACGCACTGACCAAGTGGCCCCTGTGCTCAAGATCAGTTTTCATACCATTCTGTTCTTTATGGACATCCACCACTGCTTTGAGGGTCAAGGAAAGTCCGGCGACCAACTATGTGTGAATTGGACCATGGACCACTGCTGAGCAGTGACAACAACAAGGTAGAATTCAGAGGAAACCTGCCCTACCACCCATAGACATCTGACGCTCCATACGTCAGTGGACTCTCCCATCTCTGTTAGGTGCTACCAGCTCACTGTTCTGAGAACACCCCTACCCTGAAGCAGTTGAATGAGCACAAATGTATTATTGGCATTAGGAGTTCCCCTTGATTGCTATTACTTCCTAATAGCACTACTTAAGTCGAGCTGGCGCGAGCGTGCACATCAATGTCCTCCTGAGGCTCAGCCGAGAGAGACCACCGTTTTAGGGTATTTCCGTTGTATTTCTGTTGTTTTAAAATATTACTGATTCACTGCTCCCAATGCGACGCTGGTTTTTTAAATTGTATTGCGAAATTTGCACAGTGCTTTAGTGCCAGACTCCCAGGGTCAGCTTCTTAATACGCAACCGCCATCTTGGGAAGGAGGCAGGGTTAGCGCGCTTGTGCTCTCCTAATAGCACTACTTAAGTCGAGCTGGCACGAGTGCGCATCGGACCCGCGCAGCGGGAGCGCTGCTGGCGCACCGAAGGTGCGCCTAAGGCAAGCCCGTCTACACCCGTCCGCGCACAGTGCCAGCCCCCTGCCCGTTCAGATGTAGGGTACTCCAGGTTGGAGCCTTATTCAAGCGGTAAGCTCCACAGTCTTAATACTTTCAAGTACAACCCTGATTGTATATGTATCATGCCCAGCACAGAGCTCCATCGGGGTGTTACAGTATGCCCGGGGTGCAAAACTAAACTACGAGATTGCCTCTTCCAGCGAAAGATAAATGTTCCTAATATACACAAAGCTCTGAAACAGCAATTAGGAACTAAAGAATATAAATGCATCCTTCTTAATGCAAGATCCTTGGTGAAACATAGCATTGACTGCCCCTCTTTAATTGAGGAAGAGGAAATCAGCAGCGCTTTCATCACAGATTCTTGGACGGATCATGCTTCCGGTCCATACTTGGTTAAAGCCACACCACCAGGTTATGTTGTTCATACTCTAAATAGATCTCTTAAGAAGGGAGGTGGGCTAGCAGTGATTTATTTAATGTCACTAAGTACATCTTTTTTTAACTCTTCCATGGAGGAATGCGAAGCTCTGGACTTCTGCTTCCATCGTTCACATCAATACACTTTCAAAGGGACCCTTATCTACAGGCCTCCTGGTCCCAGGAATCGGTTCTTGACTCAAGCTTGCAACCTGCTGGAAAGTGAATTAAGTGCTGACTCCTTTACTATTCTAGGGGACTTCAATTTCCCTTTGGAAATTGATACAGACCCTGATACATGCAGCTTGCTGGACCTTATGAACAGTGTAGAGCTTAAGCAACGAGTCACAGGGGCCACACATAAGGCTGGTCACACATTAGACGGTATTTTTACCAATAACACACGGCTTGAGTTTATAGATCTGCTCCCAGTGGTCTGGTCAAGCCACAAGGCTATGTTGTTCAAAGTAACTTCACCTCACAGGGGTTTTATGAAATCAGCAAATAAACCTTTGTTCATTAAAGCCTGGAACAAGATAAAGGCAAACGAACTACAAGACCTCTTAACCTCATCTCTGCCTTACTTGCCCTGTAATCTTGACGATGCCACGTCCACATATAATAATTTGCTTGAATCAGCTGGCAACAAGCTAACCCCCAAAAATTAATCCGTCCTAAAAGGGCACGACACTCCTCACACTGGTATACCCAGGAACTCAGAGAAAAAAAACTGGCATGCAAGATTATCGAAAGAGCATGGAGGAGGGAATATAATGAGACAGATAAAATTGAGTACAAACTCATTTTAGCACAGTACAAACAGCTGCTAGCTAAAACAAAGCAAGAGTTCTTTGCAAACAAAATTAACCTAGCAAAGAATTGGACTAAGGAACTGTTTAAAACTGTCACTGCTTTAGCACATCCAACCCCCCCCTCCCACCATCGTTGCAAGCCAAGAACTGTGTGATACAATAGCAGAAGTATTTTTTATTTAAGTTGATGCTATCTTTTCTACGCTTACAGACCCCAAGGCAAAGAATAGGCCAAAAGTTGATGTAGACACTAAGCGGACACTCAGCTTCCTGCCTCAATTTGATAAATTTGTCTCAGTAAAGGTTATGCATACTTCAAAAATGATTATGATGGCAAAATCGTGCTCACCATCTGATCCATGCCCATTTTCTACACTGAAATAAGCAGTGGAGCCAGCAGCACTTACTCTAACATCTATTATTAAGGCTATGTTTGAGGAAGGGTATTTCCCAAAAATATGGAAAAGAGCATCTATAATACCCCTTCTGAAGAAACCCAATCAAGATCCCAAGGACTCCAACAATTTCAGACCTATTTCCAGAAATCCACTAACTGAGAAAATAATTGAAAAAACAATGAATAAACAACTTAGTGCATTTCTGGAAGATTCCCAGATATTAGATACGACTCCATATGGATTTTGGGGTGGACACAGTACTGAGTCCGCTCTCCTCAAATCCACTGAGGAAATTAGGACCATATTGGATCAGGGAGGAAGAGCAGCAATGATTATGTTAGACCTCTCAGCAGCCTTCGATACTGTCCGTCAGGAATTACTGATGGACAGGCTGCTGGAGGTTTGGACTCAAGGGGACAGCCTGGAAGCTGCTCAAATCCTTCCTATCCGATAGAGTTCAGACTGTGTCCCTCGGGGAGTTCACAGCAAAACCTTTCACGTTACCGTGCGGAGTTCCACAGGGATCTTCCATTACTCCTACTCTTTTTAATGTGTATGTTTCCCAACTTGCACCCCTGATGGAATCCTTTGGTTTCAATTTAACCTCTTAAGCAGTTGACAACCAATTGTAGTGCCACTGCTACCCTATATGATACAGAAAACGGCAACCCGCTTCCAGGACTGCATGACAGCTGTGGGTGACTGGATGAAAGATTGCCTTAAGCTTAAATCCAGTAAAACGGAGGTGGTTTCGTTTGGCAGCAATCTGGCTTTTTGGTCACTGGCATGGTGGCCGAATACAATGGGCCCCCTTCCGACACAAATTAGATTATGCTGCTCCTTCCCAAAGATAGCCAAAAAACAGTCATTACTGCCTTAGTTATGTCCAAACTGGATTATTGTAATAGTCTCTACCTTAATATCCAGGAAGGGCTTATGAAAAGACTTCAACTACTGCAGAACGCAGTAGCCGGACTGCTCACCAGCACACCCAGACATGCCTCAATCTCAGCTGAGATTAAAAAGCTCCATTGGCTGCCCGTGAAAAAACGTGTATGTTTCAAGGCCCTGTGTTTGGTCCACAAATCCCTCCAAGGATACCGACCCCTTCATCTTAAATTGAATTTCCAGTGTTATGCTCCTAGGAGAACCCTGCGATCTTCAGAAGCAAAACAGGTATCAGTGCCCTATGTAAAGAAATTCAACTGGGGAGGTAGATGTTTTGTTGATGGAGCTGCTAAGGTATGGAATGACCTACCGTTTCATCTTAGATGTATAACAAATCATCTGGATTTCAGGAAGGCCCTGAAGACTTGGCTTTTCCAGTCTAATTAAATATCAACTCTCCCCTCCGCTTAGGCCTTTGTAGGACATTTGCTTTCGGCGCCAGGACACCCTAGGGTAACAGTGCGCTTTAGAAATATCAATAACATTAACATTTAGCACTTGAATATACAGGATGCATGAAGAAGATGTGTCCTAACGGCTAGAGAAGGTCGACCTCGTAGCTGGGGAACACGATTCAAATCTCGGAAGGGACGCTCAACATCCTGTGATTCTAGTCAAATCACTTAATCTCCCCCTGCGTAACAAAATGGATGTGTCCGACTGTAACACAACTGGTGCTCATATAAAGCGCTATGACACTTTCAGGTCGAGTTAGTACTAAACAAAACAAAAATAAATATATATATATGCGGGGCACTCACATTGAGAGTCTGCTGGAATATCGAAGCTCGGGCAGCTCCCACGGTGGGGCGGCTGAGAGGAGGCAGGGGCGGAGGTCGAACGAGTCTGAGGCCCCAGGGCGCCTGGCCTCCTTGTGTGCTCTCCTCAGGCCCTGCTCCGCCCACCTGCTGTGGATGCACAGCAGAATCCTATCCCTCACCACCACCTGCCCCCACATCTGCTTATCTATGAAATCAAAACGTAAAACTTGAAACTGTGAATAATACAGGCCTATTAATGGAGTCTGTGGGGCCGATTCACAGAATTAACTTAAGACTCAATCCTAAACTTACTACTATTTTGCTATTCACAGAATGCTCCTACTACTTTCGGCATTCACAGAATGAATTTACTACTTTTGGTATTCCCAGAAGTTAGGGTTTTGTCTTAAGTTTGTCTTAAGACAAACTTAAGACAGACTTAAGACAAAATCCTAACTTCTGTGAATACCAAAAGTAGTAAGTTCATTCTGTGAATGCCAAAAGTAGTAAGTGCATTCTGTGAATACCAAAATAGTAGTAAGTTTAGGATTGAGTCTTAAGTTCATTCTGTGAATCGGGTCCTGTGTCTGGGACACCTAATAGTCCACACTATAGACCACCACGGGCGGCAGTTTATCTTTAGAGGATGATTTTTTGTGGAACTTTGCCCACTAAATTATTAACAAAACTGATCTTGTGAAATTTCTATGTGGATATTTTTAAGTAGGGTCGAATAAAAGTATTATTTCACACAGACGATTAAAAGGGCCTTATTTAATGGATTGTACTAATGATGGTGGTGGAAGTACGACTGACGTATTCCATTCAGATTTAGGGGCTTATATACAAGCGCCTTTCGCCGCCCTTGCGTCACTTTTAACATGGTGAAAAAGTGACGTGCTGCAAGGGGTTTGTAAATAAGCCCCTTAGTACTTCCCCGAGATTTCGAATTATTTAACTTCACCTCCCAACTTTAAATTCAGGCCCTATAATTTTCTGTTAGTTCCTTCTTTCTTTTTTATTTTATTTTAAACGTTTTATATAGCGCTAACTTAACCCGTAGGTATCAGAGCGCTTTACATACACACAGTAAACAGCATAAGGACATTACCTTACATAGTAGGCTAGGCCAGCAGCAAACCAAAGAAAAAATACAGCATGGGAGATAAATATGTAGTGCAGCGGAGGGGGAGAGAGCAATAAAAAGAAAAAGGTGAGAATGAACATAGTCCTGTCACCCACTATCCTTGAATGTCCGGGGAGAGAGACGACAACATGGATATAGTACTCTAAGTAAGTTGACGTTGGTCATGAAAGTATTTGTTTAGGAGATGGAGTTTGAGGTCCCTTTTGAAACAGGAGAAGGAAGGGTTGCATCTGAGGACTACGGGGAGAGCGTTCCAATCGCTGCCTGTGCGCCTAAACTGTGGAGAAATTCCATGAGAAAAGCGCTTGGCTGTGCGTGTAGATATTTATCTGATTCCACGGGACATGATAGAAGTGACTACCTGCCTCGCATTGGCCACCTCGATCGCCTCCCTGTTGTTTCATATAACACTGAAATGATTAAACCCGTTATCTCTTGAGCTCCATTAATCTCGAAAAACATGTTTTCTACGTCATGCAGTCGAGACCCCTCTACCAACCGAAAAACAGAAATGAACCCAACGGGCACGCGGTTGGTCATTTTTGATGGAGGTATTTCTCTGACTGGGGCATGTTTACATTGACAATGCCTTCTTAAGCCATGACAGCGTTTTAAGTTCTGGCGACAGACGCAAAGCAGGCCACTCAGTTGCGACAGGGCGTCTACAGAAAACCTTCATTTCCAATGGCAGGTCACGTTTAGCATACACGGTGACGCCAGCCAATGGAAATGAGGGGCGGGGCTTAAAGTCCCCTTCTGAAATGTCCTTCATTACAAGAGTTCTCGCAGAGTGTTGGGTTGCAACGCTACACGCAATACCTAAAAACAAATGTAAGGGAAGATGAGGGAGAAGGTATATGCACCTTAATTTTCTTTAGTACTCTTATTTTCGTTCTCGTTTTTTTAAACTTTTAATATTATGGAGAAAATTACCCTAGGTGTTTAGGAAAGCACTTAAAAACAGTAAAATACAGGTAGAGTTAAATTGGTTCGTATAAAATAGATACATTAGTCTCTTTCTATGGAAAAGATAAAAACATGAATCCAAGCCACCAACCACTGACCTATCAATGCCAACAGAACTACCAATGGCAGACACAAGTCTTTGTGAAAAAAAAAAGACTTTAAACACATCTTAAAACAAGGCCAATAATTGGATAGAAGTCCTGTTTCATCAGCTTACACAGCCAGGCTCGGGATCTTTGGTCTTCCCAGCAAGCTAAGTGTCCAGAAACAATGACTGACAAATAAACAGTTTTAGTTTGTGGTAGTTTGTGGTTTTAATGCCCACGAGGCAGTGGGCACTAAAACTGCACTAAAACCAGCCTGAGTGGGCATGGTTGGCATGTGCCTTTTCCAAAGCAGAGGAAAGCTGCAGTGCTTAATTTGTAAAAAAAAAAAAAAAAAAGTGCCAGGGCTCTTGTCAGGAGGCCACTGCGGCTTTCACTGCAGATTGCCCCATATTGCCCCTGCTATGCTGCCAATTATAGTAACAATACAACTATTAACCCTCACACTTCTCCAAGTGTGACAATTCAGACTACTCTGAGCCCCAAAAGCCATAAGAATGGCTTCAGAGGAAGGTAATAGTTATTTTGATTTACATTAAATTAAAAATGACCTGTGGTTGTGGTCATCTGTAACTTATCCAGACAGCGCCACCTTGTGGCAGACTGTGACAGGTGCCGGTGTTGACAATTAAGTGCCAGTGCCGGCCGAGCAAAGGAAACCACCTGCTCAAGTTAACGCTATACAGGGGACCAGATATCAAGCGAAGGAAAAATGAAGTTTATACACTTCAAAAGTTTTAGTTTGAAAGTGATTGATTGCACCCTTTGTATGTCTGCCATTACTCAAGGCCTTTTGATTTTACAAAAATGATATATACTTCCAGGGCCTTTCTGCCTGTTGTTGTGATATTTAAATGTGATATCTTCCCAGTGCAGCATTCAGCATGGCATAATGGGTCATCCCACTTCTGCAACTGTTTACTTCACTGTGAGTGGCGGCATTCTGCTCTTTCACAAGGAGCTTATCCTCACACAAAGTAGTTCCCTACAGTGCCAGTGTTTACTATCAACATTCGTGTTTTTTTAGAACAAAAACATTTTTGTTTTTAGACATTCTTTTAGGTTAATTAGGGTCTGGCACATCCTTCAACATTAAACGTTTACAAAAACCATGACAAAACAAGCATAGACATCCAAAAGGTTGACAGCCAACACCAGACCTATTGCCTTTGCCAGTGCTTATGTACAGGTGATCACAATTGTCAGTTCTTTCCTCCAGTCCGGGTATTTGCACATCAATAACTTACAAACTAAACTCCTAAAGCTGTTAAACATTGGAATGTCCAGTAGAAATCAAACTAGTTTGATTTCTACACCTTCTTTGTCAGGGGGTGATATCTTTGAAGCACACCACAACCAGCTTACCTTAATCTCACAGAGGAGTGCGTGACCCACGCCCTAATGTCCAGTAGAACACATATTGCTCTTTGTGTTATCATACTATGGTCAGGGCTCGAGTCGGGGTACCACGCGGATGGACGGCGTCCCCCCACTTATTTTACCGGGGGGACGCATCCCCCCTGCTAAACAGCTGGACTTCACTGTTTGGTCTCTCTGGGACGAGATCGGAGCTCACAGCACGCTGTGAGCTCCGATCTCGTCTCAGAGAGGATGCAGCGGTAAGGTGGGCACATTCCACGAGCACATGGGCATTTGAAGGGAGGTGGGGCGGAGTATAGGAACTGCACATTGTGGACAATCGAGGGGGCGGTGAGATCTGCGGACGGTGGACACAAGAAGCCGCCGACTGAGCAACAGATACAGGACTGGAGAAGTTAGAAGAATAGAGAGAAGCTGAGGGGGGAGGTGGGGTTGGAGAAACACGGGGGGGGCGGCGGGAGGGGGGGGGGGACAAGGGTTAGCGGAGCCAGAAACAGAAAACGGGGGAATGGCAGAGTCCCGTTCTCGTCAGTGCGAGGAAGATGCGAAGGTGTTCTGGGGAAGGGGCGGAGTGCTTTTAAGTTAGGAATGTGACATCCCCCCTTCCCTATTTTCATGCGATCACTGGCACAGCATGGGTGCGCTCATTGGCGTGAGGTGGGGCGGTGTGGGGAGGGGGTGGTTCTAACAGGCTCGGAAACACACGGGGATGCAATGAGCTCAATTTTGGAAACCACCTTTGTGACGTCACTATCTATCGTGACGTCACTTCCGGTGACAGCGTCCCCCCCACTTCTTTTTTTAGGACTTGTGCCCTGACTATGGTGTATTAGTTGCTGCAGATGTGGTTATTTCCATATTAGTTTTGAATTTAGGTTCTATAACATTGAGCGCAGTAGATATCGCCTGGGTTGCCACCTTACACTGCTTTGCATTCATTTTCAATTTGCTGCACATTAAAAATAATAAAAATACCTAAACTCAAATAATTGTGAAACAAGATAAATGAATCCAGAAATCTGTGGCTTCTGGTTCCGAAATAGGTTAAATACAATGCAGCACCAAAGAAATTTCATTTCTTGCCCCTTCCTTTTGGAACTCACTCCCTTTAAGCCTTAGATCTGCCTCTCCCTACGCGCGTTTTAGGTCCCTTCTCAAAACCCACTTGTTCTGTAATGTCTAGCACTAACGCCTTTTTCGTCTTGCGGACTGTCTTCCCCCTGTTGCTCGAGCGCCAAGAAACCTCCAGGTGTTAGTTGCGCTTTAGAAATAATTTTTACATTACATTACAAAATAAAAAGAGGAAACCAAGAGAAACTCATTCGTATCCAGATCTCATTCAATAGGGAAGTATGGTACCAGAATAATGTCCCAATTTATTTTTTAAAATGCCCAATTGGAGGTAAAAATATAATATCTACATTCAATTGGAACGATATTTTTGTGAATGATATTTAGGACGCAGTATTTACATCATACGATATTTTTGACAACACTGTTCTGGCATACCACGTAACAAGACGTACAAAACCTCGCCACACTATATCTTTAGAGCGCCATGACCCAAAGTACACTGGATGCCATTTGTGTTCTTGTGTCTTGAGTACTTTTTCCTCCTCCTCAACCAAGATCGTCTGATTTGAAACTAGAAAACTGAGGGCCTCCCCTCCCGGCACTTCAGCGGTGTCGGAACGTCACTTTTTTGACTTTCCAGCAGCGCAATGTGCCACAGCATATTTATAAGGCCACGTAAATCCACGTTACATAACTTTTCATGGCCTTATAAATATTTGCCCCTTTTACGCAGAAAACTGCGTGAAAGGTGCACTTGGGTTCCCACACAAAACCCAGGGAACCTGACACATTCCGAGATTTACGAGAAATCGTAAACGTGGGAATGCTCAGAACCTAATGCCACCCCAGTGGTGGTGATACGGAGGCGCAAAAAGGAGAAATATTTTAATTTCTCTTCGTGCTTTCCTTTTTCTATGTGCGCTGCATTCTGCAGCTCACATAGAGAAAGGAAATCGCCTGAATTAATTGATTTTGTCCAGGAAGATGTCCCTTCCTGCACAAAATCAATCAGTGCAGAAACGCAGGCACCCTTGCACCATGGTGCAAGGGTGCTTTTATTGGTGCATGGCAGCCCATTGTGCGCCGACGCAGGGGAATAGGACCGGAATGCACAGTATCACATAGATAGGGCGCATTCCTGCACTTTTGTTTTGACGTAGGACAGCGGACCAAGGATCTATGCAGCACTCTCCTACGTTAAAACCTCATAAATGAGGCCCTGTGAGTTCTGGTTTCGGCTGTGTTACAGACACACTACAGCAATATGATCTCATTCCAAACAAAGACTGTAAAAAGCACTATTGCAAATCTCTTGAAACTCTCTTGTGTTGAACAGACTAGTATCTCCCTATTCCTCCGCACGTCAGATAATGATGTCAGTCCTTAAAGTCGATTCTGTAAGCAATGCTTAGTCAGCTATCTCTGCTTGAGTCCATGGTATTATAGTCTCCCCGTGCGGGTCTACACCGGAGGTACCTCATCCTATCCGTCATTCAGTGTCTTGTAGTAGGAACGGAGAATCCTTCTTTAGGGGTGGACTTTATATTAAGAACAGAGAGTGTCGCTCAGCTGTGCCACCTCTGGGTTTGCCATCTCTGCCTTCTCTTGGGGGCGGAGCTTGCCGGCATCGATGGCGGACGCTTGAAAGCGTAGCTCCGCCACATCACCTCAATTATCCTTAATTAATCCTCTCTTCCTCTGCGCTATTTAACTGGTGAAGACATCGCCTCACCCCTGAACACCGCCGGCGCCCCCGAAAACATCATTGGAGGCCGTGCGACATTGCTGAAGGGTGAAACCTGCGAGCTAGTGGGCCGGGAAGGTGGGCCTCACAGCCGCGACCTCGCTTGATCCTGTCCCCGGAGTACATGGTGAGACGTGTGGCGCGGGCCGTGCCTGGAGCCCGGATGACGTCATAGACCTAGCGCCTCGCTCCGAGTACTCGGCTTCGGACCTCGGGAGACACCGGTGAGGATACCCGAGGGCATCGAGGTGCGGTGTCAGGCCCAGGACAGCGCCCATATTACAAATTGGCCCCCGCGCCACCGAGGTGAGAAGGGCGACGCGCCCGGCACTCGCGCCTGCCGAACTGCGGCAGTGGAAGCGGAGGCTGAGCCCGAGGGGGACGCGAGACTGCTGTGTGGCCCCAGCGACCCTGGCGGAAGGAGTGCGGCCCATAGTTCTGAGTGCTGGATTTTGCCAGCACGCTGCGCTGCGGTCACAAGGCTGAGAACTGAGCCGTACTGGGCCCCGGATAACTATTCTCCCCGCGGACTGCTCCCTCCTGCCACAACATACTTCCCCCCCCCTCCGCAAGACAACAGTGGTGCTCAACTGCGAGGCTGAGGGGAGGACCTGGCCCTGGGGGCGAACACGGCGGCTTCTGTGCTCCAGCGGGGGTACGCCTGAGTCATCGGGACCCCTCTGCGGCAGCGCCTACTTGCCCTGGACCGATCTTCTTCCAGTCGGAGTGGTGAGTCGGGACGCGGTGGATATCCCACAGAGCAGGACAGAGGAACAGTTCAATTTAATGCTGCGGGCCCCCCTGTTGAGGACTAGCTGGGGGCGCAGGTTGGGGCGGTCTTGAGGTGCCCCCTCTGCTGAAATCGATGCGCGGCTGCCTCCCCTGCCGTACAGAAGTGCCAGACACGCGGAGGGTCGCTCGGGGGTGCCCAGGTGGCCTCACAGAAGCGGTGTCGCGACCGACTCGGAGACTGGCTCTCCCCAGAGACTGCGTGGTGAGAAGAGACCTGACGGAACTGCGGCGCTGCAAGATGGGGAAAGGGGATGCGAAGCAGTCTAAGCTGCCATTTGAACAGGGACGCACTAAGACTCAGGACACAGGAGAAACGGACAACGGGCAGGCTACTGCTGCGCAGGATGGCTCGATTTACTGCGGTATAAAGGAATTGCTGGTTACCATGGAAAAGGGCCTGCAAGTAGGCATGGGCGGAAAATCCGTTTCGCTCGCGGATTTTGCGGATTTTCGGGAAATTCGCAATCCGCGAGATTCGCGAATCTCCCGCAAAATCCGCAAATCCGCGAGCAGCGGATTTTGCTCGCACTGCTCGCACTGTTCGCGTGAGTTCGCGGCTTCCCAGTACAACTTCGCGCCCCGCGAATAAGTGCTAAATTGCAGAAATACGATCTTAGCAAAACTGAAACTACTTACCAGGTTCAAAAGTTCAGGCTCATCATTAGTAGCCATTTCCTGTAGTGCTTCCTGAGGGGCCCCTCCAGAGTTCAGTTGCCAGTTGCAACTATTATGTGACCCTGCTCTGAACCTCAGAATAGTTACACATATGCCACAAAGGTCCTGAATTACAGCTAAGGGAGACAAGCAGGAGCCAGGCTGGAAGTTAAAATCCATTAATCAGCCCCTAATTCATTATTGTCAGTTGGGGCAGGGCAGGTGTTGTAACTAATTTTGCAACAATGAAAGCACTTAGCAAGTGCAAAAGATCACTAATCAGGGCGCACTAAGGAAGCAGGTGCCAGCTAAAAAAATATTCTGTGACACATTAATCAGCCCCAAATTAATTCAGGTCACTTGAGGCAGGGAAGGTGTGCTTTGCTTTGCCGAAAATAATGTACACTGGACAACCAGAGGGTGTGGTGATGAAACAGAGGGTGGCATGGGTGGGCCAGAGGGTGGCATGAGTAGTCAGAGAGTGGCAGTGGTGACAGAGAGTGGCAGTGATGAAGAAGAGTGTCCCAAACAGGCTGGAAAAGTAGAAACAACAAGTTCGCAAAACTTGCGACCCGACAGGTAAGTTCGCAAATTGCGAAATTGTAAAAACCCTCGCGAACTGGCAGAAACACGGGCGAACACAAAAAAAAATAATCCGCAAATTCGCGGGAATTCGCAGATTTTGCGGATTGCGAGTTCGCAAATCCGCAAAATTCGCGAACGCGAGATTCGCAAAATTCGCCCATGCTTACCTGCAAGATAGCATGGCGTCGATTGGGACGAAGATTGACGCCCTCACCTACCGGATGGACAGGATGTCGGAAAGGGTCGATAAGCACGCGGAGCGCCTCGACATGTCCGAGAGATGGATTACTGAAGTGGAGGAGGGGCAGATGGAACTTAATAAGGACCGCAAACACATGGCAAAGTTATTACAGGTAATCCAGGACAAGTCTGAGGATTTGGAAGCACGCTCCAGTAGGTCCAACATTCGGATCATGGGGGTACCGGAGACGACCCAAACGGGCAAAATGGAGCTATTTGTTGAGAAGATGCTAATCACTTTGCTGGGGGAAGGCGTATTCTCCAACATGTTTATAGTAGAGAGGGCGCACCGCTCTTTGGGCCCAAGACCTCCCCCGGGAGCCTCCCCCAGGCCTATAATAGCTAAGCTCCTGAATTATTGAGACAGGGATTCGGCTCTGAGAGTTGCCAGGGAGAAAGGCCAGCTACAGTTTGAGGGATCCAACATATCACTATACCCCGACTTCACTGCAAGGGTACAGGAAGAACGGAGACGCTTTGCCCCGTATAAGCAACAGATGCGGGATCTCGGATTGGACTACGCGATGCTGTATTCGGCGAAACTGCGGATAAATCAAGGGGGTCACTCCCACTTTTTTACAGACCTGAAAGAACTTCAGAAGGCGCTGAAGACCTGGGCCAAAGAACGGCGGAACAGCCCTGGGGGACGTCCGGAAGAGCAGGAACCCTCCAGTGGGCTGGAAGACCAAGAATGACCACTCGGCGTCCTTGGACTCGTCCTGACGGATTCCGGTCAGTGACAGGCGGCGAAGAGGTTGTTGGCAAGCAGTATTGACCGGTGGCCTCTTCGACGCGACGGACTGCGCCGATAGTGGGAGCTGTTGGCACCTCGGAAGCGAGCACGGACTCCGAAACATGGTGAGATTGTTCCTAATTAAGGTTGCACACTTGATCCTGTAGACTCTTTGTTTAATTATTCCTTCCCTCAGAATTTGTGGGCTATGCGGGATTGTGTGCATTGACTGTTTCCTCTCATTCCACTTCAGACTTCCGGACTGGGGGTCTGCGGGGCGGCGGGAGGGTGGGGCTTTGGACCTTGGCAGAATCTGATACTGGTCATTGCCAGGTATTTGGACACGGTTTGCCGTTGAAGGACAAATAAGGGGTGATGGGGGGCAGGGAGCTGGATAGCGGACGTTGGTTAAAGTCAAATGCTGCCTGCATTAATTTTGGTAACCTCTGCCCTAGCGCTGATAGCACAACGGGTTCCGGCTGGGCCCTATGGAACAAGTTTGGGGGGGAAGGGAGGTGGGGGGATTCTCGTACCATGCTAGGCCGTGTTGGGATTGGTCTGCTGTGGGTGGTGGGGGGGTGAGGGCACAGTTGCCATTATGAGACAGAGGGAAAGTTGCGGATGTTTTGTTTTGTTTCGAAGTGCCTTGCCTCAAAGACCACACTGTGCTTACTGCGATCGAATGATTGCCCGTAATTTGGCCTGCCCTACACGTCTGACTACGACTATAGAACCCGGGCAGCGTCCTCATGGCTGAGATTGTTGATGGGCATGCTGATGAGAGACCTGGAATGATACATGCACTCACATGGAATGTTAGGGGGCTTAATGATCACAGAAAACTTAGAAAGGTGCTATGCTATCTTAGACGCCACAATGTCGATATTGCACTCCTGCAAGAAACGCACCTTCCGCTCACAAGCAACATGCTACACACTAGGAGTTTAGCAGGGCATATAGCGGTTGCTGGGTTCACCACACACGCGCGGGGGGGGGGGGTCCTCACCTGGGTAAACCCAAAATCGGGAATCCTCCTACAGACCGTAAGAGTCGACCCAGAGGGTAGGTATATCATAGTTTCCTGTACGGGGAGGGGGATGGATCTGCTAGTGGTTAACTCCTATGGCCCCTATTATGACTCTCCTGAATTCTTTGATTCCCTAGCCAGTGAGATAGCCAAATACAACAATCCACACATACTGTGGAGTGGGGACTTTAATTTGACGCTGAACCCTGATATAGACAGATCATCGGGACCCCCCCGGCGGCCCTCCGCAGCTGCGCAGTCGCTATCCGCGAAGCTGGTAATGCTAGATATGATTGACGTGTGGCGGGGCACAAATGATGGGAGGAGCGGTTTCACACACTACTCTGCATTTCACGACATACATACGAGGATAGATTACTGGTTTGTCACAATGGGACCCGACCGCTCGGTTAGACACTGCAAGGTGCTCCCGCGCACTCTCTCGGACCACTCCCCCATTCTGTTAACTTTGGAAACCCCAGTAAAGGGATACGCTCCGTTCTCATGGCGCTTCCTGCCATACTCCCTGTTGGACCCGATCTTCTGCGGTGAGCTGGCAGAGGCAATCGAGGTGTTTTTCGAGAAAAATGTGGGGTCGGTGGAGGACTACCAAACAATATGGGAAGCGTTCAAAATTTATATTAGAGGTATAGCGATGTCCAAGCACTCCAGTGTCTTGAAGGCTACCAGGGCCACGCTAGCGGATCTCGAGCGGCAATTGCAAGCTCTCGAAGCCAGAAGCCGATCTAACCCGGATGACTCTATAGAAGCTGACATTAAGCGCCTACTGGTGGAATACCACGAGGCAGCGGACAGAGAGGTACAACACTTAGGCAAATACGCCACAGCCGCACATATGGAGAGGGAGAGAGGCCAGGCGCAGTCCTAGCTAATGTCATTAAAGGCCGGAGGAGAAAGGCGCCAATCCCATACTTAAAGAACTCGAGCGGAGATAGAGTGTCTGAGGAGGCGGAAATGGCAGCAGTCTTCACAGACTATTATGCGGAGCTATATTCTTCCAAAAGTGGTGACGTATCGGCTGAAATGATTGATTATCTAGAACACATACAACTCCCGTTCCTCCCACATTCAGACAGGGAATTCCTGATGTGTCCTGTACAGCTGGACGAAATCAGAGACGCACTAGCCTCCATGAGTTCGGGCAGTGCACCGGGCATGGACGGACTTTCCGTCGATTTCTATAAAACATTTCAGGAACAACTACTGCCATACATCCACAACCTCCTAGAGGACATAGGTGTTCAAGGTACCATGCCCAGCTCCATGAGAGAGGCTATGATAGTTGCCATTCTGAAGCCGGGGAAGCCACACGACGACTGTAGCTCATATCACCCAATATCGCTGTTAAACGTCGACACCAAACTATACGCTAAGGTACTGGCGAACAGACTCGCGCTCCTGGCCCCTGATTTAGTGGCCCCAGAGCAGGTGGGATTTATCCCATCCAGAAACCTGACTTACAATATAAGAACAGTCTTGGGTACCATCCAGCATGTAAAGCAGGACACGCCAGCTGTAGCGCTCTTCTTAAACATGGAGAAGGCGTTCGACTCGGTCGAATGGCCATTCCTTCTCCAGGTGTTACGCCGTATGGGTCTTGGCGAATCCTTTATTCAAATGATAGGAGTGTTGTATGACGGTCCCGCGGCTAGGGTTCGAGTGGGCAATGCGGTCTCCTGCCCCCTATTCATAGGAAGGGGCACTCGTCAGGAGTGCCCTTTGTCCCCTTTACTGTACGCGCTTGCTGCAGAGCCTCTCGCCTGTGCTTTGAGAGAGTATCATAGCCACGAGGGAGTTCGGTTCCCCACGTACAAAATAGTCGTATCTATGTATGCGGACGATACTTTGCTATACGCCCATGACCCAGCAGTTTCGCTTCCCCCACTCCTGAGGGAGGTGGTCCGGTTCGGCGCGCTCTCGGGGCTCAAAGTCAACTGGGCAAAAGCGATGGTGCTTCCCCTCACTCCAGTGACCACACGGGTGGAGACGGAGTACCCTGTACAATAGACGGAAGACCCGATTAGATACCTTGGGATCCAGATCCACACAGATCTGGACCTACTCATCGGACAGAACGACGGGAGAGCGGTCAGTAAGCTGGAGGATGACATTGAGATCTGGTGTAAGCTACCCCTCACGCTACTGGGCCGCATAGCCGTAATGAAGATGATAGTGCTACCGAGATTTCTGTTCCTATTTAACGCATTGCCGATCGTACTTTCTAAGGCCTTCTTTCACCGTCTGACCAGCCTGATGATTAAACTGGCATGGGCGGGCAAACAGCCGAGAGTCAAGTGGACTACGCTCACCCTCCCGTACAAATTAAGGGGCCTAGCGGCGCCAGATCTTGAACTATACTACAGGGCTGCCCAGGCGTCTCACCTACATAATTGGGTACATGGCGACAAGCAAATTCCACATGTCCGGCTGGAACGATTATTCGCCCATCCTATACTGCTCCCGGCGACGATCTGCCAACCGCAGGATCGTCGGACGGGAATACTGGATTCCATCTCTTCCACTAATCACGCCTGGCACTCGCTCCTGTTTTGCCAAGGAGGGGCGATGCTGTACTCGCCGGAGATGCCGATGGAGTGGATGCGCTGGCTCCCGCCCATGGTGGACAAAGCAGTCACGCAGGAACTAACAAAACTGGGGTTGAGCAAGGCGGGTGACCTATTCCAAGACGGCATAGCCAAAACCTGGGACCAAACTCGAGGAGATGGAGTCGAACCTCCGCTCCTCCAAAGATTCCACTTCCATAGAATTCGGAGTGCTCTCTCTGAACTCCTGGGTCCGGATATGGCGGAACCCCCGGATGTACCGGAATTATCGTAAGTGATCACACACACAGAACCCAAGAAGCTCTTAACAAACCTCTACAGCATAGCTAGATCTTATGGGGAGCACCAACACATGAAAGCTCGGCTGGAGTGGCAAAGAGATTTAGGAGCCACGCTAGATGACGCGACGTGGAGCTACTGCTGTGAAAACACGAAACGTATTTCCCTTAATGGAAAGCACCGGCTCATACATTTTAAATTCCTACAACGAGTGTACTACACCCCAGCACGACTTCATAGATATGGGCTGCGACCGGAGGCACACTGCGAGCGCTGCCGAGCGGCAGACGCTGACTTCTTGCATCTGTCATGGGGATGCCCGGGTATACAGACGTTCTGGCGCGAAGTATTTTCCGAGATGAGCAGGATACTGGAGGTCGACTTGGACATCGATCCGGGAATAGCACTCATAGATAACTCCAGGAGACTTCCGGTGGCGATACGCAGACTCACAGATATGGGGATGCTAATGGCCAGGAGAGTGGTGGCACAGTGCTGGATGCGGGGCCCTCCGCCAACTAAGGCCAGATGGGCGTGAGACATCAATCAATCAATCAAAGCATTTATATAGCGCACTACTCACCCGGAGGGTCTCAAGGCGCTAGGGGGGGGGGTCCGCTACTGCTCGAACAGCCAGGTCTTGAGCTGCTTCCTGAAGCAAGGTGGTCCTGGGTCAGGCGGAGGTGGGTCGGGAGGGAGTTCCAGGTCTTGGCGGTGAGGTAGGAGAAGGACCGACCCCCTGTGGTGGCTCTTCGGATTTGGGGGACGGCGGCGAGGGCGTGGGCGGTCGATCGAAGCTGGCGTTTGGGAGCATAGAAGTTGAGGCGGCTGTTGAGGTATCCTGGCCCTTGGTTGTGTAGGGCTTTGTGAGCGTGGGTGAGGAGACGGAAGGTGATTCTCTTGTTGACAGGCAGCCAGTGCAGGTCTCTCAGGTGTTCGGAGATGTGGCTGCGACGGGGGATGTCCAGGATGAGTCGTGCTGAGGCGTTCTGGATCCGCTGAAGTCTCTTCTGGAGTTTGGCGGTGGTTCCTGCGTAGAGGGAGTTGCCGTAGTCCAGACGGCTGGTGACGAGGGCCTGGGTGACCGTCTTCCTGGTCTCGGTGGGGATCCACCGGAAGATCTTGCGTAGCATGCGCAGGGTGTTGAAGCACGACGAGGAGACGGCGTTGACTTGTCTGGTCATGGAGAGGGAGGAGTCTAGGATGAAGCCTAGGTTGCGTGCGTGGTCTGTTGGTTTGGGTGCGCTGCCTAGGGCGGGGGGCCACCAGGAGTCGTCCCAGGCGGAGGGTGAGGATCCCAGGATGAGGACTTCCGTCTTGTCCGAGTTCAGTTTCAGGCGGCTGCTCTTCATCCATTCGGCTACCTCTTTCATCCCTTCGTGGAGGTTGGCTCTGGCGGTGGCGGGGTCGTTGGTGAGGGAGAGGATCAGCTGGGTGTCGTCGGCGTAGGAGATGATGTTGAGGTTGTGCTGGCGTGCGATGTCTGCGAGGGGGCTCATGTAGACGTTGAAGAGGGTTGGACTGAGCGAGGAGCCTTGAGGCACGCAGCAGATGACTTTGGTGGCTTCAGATCTGAACGGGGGGAGGCGAACTCTCTGTGTCCTTCCGGCGAGGAAGGACATGATCCACTCCAGTGCCTTCTCCTGGATTCCGATGTTGCGGAGTCGCTGCACTAGTGTGCGGTGGCGGACCGTGTCGAAGGCCGCGGAGAGGTCTAGGAGGATGAGGGCTGCTGTTTCTGCGTTGTCAAGCAGGGCTCGGATGTCATCGGTGGCTGCGATCAGAGCGGTCTCGGTGCTGTGGTTGGCCCGGAAACCAGACTGCGAGGGGTCGAGGGATCCGTTCGTCTCGAGGAAGGCGGCCAGCTGCTTGTTGACGGTCTTCTCGATGACTTTTGCAGGGAGCAGGAGCAGCGAGATGGGGCGGTAGTTCTTGAGGTCGGTGGGGTCGGCTGATGGCTTCTTTAGTAGAGCGCTGAGTTCAGCGTGCTTCCAGCTCTCCAGGAAGGTAGCGGTGTCGAAGGAGGTGGGGGGCGCTGGTTCGGACGTGGCATGCGTCGGTTGAGTGCTGAAGCTGTTGTGTATGTCCGCGATCTTGTTGTGGAAGTAGGAGGCGAGGGAGTTGCAGAGGTCTTGTGAAGGGGTGATGTTGTTGTTTCCGGCGTTGGGGTTGGAGAGCTCTTTAACGATGTTGAAGAGTTCCTTGCTGTTGTGTGCGTTGTTGTCCAGTCGTTCCTTGAATGCAGTTTTCTTGGTTGCGTGGATGAGTTGGTGGTGTTTTCGGGTGGCGAGCTTGAGGGCCGTCATGTTGTCCGGAGTAGGGTCTCTGCGCCAGGTTCTCTCGAGGGCTCGGCAGTTCTTCTTGGAGCTCTTGAGTTCTTCGGTGAACCATGGGGCTTTCTTGCTGCCGGGTCTGCTAGGCGGGTCCTCAGGGGGGCGAGGTCGTCAGCGCAGTCGCTGATCCACTTCGTGAGGTTGGTGGCCGCTTGGCTGGGGTTTGTTACGCTGGTGGGTGGGTTCTTGCTCAGGGAAGTCGCGAACTGGTCGGCTGTGATCTTGTTCCAGCTTCTGCGTGCAACCTGTTGTTGGTGGTGGTGGGTCGTGGTCCTTCTGAAGCTGAAGTGGACGCAGCTGTGGTCCGTCCAGTGGAGTCCGGTGGCGTGGCTGAAGGCGATGTCCTTGCTGGATGAGAAGACGGGGTGGAGAGTGTGTCCGGCGTAGTGGGTTGGGGTGGTCACCAGCTGCTTGAGTCCCAGGTTTGCGAGGTTGTCCAGCAGGGTGGTGGTGTTGCGGTCGTTGGTGTTATCCAGGTGGAAGTTGAGGTCCCCGAGGAGGATGTAGTCAGCGGAGAGGAGGGCGAGCGGGCTGATGAAGCCGGCGATGTCTTCGCTGAATTGTGTGCGTTGTCCCGGGGGTCTGTAGATGAGGGTGCCTCTGAGGGTGGTATTGGGGTTGATGTGGACTTGGAAGTGAAGGTGTTCGGCGGTTGTCAGGGTGTCATCGGCGTTGGTCGTGATGCGGATTGTGTTCCTGTGGATGATGGCAATGCCTCCTCTGGTCTGGTTGATGCGGTCCCTTCGGATGATCTTGTAGCCGTCTGGGATGGCGATGGCGATGTCGGGCGCTGAAGAGGCGTTCATCCAGGTTTCCGTGAGGAAGGCGACGTCTGGTGAAGTGGTGTCGAGCAAGTTCCAGAGCTCAACGGCGTGTCTGTGGACGGAGCGGGTGTTGAGCAGGATGCACTTCAGGTGGCTGCTGTTGTTGCTCGTCTTGGTCTTGGCGGGTGCGGGTGAAGTGCAGGTCCGGAAGCAGGTGAACTCGCAGGAGCGGCAGCTGAAGGGTCCGTGGGTGCGTCTCGGGGTGGCTCGATAGCATTCCTGGAGTCGGCCGGTGTTGAGTGCGTTGAGGGTGGCGGCGTCATACGTCCGGCGGGTGGGCTGGGGTCTGCGAGGGCCAGGGGTCCTGGCACTGGGCGCGGGCCCGGCGCGGACGGGCGTAGACGGGCTTACCTTCGGCGCACAATTGGCGCTCCCGCTGCGCGTAACCGCTGCGCGTTCGCACGGTCCCCATTTATGGCGAAGTGTGAGGGAGGGAGGAGCAGCTGGGAGGCGGGAGCGGGGAGGGCACAGAAAGAAAAGGGGGCGTGGCAAACCCACAGAGGCGGGAAGCGGGGAGCGGGCGGGAGGTTACGGGGGCAGCAGTACAAGCAATGGGGCACACAGCAATAGAGACACGGGGCACAAAATCCTGAAAAGGCAATACAATACAACAACAACAACGATTTCGCTCACAGTGACAGTCACAGATCACAGATGCCCCGACCGCAGGAGACCACACCGCTCGGCGGCAGGGGGCGTGGTCAGCCGGCGGCAGGCAGGGACAGCGAGGCAGGCGAGGCAGGCGGGGGGCACACGCAGCAGCTGGTGGCCGTGCGGCGCGGGGGTGTCCTAAAGCTAGGTCACACTCACCTGCGTCGCACGGTCGCCATTTATGGCCAAGTGCGAGGGAGGGAGGAGCAGCTGGGAGGCGGGAGCGGGGAGGGCACAGAAAGAAAAGGGGGCATGGCAAACCCACGGAGGCGGGCAGCGGGGAGCGGGCGGGAGGTTACCGGGGCAGCAGTACAAGCAATGGGGCACACAGCAATAGAGACACGGGGCACAAAATCCTGAAAAGGCAATACAATACAACAACAACAACGATTACGCTCACAGTGACAGTCACAGATCACAGATGCCCCGATGCTGTATTGTAGCACACAGTCGGAGGTGTACAGCGAGTTATTGCCCCCAAAAAGCCGCCTGAAAAACTTCTGGGATTTATATAAGACCTATTTGCAGGCACAGCAGCCCGAAGATGCAAGCTCCACAGACAGCGTTCCCAAAGGGCTGGTGGTAGATCCCGCACACGACCTAAACTAGAACACTGGCACACACATGGGAGGACGGGAGCGGGTCTGACTGAGAGGGCAGGGATGGAAGCAGTGAGAACAGAGAGGGAGGACAAAGTGAGGGGTACACCGGAGGGGGATTCACAGGGGGATCACACACTGTACGAACACACCTCTTGTCGCGGTACTGACTCCGGAGAGTTGGGCCAGAACACCTTCAGGGTCCTCTTACTACCAATTGGTTACAAATACTATCTGATTAGGGGGTCAGGTGTGGGTCGGGCTATTACGGAAATGGGCACAGAGAAAAGGCGCAGGGAACTTTAGGGAGGCTAAAAGGTGAGGATAGGGGGTGGGCAATGTTATAGGGGAGTTACAGGGATGTTTAGGAGGGAGAACATTGAAAAATGCACAGGAAACTTGGTCGCTGCCCGCAAGTAGGAACGGTACTACATATCGAGAACATGGCATTACCCTCACGCCGCCAGACCCCCGGGTTGTCGGCCACCAGGCTGTGTACTGCACGAAGTAGATTGGGTACTACTTTCTGTGATGCGGACGGCCCGGAGGGGTTGTGGGCCACAAGCTGTGTCAATTGAAATTTCCTTTTCTGTGCAATGAAAAAAAAAATCTCTGCCTTCTCTTTGCAGGTGGTGGAAGCCATGGAGATCATGCTGCTGGCGGTGGTCTCGCCGCTCATCCGCTGTGAGTGGCATCTGGAGGACTGGCAAGTGGCCCTGGTCACCACGGTGAGTGTTTCCTCCTGAGTCTACTCAATGCTGCCGCCTGCTGCTGAAGAGCAACACTTACCCTGCAGTGCTATGGTTGAAGCACCAATAGTATGGGTAAGAGTTGCATGATATTCAGTGAAGCCCATCCGTGCCTGATCTGTTAAAAGCTTCATTAGTGCTCACTAATGCTAGGGATATTGGAAGGGACATCAAACTAACAACGATACTCAGATCTGAGTCCCATTGGTAGAAAACATGCCTCCATCCGTAGCACCTAAATTGAAACAAGCGTGTGTGTGTGTGCGTTCGTGTGCATGTGGGTGGGTGTGTATGGTGTTTGTGTGTATGTGTTGGCCCATGTCTACTTTTTCTCAGTTCAGCACAACAAATTTTGTGTGCGTGTGTGGTGTGTATGGTGTTTGTGTGTGTATACGTGTTTGCACATGTCTACTTTTTCTCAGTTCAGCACCATGAATTGGACATCTGCATATATTTACATAGTTGAGAATTTCTGGGGCTGTGTCCTTTAGTTTATAATGGAGGCTCCAAATTCATGTTTGCAATACAGGGCACAGAGTATGGTGCCCGTGATCTGCCCCACCCCTCCTCTCGCCATCACATCTTGGTTTCTGTAACCTGCTGGATCCTGGACACACTGTGCTTTGTATGTTAAATGCTTCATGTTAGGCATGCCCTCTTCAAAAGAAGTGCTCTCTATAAAGCACTCTGCTGCTCCCTGGACCTGTGCCATCTCATATTCCTAAACCATGTACGTGAACTCAAGGGATGCCTCCAGGGATGGGTCACCCGTGCTGCAGTGCGACTGGAGGTCTGTGTGTGGAGGGCTCTTGCTTGTAGACTGGCCTGCTGCTGTGAGATGATCTTCTGGCTGGTTGAAGTGACGTCAGACGCTCAACCCGTGTGTTTGCCAGTACCTGTAAGTGACATGTTCTCAGACTCCGTGCTTACCCTGATGAGCCACCAGCCCCACAGTGTGTCCAGCAGGGCAATGTATCCTACATTTGATCATTATGGCAGGCCCTTGGCACCTATATACATTCTTATATAGCTTAAAGGGTATGACCAAGGGTAGGGTTCGATCTACATTGGCCTGCTTGTTAAAACTGTAGGCCCAGCTTGTGGGAGAAGCATTGGATTTCCATCATTTGTCCTTGTTTTCTATTGTTTCTAATCTCAATTATACTGGGGAGATACAACAGCATGGTTATAACTCCTGATTTCGACTTTCGACTAAAATCAAGGGGCCCGATTCACAGAATGAATTTAAGACTAAATCCTAAACTTACTACTATTTGGTATTCACAGAATGCACTTACTACTTTCGGGATTCACAGAATGCATGTACTACTTTCGGGATTCACAGAATGAACTTACTACTTTCGGTATTCACAGAATAGATTTAAGACTACTAACTTTAGGTCCGCACTCGGGCCGGAAATTCCGGCTTGGGGCGGAGCTTCCAGCTTGGGGGTGGAGCTTGTGGCCCGGAGGCGGGGCTTCAGGCCTGGAGGCGGAGCTTGCGGTCCAGAGGTGGAGATTTCAGCCATGGCTAAATCCCCACCTCCGAGCCGGAAGCTTCTCCTCCAAGCCGCAAGCTCCGCCTCCGGGCCGCAAGCTCCGTCCCCAAGCCAGAAGCTCCGCCTCCGGGCCGGAAACTCCGCCTCCGGGCTGGAATTTCCGGCCCGAGTGCAACGTAAAGTTAGTAGTCTTAAATCTATTCTGTGAATACCAAAAGTAGTAAGTTCATTCTGTGAATCCCGAAAGTAGTAAGTGCATTCTGTGAATCCCGAAAGTAGTAAGTGCATTCTGTGAATACTAAATAGTAGTAAGTTTAGGATTTAGTCTTAAGTTCATTCTGTGAATCGGGCCCAGAGTTCTTTGGAATAAACGAGTCACATCTTGGGGAGGTTATGTCTGCATAGCAGGAAAGCATTTGTCTGCTAGCTGGGAGCTCCTTCCAAAGGCCAGATGTGGAACAGGGCCCTGCGCACATCTGCCTGAGATCCCCTTCATTATCCGTGTCTGAATCCTCATACTGCATCAGTGGTCAGGTGTAAAGCGCATCTCCTGTCTCTCATCCTCAGATGGTGTTCCTCGGCTACATGGTGTTCAGCATCTTCTTCGGCTACTTGGCTGACAGATACGGCCGCTTGAAGGTGAGTGACCGTGCAGATGCACCTTGTGATCCTCGGCCCTGTCCTTGCCCCTGAGGGTGCTGCCACCAGTGCTGCTCTGTGCTGGAATAAGAGGCCTTTTGACGGTCTCAGACAGGGCAAGGAGCTTCTATTTTCTCTTGGTTTCTAAGTGGTAGGATCTCTATCTGACATAGCGAGGGGCTCCTGGCTGTGGTACCTGAGCCAGTAATTGAGGCAGGTATGATAGCAGCTCGACACAGGTTTCACAGCGCTATGCTTTACATTGTCGTAAATGGTGCCTGGCAGGCTCCGCACGAAGGCTGAGCACACTCTGTACTGGGACTTTATGAAACCGACCCTGGGGTCCAACACAGTTTTGAATACTGAGGGCCTCTTTTACGAGGCTTCTTGCAGCACTTTTGCGACACCGGAGCTTCTCTTTTTTGACGCTCCCGTGGTGCAATGTGCCGCAGCAAATTTACATGGCCTTGTAAATATGTGCCCCTTTCACATAGAACACAGCGTGGAAAGGTCGTTCCAGGGGTGTTGCTTTGGGTGTTCCCAAGCAACACCCATGGAATCCAAAGCATTCCCAGATCTACAAGGCATTGGAAACCTGGGAACGCGTCAGATTCTAACACCACCCAGGGGGAGGTGTAGGAATGGCGAAACGAGGAGAAATATTTTATTTCTCCTCGTTTTTTCCTCTTTCTACGCGTGCTGCATTCTGCATGACACATAGAAAGAGGAAAATGCCATCAATGATTGTTTTTGCGCAGGAATGTGCACAAAAACAATCTTCACGCATAAAAGCAATCATCCCGCAACATGACACAAGGGTGTCTGCATTGGCGCACGGCTGCTGTTTGTGCTCCGGCGCAGAGGAGAAGGAGAGGAATGCACCATGTTTTGTAGATACGCTGCATTCCTGCTCTTTTCTTTTAACGCACAGCAGCCTAGCAGGAAGGCCCGCTGCGCTGCTGTGCGCTAAAAGTTTGTAAATGAGGCCCTGAGAACGAGAGTTGGCTGGAGAACTTTACAATTTGGAAGACATCTTCCTGTTTAAAGAAGGCCCGGTTATGTAGCCAAATTACATGACTTACAAGTCAGTTTTACGTTTTTTTGTAGAGAGAGGATGGGGCTTAGCTGTCAGAGCTGCCAACTTTGGAACTGAGGAACCGGTTTTGAGTCTTACATTGGCTCAACATCCTGTGAATCTGAGCAAATCACTTCCTCTACTTCTGCCTATAAATAATGATTGTGGCCTTGTGTAATGTGACTCGTGATTATGTAAGCGCTCAAATACCTTTTGTTGAGTTCACGCTACATAAAACTGGGGGAAAAACACGCTTCTATCTTCCTAAATGTGTACACCTTCTCGTGAACCACCGCTGTAATTTAATATATAGTCTCTTAAATTCATATTTGCCGCCTTTCAATTTACCTGCATTTTAATGTGCACATACTTAATAAGCTTGCAATGCACAACGGTCCTTGTTAGGGTCCTGACTTGAGAAGAACAGATTGAACCTTATCTGTCATTAATATAACTTTAACCCCTCCCATGCTCATGACGAGCTCAGCTCGTCATGAACCACGATGGCCGTGTGATCATGACGAGCTGAGCTCGTCATGACCATCGCGCCGCGCCCACGCGGGGATAAATCCCCTGCTGTGCTGGGCGTTCCATTGGAACGGGCGTGGTCATGATGAGCTCAGCTTGTCATGAGCACACGGCCACCGTGGCTCATGACGAGCTGAGCTCGTCACGAGCACTGGAGCGCTGTGTGCGCTCCCCCTCCCCCCAGCACAACGGGGGAATTAGCCCCGCAGGGAAGGGGTTAAGTATATGTTGTCAGAATTATGGTGCCTGATTCACAAAGGTAAACTTACACATTTGTCTAAGTTTACTATGTTTTTCGCATTCACTAACTAGGAGTTTAATTTTACTAATACTATGTTTACAGCTGCAAAGACTCTGCTCTTGTTGCAGAGACTCTGCATATAAGATCCAACTGTCCAACATTTTTATTTGCAAAGTTCTCCGCCCCTATTGCGGTATCTCTGCAGACGTAAAATTACTATTAGTTAAATTAAACTTGTAGTATGTGAATACCAACAAAATAGTCAACTTACACAAAAGTGTAATTTTACCTCTGTGAATCAGGCCCATAATGTTCAAAGCCATAGAAGGCAAGATTGACAGATGCCTCAGCGAACGTTCTTTCTTCGGTCCTAAAATCAAGGGAAGGCAACATTTTTGTACACAGAAAAAACAGCCTTAAAAAGGGGACCTTTTTATCAACAGAAAAAATGGCCTTAAAATTGATATTTCCCATTCTGCAGCAGAAAACAAGTCCTTGTGCATTTTCTGTATGTCTATAGTGACTGCAGGTCTGAACTGTGGGGTGTAGCTGGATAAGGTGCTCCAGAGTCTGCCTCAATTACTACCAGCCCTCAGGGTCATAGGCAGTGTGTGTTTCTAGTCCTTGGGCTATGTGACTCTCCTATCTATTTATCACTCTCTTTATTTCTCCCCAGATCTTGCTGATCTCCTTCATCTGGGGCACATACTTCTCGCTGTTGACCTCCTTCGCCCCAACGTATTCCTGGTTTGTCTTCCTGCGCTGTATGGTGGGATGTGGAGTCGCCGGCCATTCACAAGGGTACTGATCTCTGCTTGAGTTATGCACTGAAAATAAATAGAGACATCCATGTTGCGAGATTGAGCCAGCTGTAGATGAAGGCCATTAATGTACAGCATCTATGAAAACATAACATGGGTATCAGATTATCCACATAGGTGATGAAGGGCGATGGGCTTGGTCCATCTTAACGGGCTGTAGGCTGATTCAAACCTTTAAAGCTTCTGAAATTGGGTATCTATTGCTCTGCTGGACAAACCAGCCAGTTATAGGTGATAACCATGAAGCTGCCTGGGTAGCTATGCAGCTGGGTATGGATAGAAACATTTATCACCTTTATGAAAAGTAAGAGACACCCTGCAATGAATGAATGAGATACTCCAAATTAGTCACCCTATGGCCACTACTGTGTTTGGCAGAAATGTAGAGTTTTTCTGTGAAGACCTGGATAAAGGTTTCAAAGACCTCTCATTATTTTGTATTAGAAATCGCCCTAAGGTCTTTGACATTGAACCATCCTGGTATTTTCTGTGGTCTACGGAGTGAAGATCACGTCTTCATTGATTTTGAGGTAGCCGCACTCCTGTGCGGCGAGGATTCCACCGCTAGAGATCTTCTGTTGGGGAGTATGATCACAGATTCAATCACAGATGATCGTGTGCGGCTCCCTGAGGGAAGGGCAGTGTTGATACACCTCCAGCCCACACGCAAGGATGTTTTCTATGCTCTCTGCACAGTGCATGGATTTTGCTTAGGGGTCTCTACACCAATTACCTTGCAGACCAGGTTTATCTTATAATTTTAAGAGGAATGAAAGGTGCTGGTAAGCATAAACCCCTCTTCGTACATGGCTCAAGTCTAATAACTAGTTAATATAAAACATAGAAAGAGTATTATTACCCTGTAATACAAGCTGAACTCAGGGTTGCAGATGGAGCAAATTCATCAATTGCTGATCCAAGTTCCACCCTTGAACCGAAAATGTGCCACATCGCCGCTTCTTGTTGAGTATGTTCACATTTGTCATTGAGTGATGAGTGTGTGTATAGGCTTCAGCTAAATGTTTCCGAATGGTTGATCCAATAACAACCAGCCTTCATTTATTTTGACTGGAACAATGCAATTATGTAGAAACCTGTGACAGTGATTGCCTATTTAACAGGATCAAACTTCTACAGTGAGTTAGTGTACTATCAACTACATAAGTAACGCTTTATCCCAAAAAATGGAATCATATTGCAATAATAGTTTAGTAGTAGGGGGTAAGGTGTTTCACCGCAAACAACCTTCCGTCTTACTCCTAGAAGTTCAATAAAATAAGTCCGTCCGCTGGGTTGTCAGCGAGGCATGTTTCAGCTGCATATGTATTTGAAAGCTTGTCTTCAGGTGATTTATTTTGTACTCTTACTTAACAGAGTAATGATTCAGTGTACATAATGGGCCCTGGTACTATTCCACTAAGGTATATTTCGGTATAGTACAATTCCATTTGGTTAAACTGTGCAAGTATTTCCACACCTTTGAAGTGTTACTTAGTTACCAGACGGATCTACTTATTCAGTGAACAGGAGAGTGGATGATCTTTCCCAGCTATACTCCAGTGATCCAGTGCATTGGGATGGATGCCCTGGTTACTCTCTCCAGTCAGTTGTAGCTCTTGGGTTCTTGGAGCCCCACAGTTCTGCACAAGCAGCATCCAACAGGAATTACAATCCTGCAGTTACCTAAAAGGTTACCATAGCTCTGCACCGCAGAGGTGTCAAGAAGGCAGAATGGTAAAGTTGTCTGCCATTTAACCATATACTTCTGTAACATTCCAGCCATTGTAGCTGTAGACACACATTTGCGGCCCGAGTCTTAAATTCTGTTCCTCTCTTCTCCCAGATTCATCATAAAGACTGAATACTTGCCTGTGAAATATCGTGGCTGTATGCTGCCCCTGTCTCAGGTATGGACACACTACTTGATGAACACACAATGGCTGAGTACCCCAGTCCGTGCACACGGGTTCAAGCTCGCACAGCTCTGTTAAAACTGTCAGAGATATCAGGGAGCAAATATTTTCAGCATTTTCTTGTGTATACCCATCTGGATGTAATACATCATCTTGGTACCAAATGCAGCTCATCTTTGGAACTAAGGGCTAGATGTTTGAAGCATGTTTGCTTCACAAACGGACGGAGTCGATGAATCGGGCCATTTGCGACTGCAAAAATGCTTTTGCAGATCATATGAAGCAAAAATGCTTTTTGTAATGTACAAGCATCAAAGTGCGATTCAGTAGCTTGTTACTGAATCGCATTTTGAGTCAGCTAACAAAAACAGAATTGCCAATTGGAAGCGGTGTTTTCAAAGCGTCCCTTACAAATAGGGATTCTGAACGGTATGTACTGATGATTTGTGAGCAAAATGCGATCCCAAAACATTCGTACTATACCACCAACTAAAAGTTGGTGGTAACTCATTTATAAATGGGAAGGAGTCTCGTTGGGACCCCTTCCAGTTTCAGAATGTTCAAAAAAAAACTTTTTTAATGAAACATTTCATTTTGTATTTTTAAACGCATCCTGTTTCCTTTAAGATCGATCAGCTCTTTCAATGAATACTCCAGCCCTGACTGGCTATGTTGAAGAAGACACCTTATGACTGGACAGTTGGATCCGGGGAACTGTAAATGCATTAGCCCACATTAAAAAGAAATTGCAGTCTAGTTTAAACACGTCTGCCCCCAGTTCAATGATGAGCTTAGAGCAGAGGTCTTCAAACTTTTGTAGGTTGAGCCCCCCCAGCTGATTTTTTTTAGATGTTGGGCCCCCCACCACCTGACAGAAATGTCTGGACTCGACCGCCACGCGCACATTCCGGGCATATTCAGCGAATAACATTCAATACAATAAGAGTGCTTAGTAAACTGCAGGTTTGTGAGTAGGTGGCTGTGGTGAAATGACAGAGGCTTAGACACAGCTCAAATGAATACATAATTCTTATTTATAAGCCTGCCTGTGTAATTTTAAAATAAACTTTCAGGGACATTTTAAGGATTTTGGGGCCTGTGGGCCAAATGTATTTTTGGGGCCCCTGTTCGGACCAGCTTTGATTTTATGATCAAGTCTCTGCTCTTTCATGCCTTCTTTGGTCAAATACTAAATGTGTGTACATCGGATATTCAGGGATAGTGATGTGTGTTTTCAGTATGTGACACAACAGCAGTTCACTAATATTACTGTAAACAATCTGTCACCACCTTCTATTTCTCATATGTGAGGTCATGTATTAATCTAAAATAAACTTTTTATATGGAAGTCGCATGACGCATAAACACATTTTGTCTGTAAAATGTATGTAATAGACTTTTACACATTAAAAATGAATGGTTGAAAAACGATATTTACAACATTGTGTTTTAAAATGATTCAAGGTCATGATGAGGCAAGACTGTAGAATAGAGCTGGCACTTTCAGCCCCCCCCCCACCCAACCCCTTTATTTATGCGTTTTTATATAGCGCAGACTTTACCGGAAGGGGTCAGAGTGCTTCACAATAGGAACAAAACTGATACATGAGAGAGCATTACAAGTGAACAAATTACAAAAGCAAACGTTACATTACATGAGGCAAAAATGACAATCATGAGCAAACAAATACAAGAAAAAGTAAACGGAGCATTATGTCCATGGAAACTTTGTCTCCGTTCTGGGAAGAGCTAACTCTCCCAGGAGGGGGTTAATTCACAGAGCTGACAGCTTCAGGTGCAGTGGGAGGCAAGGGGTCCCCTCTGCTAAAAACCAAAAGCGTGTCCCACTGCAGCTGAAGCTGTCAGCTCTGTGATTAACCCCCTCCTGGGAGAGTTAACATAACAAAAGAACGGCCACCTCCTGCGCTATCGATCTCCCCTCCCTCCCCCTTCCACATACCGGAGTCCAGAGTGCTTCAAGAAGACTTACACGGACAGACAGACGACTGCAGGGCACAAAGGTCAAATTGAAGTGGAGTGCGCGCCCCTCTGGGAAGGTGTCGCGCGCCCCCCCCCCCCAGTGGGGTGGCCCCACAGATTGAAGAACACTGGCTTAGAGCATGCAAGAAACATTGTAAACCGCTCGAAAGGATATGGAGACACAAGTTCCATCCAGAAGATAAAGTTAACTATAAGATCGCACTGAAGAAAATTCATGGGAAATTGTCCTTAGCAAACAAGCATTTGCAATGCAATAGGTCTCGCATTAGGAAAGTTTGAGCTATTGGTATTGTAAATGACAAATTTTGTATTTATGTGCTGGTTTTGAAAATAGCTAAATTGATAGCTTTGTCATTTACAATTCCAATAGTTTTTACTTTCGCAAATGTGACATCTATAGCATTTGTAATGCAATATGTGTTGTATTTACGTGACTTAGTGTTGTGTTTACATGCGTGTGTAAATTCTCGCGCATGTATCTTGTGTACCTCGTGCATTTATTGTTATTTGAATATGCCTGTCTCGCTACACAGCACAGTGTATCATTTGAATATACCTGTCTCGCTACACAGCACAGTCTATTATTGTACATTCTATGTCATACAGTTACTGTTAAGTCAGTTACCGCTGACTCTCCGGAGTCTTCAGATATGTTCCAGGGAGTGCTTCTTTATCTCCAATAAACTTACTTTTACTACCAATTCATCTGTGATCCTTGACTCTACAATTTGGCGACGAGGGACGGAGCATTTACGGACTATCTAAAAGCATTTCCTGGTTTATTTTACGTTTTAAACTCATTTTCAATGAGCATCGGAAAACGTTTTTATTGAATACAGAAGGAATTTTCAGCGCCTACAAGTTAAACGGAGATTACTTAATTGAGGTTTGGAATCTATTTACTCACTCTTTTCTGCAAACTCTTGAAAGTCTCTTCCTCGGCTCCCCGCCCTGCGTTGTGTGCGCAAACATTGTCTTCTTGATCCCTGTGATGGCGCGTGGATGATTTTGGGCGGAAGCGATTGGAGTACTTCCTGTGAGACGCTACTCTCCGGTTGATTGTGAATGAAAAGAAAAGAGGTGACTTCAATTCTCCGTTTGTTTACTAAGTACAGTTTGGAAACGATAAAAATACAGCTCACTAACTACGAAGTGGGAATGGAAAGAGGTGACTTTTTCATTTTTTTTTTCTGATTCCATTACAAAATAAGTAGTGAAAACGGAAAAGCGTCCTACTTATTCAGGGATCGTGTGACTGTTTATTCTGTTTCTACAGCCATCTACAAGTAGCTCATTACTTCCTTCACAAGTGCTATATTCCTTCATTGAAATTACTCAACGAATACTGATGAACATATATTTGATGTATTTTTATTTATTTATTTATTAGAGTGCTAGATATACAGATCGTTAATATTAAGTGTAATTCAATTTTCATATTCTCTTCACTATGTGTGCACAGGGTTATACCCTTGCTCCACCACAAAGTTATTGGTCAGCAGGTAGTTCTCCTTGTATGCCTTGGATTGAATGGAAGGCTTATTTTTTAAATTATATTGAAACTTTAGATGCCAATGGGAAGATGAAAGCTCCAGAAAAGAAAGGTATTTTTTTGCATTGCTTAGGACCTGAAGGTTTAAAAGCCTTCAATCAATTACTTGTATCGCAAGCCAGTGGTGATATGAATGTTTTTGATAAGGCTGTATATGATTTTGATAAATATTGTTCCCCTAAGGTATGTATAGGAATATCTAGGTATAAGTTTTTCCAGAGAAAACAGTTAAGTGAGGAATCTGTTGACAATTTTGTATCTTCCTTAAAAACTCCAGCATTAGATTGTAAATTTGGAAATTTACAAGAAGACCTTATTAGAGATCAAGATGTTATGCATTCCAGTAATGAAACTATACAAGAAAGGTTATGGATCAATGGTGATGAGAATCTAGATTTTGTTGTATCCATTGTAAGAAAAGCGGAACTTTCCTGCAGGAGTGCGCAACAGGTTAAAGGCAAAGAAGTCTCTATTAGTAAAGATGTTGTTTCAAAGATTAATCCTAAATATGATAATAAGAATAAGGATTCTTCAAAAATGAAACAAACATTTTCACCAAAAGGAAATTCTGAAGACTTCAAAAATAACCTAAAATGTTTCAGATGCAACAGCAAATCACATTTGGCAAATAACAAAGTCTGTCCTGGTTTAAAACAGAAATGCTCAAATTGTGGTTTAATGGGACATTTTACTTCTGCATGCAGAAGGGGCAAAATTAACCAGAAGGTGAAATGTATTGAGGAAAGCGACAATAGTGATGATGAAGCTTTCACAGATGACTCTAACAACTGTTCCTTTGTTTTAAATGTAAAAGAGTCTGTGGTTCTGAATGTAAATGATACCAGCATTAAGAAAAAGCCATTATGTGATATGGTTATTGGAGGCGTAAAAATCAACATGTATGCTGATTCTGGATCACCTTATTCTATTGTGTGTGAATCTGTCTGGAAGAAGCTATTTGTGCAAAGATTAGGTAGCCACTTAGAGAAAAGTGACATCAATCCTGAAGGGTACTCTGGTGGAAGGATAGACATTTTAGGGTTCAGAACTTTAGTTTTCAGATTTAAAAACAGAAAGTGTATTGCAAAGTTGTACGTTTCAAAAAAAGGTCCTTCAGTACTTAGCTGGTTTGACCTGGGCAAACTTGATATTATATTGAATCCTAATAGTCCCAAACCTGTAATGTTAATTGATGAACAGAATGGAATTTCTTCTCTGATGTTAAAAAAATTTCCTAATGTTTTTTCAAAAGGCATTGGGAGGTTAACCAATTTTAAACATGAAATTCGTTTAAAAGAAAATGCTTGTCCTAAGGTACATAAAGCTAGGAATATTCCCTTTGCCATTAGAGAAGAAGTAAAAAATTAATTATATGCTTTAGTGGAAGGTGGCATAATAGAAAGGATTGAATCGTCTGAATGGGTTTCGCCCATAGTGGTTGCCAGACGGGCCAATGGCAGGGTAAGACTCTGTATTGACCTTCGCCATCTCAACAATAATATTGTTGTAGATCAATCTCCCCTTCCCCGCATTTCTGAAATGTTATCTGTTGTTGGTGGTTCAAAGTTTTTTTCAACCATCGATTTATCTGCTGCTTACCACCAGATAGAGCTAAATGAGAAAAGTAAGGATCTAACCGCATTTATTACACCATTTGGGTGTTTCAGATTCAATAGGATGCCTTTTGGTTTGGCGTCCGCAGCAGCAATTTTTCAGAGGGTTATGCAGGACATTCTAAAGGATTGCAAAAATGCCATCTGTTTTCAAGATGACATTTTGGTGTTCAATGATGACAAGGATAAACACATTGCTGCTCTAGAAGAAGTTTTAGGCGCACTAAATGTACATGGCCTTACCATTAAGTATGAGAAATGTAAATTTGGTTTTCATTCTGTAAATTATTTAGGCCATGAACTTTGTGAAGAAGGTATCAAACCAAAACCCTCTCTTTTAGAAACCATTGAGTGTGCTCCTCATCCTCAGTCTAAGGATGATGTAAGATCCTTTTTAGGACTAGTTGAGTTTTATGCCAGGTATGTACCTGATTTTTCATGTAGAACATATAATATCAGACAGTTGATTAAGAATAGAGTTACTTTTGAATGGTCAAATGAATGTGAGAAGGAATTTTGTGATGTGAAGAGTGCTATTTGTTCTGCGAATGCACTTTCTTGTTTCGATCCTTCTTTACAAAATGTCATTACCACTGATGCTAGCTCAAAAGGGCTGGGGGCTGTGTTTACCCAAAAAACTAAGGAAGGAAAAGAAGTCATCATTGCACATGCTTCCAGGGCTCTTACTCCTGGTGAGAAAAAATATTCCACAATAGAAAGGGAGACTTTAGCGTGCATTTGGGCCTTGGAACATTTCAGAGTGTTTGTTTGGGGTAAGGAGTGTATACTGAGGAGTGATCATAAACCGTTAGTACGTCTTCTCACTACTGAAGGGATGTTAAGAGCTTCAGCCCGCATTGCACGCATGTCCATGCGTTTACAGGACTTTATTTATGATATCCAATATGTACCAGGTAGGGAAAATGTATCTGCTGATTTTCTATCAAGGATGCCTTTACCCATTCAGGAAGACCTGCACAATGAATGGGATGATTTTCAGATTGCCATGATTCATGATGAGGGTCCCATTTCTATTGATCAGACTCTTTGGAGGGACAAATTTGAGGATGATGAGGTTTCAAAGAATGTGGCTAGTTACATCACTGGTGTTTGGCCTGATAAGAAGTATCTTAATTCAGAATTGAAGAGTTTCTGGGAGGTGAGAGCAGAGCTTTCATGTTGTGAAAATGTCATTAAAAGAGGTGAACGCATTGTTCCACCAGTGGGTGTGAGGAAGATTATAGTTTTACAAGGCCATGAGGGTCATAGTGGCATGGTCAGTTAAGCATTTATTTTGGTGGCCAGGTATGGATGTGTTTATCGAACGATTAGTTAGGAACTGAGTTGTTTGTGCGAATTCTGACAAGTCATTAGTTACTCTTAAACCAAATATGGGAGTGCATACCATTCCTAACAATCCATGGGAGACCATTGCTATAGACATTATGGGTCCCATTGGTTGTGATTCTAAGTACATCATTGCGGCCATTGACATTTTCTCTAAATGGCCCATTATCAAAATTGTTCATAAAATAGATACTGATTCAGTTTTGTGTTTTCTAGATAAAGTTTTCATTGAAGAAGGGCTACCAGTAAGGATCATATCTGATAATGGAGTTCAATTCAATTCAAAAAAGGCCAATGATTATTTTTCAAGGCTTGGCATAGTCCATTCCACTACTTCTTTATATAACCCGAGTGGAAATGGAGTGATAGAGAGGTTCAATAGAGTTTTGAAGGGTGCTATACAATCTGTTGGTAATGATGACAAGAAATGGGAAGTTGAAATTTTTAAGAAAGTCTGGATGTACAGAACGACCATGAATTCAATGACTGGATATTCTCCTTTTGAAATCATGAGGGGAAGAATTCCTAGAACTAAGGTGAATCCGTCATGGTTAGTGAAGTCAACTTCTTCTAATGTGGATTTGGGAAAGGTTAAAGAGAATCTTAATCGTACCCATTGTACCAATAAGAAGTACTTTGATGGAAAATTTGGTTCAAAAATGGATCCAAAAGTAGAAATTGGCATGATGGTTAAGGTAAAAAAACATGGAAGGTCAAGAAAGGTGAAAGTTCGTTTATGGGTCCTTTTGAAGTCATTGAGATCTTAAAAAACTCAGTGAGATTATCAGACAATAAAGTTTGGAATCTCACTAGGATTGCTATTCTCAAGGCGGATAAGGAAGTTTATTGTAAGGAATCTACTTTGAAACATTCTGATTTTTCATATTTGAATGAAGATGTAAGTGGAAATGTTGTTTGTAGTGACATGGCTGCTACTCCCTGTTGTTCCAGTAGTAGTAACATCAATCAGGATATGGGTGTCCAATCTCTTCCCCAATCCCAATCTATCCATAGTAATAATGTTTCTTTACTACTAGGAAACCAAAGTGGTTGTCAGATTTTGTTGCTTACATGATAGGAAAGTTTTAAGTTTAGTTTTTTTTTTTCCTTTCTCTTCCTCATTTGTTTAATTTTATAAGGGAGGAAGGTGTGTTGTGTTTACATGCGCGTGTAAATTCTCGCGCATGTATCTTGTGTACCTCGTGCATTTATTGTTATTTGAATATGCCTGTCTCGCTACACAGCACAGTGTATCATTTGAATATACCTGTCTCGCTACACAGCACAGTGTATTATTGTACATTCTATGTCATACAGTTACTGTTAAGTCAGTTACCGCTGACTCTCCGGAGTCTTCAGATATGTTCCAGGGAGTGCTTCTTTATCTCCAATAAACTTACTTTTATTACCAATTCATCTGTGATCCTTGACTCTACACTTAGATGTATTGATATCACAAATAACAATGGCTTTTAATTTTTTTAAATAATTAATACTTAAATAAAAGTTATTGTAATTTATAATGGCAATAGCTTAAACTTTTGTAAATAACTTTTGTGACGATTATGTTCAGTGTATTTTATTGTGACAAAAATCCAAGAACAGAATCTTTTTGTGACATTTGTAATAAAGCTTGAAACATTGAGAGAACATATTTGAACCAGTTGTTGAATGGTTGCACAGATTGATGCTGTGGTGGCGCTGAGTGATGTTGTGGTGGCGACGAGTGATGCTGTGGCGTTCAGTGATGCTGGGGTAGCCCGTTGTGATGTTGTGCCTTTGAGTGATGCTGTGGTGGTGCTGAGTGATGCTGTGGTGATGCGATAGATAGATGGAGGATGGGCGATAGATAGATAGAGGGAGGGCGATAGATAGAAGGAGGACAATAGACAGAAAGAGGTAGGGCGATAGATAGCGGGAGGGAGGGCGATAGATAGCGGGAGGGAGGGCGATAGATAGCGGGATAGCGGAGGGAGGGCGATAGATAGAGGGAGGGAGGGCGATAGATAGAGGGAGGGAGGGTGATAGATAGATAGAGGGTGATAGATAGAGGGTGATAGATAAATGGTGATAGATAGAGGGAGGGAGATAGATAGAGGGAGGGAGATAGATAGATGGAGGACAATAGATAGAGGGAGGACAACAGATAGAAAGAGGGAGGGCGATAGATAGCGGGAGGCAGGGCGATAGATAGCGGGAGGGAGGGCGATAGATAGAGGGAGGGAGGGCGATAGTGAGGGAGGGCGATAGATAGAGGGAGGGCAATAGATAGAGGGAGGGCAATAGATAGAGGGAGGGCAATAGATAGAGGGAGGGCGATGGATAGAATGCGGGAGGGCAATAGATAGAATGAGGGAGGGCAATAGATAGAGTGAGGGCGATGGAGTGAGTGAGGGCGATGGAGTGAGGAAGGGCGATGGAGTGAGTGAGGGTGATGGAGTGAGTGAGGCCGATGGAGTGAGTGAGGGCAATGGAGTGAGTGAGGGCAGTAGAGGGAGGACGGTAGAGGGAGGGTGGTAGAGAGAGGGTGGTAGAGGGAGTGCGGTAGAGTGGTAGAGTGAGGGTGGTAGAGTGAGGGCGGTAGAGTGGTAGAATGAGGGCGGTAGAGTGAGGGCGAGGGGTGGTAGAGTGAGGGGGAGAGGGTGGTAGAGTGAGGGCGGTAAAGTGGTAGGGTGAGGGCGGTAGAGTGGTAGAGTGAGGGCGGTAGAGTGGTAGAGTGAGGGCGGTAGAGTGGTAGAGTGAGGATGTATGGAGTTCTGCCTTTAAATAGCTTTTGTATAAAATGGGATGTGCAATACCGTAGCTCTAACAAGTGTCCTTCGTGTATCTCAGCAGAGGAAACTCCCCATAATTCTGCCTATTTCTGACCTGGTATGATTGACCATGCAAACTATGGATTAGGCCAATATGTAAACTTTTGGGTTTCAGTCACTATGAGCATGCACTACGCACTTTAAGTTCAGATACGAGAGAGATAATTGTTGTTGGGATGACATTTTGCATGCCGCTTGGTTCATCCGTATGCAAAATGTAAAAGCACTGAAGCCTCAAAGGCACATTTTTCTTTTCGGTATCCATACTGAAAGTTGCTACAATCTTGGTGGGGTTTCTCTTCTTTTAATTTTTATGTATTTTATTTGAAACATTTCAAACAGAAAATTCTAAATCACATTTCAAATGTTCAACAAATGGGATTGCATGACACTGATCAATAGAAGCTTGCAAAGTTGCAGTAATGGCATGTGAAAAGAGGGCTTTCTTTATTTTAAAAAATGGAAAAGAAAGCCACCTTCTTTAAAAAAAATAGTTATCTCGTGTTGAAAAAGGTGGAGTGAGGTGAAGAAGAAACAAACATTAGGAAGCGCCAATAGGTCCCCCCCTTTAGGACCCAGTAGCTCTTCACACTGACCATTTCCTGTGGCCAACCCCGACCATACACACCCTCAGGCCTGGTGCAGTGGGGGCTACCTGCTCATGGTTGGTTGGATGTAGGGAAACGTTGCATGTGGTTTATGATCCCAAAAATAACTTACTGAAAAAGCAAAGGCTGCACTGATCTTATTGGTAGCTTTTTTTATTTTTTTATTTTCTCAAGCGTAAGTAGCTACCAAACAAAACAAGCATTGGCAAAGCCAACAGCTCTTGCCTTTGGGATCTAGTGGTTCTGCCAATTATTTTAGGCATCCTCTAAGTAAAGTACTAACCAAGATTTGGACTGCAGCAGCATGGACGGGGAACTCAAACAGCTCCATGTCATCAGATCGTCAAATCAAGGGAGAACCGTTCCCTGCACTAATCTCATTGCTAGTCACTGATGGGATAGCATACTGTGCAGACGCTGTGCCAGTCAGGAACGTTGCACACTGCCGCAACACCACATTAGGCACTGTGCTTCTCATGAAAACTACTTGATCTGTATTCACAATATCGGCATCAACATAATGTGGTTACGCTGCTTTGTGATAAACAGTTTAATGGGCTCAGCAAATTCATGGGCAAGGACTGCTTCAGCTGAACAGCCGATCTAATTTTTCACCTGCACAAATATTACGCCTAAAAGCCATTTCCCAAATGAAAGGGTGCAAACAAAGACATCTGCAGCCGATGGCACAGACTCACTAGGTGTGACAACGGGTGGAACCATGTGGCTGGGTGTTCCTGCTTGTTCCAGTGGGTGTGATGAGGCTGCACCTGTGTCCTCGAGTTTTAAAGGAAGGGTGGTGGTCAGAAGGGGATTTGTACTGGCGTTGGAGCCCATCCAGCTTTTTCCCTTTGCCTGAATTCCGTGCGATTTGCGTGCACTGCTTCTCAAAACTATGAGTAGCCATCTATCTGCTGCTACAAGACAGCATTACAGCCTACAGCCTATGCTGCCACTGTCAGTAATACTGTACATTCTGGGCGGAGCCTTGTGTTATGCGCGGCCATGACCAAGTTAGGCGGAACTCAGCAGGCTTCGGAACAAGGTAGCGTTTTCACTACTTTCAAATAATAGTTTCGCATGTACTACAAATATGTCCATCTGTTTTAAAAATATGTATTTCCAGTGCCAGGAACACCAGTCTTACAGCCTTGTTTAGTAGTAAGAGAATTGAGTCACAATTAGTTGTACGGCAATAACATAAACAAGCATTAGCAAAGCAACCAATCAAGCGGAAAACGAAAGCCGTGGAAAACTAGATGTGCTGGCCGGTCAGCAGTGAATAATTAGGGGAGAGAGAGGGGAGGTGCTGGGGAACAGATGGCCGTGAAGCAGGGGGCGGGGCAGCGGAACCCTTTGAAGTCACGGCCTGCGGCCGTGAATAAGTGACGGCGGGGGGCGGGGAGAGAGGAACAGATGGCCATGAAGGGAGAAAGGCTGCTGGCAGGGGGAAGGCTCGTGCATGAGAGCAGGTCACGTGATTGGGATTCACGAGAAATTTTGAAAATCCGCATCGTAAAAAGTCAGCTTTTGGATGGACAGCAATAGGTTCGAGTAAACTCGACCTAAAAAGACCTTCTATAATATTAGGATCGAGGAAGCTGATAACAAAGCAAAGGAATTTTTTTAAGTTGTTAAATCTTTTATACGCCCCGTCGTCACATCTAGAGTATGCACACCAATAGCTGAGTGGTGTGAAGAACTAGATACTTTTTTCTATAAAAAAAATCAAGACCATTCAGAACAGCTTCCTGAATAGTGCTTACATTTTCCAAGAGCATGCCCCTACGTGAAAGGAATCTGCTTCCCTCTTCACACCCCCCTCCCTAGACAAATTCACCCCCCCTTCTCTCGATCACTCACTGAGCATTGAAGGGCCTGAAGTCCAGTTCACCTTTGAAACCCTGCCCGACTACACGGCTAGCAATGTGGTCCAATCTATCAATTCTACAGTAAACATATTTAACAACTTGTTGGCAACGGGCGTGGTTCTTCTGGTTTGGAAAAAGGCAAAAGTGCTCCAGCTGCTGACTAAAATGGCAGCTGATCCCTAACAAGTGTTAAATTATATGCCCATCTCCCTGCCCTCTTGAAGATTCTGGAAAAGGAAGTCAACTGCCAACTTTCCCACTACTTGGAAGACAATAAAATATGACACCCCAGCCAATCCGGCTTTCGAACTCATTTCAGCACAGAGATCGCGCTTCTTGAAGTGGTCGAACACGTAAGGAACACTCTAGACAAGGGGGGCAAAGCCTTTCCGATACTCCTGGACCTCACGGCATCTTTCCCATGCCACACTCTAAGCTGCTTGAGCACCTTCATAAGATAGGGATAGGGATCAGACACCTTAAATTGGTTATAATAATTTCTGGATAAACATTCTCAGGACGTATGGCTGCCTCCGCACACATCACAAGCCAGAACCCTGACTGTGGGCGTACCGCAGGGCTCGCCTCTCAGCCCCACCCTGTTTAATATATGTCTTATGCCCTTGACTACTCTAGCTGAGTCCCTGGGCCCAAAAGTCATCTCCTATGCGGATGAACGCAGTTTCTTTTTGCTTGTGAGAAGAGAAGTGACTTAGATGGGAAGCTTATCTCTCGGTGTCTCGCCAGGGTGGTTCATTGGCTGGACCTGCACCATCTTAGGTGCAATCCGATAGACCCGAGATCATGATTTTTTGGAGATATCCCTCATTATTTAGTGGAAGCCTGCTGGCTGAGTGATATGCCGCAACCCAGCTACCCCCAAAACTGAGTGATGAATTTAGGGATTAAAATTGACAGCTCCCTCTTCTTACAACCTCAGATTCAAGCCCCTGCTGGTTCCTGCTTCAGCACGCTCCACATGCTAAAAACATTTCTACCTCTCCTATCTGATTCTGGTGGTAGAAATGTGGTGCAGGCCCTGATCACAATGAGACTCGACTATAGGAATTTATCTCGGTCTCCCTGACTATCTTCTCAATAAACTGCAGGTGGTGCAGAGCTCAGTGACTAGACTGCTACTCAGACTTCCACCTAGGTCTCACCTGTCCTCTCATTTGAGGGCCCTCTACTGGCTCCCTATAAAAAAGAGGGTTGTCTTTAAGGCTATGGTCCTAATGCATAAGGCCATGCATGATACAGGTGCGGTCTATCTCAGATGCAGGATCAGTGATTACATTCCAGGATGCACTTTGCATTCTTCCTTTGCAAGCTTTGCAAGAGTGCCCTGCATCAACTGCCTTAGAATAGGAGGCAATATTGCCATCAGCATATTTTGGTGAGATTAGCGGCAAGCCAGCTATCCGCTTGGCTTTCAAAGGAACACAGTTGTCCTTTCAAGGTTTCGCATAAGGTTTTGTTCTTAACTCCACTCGAGAATGGTGCTTCTCTGATGAAAATAAGATCTATTTTTTAATTGTGCAAGCTCTCCTTTCCCTCCGTTTTTCTTTCCTTGTTTTTTTTGGGGGGGGGGGGCAGAAGAGCCTCGGCTAAATTATTCAAATTAGATTCTTTCCCTTCTTTCACATTTACTATGTGCAAACAGAGAACTTTTGGGCTGCAGTTTAGATCAAATGTGTGAGCACTAGTGGTGTAAGATAACTTTTTCGGTACACCCTTGTTTGGCAATTCTGCAATTTCTAAGCGCTGCAGTGACTGTTACTGGCCTTTCTGGCACACGGCTGGCAGGGAGGGGGCTGCTGCACACTCCCGCCTGTTCTCAGAGCACCCCCTATACAGCAGCTCCCTTCAGCTGTTGGTTCCGAGTGACTTCTCTCGAACCTGGCTGTTTTCTGAAATGTGCTTGAAAATGCACAATTTGCCTGCTCTTTTTTCAAAATTTTCTGGGGGGTGAACTCCCGGAAACCCCCTTCATAGGGTCAAGCTTGCTCGCTACGCTCGCTCGCCACATTGAGCAGCCTGTGACTTTTACGCCTCACCTCTTTCAAATGTCACCAGCCGCCACTGGTTACAACAATGATTTCTTATAAATAATTAACATTGAAAATGTTTCAATTCTGAACTTCTGAAATAGTGAGTCTGTGCATTAAATAGCATTGAGGCCTGTGGAAGGTGTTTTGGCCTTCAATTGTGTTTGCTTTCTGTTAGATATGTATGTATTCTCTGCATATCTTGTCCATATGCACATCTTCAACCCCCTCTTCTTTCCTCTTCAGCATCCTCTTTTCACTCTTCCGCAAATGCCCTTCCTCACATCTCTGTCACTTCACCGTCCCCAACATGCACTGCAATCCCTCAAATATAAACACCTTAATTTCTCTTACTTTTGCCTTGCAAATATTTTGACATCAGTGTACCCCCTTCACACATATTCCACAGAATTTCAGTTGCAAATGGAATACACAAACATTGTTCTGTGTGCTCTGCAGAGAGGCCAACCCACTGACAGGCACTTTGTTTGGCTTTAGCCTTGGCGCCTGTGTGCTCAATCAAAGCTCCTCATAAACACCTGGCATGGCTCAAGCCTCAAAGTGTGCACAAAAAATAAATACTGATAAATAACAACATTATAAAATAGCTAATTTGTGGGGAATGCAAGATCAATTAAACATGTAAAATAAGAGAGGAACTAAATCGCTGAAATGCATCCCCTTGACATTTTTACCATTCATTGTTTGCAAGTCAAGCCATGTTTTTGGCATCGGTGTTGACTTAGGGGCATGTACACAGGGCCAGTTTTAATGCCATACATCAGAGGACTGCCCACTGTAAGCACATGTTACACAGTACATGCAGAGTCACCTTCATCTCAACACAACAAACACCAACAAACACTTTAAATTAAATTCCAAGATGTCCCAGTGTTTGATGGCATCTGTGTGCTGCTTAGAGATAAATAACGGTGATGGATCAAGCCCTGATCTTTGGACTGGGTAAGAGTGGTCTGCTCAATTCAGACACTCTGTTCATCACCACCCCCTTTTGTAAATCGATTTTGGCCACTATAGGTGTGGCAGGGTATACTCAGACATGAGTCCCTTTCTCACTGCTCCATCAGGATTCAAGCAAGCCGGGCCGAAGAGGCTGAAATGCCAGAAACCGGTCCCCGGTAGCTTGTCTCCTTTCTGGTAAAGAATTGGCTTGGTAGTTTAGTCTGCCCTGTTCCCATGATGCACTGGGCCAGGGACAGACTGATTTGCATATAGCCAGGTTCTGAGCTGGGTTGGGGCAGTGAGATAAATAACGGTGATGGATCAAGCCCTGATCTTTGGACTGGGTAAGAGTGGTCTGCTCAATTCAGACACTCTGTTCATCACCACCCCCTTTTGTAAATCGATTTTGGCCACTATAGGTGTGGCAGGGTATACTCAGACATGAGTCCCTTTCTCACTGCTCCATTAGGATTCAAGCAAGCCGGGCCGAAGAGGCTGAAATGCCAGAAACCGGTCCCCGGTAGCTTGTCTCCTTTCTGGTAAAGAATTGGCTTGGTAGTTTAGTCTGCCCTGTTCCCATGATGCACTGGGCCAGGGACAGACTGATTTGCATATAGCCAGGTTCTGAGCTGGGTTGGGGCAGTGAGATAAATAACGGTGATGGATCAAGCCCTGATCTTTGGACTGGGTAAGAGTGGTCTGCTCAATTCAGACACTCTGTTCATCACCACCCCCTTTTGTAAATCGATTTTGGCCACTATAGGTGTGGCAGGGTATACTCAGACATGAGTCCCTTTCTCACTGCTCCATCAGGATTCAAGCAAGCCGGGCCGAAGAGGCTGAAATGCCAGAAACCGGTCCCCGGTAGCTTGTCTCCTTTCTGGTAAAGAATTGGCTTGGTAGTTTAGTCTGCCCTGTTCCCATGATGCACTGGGCCAGGGACAGACTGATTTGCATATAGCCAGGTTCTGAGCTGGGTTGGGGCAGTGAGATAAATAACGGTGATGGATCAAGCCCTGATCTTTGGACTGGGTAAGAGTGGTCTGCTCAATTCAGACACTCTGTTCATCACCACCCCCTTTTGTAAATCGATTTTGGCCACTATAGGTGTGGCAGGGTATACTCAGACATGAGTCCCTTTCTCACTGCTCCATCAGGATTCAAGCAAGCCGGGCCGAAGAGGCTGAAATGCCAGAAACCGGTCCCCGGTAGCTTGTCTCCTTTCTGGTAAAGAATTGGCTTGGTAGTTTAGTCTGCCCTGTTCCCATGATGCACTGGGCCAGGGACAGACTGATTTGCATATAGCCAGGTTCTGAGCTGGGTTGGGGCAGTGAGATAAATAACGGTGATGGATCAAGCCCTGATCTTTGGACTGGGTAAGAGTGGTCTGCTCAATTCAGACACTCTGTTCATCACCACCCCCTTTTGTAAATCGATTTTGGCCACTATAGGTGTGGCAGGGTATACTCAGACATGAGTCCCTTTCTCACTGCTCCATCAGGATTCAAGCAAGCCGGGCCGAAGAGGCTGAAATGCCAGAAACCGGTCCCCGGTAGCTTGTCTCCTTTCTGGTAAAGAATTGGCTTGGTAGTTTAGTCTGCCCTGTTCCCATGATGCACTGGGCCAGGGACAGACTGATTTGCATATAGCCAGGTTCTGAGCTGGGTTGGGGCAGTGAGATAAATAACGGTGATGGATCAAGCCCTGATCTTTGGACTGGGTAAGAGTGGTCTGCTCAATTCAGACACTCTGTTCATCACCACCCCCTTTTGTAAATCGATTTTGGCCACTATAGGTGTGGCAGGGTATACTCAGACATGAGTCCCTTTCTCACTGCTCCATCAGGATTCAAGCAAGCCGGGCCGAAGAGGCTGAAATGCCAGAAACCGGTCCCCGGTAGCTTGTCTCCTTTCTGGTAAAGAATTGGCTTGGTAGTTTAGTCTGCCCTGTTCCCATGATGCACTGGGCCAGGGACAGACTGATTTGCATATAGCCAGGTTCTGAGCTGGGTTGGGGCAGTGAGATAAATAACGGTGATGGATCAAGCCCTGATCTTTGGACTGGGTAAGAGTGGTCTGCTCAATTCAGACACTCTGTTCATCACCACCCCCTTTTGTAAATCGATTTTGGCCACTATAGGTGTGGCAGGGTATACTCAGACATGAGTCCCTTTCTCACTGCTCCATCAGGATTCAAGCAAGCCGGGCCGAAGAGGCTGAAATGCCAGAAACCGGTCCCCGGTAGCTTGTCTCCTTTCTGGTAAAGAATTGGCTTGGTAGTTTAGTCTGCCCTGTTCCCATGATGCACTGGGCCAGGGACAGACTGATTTGCATATAGCCAGGTTCTGAGCTGGGTTGGGGCAGTGAGATAAATAACGGTGATGGATCAAGCCCTGATCTTTGGACTGGGTAAGAGTGGTCTGCTCAATTCAGACACTCTGTTCATCACCACCCCCTTTTGTAAATCGATTTTGGCCACTATAGGTGTGGCAGGGTATACTCAGACATGAGTCCCTTTCTCACTGCTCCATCAGGATTCAAGCAAGCCGGGCCGAAGAGGCTGAAATGCCAGAAACCGGTCCCCGGTAGCTTGTCTCCTTTCTGGTAAAGAATTGGCTTGGTAGTTTAGTCTGCCCTGTTCCCATGATGCACTGGGCCAGGGACAGACTGATTTGCATATAGCCAGGTTCTGAGCTGGGTTGGGGCAGTGAGATAAATAACGGTGATGGATCAAGCCCTGATCTTTGGACTGGGTAAGAGTGGTCTGCTCAATTCAGACACTCTGTTCATCACCACCCCCTTTTGTAAATCGATTTTGGCCACTATAGGTGTGGCAGGGTATACTCAGACATGAGTCCCTTTCTCACTGCTCCATCAGGATTCAAGCAAGCCGGGCCGAAGAGGCTGAAATGCCAGAAACCGGTCCCCGGTAGCTTGTCTCCTTTCTGGTAAAGAATTGGCTTGGTAGTTTAGTCTGCCCTGTTCCCATGATGCACTGGGCCAGGGACAGACTGATTTGCATATAGCCAGGTTCTGAGCTGGGTTGGGGCAGTGAGATAAATAACGGTGATGGATCAAGCCCTGATCTTTGGACTGGGTAAGAGTGGTCTGCTCAATTCAGACACTCTGTTCATCACCACCCCCTTTTGTAAATCGATTTTGGCCACTATAGGTGTGGCAGGGTATACTCAGACATGAGTCCCTTTCTCACTGCTCCATCAGGATTCAAGCAAGCCGGGCCGAAGAGGCTGAAATGCCAGAAACCGGTCCCCGGTAGCTTGTCTCCTTTCTGGTAAAGAATTGGCTTGGTAGTTTAGTCTGCCCTGTTCCCATGATGCACTGGGCCAGGGACAGACTGATTTGCATATAGCCAGGTTCTGAGCTGGGTTGGGGCAGTGAGATAAATAACGGTGATGGATCAAGCCCTGATCTTTGGACTGGGTAAGAGTGGTCTGCTCAATTCAGACACTCTGTTCATCACCACCCCCTTTTGTAAATCGCTTAGACTCGTGGCACAATTCACTAAATTACCCTTTAAAATGAAGTCTGTTTACCAGCCATGTTCACTTTCTTTACTCCCACACACTTCCTACTCTTTTGTTTTTTTGTTTTGTTCTTTTGATTAACAGATCACTTCAGTCAGCGGTGCTTCCTAAATCCTGGAAGCACGCTAAGGTTGTTCCGATACTGAAAAAGCCTACACTGGATGCATCAGCCCCTGAGAATTTTCGGCCTATCTCATTGCTCACTTACCTGGGGATGGTCATGGAATCCCATGTTAACACCATCCTTACCAAGTACTTGGAGGATAATGAGATCTTGGACAAGTTGCAAAACGGATTCCTGCCTAAGCATAGTACAGAATCCGCTTTGTTGGCAGTCACAGAGCAGCTGAGGGCAGCACTGGATGAGGGCGCACCACAGTGTTGGTGCTGCTTGACCTGAGTGCGGCCTTCAACACGGTCTCCTATGAGATTTTGCTCCATCAACTGAGGGAGATCGGGGTCAGTGGAACAGCCTGGGACTGGTTTTCATCATTTTTGTCCGAGCGTTCTTTCCAGATTCTTGCTCCTCCATTCCAGTCCAATACCCATCCCCTCAACTGCGGTGTCCCCCAGGGCTCTGTGCTGAGCACTACACTTTTTAACGTGTACGTCCGCCCTTTGGCCTGTCTGGCCAAGGCACGGGAGATCAATATGCTTTCCTACGCTGACGACACGCAGTTGCTATTCACCTTTTCCAAAAAACCCCAGTCAAGACAAACTGAGGTTTCAGGAGGATATCATGGTAATCTCAGAATGGCTGGCAGCAAACTATCTTGAACTTAACTCTTCTAAAACAGAGGTGCTTCTGTTTGGTAGAGACTCGCATAAAAGGGATGACCAATGGTGGCCTGATGTGCTGGGTCCCCCCTCCCAGCCAAAAAACTCAGTAAAAATCTTAGGAGTCCTGATGGATAACTCCCTCTCCTTTGAATTGAATGTAAAAAAAGTGGCAGGCACTTGCTTTGGCCACTTACGTGGGCTGAAACCCATTTTAAGTTTTTTCACTGCACCCATTCGCCAGGTGATCATTCAATCAGTAGTCTTGTCTCGTCTGGACTACTGCAACGGACTCTTACTGGGCACAAATAAAACGGTCACAAAGAGACTGCAACGGGCACAGAATGCTGCCGCCCGCACGCTGTTTGTCCTCCCTAAACATTGTCACACCTCCCACCTTTTACAACGTTTACACTGGCTCCGGGTCGAACAGAGAATTCATTCTAAAACTCTATGTACCCTTCATGAGATCTTATTTCATCAGGGTCCCCAGATTCTGCAGGGTCCATGCTCTTTATATGTTCTGACTTGAGTTCTGCGCTCTACTGATTTGCACTTAGCCTGCACTCCCAGGGTGCGCAGGAGCAGAGCGGGCGGATGCTCTTTTAGGTCTCTAGCTCCTGCCCTTTGGAATTCTATCCCCCCAATCGCGGCCCGCCGCACCCAGAATCACTTGGCTTTCAGAAAACATATTAAAACCTGGCTATTTTCTTCCATCTAGCTGGGGCACTCTTGCCCGTGGGGCCTGCACCGGTCATTTCTGGGATGTCCTCTCCCTTGCTTTCTCCTTCACCTCTGCTGCCCATTCCGCTAGCGCTGGGACGCCCCGTTGCTGCAGTAGCCATGCGCTCTATAAATCACCTTAACATAACATAACATAACATACTCCTTATTGCTTCTTTCTCCTTCTGTATTCCAGCAGTCCAATGTCTCCTTAGTGTTTGAAGCCACTAGATGTGTATGCCAGCCTATCATCCTTCCTATTCCCGCACCAAGTCCTAAACCATTGCCTGTGAGATTCACCCCGTCCCTACCTCCCATTTGTTCTTTAAGACTAGAAATACTAGGGTAACACAGGCCTGTTACGAGAGTCATAAAGAGGCACGTAGCACGAGGGCTCTTTACACTAGAAGGCCAGGCTTCTTCGCCGTCTCTACTTGGAATACACTTTATTTTATCAACACTCAAAATAAATAATGCATACTGGCAGTGCTTTTAATAAAAAGTTCACTTTTCAATGCACTTACTATAAATCACTGCGGCATGAGTCATTACTAAATTAGGATTCCCTTCTCACTGGAAAAGTTAACATGGTGCACCTCTGGCACTGCTTAACTATTCCTTTTTTATTCTGCAAACATTAAATTACTGGCAGATCACACGTGCAAAGTACTGTCAATTAACGTTCAGAATCAAGCTAATGGATTTTCTGAAGGTTATTATCATTTACACAATTAACAGGGTTTGAGTATAAATAGACCTAGACATCTCAATATGATAATCAGAGTTGCCATCACTCGGAGCGTTCATATGCCGATGAGGCAGCAGTGTTCATCCAGGAGGGTAAATAAAATAAAGGCGCGCATGCATTTCCTTGGTGGAAATTAGATCAATCAATCAATCAATCAGTCAAATTTATATAGCGCGCTACTCACCCGCTAGGGTCTCAAGGCGCTGGGAGGGGAGGGATTCGCTACTGCTCGAATAGCCAGGTCTTGAGTTGTTTCCTGAAGGAGGATGGTCCTGGGTCAGCCGAAGGTGGATGGGGAGGGAGTTCCATGTTTTGGCCGCCGGCGGTGGCTCTGCGAATTCATGGGACGGTGGCGAGGGCGAGGCTGGTCGAGCGGAGCTGGCGGGTGGGTGTGTAGAATGTGAGGCGGTTGTTGAGGTACTTGGGGCCCCTGTCGTGGAGAGCCTTGTGTGCGTGGGTGAGGAGTCTGAACGTGATTCTCTTGCTGACGGGGAGCCAGTGCAGGTCTCTCAGGTGGGCAGAGATGTGGTTGTGGCAGGGGATGTCAAGGATGAGTCGTGCGGAGGCGTTCTGTATGCGCTGGAGTATTTTCTGTAGTTTGGCTGTGGTTCCCGCGTAGAGGGTGTTCCGGTAGTCCAGTCGGCTGGTGACGAGGGCTTGGGTGACCGTCTTCCTGGTTTCGGTGGGGATCCACCGGAAGATCTTTCGGAGCATGCGCAGGGTGTTGAAACAGGATGACGAGACAGCGTTGACTTGTTTGGTCATCGTGAGGGAGGAGTCCAGGATGAAACCCAGGTTGCGTGCGTGGTCCGTTGGTTGGGGGGCGGTGCCCAGGGCTGGGGGGGCCACCAGGAGTCGTCCCAGGCGGAGGGGGAAGATCCCAGGATGAGGACCTCCGTCTTGTCTGAGTTCAGCTTCAGGTTGCTGGTCTTCATCCATTCTGCGACGTCTTTCATTCCTTCCCGGAGGCTGGCTCTAGTGGTGGCCGGGTCGTTGGTGAGGGAGAGGATCAGCTGGGTGTCGTCAGCGTAGGAAATGATGTTTAGGTTGTATTGGCGTGCGATGGCTGCGAGGTGGCTTATGTAGACGTTGTAGAGGGTGGGGCTGAGCGAGGATCCTTGAGGTACGCCGCAGATGACTTTGGTGGCCGCGGAACGGAACGGGGGGAGGCGGACTCTCTGGGTTGTTCCGGTGAGGAACGAGATTATCCACTCCAGTGCCTTCCCTTGGATTCCGGTGTTGCTGAGGCGCTGTATTAGTGTGCCGTGGCATACTGTGTCGAATGCTGCTGAGAGATCTAGGAGGATGAGGGCAGCTGTTTCCCCGTTGTCAAGCAGGGATCTGATGTCGTCGGTAGCTGCGATGAGGGCGGTCTCGGTGCTGTGGTTAGCTCGGAAACCGGACTGTGAGGGGTCGAGGGATCCATTTGTCTCGAGGAAGGCGGGGACTTGTTTGTTGGCGGTCTTCTCGATGACTTTGGCAGGAAAAGGGAGGAGCGAGATGGGGCGGAAGTTCTTGAGATCCGTAGGGTCCGCGGTGGGTTTCTTCAGGAGAGCGCTGAGCTCAGCATGTTTCCAGCTCTCCGGGAAGGTGGCAGTGGCGAAGGAGATGTTGATGATGTCCCGGAGTTGGGGTGCGATGATGGAATCGGCCTTGTTGAAGACGTGGTGAGGGCAGGGGTCAGTTGGGGAGCTGGAGTGGATGGTGTTCATCATGTGGGTGGTGTCTTCGGTGCTGATCGGGGTCCAGTTGCAGAGGGTGGTGGTGGGGGGCGCTGGTTCGGTGGTTGGGTGCGTGGTCTGTGCGCCTAAGCTGTTGTGTATGTCGACGATCTTGCGGTGGAAGAACGAGGCGAGTGAGTCGCAGAGGTCTTGCAAGGGTGTAATGTCGTTGTTGCAGACGCTGGGGTTGGAGAGCTCTTTAACGATGCTGAAGAGTTTCTTGCTGTTGTGGGTGTTGTTGTCCAGTCGTTCTTTGAATGTTGTCCTTTTGGTGGTGCGGATCAGCTGGTGGTGTGTGCGGGTGGCGATCTTGAGGGCTGTCATGTTTCCTGTAGGCTGGTCGTGGCGCCAGGCTTTCTCGAGGGTGCAACAGTTTTTCTTGGAGGTTTTGAGGTTGTTGGTGAACCACAAGGTTTTCTTGCTGCCGGGTCTGCTGGGAGGGATCTTCAGTGGTCCGAGGTCGTCGGCGCAGTTGGTGAGCCACTGTGTGAGGTTGCAGGCTGCTTCGTTGGGGTCCGTTGTGTTGGTGGGAGGGTTCTGGCTGAGGGAGGTGGTGAGCTGGTCGGCGGTGATCTTGCTCCAGCTTCTGCGGGGAACCTGTTGCGGGTGGTGGTGGGTCGTGGTTCTCCTGAAGTTGAAGTGGACGCAGCTGTGATCAGTCCAGTGTAGTCCGGTGGAGTGGCTAAAGGAGATGTGCTTGCTGGAGGAGAAGACGGGGTCAAGCGTGTGGCCGGCATAGTGGGTGGGGGTGTTCACCAGTTGCTTGAGTCCGAGGTTGGCGAGGTTGTCCAGTAGGGCGGCGGTGTTGCTGTCATTGTTGTTCTCCAGGTGGAAGTTGAGGTCCCCTAGGAGGATGTAGTCTGAGGAGGTGAGGGCGTGCGGGCTGATGAAGTCCGCGATGGCTTTGCTGAATTGTGTGCGTGGTCCCGGGGGTCTGTAGATGAGATTGCCTCTGAGGGTGGTCTTGGGGTCAGTGTGTATCTGGAAGTGAAGGTGCTCGGCGGCGGTGAGGGTGTCGTCGGAGTTGGTCGTGATGCGGATGGTGTTTCTGTGGACGATGGCGATGCCTCCTCCGGTTTGGTTGGCGCGGTCCCTCCGGGTGATCTTGTATCCCTCCGGGATGGCTATGGCGATGTCGGGGGCTGAGGAGGCGTTCATCCAGGTTTCTGTGAGGAAGGCGACGTCTGGTGATGTTGTGTCGAGGAGGTTCCAGAGTTCGCCGGTGTGCCTGTGGACGGAGCGGGTGTTGAGCAGGATGCACTTGAGGTGATTGTTGCTGGTGCTTGGCCTTGCGGGTGCGGTGCAGGTCTGGAGGCAGGAGAATTTGAAGGCTTGGCAGGTGAAGGGTCCGTGGGTGCTTTTTGGGGTGGCTCGGTAGCAGGCGGGGTTCCGGCCGGGGTTGAGTTTGTTGAGGGTGGCGGCATCGTAAGTCCGTCGTGTGGGCTGGCGTCGTCCAGGGCCAGGGGTCATGGCGCTGGGCGCGGTCCAGGCGCGGACAGGCGCAGACGGGCTTGCCTTTGCACGCCTTTGTCGCGCCAGCGGCGCACCCGCTGCGCGCGTCCGCTGCGCTTCCGCGCGGCTTCCTCCATAAGAGGCTAAGTGGGAGGGAGGAGCAGCTGGGAGGCAGGAGCGGGGCGGCCAATGGGCGAGGGAAGGGGATACAAAAAGGAAAAATGGGCGGGGGAGCAGCGGCGGGGGGCGTGGGGCGGGGGGGTCAAGGGGAAGTCAGAAACCACAGAATACGATGACAAAAAATACGGCGACAGGAACAGCACAAGTAGAAATACAATGCCAACAATACCAGTCCCAGGGGCAGGGGCACACCAGCGGCGGGCTCCAGGCAGCAGGAGGGGGTCACGGAGGCACAGGGGGAGCCGTGCTGCGTGTGTGGTGACCAGAGGTCAGGTCACAGCCACTGCTGCACAGTTTCCTCCATAAGAGGACAAGTGGGAGGGAGGAGCAGCTGGGAGGCGGGAGCAGGGCAGCCAATGGGCGAGGGAAGGGGATACAAAAAGGAAAAACGGGCGAGGGAGCAGTGGCGGGGAGCATGGGGTGGGGGGGTCAAGGGGAAGTCAGAAACCACAGAATACGATGACAAAAAATACGGCAACAGGAACAGCACAAATAGAAATACAATGCCAACAATACCAGTCCCAGGGGCAGGGGCACACCAGCGGCGGGCTCCAGGCAGCAGGAGGGGGTCACGGAGGCACAGGGGGAGCCGTGCGGCGTGTGGGGTGACCAGAGGTCAGGTCACAGCCACTGCTGCGCGGTTTCCTTCATAAGAGGACAAATGGGAGGGAGGATCATCTGAGAGGCGGAAGCGGGGCGGCCAATGGGCGAGGGAAGGGGATACAAAAAGGAAAACGGGTGGGGGAGCAGCGGCGGGGAGCGTGGGGCGGGGAGGGTCAAGAGTAAGTCAGAAACCAGAGAATATAATGACAAAAAATACGGCGACAGGAACAGCACAAATAGAAATACAATGCCAACAATGCCAGTCCCAGGGGCAGGGGCACACCAATGGCGGGCTCCCAGCAGCAGGAAGGGGTCACGGAGGCACAGGGGGAGCCGTGCGGCGTGTGGGGTGACCAGAGGTCAGGTCACAGCCACTGCCACACAGTTTCCTCCATAAGAGGACAAGTGGGAGGGAGGAGCAGCTGGGAGGCGGGAGCGGGGCGGCCAATGGGCGAGGGAAGGGGATACAAAAAGGAAAAATGGGCGGGGGAGCAGCGGCGGGGAGCGTGGGGCGGGGGGTCAAGGGGAAGTCAGAAACTACAGAATACGATGACAAAAAATACGGCGACAGGAACAGCACAAATAGAAATATAATGCCAACAATACCAGTCCCAGGGGCACACCAGCGGCAGGCTCCAGGCAGCAGGAGGGGGTCACGGAGGCACAGGGGGAGCCGTGCGGCGTGTGGGGTGACCAGAGGTTACCCCACACTAACAGCACTACTCACTCCGATAATGAACTTGTATGTCCATATACCTAAAAGCATGCACACACTAAGGTTACATGCAATTATCTTACCTGGACACAGGGTTGTCTCTCTCTGCACTGCATCTGGTTGGTACTTAAAGCTGAAAATCTTTATACCAAAATGATTATGTAATAACAAGCGAATACGTGGTTATTGCAAAATGAAAATGCGCATTATGGTTTAAGCAAAATGTTAACAAGTTGTAAATATATATGTATTAAACTGAATGGTAGAAGTGTTCCTTTTCTTTATAACAACCTTTAGTTATAATGACACCAATAAAGAGATTGATTTCATATAATGGATTTCCTTTCTCAGTGTTTACACAGTGCAGACTACAGCCCAAATCCATATTTCCTTACATCTGTTACCAGGCCACGTATTTATGTGCTGACAAATGGTTTGTATTTATTGCTTGAATTTGGACCTAAGTGCCTGCTTTCAGTAGTTTTATTCAGACTTAATTAATTTGTTAAGACTTAAACACAGACCTTTAAACTACTTTGGTGAAGGAATTAGCCCAGGCACCTTTCCTTTGATGCCTCATCATCCAAATCTACATACATTGCCACAACATCAACAACAACATTGCTGATTTTTCAGGTCTCGCTAAAGCCAGCGCATGCGCTGCTCTTGCGAGAAATTTAGTAGGTGGTTTAAAAGTGCTACCCAGGCCGGCCACCAGCTTGCTATTACACGCATAAGCTCGCGCGACGTGCACAGCATTTTTTCACATCGCGCGGGTGCACAACTCGCGGCACCATTTACGTTCTTTTTTTTATTTTGTATTTCATTTTGCCGCCGCGCGGTGTTACTTTTATGGCCGCGCGGCCAGTGCTTGTTATAACTTATGCTCCTCATGTCTTCAAGACTATGTCAAAAACAGACATTTGGATGTTCACAGAACTGCTTCGCTCCCATTCATAAAACAAGGGAAAACAAAAGGACATACCTCGTTGTAGTAAGAACATCTTACTCGTGGCGCGCCTTCCCATGGTACCTCAGACCATTCTTCTGCTGAAGCAATCCGCTCCTTGGCGGCAAGCCAGCTGGATGCAAACGGAGCTTTTCCTTCCCTACCGCTTACCCTCATTCAAGCACTCTCCCTTGTTGTACACAGCGCTATTTACAGCCGCTGGCCAGCAACCAGCCCCAGCTCACCACACAACCACAGCAACAGAAAACACGACTGCTTTTGTTTCGACTGCCTTGTACCGGAACAGCATGGCAAACAAAACACACGACTTCTTGGGTGTCAGGGAACCACAGAGCAACAGAAACAACACCAAATCAAAGGAGGAGGAGGGGAGCATATATTTGAGCGCGTAATTCCCTTGCCACCCTTTGAATCAGAAATTAATATTCATGTACATTCGCAATTCTGCTGGTGTATCAAAATACATAAAATGTCACTGTTGGGTTCCTTGTATTCAGGCTTCAGTTCTGATGAACACTAGTTCTAATCCAGTTGCCCTCCTGTGTTCATTTGTACAAGACAGATCTGGCGAGACAAGTGTGCAAAGTGTAACATTTCCATCTTGTACTAAATGGAAGCGTTCGTAACTTCAGGATATATACAGAGAGGATTTTATCATGGGGCAATTCATTGTGCACCCCATAACCTGGCTGAAATCAAATATAAGTTCTGTTACTTGTGAGTGGTCACAGCCATAACACGACAAAACTTCAGCCTCTCCTTTCCTTCCCTACCACATCTCGATTAAGGCAGCATTTATTTTATCTAAGCAACATTTGTGTGTTAAATTTCCTATGGATCCATCATTTCTTGTTGTTCTTCAGTTGTGCTTCTACATCGTGCTAGTAGCAACCACTTTAAGGTGCAGCAAAGCACGCCATTAAATGGGTAGTAAGCGGAACCTAAATCAGGCATAAAAAATACTCAGTTTAATTCACCATAAAATTTGAAGGCACTCTAATCTACGTGCATTGTAAATATAAACACTGATCTAAGCACAACAATACCACTCAGGTGATCACTAGATGCATTGTTAATGTTAATGTTAATGCTATTTATAAAGCGCTCTGTTACCCACAGGTGTCCTGGCGCTGAAAACAGGTAGCAGTTTAACTGGACTGGAAAAGCCACGTCTTTAAGGCTTTCCTGAAATGAAGGTGATTAGCTATACCTCTCAGCTGAAATGGTAGGGCATTCCATGCCTTAGTGGCTCAGACCACAAAGCGTCTACCTCCACAGTTGGATTTCCTTAACAAGGGCACCAATACCTGTTTCGCTTCAGAAGAGCACAGCGTTCTCCTCTGAACATACCACTGAAGGTTCTGTCTAAGATGAAGGGGTCCATATCCATGAAGGGATTTATGGACCACACACAGAGCCTTGAAGCTAACGCTTTTCTTAACGGGCAACCAGTGAAGCTTTTTTATCCCCGCTGATATAGAAGCATGTTTGCGTTTTTTCGTGAGCAGTATGGCTGCTGAGTTCTGCACTAGTGAAGTCTTTTCATGAGCCCCTCTTGGATGTTTAAGTATAGACTGTTATAGTAGTCCATTTTGGACATGACTGAGGCAGTGATGACAGTTTTTTGGCTATAAGTAGGAAGATGAGGCTGATTTTTTTTGCAGGATCTTAAAGTAGTAAAGGATGTTGTTGAGACCACTGCATTGACCTGGTCCTTAAGACTGAGTTTATTATCAATATAAACTCCCAAGTTCTTTACTTTCCTAACAGGTTGAGGAAGGGGGCCCATTTTTTCCAGCCACCAGCCCGGTGACCAAAAATTCAGATTGTTGCCAAACAAAACCAACTCCGTCTTACTGGAGTTAAGCTTGAGGAGGTTTTGGGTCATCCAGCGTCCTACAGCTGTTAAGCAGTCCTGAAAGCAAGAGGCAGTATCTTGTATTATGTCAGGTAGCAGTGACACTACAATTTGGGTGTCATCTGCGTAAGAGGTTAAATCGAAACCAAAGGAATCGATCAGGGGCGCAAGTTGAGAGACATATACATTGAATAGAGTCGGACTAATGGAGAATCCCTGTGGAACTCCACATGGTAACGTGAAGGGTTTTGCTGTGAACTCCCCAAGGGACACTGTCTGAACCCTGTCGGAAAGAAATTATTTGAGCAACTTCCAAGCTGTCCCCTTTACACCGATCTCTAGCAGTCTGTCCATCAATATACTATGATGGACAGTATCAAAGGCTGCTGAGAGGTCCAGCATGATCATAGCTGCATTTTCTCCCTGATCCAAAAGGGTTCTGATCTCCTCTGTGGATTTGAGGAGAGCGGATTCCGTACTGTGTCCACCCTGAAATCCATATTGAGTTTGATCCAATCTCTGGGAGTCTTCCAGAAATTAACCAAGTTGTAGGTTCATGGTTTTTTCGATTATTTTAGCTAGTAGAGGAAGTCTAGAGATCGGTCTGAAGTTATTGGAGTCCATGGGATCTAGATTAGGTTTCTTTAGGAGGGGTATTATAGATGCTCTTTTCCTTCTATTGGGGAAATAACCTTCCTCAAACATCGCATTAATGATAGATGTTAGAATGAGTGCAACTGGTTCCACCACTAATTTAAGTGTGGCCAATGGGCATGGATCGGATGGTGAGCCCGATTTAGCCGACATGATAATTTTTTTAATATCCATGACTGTGACTGCATTCACAGAAAACGTTAGACATCACACTCTTACTGCAAGGAACAATGAGTCTTTGGGTCGTCTTGTGAAACTACAATTAAGGCCTGCAGTTTTCGTTTTAATTGATTGTTATGTCTCGCCTGAGCTAGTGCAAATGCTCTCGCTTACGAGAGAATATTTTCTACAAAGGGCTTTAAGCCTGACCACTGCTTACCATTCACTGATTTACTTGTTGCCTCATAAGTGGCCAGAGCATGTCAGCTTCACTTCCTCTTTTTTCATGTGGAGAATGGAAAAAGTATGATTGCTTCATCTGATTTATTTAGTACCATTCCGCTGGTGGCACTGTGATTGAGGTACTATTTTTCTTCCTTATTTTTCTTCCTTATTCCCATCGTGTTACTGCTCCTTTTCTTTTCTTGTTCTAGGCATGCTGCTCTTTATTGTCAGCCGTACTTCTTCCCTCGTACCCCTGTCCACTTGTCAGTGTTAATTCCCTCCCACCTTACCCTCCCCCTGCTCATGTTGCTTGTTCCCCCAACACCCCCCACCCTTCCATTGTCTGTGTTGTCTCCCACCCCACTCGTCATAAGAGAAAACAAGCATTGGCATAGCCAATAGATCTCGCCTTTGGGACCTTATAAGTATTTAGTCATGCAACAGTTGGTGTTGGTGCACCAAGGATATTGTGCTGCATAACTAAATACTTATAAGGTCCTAAAAGTGAGACCTATTGGCTATGCCAATGCTTGTATAATATGTACACAGGCAGCGATCCACGAGCTGCTCTTAGTATTGCCTTCATTGCTTGCCTTGCCTGCTGTGCTCATGGCTTTTCATTCAGGGGCAGGCCTGGCCTGAGAGTCACATAATTCAACAACACTACACACAGGTAGCACACCACATGCTAGTTAGTAAATACTATTTCATTGCAGTTAAACACACCGATCTGAATCCCGATACTTAATCACCTCACACTGCTGCCTTTCAGCCGGAACAATAACAGAAAGAACACATTAGGCACTGCAGGGCCGTTTGGTGGTAGTTTGCAAGGTGAAACAGACAGAGAGATATCCTTGGTGAGACGGTAGTGTGCACAACATTGCTGATTCTTTTCATATGTGCCATGCGGCAGCAGCGCTACAGGCACTGCTCTTATGCTTCCATTGCTTCCCGTCCCTCGTGACTATGGCTTTTCATTTAGGGGCAGACGACCTGAGGGTCACATAATTCAACCACACTGCACACCGGCAGCACATCACAAACGAGATGCTGATGAGACACCGATCAGAATCCTTTAAACTGCTGCCGTCGGTTCGGCCAGGACCACCACACGCAAAGGACACTTGGGGCACTGCAGTGTGTAGTAAAGGAAAGATGCAGAGACTGTAGAGTTAAGTTCCTTTATTGTAAGTTCCTTCCAAGATGTTAGGTACAGAAGTAAGACCCCACCAGGGGCCAGCTGTTAGCAGCTCAGCCTGAGATGACCAACTGCCACAGTAAGTTATAGAGAGGCACTGTGAGCCAGAGGGACATCCAGGCATTCTATGATGTCACAGAAAATATAGTACAGTCTAGCCAGAGAAGAACAGTGGAGAGGACATTTACTACACAGTGCAGTAGCAAAAGTATGCGAAGGGAACAGAAACATGGCTACCTGTGATATTTGATGTTTTACAATGATGGAACTTTACAAAGGCGAGAGTCTCCGAGGCCCGCTCCGAGCTTAAGTTAACCTGTGATTAAGCGTGACAGGCCTGAGCGGAGGCTCACATAATGCAAGACTACACACAGCACATAGTGACATTCATACACGTTGTGAAACGCTATTTCACTGCATTTATTTTTACACATCCATCCGATTCCCAATCCTTACTTACTTTTTTGGACAAACACAGACAGAACACTTAGTGAAGTGAGTGCAGTACAGGAAAACAGAAACATCCTTATTCTTGCGTGTATGTAGTGTGTGTGGCTCTATCTATATGCAATTGAGTGCCTGTCTGCCTACTGTGTCTTTGTGTGTGTGCGCGAGTATTTGAGTCTTCAGGACTGAGTATGGGAGTATCTGTGTCTGGGGTGTGTGCATCTCTATGCTTCTCTGTGTCTGTCTGCCTGAGTGCGTTATGAGTGTACGTGTTGCCGTTGTTACGGATGATTTCCCATGAAGTGCCTTTCGGTCGTAAAAGCAATTGCTTGCTTCTTGGCCCAGATGTTCCTGTGTCAAGAGGAGGGCGCGGAGGTCGACCCCTCCCCCATGCTTCCACTCCTCCTTACATCCCCGAGATCCCGCACCTTGCGTGCCTCTATTTCTCTCTGAACAGGAGTCTGCCCCAGCCTGTTCTTTGAACCACCACCTCCTGGCGCTCAGCGCCTAGAGAGTGTTGGCAAGTGCCTTAGGGCGCATGAAGGGGATTTCGTGCAGCAGGGGGATTAAAACCTTGGCCCTTGAGAATGGGTGCGGGTGTCTGAATTGATAAGGAGGCTGCCCCCTTTCCCCAATTATCCTGTAAGAGCTGTCCCTCCCCGCTGGCGTTTGTTTGCACCCACAACTGGCCCCCGCCCCGGATTTGAAGGTTCAGTAGAGGTGGCAGCGGCGTAGCAAGCATCAGAGGGTCCTAATGCAAGGAAAGAAACGGACCACCCTTACCTCACACGCATAGCAAGGTAGCTGTAATCAGGGCGCATGGGAGGTTATTCAGACCAGTTGGCTCCGGTGCCACTGCACCTGTTGCACCCCCGATTGCAAATCACCCATGGGTGCTAGGGCTGCGAGTAAATGTGGAGACCCTTCAATATACTGCATGGATGCTTTAGGCAGGAAGGCCTTTGGCTGCAGTGACAGCCGCCTCATACCTCCTACTGAGTACAGGCGGGCCCTCAAAACGCCATCCATCACTCGGAACCCGGGGATTCTCAGTGTAAACATGGCGTACAGACCACACCGCGAGCACCGCTTAGAAGCTGACGTCTAAAGATAACCTGCTCCCGTCCCCGCCCTTACCACGCACTATCCTAACCAGGAATCCTTTACCCCGGGTTGCATTTATCGGGCTCACACCCAGGGGCGTAGCTAGAGCTTGTGGTGCCCGGGGCTACCCTTCAGAGTGCCGCCCCTTGGGGGGGGGAGGAGGAGGTGGGGGGCGGCTGCTGGGGAAAAAGGACGGTGAGCACTTGAAAGATGCCAGAGTCTCCGAGGAGAGACACGTAGTATTGCTGCTAACAGTTACCTCGATCATGAAAGTTACATTTAGTAATTTATAAAGTTTTATATAGCGCAAAATCAGAGCGCTTTACAATTTGAGGCAAAGGTAACAAATCAGAACATTGGTCTAACATGGGGAATCTAATGGGCATTGAGATGTTAACTCCTCTCAAAATCGGAATGGTTGTTTGTTAGAAATGGGGGTCTCTAGTTAGCAATGGCTGGCCACTGTCCAACTGGGGACCCTTCTTCCTAAGTCAGAGTAAGGGGCCTACACCCTTTGATAACCCCTGCTCAACCCTGTGGTAACGTAGTAGCACGAGCAGCTAGGCTTATCTCAGAGGCAGTGTGTAAAGCATTTATGTAGTTATAAAAAAAATACATATCTTTATGCATAGATAACCATAAATAACCATAAAATGCAACAATACTGTAAACTAGGGTTGCTCTTGAGAGGATGGAAAAATAGTTCAAAGTGTGCAAAAATGCACATACATGACACGGTCAAAGGTTAGACAGTTGAATACACCGGTGACTGGCAGTACAAGTGTGCAAAAATGCACATACATGACACGGTCAAAGGTTAGACAGTTGAATACACCGGTGACTGGCAGTACAAAAGAGAACACACAAGACTGCATGATCTATCTGGGGACTCAGAAAAACCACATGTGACATCCATCAGAGAGCTGTGTGAACAATTACCCCTCAGCACAAAGCAAACATGCACATACATGACACTGTTCAGGGATCCATCATCTACAGCTGACCATTAAATGACCATACATCATAGTCCCCCCATTAAAGCAGTGTGGATCTGCACAAACGTGATGTGCTCTGGGGACCCAAAACTAACTTAACAGTGTCGAAGCCTGTGTTTCTTTACCTTTCAAAAACAGCAAATTAATTATTATCACAGGGACCGACTCACTGTGTGCGCCCTTAGAACTAAACACAGCACAAAGGGATCAGTCAGCTCCACCTTGCCAACACAGACTAGATAAATAGCCCACTCTGGTGGGCCAAAGGCAACAACCAGGGGTCGCACCCTAGCATTACTTCTAAGCAGCAGCAACCAACTCCCTGGGAATGAAAAGTTGTGTGCTCTTGGGACACAAAACCATCTTGTAATAGTGCATCTCTCCTTCAGAGCAGCCTCAGCACAAAGAACACATAAGGTTAATATGACTTTATTCTTCGGTCTTGTAATAATATAAAAAATATTGGTTTAGTTTGCAGCCCCTCTTAATACACATCAAAATTACAACAAAAAAATCAAAATGATGTATGGGAAAGTAAATGAAAACACCATGTTGAATTTTCAAATAAAACTTAAATCCAAACTTTCTAAACTGCTATTTTTCTTGCTTTTCTATTAGCAAAATCATTGATGACATCATCAAAGTCTAGTTCATCACTCAGTTGCTGTTCTATAGACAGTATGGCAAGATTTCATAAACGTAAGGCACTCATTGTAGATCTTAGGTAATTCTTAATCAATTTCAATTTAGAAAAACTCCTTTCACAACTAGCAACACTTGAAGCAATAGTAAGGAAAATTCGCAGTAGTATTACAATATTTGGAACAGAGTTCTCAAGACTGTATGTTAGTATAAACTGCAAAAGTTCAAGGGGACTGTCCTTCCATATCTCTGTTTCGTCTTGCGTAGCAGCAACAGAAATAAAACTCTGAAGTCTTTTTCTCTCAACGAGGAACTCTTCCTCGTTAATGTCATCATGATAATGATTTAGTTGACATTCGTATTTATCATCCAAAAGATTTGATGGAGTAAGGATAGCATATTTTTCAGCAAGAACATGAAGTTGTTGAAATCTTGTGGCGATTTCTTGGATCACTCTGTCCAGTGAAGAAAACATTTCTCTCCTCAACTCAGTTTCGTATGACAATTCAGCACCTCGTGATTCTTCACCTGCCATTAGTTTCTTCTTTCTACACCGACGATCCATGACTATCCCAAGATCATCACAAATTTCTTTGGTGTAAGCTACTGATTTGTTAACTAATTCACACCTATTTTCAGTTAGAAATGATTTTAAAGCATTGAGCTTTATGTCACATTGTTGTATATTCAATCCTTTGGTTTGGAGGTAGACCTGAGTGTCGTTAATTTCTACAAGGACAGATTCCCACAGTTCAAGAAAGCATAGGAAGGAAAAAGATTGTAAAGCAACAAGCAGCACACCAGCATCTGACCTGGTAACTCTATTTTCTTCTTCACCAGTTAAACGTTCTACAGCACTTAAGATTTTTGAGTAATTCTTTTTTACAACACTCACAGCATCTCCACGTGCACTCCACCGAGTTTCTATTACACGCTTGACACTCTGACAAGTGACTGAAGTCAGAATATCCCAGCGATGGGTCGAGGAAGAAAAAAACGTGAACAAACGCTCCACAGTTCCAAAAAAGGTAACAGAACTCACAGCAACAGAAGCTGCATGTAAACCAGCCAAATTCAGCGAGTGATTTGTACATGCGACAAATTCTGCTTTTCCATTAATTTCTCTGATGCGTCTTTGAACGCCAGTATGTTGACCAGCCATCACAGCAGCATTATCATATGCCTGTCATCTACAATTTTGAATATCAATTCCGTTGCTTTCTAAATTCTGCAAAATCATAGTTGAAATATTCTCTGCGTTTTTACCTTTAGTTTCAATGAAATCGACAAATGATTCCACAACCATCACTTTATTTCCATTGATCATAACGTAGCGTAAAACTTGGCTCATCTGATCCTTATGAGAAATATCAGGGGTGCTGTCGAACATCATAGAAAAATACTTTGCTTCTTTCACTTGCTCGATAACTTTGCTTCTTACCTTTTCTCCCAAAATTTCTATGAACTCATTCTGAATAGTAGGCGACAAATATGATTTAGCATACTTTTTTCCCAGCTTAATTCTTACAGTATGCTCACGTAGCACTGGATCGTATTTTGCCAACAAATGAACTAATTCTAGAAAATTTCCTCTATTTCCTGTTGATTCAGGTTCATCAGCAGTCTTGCAATGAATTCCTTCTTGGTGACCCCGTAAAGCCAAATTTTGTTTAGCTAGGACTCTAATGATATCCAACAATCTTGAAAGTATCTCCCTCCACTTCTTTACTTCGTGTTCAACTTGTTCTTGTGACTTTTTATCAATTGTAGCTCCACATCGGATTCTAATCTCCAACTCCTTCCATTGTGTGAAACATCGAACATGGGCAACACTAGATTCACGATCGAAAATTCTGGGATTCAGTTTCCACCACATGTTGAATCCATCTGCAGAATCAAAATTCGAATGACTTCTGTCAGAAAATAGTCTACAACAAAAGCAGTAAAGAGCTTTCTTTGAAGGAGAGTACACCAACCATGACCTCAACATTTTTTCATTATTTGGCAGAGTTTGATAAAACCACTCGCGTGTAAGTTGTCTGGTTCGTCCTTTGATGAAAGCACCCTCACGATTGACTTCACCAAAGTCAGAATCTAGATGTTGAACCACAGACGCCCCTTGTTGTACCAGCAAGATACGTGTGTCATCTTTAATCTTACTTGGCCAAAGACCAACATCTTTTAAGTCAACTGCTGGAATTTGTTGTCCATCAGACCCCTTATCACTTGTTGAAGTTGAAGGATCACATGACTTTGTTGATGGATTGACTTCAAAATCAGAAACTGCTTCAGTAACAGTAGTAGTGCTAGTAGTTTCTACTTCCGTAACTGTAGTATTTGTAGTACTTTCTGTTTCACCAAAATCAGAATCTAGATGTTGAACCACAGACGACCCTTGTTGTACCAGCAAGATACGTGTGTCATCTTTAATCTTCTTACTTGGCCGAAGACCAACATCTTTTAAGTCAACAGCTGGAATTTGTTGTCCATCAGACCCCTTATCACTTGTTGAAGGATCACTTGCCTTTGATGATGGATTGACTTCAAAATCAGAAACTGCTTCAGTAACAGTAGTAGTACTAGTAGTTTCTGCTTCAGTAACAGTAGTAGTAGTAGTACTAGTACTTCCTGTTTCGTGACTGAGGTATTTCAGTAGTGAACCTTAATACTTTTTTAATTCTTCCTCTCTAGCCTTTTTCTTTTTTCTAAAGGCTGCACCGCTTTCTTTTATTCGCTTCATCTTTAAGCTTGAAAGAATAAGAAAAAGATATTCTTAATAAAAAGAATAATGGATAAATACATCCAATTTCAAAATGTTAACTTGTAGTCTGCTCCATTTCAATTGCAATAAAATAAAGTGAGACAAGAAGGGCATGTGACTCCTACACCTTGTAACCCTCACTGTCTTGTTATCTGACACAGTCTGTACGTTGAGTATCATACAGAGGGGGGCGTCACATCACGTCCCAGCTATCAGAGCGCGCAGCTCAGTTAAGGGGCCATTAGGCCTCCTTCTGATCGAGTGGCCTGGAACATCACACTTAAATGTAAATACAACGGAGACAAAAGCATACAGCTGGGTATCTCTTAACAGGTACTTAAGAGGCATGCTTTTGACTTTGTTAGGCTCCTTTATGTAAGTGCATGTACTGAAAGTATCTCAGATGTGTTGGTCTGTCCCAGTATTTACACACAATTTAAATATTACTATTTTACTTTCTTTTATAACGCTACACATCCCAATGCAGAGTGTCAGAGTGATTTTAATAACACATACAGATTGAAAATAAATCATGCAAGCGTGTAAATCAGTGAACAAGATGTGTTGTTGCATGAGTCAGTGTGAGGGTTAAAAGTAGTAGCAGTCATATATCCTACATAGCTCACTGTGCTATATTAAAAGGCTTACTATTTATAAACTGCAAGTAACAAAAGGATCTGGCTGTGTTAAAAACAGTAACTTTACCTAGCTACATTAAAACAAAATATGTCACCTGTATATTACAAGATGTGCTTTGCAGGCACATTAACCTTCTATACTACTTCGAGTCAGATCTGAGACTACACAAAACAGAAATTTCTCCAAGAAATACTTTAACCTCCAGGGTTATCGCACCAATTGTTATTACCTGATAGTTACTGGGCACCTCTGAAGCAGATGCCTTAACCCTATAAAAATATTAGGAAATGCAGACTTTGTAACCAATTAAGCATAAAAGATCTACTAACATGCTTCTCCTTGTTGCCAATTTCTTTTTGGCAGGGTTTTAAAAAAAATATATATTAGTTGAGGCCCAGATGTTGCATTAGGATTGCGCCACTTTTTTAGCACAACCCCAAAGCAAAATCCAGTTTGTTAAATCTCATAATGGGCTTACATGCACTCATGATATACCTAATAAAAACAATGTGTGTGTAATTACACCTATTTGAGCAGTCAGCAATGAGACACTCGAAAAGGACTAAAACCGGTGCAAATGTCTGTGGCGGCGGACTCATGATTACAATAAAATATCAATAGAATAAAACACATACTTCCTATCAACACTTTTATGAAATATGTAAGTATGGGCGTGGTCTTCAAAGCTTTGTCGTGTGAAGGGATGCCCACCCCTCTTTCATAGCTGCCAAGGGTTCAGATTGCTAGGTGTGACCGTGTCCGTGTGACATGATTTTGATAATTTAGTTCGTAATTGTGCCTCCTTCGGCCCCACCCATGTGCAACCCCTATCAAAGTAGCTTAAAACGTTGTCCATAGACAGATACCGACTGCAGGGTGGGTCCATCCAGTGACATCCTTGACAATAATAGCGAGTCTGATGCAGTGCTTTTAATGGGAAAAAATAAGTGCAGGTACTCATAAAAATAAGCTAGAGGTATGGCAAGTGGGAGGAGTTAGGGGCCAGGCTAAGGGAACAATATGATGGTGCATATTGGCTTCTGTACCAGTTGCTGAGCACATATCAAAAACATGAAATGCTTTATGTACCTGTGAGTACTAAAGCACTGCCACTGCCCTTTTCCCTATGACCAGGCTCATCATGTCTCTTGCTGGTTCCGTGCCTTTACATCCAAATGTCCTCTCCACTTGCCTCTCATCTTTACCCAGCCTCTATCCTTCTCTCGCTGGCTCTGCCTCTCTTACTCCCATCTCTCGCTTACTATCTCCACAAGTCTCTTAAATTTTTTCACTGGTCCCTACATACATACATACATACATATATATATATGTAATACAAAAACACGTGTTAAGAAGAAATGCACCAGATTTCTGAATGTACACATTTGTGTTAAAATGCAATTTACAAGTCCATTAATGATTTTAGAACTCAGCTAATATCTTGCATTTTTATCTGAAAAAGCCACATTTCTAACTTCACCTGTCACCTCACTTTACATTCCTCCCTCCCTTGTCCTTTTATGTGCTTTATCAGTGCTCTTAATAAAATGTAACGTTTGTCAGAGCCGAAGAAATTAAGAGGAACACCTGTTAAAAATTTCGGTAGCTGAGTCTGCGCCTCGGATACATTCAGTACCCCAGCGACCGATGATGTATGATTTCAAGTGATGAGACCCAATCTGGAAAACAGTCCTCATCGCCTTCTTTCCCCCCCTTATAGCAGTCATTTTGTTATTCTGTACATGAGGTGAGCAAGTGGCACATTGCGCTGGTTTTGCAACACATAATCTGACCCTACTACAATAACTCCCGTTGGTAAAATTTAGAGAAACCTTCTTTTGTTTGCAGTGGTGCGGCATGCACGGCCAATGAGTGGTGCATATCTGAGTCCTCGTTTTGTTTAACAGTATGGTCAGCTTAGAAGGGCACTAGGTGCTTCAGTTTCTGGTTATTTCCAACAGTTTAAACATCTTCTTAGAGAGTGTTGTTGCTCAAATGGGTGCAATTGCTGTTATTTATATGTTTTCCTAGTCTTCCTTGCTTGATTTTGTTTCCTATAAAGTGTCACACATAGTCATTGAAATGTCACTCATAATTTCACTGGAATTAAGAAAATGTCACACATAGCAATGCAATCTGAAACCTTGGCAGCTATGCTCAAGTGAGTCTAATTTCAAATGAAATATTTATAAGTTTCCCTTGTCATCATTGTATGGCTTTTCAAGACAGTGTGTCACTCATAGTAGTTGAAATGCCACTCATATACTGAAATTATGAAGATGTTGTTACACATAGCATAGGTAGCGATTTGAAACCTTGGCCAGCAGCTATGCAAATTGCATCAGCAGTGCTTGTGACATCTATCGTCTCATGTGAATTTTACAGACATAGAATTGAACTATTATGGCCTAAACATAAAGCAGTTAAAGACAGTTAAACTAGACGGCTGGTATCTAGCATGAACAGAAATCAGAAAAGCAAATGAAAATGTGTGGTTTAAAAAACGTTTACACAAGCCTCACAGAGCAACAGAAAACAATAACGCAGTAATGATAAAGGGGGAGGTCGCCTCATTAGTTACTCGGAAGTCTACAGCTGACAACCTGCTGACTCGAACAATCTGATTTACCCTAAAAGCAGGCAGACGGCAGCTTGTTTTACAAGGCACCTCTGCAGCAGAAAGGTTATCTCGCCAACAGCACACATGCTGGCTCAGTCAGCCTGTGTCTTTATATATTCAAAGGCTTACAATATATTTCTTCCACAGACTGCTCTGCTCTCCTGTCTCCATGTTACATCTAAAAGGGCTCACCTAATCCTGAAGAGGCAAACTCTAACACAAGCCCCACATTTTGAAGTATTCTATTCTTCTAAGTTCATCAGCTCTAAAGCCCTTGCACACCCGCTATTCTGCCACCTCAAAAAAAATAGGCACCACATTTTATTTCCACACTCTGTCGAGCCAGGCCTGATTTCCTTGGCCTGTCTGTGCCATGATCTCTCTGTATAGGCTCGCTCGGTGCTGTGTTACTGGAACAGGGTACAGGGATAGTCTGTCTGTTATCAGTTTTCAATTTCATTTTTCAACGTTTTCAATTTCATTTGAAAGCACAATCACACACAGCCCACCACCACCACCCTGGTATGTCGACTGTCTGCGGCCTGCAGTGCACGGTCACGGTGCCGCCCCCACCATGATCCATCAGCTCACCTCTCACCTCAATCAATTATAGTGCGTCACGACCTCTGATAGGAGCCTTGATGATGGCAGCAGGCTTCCAGTCGCGCAGAGAGAGTGCCGCCCGGTGCCCGCAGCCACCCCACCGCCACAGCCCAGTACTGTACTCCTGTACTGTAGCACACTACTAGGAAGCAACAGGGCAGCTGCAGCCTGCAGCAGGGCCAGGGCAGGGCAGGCAACGGTCGTTACGGCAAGATGGTGCTGGTCTCGGTCTCCACACCCGGACCTCGAGGCTCGACACAACGGGAGGGGCCGGCGTGCACTGCGCGCCTCGCGTAACGCGTCACCACCAGTGCTGCGAGAGCAAGGGCTGGCCCAATGTGTGTTACACAGGGCCGTCATTGGTTGCGGCTGTGCGCACCGCGCACACTACCTAATTGACGGCCCTGTGAGCTAGTCTGGGACTGGGAGGGAGATGGTACGTGGTGGGGGGCCCTGCCTGTACAGAGATAGTTGATGACGTGACTGACGTCAGACGTCGTTGTGATCAGGCGCTTAATCTGTGTGCCTCCTCCTACTTAACTCACTCACTGTCATGATTGACATATCGTGGGTGCGTGCACCGTAATGTAAACTTTTAAATTAGGCAGAGCACCGCCCCGGGCCCGGCCACCGGGGTCACCGCGCGCCGCACAGCACAGCTGAGCTGAGCAGGTCACACAGCACAGCAGGCCTCCGCGGCCGCAACGGGCCGGGCCTCGCCTCTCCAGTCAGTCAGTCAGAGAGTGCCGGCCCGCCCGCGCGGCCGCCTCAGCCGCCTCAGATAAGGTGCCGCCTGGGGCGGACCGCCCCCCCCCCCGCCCCCTCCTAGCTACGCGGCTGCTTTGACAGAAATGTACCAGTAAGAAGCCATCATTTCTGAATGCCATAATTACTAACCAATAGCAATCAGTGGATTTGCCAAATCCCACAGAACAATATAACAGGTCGATCTAAGCTTGACCTAAAAATTGTGAAATTAAGGGGCAGAGTTACAAGCCCCTTTGCGCCACCAGTGTGTCACTTTTTGTGATGCACTGGTGGCCCTTTTTACTGCTCCATATTTACAAGGACAGGAAAATTCACCCTGCGTGCCTTTTCATGTCCTTGTAAATATGGCCCCTCTGCACGCAGTACTTTGCGTGAAAGGGTTGTTCCATGGGTGTTGCTGTGGGTGTTCCCATGCAACACCCATGGAACCAGACACATTTCCAGATTTACGAGGAATTGTAAATCTTGAAAAAACGTGTGTGAATGCTACGCCTTGCAAGGGGAGGCGTAGGTAGGCGAAACGATGAGAGATTGTTAGACCTGTCAGCCCTTTGGGTGGTCCCTCCTTTTTATTATTTATTTGTGTTCCCTTTTTGCCCCTAAAAACCTTTTAATCTTTTTATGTCCACTGGATTTTTGAGGTGTTGACCTAGGGGTTAGATGCTCTTTGCCCTCATAGTCCTTTTGCCTGAGGCCTAGGTGCCTTTTCTGACTAAAAAGTATGGGTCACGCAAAAATGTGGTCAGCAACTGCCATAACTGACACTTCAGGAGAAGGGGCCCATAGGATTACACTAAGAAGGTACTAGAACCTTCTGGAGGGTTCTGGTAGCCAGAGCCAGCCTATATAAGGCCAGAACCAGGGTGGCCATTTTAGCTGTTGGTGAGGAGTGACCAGAGAGCCAGGGAGAGCCTAGCGAGGAGTGAAGCGTTAGTGTGGGGAGGCAAGCGCACTGTTAGGAGATAGACTGTTATTTGGTTCAGCTGCCCTACCTTGCCGACGTAGCCCCCTGCCTACTGACTGAGCCCTGGCAGCTCTACTTCATTTATAGACTCCTGAAGCCATTAACCTTCCTTCATGAAAACGTAGTTAATTGGCTGGGGAAGTCAGTGGGAACAGGTCCTGATTAAATAGGAGTTTGTTCCGCCTTCGCTCCCCCTTTCCTTGGGGTGACCCCGCCTGAACTGTCCGCTTAAAAGTTGTAGGGTTAAACCCTTCCTCGCCCCTTCCATGAGAGACGTCTTGGCCAAAAGAAATTAAACCTACCCTGTAGCGATTGGCGTGTGACGACGCCGTCACCGGACTACTGCCGCTGATTTCCTGGGCCCCCTGTGGTGGGAAGTTAGCTGGGCGAACCTGTCTGGGGTCAGCAGGGTAGTGAGCTGAGAGGCCCGCGTTGCGGAGGACAGCGAGCGCAGGCGAGCGAGATCCCGGAAGGAGGGTGACGAGAAACTGGAAGAGGCCGGCCTGCATAGTTCCCTCCCCCTCTGACGGACGAGAGGAGGGAGGGACACAGAGCTGTGAGGTACGCCGAGGAAGTCGCGGCGGAGTTCCGGCCTCGTCAGCTGCTTCGCATCTTGCAGCACAGGGGTCGGATTCATCCCGGAGCCGGGATTCCTGGGTATCGAGGATCCAGCAGGAACGAGAGTGGACTAAGGACGAGTCTCCCAACAACGCGGTAAGACTGTGAGAGGGGAAAGCGGAGCCCCTGGGTCGGAGAGGGCTTCAGTGTTGGAAGGAATAAAGGAGGGAGGGGAGAGCCCACCGAACTTGTCTTCAAAGACTGCAGGGCACAGGCTAACAGTAAACGGAAAAGGGGCCAGTCAACCAGCAACAGGTTTTGGGGCAACTCCTCTTCGAACTGTGTTGGCGATTAGATAATCCAAACGCCACAAGTGTGTGACACCTTAAATAACCTATCGTATCTACTAGTGGAGGCTTCCGGGAGGCGAGCATTTTACTGTGGGAAGGGTAGATGGCAGCTTGAAGGAGACGGGGGTTTTCACTGAAAGGCCAAACCACCGGTGTAGCAGATTGGGACTGTGAAAGTTTGCGCTTTCACGCTGGACCATATGATCTAAAAGGGCTGGAGGTGAACAAGAGAGTAATCTGCTTGTGGGTTTTTCAGAGCTCCAATCCCATAAACCTTGGTATTACAGTGCTACTAGGAGAGCTGATGCCTGTAACTTCAGGTTCATTATCACAGTAAGATTACATGGTAAATGAACAGGCTGACCAGGTTGTAAGGAATATTTATGCTTGCTGAATTCTAAATCTAGGTAGCATATTTTGTTTGACTAAGGTGCAGGAGTTGATAAAGAATTCTCTTTTCAGTGTGAAGGGGGAAAAATGTCAGTAATGTTTTTGATGAAACTGTCCTGCTGCTAATAACATGTGAAGTTATTTTATGTACTGAATCTAAAGCCTATAGTAACAAAGAGGAAACAGAGAATTTTTATAAAGCAAACCATATTTTCCTAAAATTGGTGTAGCGTTGTTTTTGAGTGGATGGACGCTGAGTTGCTGCAGGGTGTGACGCAAATTTAACAATTTTGCCTTTGGATTAGACCTTACCTACACTGTGCCAAGCTACCCTATGTGGATTGGTAACCCCAGGTCCAACATAATTGGTGTCCAGCAGTGGGATAAGAACTGTGTTTGTGTCCACTCTACAGTAACCTAGTGTACTCCGTAGGCCTACACCTGGAGTTTTCTCCTTGCCGTCTCCCTAATTATATTTTTGGTTTTTCAAATTTACTCCTGGTGGTGGGTGGAGGTAGCTTCGAATTGCACCTGTTAAACCGATTCTTCCCGAGTGGTTGTCCCTATAGCTCTCATAAGCAAAATGGAATTTGCTCTGGAGGAACTGGAAACCTATACTGCAGCCCAGCTTAGAGACTTTTGTCAGAAGATGGGAGTATTTTTTAAGCGTGGTGCCAAGAAGGGGAACGGCAGACCAGTTTGAGGGCTTGGGTGGCAGCACATGGAGAGGGAAAAGAGGAGGAAGAGGGGACGGACCGGGACACAGTCATAGGGGTAGATGGATTGTTCCAACCTGAGATGGGGAACCTACTACCAGGACCTAGGACTTTTTCAAGGGAAGGCAGCAGTGTCTCCGGAAGAAGCTTAACCGAAGCTGAACTAGTGGACAGGAGGGAAAAAAGACAGCTAAAGTGGGAGTTAGCCAGGTTGGAAAAGGAGAGGGAGGAACAGAGGATGGCTCACGAGTTGAAACTTAGGGAGCTAGAACTCAAGGCCCTACAGATAGGACCCTCCAATTCTCCAAATGGTGGCAGCGAAACAAAAGAACTGACCAGGGAATCCAGACCCTACCTACCTAAAGATATAGTTGCCAGCTACAGCTCAGGGGATGACATCGCCAAGTGGCTGGCTGCCTATGAGGTCTCCTTAAGAGCCCATGGGATCCAGGAAAAACACTGGGGGGGGGGTGTTTTGTACAAATACATGCCTCCTACTGGACGGGACACACTATTGGTCCTGGAACAGGAAGAGCAGACCCACTACCCCACCATGAAAGTGGCACTAATTAAGAAGTTTGGGCTGACCCCAGAGAAGTACCGGCAAAAGTTCAGGGGAAGTCACAAATTAGGCACACAAAATTGAGTAGATTTCCTGGACTATGCAAGGAAGGCACTAGAGGGTTGGATACAAGGCAGTGAGGTGAGGGACTATGAGGGGTTGTATGACCTTATTCTCAAGGAGCACATACTCGAGAAATGTTTTCCCGAGCTGCGTCAACACCTGGTGGACAGCAAGCTGACCAACCCCTGGAAGCTTGCAGAGGAGGCGGACATCTGGGCAAGTACCCAGGTGTCCTCGAAGGGGACTGGAGGGGATTCCCAAAGGGCCGGACAGGGCGCCCCCCAGAAGAAGGAGGGGGGAGATAAAAAGCGGGAGTTCTCAAAAGGTCCCCAAAACATTTTCCAGGGAAAGGGGACAGGATTCACCCCTAAGGCTAACCCGCCCAGGAACCCTCATCCTGGCCAAAGCCAGCAGCCAAGGGTTGTCCACTGCTTTGAGTGAGGTGGTGTTGGACATTATAAGGGAGATGTCAAGTGCCCAAAGAGACCACCCCCTCCCACCGGAGGAAAAGCCCCGGGAGTAGCTAGTGTAGCGCTCGGGAGTAGTTGCCCTTAGATAAGGGGGATTAGTGGGCGGGTGTCACCTTAGTGTCCCTGGGAGATCGGGAGATGGTTCCTAAGATCCAGGTGCCCTCAAATACTACCAAGTATGGGCAATGGATCACCATCAATGGCCAAAGAGGGGAGGCTCTGAGAGACACAGGAGCCAGTATGACTATGGTGAGGAGTCAACTGGTGTCTCCAGAGCAGGTCATTCCACATGTACTCCACCCGCCGCGATGGCTGACGGCAGATTGGGCTACTACCCTGTGGTCGAGGTTCCCTTTGAGTGGGAAGGGGTTGCAAGTTCACTTCAAGTTGCCGTAAGCCCTGCCGTGCCAGTCGATTGTCTGCTGGGAAATGACAAGGAGCACAATGCTTGGAAGGAGGTGGAATACCGGACTCATTCGGAGATGCTGGGTACACCTGACTGGGCCTGTGCAAGCACAAGGTCTGCGACTACCCGGAGAGGGAGTTTGCCTGGGCTGGAGCCTGGAACAATGGCCCAGCCCGCTGCCAAAAAGGGAGAGACCCAAAGTCAGGAGAAGCCTGCTTCGGCTTCCACGCCCCATGAGACAGATCGGCCACCTGCGGTGGTGGGCCAGGAGTCCGTGGAGGGGGAAGTAATCTGGCTGGAGGACTTACCTATCCCTGCTGAGTGGCATGTGGAAGGAGGGCCTACCAGGGAGGAGTTTTGTAAGGGCCAGAAGGAGTGCCCTACCCTTGAGGGACTGAGGCGACAGGCCGAAGCCCAGGCAGCAGGGAACGTTGCAGGGCACTACCACATTTACTGGGAGGACGGACTCCTCTACAGTGAACACAAGGTACCTTTGCCCGGTTCATCACGGGCCTTGGTAGTCCCTCAACGATACAGAGCCTTTCTTCTAGAATTGGCTGATGAGATTCCCTTGGCTGGACACTTAAGTCAGGACAAGACCTTTGCCCGGCTTGTCCCCCACTTTTACTGGCCTCAGATGAAAGTGGCATCTGACACATACTGTCGGACGTGTGTATCCTGTCAAGCCAGTGGGAAGACAGGGGTGAAGCTGAAAGCTCCCCTGGAACCACTTCCTGTTGTTAGCACCCCCTTTGAAAGGGTGGGCATCGACATTGTGGGGCCATTGAATCCACCAACTACAGCTGGTCACAGGTTTATCCTGGTTCTGGTGGATCACGCCAAGCGGTACCCAGAGGCAATTCCTCTGAGGACTGTCATTGCACCTGTTGTGGCTAGGGCCCTGATGGGGATCTTTACCCGAGTGGGTTTCCCCAAGGAAGTTGTGTCCGACAGGGGGACCAACTTCATGTCAGCATATATGCGGGCAATGTGGAAGGAGTGTGGAGTGCACCACTCCATACCACCCCCAGTCCAATGGACTGGTAGAGAGGTTCAACAAGACCTTAAAAGGCATGATAAGAAGTCTGCCTGAGAGCCTGCGGAGGAAATGGGACGTCCTCCTACCCTGTTTGCTATTCTCCTACAGGGAAGTGCCGCAGAAGGGAGTGGGCTTCAGCCCCTTTGAGCTACTGTACGGGCACCCTGTGCGTGGACCTCTAAGCCTGGTGAAGGATGGATGGGAAAAGTCTCCCAGAAAGCCCCCCCAGGATGTGGTGAGCTACATGCTGGCCTTCCGGAGCCAAATGGCAAAGTTGTGGAAGCAAGCTTCTGACAACTTGGAAGCCAGTCAAGCAGTAATGAAAGAGTGGTATGACCACAATGCTCACCCGGTGGAGTTGGAGCCTGGCCAGAAAGTGTGGGTGATGGAACCTGGAGAGCTAAGCGCTCTCCAGGATCGCTGGACAGGCCCCTTTGAGGTGTTGGAGAAGAAGGGTAAGGCCACCTACTTGGTGGATCTTAAGACCCCTCAACAGCCCCTACGGGTGCTGCATGCTAATCGCCTCAAACCCCACCATGAGAGGCCCGAGGTCATCTTGATGATGGTGACTGATGGAGGAGAGGAAGCGGAAAGCGAGCCTCTCCCTGACCTTTTTTCGTCTCAGGAAAAGGATGGGTCGGTGGAGGGAGTGATTCTCTCTCCAACCCTAACTCCTGAGCAACCAGAGAACTGCCGCCAGATATTGGAGCAGTACTCCTCGTTGTTCTCCCTTGTCCCGGGAAGGACCCACCTGTGTACCCATGATGTGGACACAGGAGACAGCCCACCAGTGAAGTCAAAAACCTACCCGCTGTCAGACAAGGTGAAGGCCAGCATCCACGGTGCGGTTACCAAAATGCTGGAGCTAGGAGTCATTGAACCTTCCAGTAGCCCCTGGTCCAGTCCGGTGGTTCTAGTACCAAAAGCTGCCCCACGGGCACCACTCTAGAACTGAGGTTCTGTGTAGATTACCGGGGACTGAACTCAGTGACGAAGACTGATGCACATCCAAACCCTAGGGCGGATGAACTTATTGACCGGCTGGGAGCTGCCCAATACCTGAGTACCTTTGGCCTTACTTCAGGGTACTGGCAGATCTCCATGACAGATGGAGCAAAGGAAAGGTCAGCCTTCTCCACGCCTGAGGGCCACTTCCAGTTCTGTGTGATGCCCTTTGGGCTCAAGAATGCCCCTGCCACTTCTCAGCGGCTGGTGAACCAGGTCCTCTCTGGAATGGAGGCTTTCTCCGCTGCTTACCTGGATGACATAGCCGTCTTCAGCAGCAGTTGGGAGGACCATTTGCGTCACTTGCAAGCTGTTCTCCAGGCCCTGAAATAGGCTGCCTTGACAATCAAGGCCAGCAAATGTCAGATTGGGCAGGGGTCGGTTGTGTACCTAGGCCACTTAGTGGGTAAGGGAACAGTGCAGCCCCTCCAGGCAAAGATTGAGGCAATCATGGCCTGGGAACCCCCCAAGACCCAGACTGAGGTCCGAGCTTTCCTGGGCCTCACAGGATACTACCGTCGCTTTGTGAAGGGGTATGGTACTATTGTAGCGCCCCTCACAGAGCTCACATCCAAGAAACAACCTCGACGGGTAGTCTCGACAGAGGCTTGTCAGCAAGCCTTTGTGAAATTGAAGCAAGCAATGTGTGCAGCACCGGTCCTGAGGGCCCCAGACTTCTCCAAGGAGTTCATTGTCCAGACAGACGCATCAGAGCATGGCATTGGGGCAGTGTTATCGCAACTCAATGAAGAAGGTCTGGATCAGCCTGTTGTTTTCCTGTCTAGGAGACTGCTTCCCCGGGAACAGAAGTGGAGTGCAATTGAGCGGGAAGCTTTTGCAGTGGTATGGGCTCTGAAGAAGTTGCGGCCATACCTATTTGGCTCGCATTTCCTTGTTCAGACCGACCACCGACCCCTTCGTTGGCTGATGCAAATGAAGGGGGAGAATCCCAAGCTGTTAAGATGGTCCATCTCCCTTCAGGGAATGGACTTCCGGGTGGAACACCGGCCTGGAGTGGACCACGCCAATGCAGACGGTCTCTCTAGGTATTTCCGCCTTAGTGATGAGGACTCCCAAGGGGTTGGGTAGTTCTCCCCACTTTCAGCTGGGGGGACGCGTGTTAGACCTGTCAGCCCTTTGGGTGGTCCCTCCTTTTTACTATTTATTTTTGTTCCCTTTTTGCCCCTCAAAACCTTTTTATCTTTTTATGTCCACTGGATTTTTGAGGTGTTGACCTAGGGCAGTGGTTCCCAAACTTTTTTGACCTGTGGCTCCCTTGACCCAATCGGCAGTTGGCCGTGGCTCCCACCATTTTTTTACCACGCTCCTTTAAGAGACTCCCCCCACACCCACAGCCCCCCTCTGGATCCCACTTAAAACACCAAACTATGGCTCTGATCTTGTTGGACCTGTAGCTCATAACATCTTGCTACAGTGTCTGAACAGAGGTGGCATCTCTGGCACCGCGCTGAGATGGATCCAGGACTTCCTCATGGGGAGAAGCTTTCGAGTTAGGCAGGGAGACTGCTATTCAAAGGGGGTTCCCTTGGGCCAAGGCGTACCGCAGGGTTCGTCATTGAGTCCGACCCTTTTTAATATGTATGTCGCGCCGGTTGCCTCGATTGTGGAAAGTCATGGTCTCCAATTGGTCTCGTATGCCGATGATACGCAGCTGGTGATCTCCCTATCGCACGCGCCCTGTCTTGTTGCCGATGGCTTCCGCTCGTGCATGAAAGATCTTGCCGAGTGGATGGCTATCAACTGTTTGAAGCTTAATGGCAGCAAGACAGAGGTGCTGGTGGTGGGGAGAGCCCAGTCTGCTTGGTCGTCGGCATGGTGGCCACCTTGTCTTGGACCAACCCCGACCCCCTGTCAAGAGGCACGCAATCTCGGGGTGTGGTTTGATGTGGATCTTACTTTTGGCCCCCAGATTAATCGGGTGGTAGGAGTCTGCTTCGGGATTTTGAAGAAGTTGAGAAAGGTCCTCGACCTGCTCCCGATTAGCGCCCGTCAAACCCTGGTTCATGCCCTGGTGACAGCTAGGTTGGATTATGCGAACCTGCTGTACCTGGGGGCTTCGGAGAAAAGCATGGCACGCCTGCAAGTGCTGCAGAATGCGGCAGCTCGTTTGATTCTTAGGCTGCCCAAAAGGGCGCCTTCTAAGGCGGCGCTTCAGAAGCTACACTGGCTCCCCGTAAGGAGAAGAGTGGAGTATAAAGCCCTCTGCACCTGTCATCGAATTTTGAATGGCAGGGCACCCGACCCTCTGAATAAATTGATCGAGGTGTATCAACCAACACGTGCGCTTCGATCCGCAGGGGGCGGTCTCCTCAAGATCCCTCGAGTCAAGAAAGCCCGTATGGGAGGCAGGTCCTTCAGATGCTTGGCGGCCAATAACTGGAACAAACTTCCAGTGGACCTGCGCTTGGAGCCGGAGGAAGCCAGGTTCCGAGCGAGATTGAAAACATTCCTCTACACAAAATAATTGATGGCTCTGTCTTTGTGATCCCTGCTCGCTGCCTCTTCCTCTTTTAGCGCGTGGACACGCCGGTGTGCGTAACGCAGCGCTCTACAAATGTCCCAATAATAATAACACTGTTTAAGCCCCTCTATTCGTACGAAGAGGCCTCTGGTGTCCGTGGTAACCCCAGCCCCCGCGCTTTATAATGTGCTACCACTATCACACCCTGTCGCAGAACAATGTCGAATGTGTACATCAGTTCTCATTTCTGACTTTTGTTTATGGAGTTAATTCACCTTCCAGGTTCTCTGTATTCCTGGCTTTATTTCGAGGAGCTGAGGCAATGTTTCGGTTCTCCTGAACTTCAGATGCCACGGCAGGGGCATAACGTTTAATAGTGCAGCCGGGCAGGGGCACCAGGGCCCAGAGTTCTGAGGGACCCACTGCTCTCCAACCCCAACTGTGGGTGCTCTTAAACTGCCAACCCAAGGTATCAGGACCGTTTTCTGTGCTTGAGCTAGGGCCCACGGCAGCTTTCTACAAGCTCAAGGACCACAGGCCCATCACCGCAGTGTGGCCTTTTAGAACTTAAATATAATTCTCAGAAGAATCCATGAAGAGTCCCTCAAGAGGTGACCTTTTACAATTCCAGTAATGGGCGTTTGTTTTTAGAATCCCCATCATGGTCGATTGACTGCCGGTTGCTGCCCCCTACTCTCTCCCACCGTGGACAGACTCTGTACACAGCCCAGAACTGCTCAAAGAATCTGGAATCCATTTTTCTGACAAAAATAAAATATAACTCCTGCAGCTTGGATCGCCTGGCCTGACCCCTGTGCCATGAAATTCTGTCAGGCTGTAGCACTTCAGCGTGACCCCTGCAGGCTTCTAACTCCTGCAGGTCGGCGCACCCAGCCTGGCCCCTGGGCACTGTGGAACCAGCAGCTGGGCCCCTGGCCACTCTGGAGCCCGCAGACAGGCCCCTGCACCCATCTAAAGCCTGTACCCTGGGGCCGGGAGTAGTCAGCCTTCAGTCTCTAAACCATGCAATGTACACTCAGCTTGACCCCAACCTCGTAATCCTGCCATTCCCTTACATGTCTTTGTGCTCTTGAAATTCAAGAACACAACGGCGACCTCTCAGCCACATAAATATCAAAGCGCTTTCTGCCTCAGAGTCACACTTGCACTCGCGGCTCGCAGTTTGGGAACCACTGCCAGTGTAGTCTAACTGTGACGTGGTGCGGAGGAGCGCCATGGCTCGATTCTGACTTATTAGATGTTCGGTTGACTAATGGGGTGGAAACGGTTTGCATTGCCACTATGTGTCTGGCAGTGTACCTGCGTTCATCACCCGCTGTCAATCAGTGGATGCGACACAGATGTCAAGACCTATGTATCTACATGCTATTGCCTTTATCTTTAAAGATATGAACAGAGACATTCACCTTTTCTATTTCTGAGATACTGAGTAAAAATAAATAGTTGATAGGGGTGAAAAGGTGAATATTGAAAAGCAACATAACACCTTAAAAGTCATAGTCAGTTTTTATGGATAAGTTGTCAAACTGTAGCAATTATTAGCAATTTGATGCAGTGAAATTTTGTTAGACGGACCGGGAGGGTCGGCCGAGAATAAGGGGAGAGGTCTCCGGGGAGAGCCGTCTCCAGCGATCGTACAGACGAGTAACTTCCCCCCCACAGATGTACACCACACAAGGATAAGGTTTAACGTTCTTTATAAGCAATTCTTTAAGTACGGTGAAACGGTACAAGGAGGTCTGGACTCAGGGGTCCCCTCGGTTCTAGTCTCTTGGTTGGGAAAAGGGGTAGCGGGACAGTCTTGTTACCAATCTGGTAGATGCGGTGATAGACGGATAGCTCACAATCCTCGAGCTCGGTGTGCTAGATGATCGGGCCGCGGCGGAGCCAGCAGGTCCTGAGATGGTTGAAGGTAGCGACGGTCCACGGCGGAGCCAGCAGGTCCCGATGAAGGTGGTAGATACAAACGGTCCGCGGCCACGCCAGCAGGTCCGAACGACGATGAAGGTTTCAGAAGGTTGCGGCAGCGCCAGCAGGCAGGACGATAGTTCGCAAGGCAGGGCTATGGCAGCGCCAGTAGTCCGTCAAGGATGAGTTCTTCACTGCGTCTCTCGACTCCAGGATACAACTGCCTTCCTGCTCTGGAGCTGCCCCAGTTATAGGTCTGGCGCCCTTTGATGTCCGGACCCTCGCACTTGGAGGTCGGGAGGTCCGGGATGAGGGAGTCCAGACACCCAGCAGGGGGGTGGAGCCAGCGCCTGGGGGAGCTGGGGGCGATCGGCACCTGGCGGGGGAGAGCCATCGACACCTCTTTCTCCCATTGACCTGCCAAGTAGTCCGCTCACCTCCTGGGTGGATGGTGGTGCCGGGCTGTCGGGGCCTGGCCAGGCCCAGGGTTAGGGTCGATCGGAGGCCACGCGGCCTCGTGGTGCTGTGTCCAAGATGGCGCCCAGGCCGGGCGAGGGGGCCGGTAGTGATTCGGGCCCATGATGTGGAGATGTCCAGGGGCAGGGGTCCCATATGAGACGGGAAACGGGTGGTTGTTGCGTGTAACACCTGGAGAGCCGGGCTCGGGCCTGGTCGTGCGGGGAGGGAGCAAGCCTTTCACGTGGCCTGTCCAACAAATTTCATGATCGGGAAGTGTGTTTTTACGACACTGCAAAGAATTTCATATTGGCTTGGCCCTTTGTATCTCACATAGGTTAACTTTAAATGCACTCTTCAGTGTTGTTGCTAAGCATGTGAAAGCGCAATCTTCATTGCCACATAAATGAAGCAAATGGCGATCAATAGATTTCAGTTGTCACATGGATCGAAGGATCTGGACCAATTTAAAAGCCAGGTCCCACTTGCAAGAATACACATAACCTGAATATGCTTGCTCTATTTCTTTGAAAGCCACTTCTGGGTGCTGGCATAGCATTACTACATTGTCCAAGTGCAGCAGATTTCAAGCAGCTGCAATCTGGTAATTGTAAACTTTGAAGCGCCATCGTAGACTGCTGCCACAGTTCAGCCTAGATGAGGCAAATGCATCCTCCAATGTGAGTTGATGCTAAAAGGGCATTCCTTGCATCACTCAAGGACCTTTTTCTATTTGATGCTTGGGTTTTCTGACTAAGGAGTCATGGTTATTAAACGTACTATGATATTTCATAAGGGGCCTTGACAATAATTTAGGTTAAGCATATTGACTCAGGGTATTCTTTAGAGGCGGTTGTAAGAGTACTCCGCCATAAATCAGCAGATGGCACATCCCACCCACCTAATTTAGTATTGTGAAGCCCCTTGTTTTCGATGTCAGAGCCTCCGCTGTCTCCACCATTTAAAATTATTCGCTGTGGGCAACCACCAGAGGGCCAATGGAACAACAACTGCAGAAGGCCCATCTTATTCAGTGCAGGTATTCCAAAACTGTTTATTCCTGTTGACAGGTACCATGAAAAGCATAGCAGTTGCTTAACACCCAGAGACCGATATATGCTGGAAAAAATATTCTAGTGCCTCAGGCATAATGAATTCTTGTTTTACTGAAACACACTACATCTTTTGAATTTGCTTCTGTAAAACAAAAATATGGTGTTTCAGCTGGGGCATGTTCAGTGAAGTTCCCCCACAAACATTTCAGGGGTCTTTAAGTATGACAGTCTGGCCCCTGAGCTGCGGGAGGGGGGCCTGGGAGGTGGGGGGGTCTCTTCAGCCCTGTGGCCTTGATGACAGATTTTTAATGATGATATAATGTAACGGTTGTCATTAAGGTAGATATTTGGGTTCATGAACCTGAAGGTAGTCGATGCTAAAGCACTTGTTAAATATTTATTTATTATGTAGGCATCAGCATTCTTGCCCCTCCCCCCCCTCGTGTGTGGCAGCCCGGGATGAGACAGTTTCCCCGGCGCGCACACTGCCGCACCTGAGCATTTCACAGGTCTTTAGAAGACCATTTGCATGTTGATGAGGCATTGCTGTTTCACCCCTTCAAAGAGACCCTCTAGATCCGCTCTGCCTGTTGCTTAAAAATTCAGCCCGCCCACCCCCGAAATGTGGCTCTAGTTGCACCTCTGATACCCACTCACTCCCTGCCCATTACTTGCTATTATGCAATTTCCCACATTGTGCTCACGGCGCCCCTGGCACCTCATTACGGCGCACCGGGGAGCCGCGGCGGACAGTTTGGGAACCACTGACCTAGGGGTTAGATGCTCTTTGCCCTCATAGTCCTTTTGCCTGAGGCCTAGGTGCCTTTTCTGACTAAAAAGTGTGGGTCACGCAAAATGGTGGTCAGCAACTGCCATAACTGACACTTCAGGAGAAGGGGTCCATAGGATTACACTACGAAGGTACTAGAACCTTCTGGAGGGTTCTGGTAGCCAGAGCCAGCCTATATAAGGCCAGAACCAGGGCGGCCATTTTAGCTGTTGGTGAGGAGTGACCAGAGAGCCAGGGAGAGCCTAGCGAGGAGTGAAGCGTTAGTGTGGGGAGGCAAGCGCACTGTTAGGAGATAGACTGTTCTTTGGTTCAGCTGCCCTACCTTGCCGACGTAGCCCCCTGCCTACTGACTGAGCCCTGGCAGCTCTACTTCATTTATAGACTCCTGAAGCCATTAACCTTCCTTCATGAAAACGTAGTTAATTGGCTGGGGAAGTCAGTGGGAACAGGTCCTGATTAAATAGGAGTTTGTTCCGCCTTCGCTCCCCCTTTCCTTGGGGTGACCCCGCCTGAACTGTCCGCTTAAAAGATGTAGGGTTAAACCCTTCCTCGCCCCTTCCATGAGAGACGTCTTGGCCAAAAGAAATTAAACCTACCCTGTAGCGATTGGCGTGTGACGACGCCGTCACCGGACTACTGCTGCTGATTTCCTGGGCCCGCTGTGGTGGGAAGTTAGCTAGGCGGACCTGTCTGGGGTCAGCAGGGCAGTGAGCTGACAGGCCAGCGTTGCGGAGGACAGCGAGCGCAGGCGAGCGAGATCCCGGAAGGAGGGTGACGAGAAACTGGAAGAGGCCGGCCTGCATAGTTCCCTCCCCCTCTGACGGACGAGAGGAGGGCGGGACACAGAGCTGTGAGGTACGCCGAGGAAGTCGCGGCGGAGTTCCGGCCTCGTCAGCTGCTTTGCATCTTGCAGCGCAGGGGTCGGAATCATCCCAGAGCCAGGATTCCTGGGTATCGAGGCTCCAGCAGGAGCGAGAGTGGAGTAAGGACGAGTCTCCCAACAACGCGGTAAGACCGTGAGAGGGGAAAGCGGAGCCCCTGGGTCAGAGAGGGCTTCGGTGTTGGAAGGAATAAAGGAGGGAGGGGAGAGCCCACCGAACTTGTCTTCAAATACTGCAGGGCACAGGCTAACAGTGGACGGAAAAGGGGCCAGTCAACCAGCAACAGGTTTTGGGGCAACTCCTCTTCGAACTGTGTTGGCGATTAGATAATCCAGATGCCACGAGTGTGTGACACCTTAAATAACCTATCGTATCTACTAGTGGAGGCTTCCGGGAGGAGAGCATTCTACTGTGGTAAGGATAGATGGCAGCTTGAAAGAGATGGGGGTATTCACTGAAAGGCCAAACCACCGGTGTAGCAGATTGGGACTGTGAAAGTTTGCACTTTCACGCTGGACCATATGATCTAAAAGGGCTGGAGGTGAACAAGAGAATAATCTGCTTGTGGGTTTTTCAGAGCTCCAATCCCATAAACCATGGTATTACTGTGCTACTAGGAGAACTGATGCCTGTAACTTCAGGTTCATTATCACAGTAAGATCACATGGTAAATGAACAGGCTGACCTGATTGTAAGGAATATTTATGCTTGCTGAATTCTAAATCTAGATAGCATATTTTGTTTGACTAAGGTGCAGGAGTTGATAAAGAATTCTCTTTTCAGTGTGAAGGGGGAAAAATGTCAGTAATGTTTGTGATGAAACTGTCCTGCTGCTAATTACATGTGAAGTTATTTTATGTACTGAATCTAAAGCCTATAGTAACAAAGAGGAAACGGAGAATTTTTATAAAGCAAACCGTATTTTCCTAAAATTGGGGTAGCGTTGTTTTTGAGTGGATGGACGCTGAGTTGCTGCTCGGTGTGACGCAAATTTAACAATTTTGCCTTTGGATTAGACCTTACCTACACTGTGCCAAGCTACCCTATGTGGATTGGTAACCCCAGGTCCAACAGAGATGTATCAATTTCTTCTAGTTTTCTTTTCCTCTTTCCATGTGTGCTGCATTCTGTAGCAAACATAAAAAGAGGAAATCACCTTAAGGATTATTTTATGTACAGGAAGGGTTCCCTTCCTGCACATAAACAATCATTGAAACAATGACGTTTTTTTACTTCTATGTATGCTAATGCAGCACACATAGAAGTTGAAAAACGGCATTTCAGATTGTTTTTGTGCAGGAAGGGAACCCTTCCTGCTCAAAAACAATCTCCCCACCACGCAGGCATCCTTGCACCATGGTGCAAGGGGGCCTGCACCAGCGCATGGCAGCAGTTTGTGCGGCAGCGCAGGGAGAAGCACAGAGATGCCACATATTGTTGTAAATATGTTGTATCCCTGTGCATTGAAAGTGACTCCGTGCGGCACAACCAAATGGCATGTGTTCCACACTGAGGGGCATATTACCAACAAGTAGCGCTATTTATCGCTAAATAGGCTTAGCGACGATTTTTTTATCGCTGCCTATCGCTGGATATGTTAGCGGAGAAAACATGCTATTAGCAACGTTTTTCTCCATTGTGCTAAAATATGCAGCAATAGCGGCGAAATTCGTGAATATCGCTAAGAATACAGCGATATTCATGCATTAGCGACGAAATGCTCTTGGCCATGTTATCCACCTCCCATTGGATAACATGGCTTAGAACTGGTCTGAGCAGGCGTTAGTTTTTGGCGATAGCGGGAATATTTCCATCGCTACGCCTGCCTTGCTAATAGGCGTTAGCGACGTTAGCGACTGCTTTCAGTCGCTAAAAGGTTGAGTACGCCCACTTTGCATGTCATTAGCGATAAATATCGCTGACATGCAAAGCGGGCCCCAAACCGCTCGCTATCGCCTAAAAGCTGTCGCTAACATCAGTTAGCGACAGCTTGCTAATAGAGCGATAGAATCATCGCCGCTTAGCGGCCAAAAACGGCTGCTAAACAGGTGATAATTGTCTATCGCCCCCCTTGGTAATATGCCCCTGAGTCACTTTATTGTAAATCTGCCCCAAAGTCCCTATGCAGAAAGCGCAGAAGCAAACAATTCTGCCGCAATACTCCAGGGCCCACAAAGTACATACAACAGATGATCCTGGGACACAAGCGCCATAGGATAGACCTGAACAAACGTAACAGAGCCATGTTATAATTTTTGGTGTGCATATTTTATATAGCGCGAATTCGACCCGAAGGTATTGGAGCGCTTTACATGATCCCCGGTTCCGTTTACACATCAAGGCACGGGAAGATTAAGTAATTTGCCCAGAATCACAATACGTGGACGTGCCATGATGCTCGCACCCGACCGACCACACCCTCTAATTGTTTTAATGACTGGGACCATGCATGACAGATGCTCCCATCAGCAGAACACTCTATGTACGAAAAATAAAGAGAGATGAAACATCTTTACCCGATTATACTATAACCTGTATGAGATCAACATCACACATCATTCGAAGCTCTATTTTTATAACCAAGTAAACGAATCTCTGCCCCGCAGAGACCCTACAAAAAGTACTCGACATATGTGACCTTCATCACTATCACACGAAGTACAGTGACAGAAGGCTACACATTACAGATAATCTGTGCCATTGATTTTTGTAAAGAAGCATTGTAGAAAAAGGTTAGAAACACAACTTATATAACTCTGATATTTCAGTTGTTTCATTGCACCTTAATAATACATCATTAAATATAATAAATGAATGTAGCAATAATAATATATGTTATTCTTAAAGAACGTATGTATTCAGACGAGAATAAAACCATTGCTGTTTCTTCGCAAAGGATTCTGGGCATGCAAAGTTCTAAGAGGATTGTGGTTCCTGCAGACGTCATTTCCTGCACGGATATCCTATAATGGAACCTAGCCTTCTTGTTGATTGGCTGCATAAAGGGCAGCCCCTCTCTTTTTAGGGCTCGACCTCTGCCAATGCGCAAGCATTGCAGATGTCGAACATATTGGGGACTTATCCAGAGCTTAACTAAACCAGCGATTTGATGCTGTGCCCGTGAAAAAGCGCGTGCACAGCTTCAAAGCCACCAGCCTCCCCCTACAAGCTTACCCCAGCGTGCGCTCTGGCATTTCCTCCCCTAATTAGTCACTGCCCACGGCCGGCCGGCACATCAAAGGCTGCTGCTCCCCATGCGTCTCTCGTCACCCTTACTGTCCCCTATTCTTCCCTTCTAGCCTCTCCCCGCCTCCCCCTCCCCATCAATAACATAACATAACATGACATGACATAACATACATAACATGGTTTAAGTGCAGGACAGGGAATTCTGCATTATGCTTCCCTAATGTGTGCTGTGCTTTAGGGCAAGCAGGCCCTCAGGAGTGAGGAGATGGTGGCTGTATCCTCATTGTCTCATTATTATAAATTTTACTTTCTGTTTGCGCCACACTCCCCCTTAAAATAGCTCCATGGATGGGGAGGAGCCAAGATGGCGGACGGGACGGACGTCTGAGCTCCCGGCTCCGTAAGCCATCTGCTTTTGCCACGATATCCTGTCTTTAATCCTGGCTCACACCGTGTCAAAATGCCGAGACAAACGCGCAGAAGCTGCTTGCTTCCCGTCGAGATCTCCGCCGCCTGAATTGGTGCAGGACTCACTGATTTCTTCGACCTCCGGAGCTGCCCGGGCAGCTATGCTGATCGCTACTGCCGGCCATTACGAGACCAAGCTGGTTGGACGAGCGGGGGTGGTGCCGCTGCCTACGGGAGTATGGCGATCTCGGCAATGGACTGGCTAGCTCTCTCCCGATGCAGAGCGACTCGCTCTGGCTGAGGTACGTCTGTATGCGAGTGTTGCCTCCAACGCGACGCTTCCCCCCGCTCTGCTGCTTCTTGTCTGGACCTTCCCCGTCTTGAGGTGAATTCCAGCAGTGGAACACTTGCATTGGTGAGAGAGGCAGGGAGACTCTCGTACTGTACGAACCCCTTGCTGTGGGCTGCACTTCCACCGGCGCTTTCAACGCTTGCTTCCCGGATGGTGTGTTCGCCTCCCCTTTCATCACCGCGGATTACCGGAGTGGCAGCAATGGCGCTTGCCTTTCATGACGGGGGTCCGACTGCTCCGCCATCCCTGTTGCAAGCTGCCCTGCCTGCTCCCGGACTAGAGGCGGACCCCGGGACATCGCCGCCCGCTACGGATCGATTACTATCCCAGGGCTCCCTGACTTATGGGGACATTCTGCGCGCCATTGCGGACTTGGGGACAACATGGCGGCGGAACGTCCAGGAGCTGGCGGAGAAGATCGAGGGAGCTTTATCCTGTGTATCCCGACCGGGACTGGCTGTCCCCCCGCCACCCTTAGTATTGCCCGGAAAGGCTACAAAGTTGCAATCTGAGAGGGAAGAGGTGTGCAGTGCCCCTGGCTACAGTGTTGGTGGTCTTCTCCTTGGTGAGGCTCTTGATACAATGTTACCCCCCACCCTGGGAACCGTGACTCAGTCTCCACAACGGCTCTGTTCATCGACCTTCCAGTGCCTGACCCTTCCTAGAGTCTTTGCCTCTGAAGCCGCTTTTCTACAGTTGCGGAGACTGTGCTGTCCGGCGGCGGAGGGGGTGCTTTACAGACTTGTTACTGGATCTGGTGGTGTTCGGGGACGCTCCTCTTCGTCTCCTGTGTTCCTTCCTTGCCTGGAGCGGCCATTTTGCCCCTTTGTTCTACCCGGGGAATGCTCGCAGCGGTGGCCAGCCCGGGCCGGAATTTGCCGTTCAGGACAGGGCTGAGTTTCTTTCTTGTGCTTTGCTCTGATGGCGGAGACCCGGACTGATCTGTACCTTGATTAGCTGGCTGCGTAGAATGTTCTCCTTTTTCCCCACTTCGATTTATAACTTCTATGTCCTGTCTTTATTCTGCAATGGGGACTTTGATTGCTGACCTGACCTGTGACCATGGAGATGGGTGATTAGAATTTTTCTTAGCTGTAATGTCTTTTGTATTTAGTGCTACACGGTGTGGGAGGTGCACGGGGCTGTGTGAGTTCGGGAGACCTGCTTTTGGAAAGAAATTATGGCCCTCCCCCGGGGTTAGGGTTTTTTTTGGGAGGTTTAGATCAGACTTGTCTTTTCTGGCTCCCTATATCAATGGTGACTTTATACTTTTTTCTTTTTCTTTCTTTCCTACCTCTGCTATATTTCGGGTTTATGGGGCGACAGACGCGCTGCTGGGGGGGGTAGGCCGTAGCCTTTGCATGCGTGTAGGGTGGGGGTTGTGGGATGGGTATTTTGTTTCTTTTTGTTCCTATGGAGCCTTTTTTTCTTCTAATTTATTTCTTCTTCTTTCTGTCTTGGGTGCGTGCTGACGTTACTGCCGGGTGGGAGGTGGCGACTGCTGATAGGGCCTTGAGTTTAATATCCTGGTAACGTACATCCTGGCCACCTTTCTGCCTGGTGGATTTGTCCCCTGGGTTGCTGGGCTGTGTATGCCTGTGTTGATTCCACCATCTTACGTCTTCATGGACCCTGTTCTTTCTTTGTTTATGTTCGATTTATTGAAACGGAATAGTTGGACATCATCGTTTGCTATGAAAACTTTAAAAATTAACCTTCAGAACTCCTGAGACGTGACAGGGAGGGCTCTATAATGTACCTGCTGAGTGCTTATTAATTGTACTGCTGTACTGTTGCGTCACCGTCTTGCATGTAAATGTGCTCAATCGTATTTGTGGCCGGCCTGAAGGTTGTAGGCCACTATTTGTACTTTTCTAGATGCACCAATAAAGGTTTTCAAAAATTAAAAAAAAAAAAAAATAGCTCCATGGCTCCTTAGGGACTGCAGCCCGCAGTTTGAAAGCCATGTTGTGCAGCAGCCAAAGTTGTTTCCCACCTTTTCCCCCATCTCTCCTCATCTTCCCCATCACATGTCAGGATATTGTATAGAAATATATTATCTGTTATACATATTGTCCTGGCGTCGCACTGGGTCTGGATTTTCTATTATCTGCTATCGCCGATATCTTTGTAGACAATATTCAGGATGGAATTTTTTATTTCAGACAATATTCTGCCAATGACATTCTCATACCAGGCTGCTTTACGCTATGGCTCTCATCTTGCACACTTTCAATGTTGGTTTCTTGCAAATAAAATAAGAAAGTACAAAAACACTATGCAGCCATCGTGCAGGAAATCTAAATAAGACTGATCTGCGCTCAGATACATTTCACGTGTGACTCCGCCCAACCATGTGGGTGGGGTGAGTGTATGAACTATTTCTTCTGCCATTGGATGACTGAGAGTGTAATTGGTTATTGGTGGGGGGATAGGACTCAGTTCGCTGGATCTTTATCAAATGCATGGAACATTATGTAAAGTACCCTCTGCTAACAAACCTCTTTGTGGGTGAGTGTGTGCAGCTCATTAACGGGCTGCGCATCACAGGGTTTCCACTTAGTGGCACACAGCTGCTCATAGCCTTTTTCAAGATGCTCTTTCGAAAGAATTTACAAGCTTTGCTAAAGTCAATTGATCTTTCTTTTTAGCGTTGCCACTTGTTTCTGGGGAAAATAGTTATTGACAATGTTAAACAGCATTGGGAAAAAAACGAATGAATAAATAAAAGTGCATTGATTTCCACTACGCATGCCTCAATAAGCATGTGCTAGTGCAGACATTTTGGTTGTCTCAATTTACCCCCCACAAAATGGCAAACACCCTTGGAGATGTAAACCGAAAAAAAACCATAAACATAAGGTGTGAAAAAGTACGTTCTAACAAAGGAGTGTCACAGGAGCTAATTGCAGCTGCTAGGCCCAAGCAGGCAGTTAAAAAATAGTTTAAAAATGAACAAGCAGCACACGGGGGGAGCATACGTGCGAACACACAATTCATGCATGAGACTCACAATTTTTAAAGCTTCACCTATCAATCCCACCACACAGCTCCACCGATTCTCCAACTAAGCTCCACCAATGCACCCACCACACAGCTTCACCGATGCACCCACCACAGAGCTCCACTGAAGCACCCGCCACACAGCTCCACCGATGCACCCACCACACAGCACCCACCACACAGCTCCACTGATGCACCCACCACACAGCTCCACTGATGCACCCACCACACAGCTCCACTGATGCACCCACCACACAGCTCCAACGACACAGCTCCACCGATGCACCCACCACACAGCTCCACTGATGCACCCACCACACAGCTCCACCGATGCACCCACCACACAGCTCTACCTACACAGCTCCACCGTTGCACCCACCACACAGCTCCACCGATGCACCCACCACACAGCTCCACCGAGGCACACACCACACAGCTCCACCGATGCACCCACCACAGAGCACCACCGATGCACCCACCACACAGCTCCACCGATGCAGCAACCACACAGCTCCACTGACACAGCTCCACTGATGCACCCACCACACAGCTCCACCGACACAGCTCCACCGATGAACCCACCGATGAACCCACCACACAGCTCCACCGATACACCCACCACACAGCTCCACCAAGGCACCCACCATACAGCTCCACCAAGGCACCCACCACACAGCTCCACCGATGCACCCACAACACAGCTCCACCGATGCTCCAACTAAGCTCCACCAATGCACCCACCACACAGTTCCACCAATGCACCCACTAAGCTCTACTGATGCACCCACCACACAGCTTCACCGATGCACCCACCACAGAGCTCCACCGAAGCTCTACCGATGCACCCACCACACAGCTTGACCGATGCACCCACCACAGAGCTCCATCGAGGTGCCCACCACACAGCTCCACCGATGCACCACCACACAGCTCCACCGACACAGCTCCAACAATGCACCCACCACACAGCTCCACTGATGCACCCACCACACAGCTCCACCGATGCACCCACAACACAGCTCCACCGATGCCCCAACTAAGCTCCACAAATGCACCCACCACACAGCTCCACCAATGCACCCACTAAGCTCCACTGATGCACCCACCACACAGCTTCACCGATGCACCCACCACAGAGCTCCACCGAGGCACCCACCACACAGCTCCACCGAGGCCCCCACCACTTCTCTACCAATGTACCCACCACACAGCTCCACCAATGCATCCACCACACAGCTCCACAGATGCACCCACCACACAGCACCACCGATGCACCCACCACACAGCTCCACCAAAGCACCCACCACACAGCTCCACTGAGGCACCCACCACACAGCTCCTCCGAGGCACCCACCACACAGCCCTGCCGATGCACCCACCACACAGCTCCACTGATGCACCCACCACACAGCTCCACCGATGCACCCACCACCCAGCTTCACCGATGCACCCACCACACAGCTCCACCGACACAGCTCCACCAATGTACCCACCCCACAGCTCCACCTATGCATCCACCACACAGCTCCACCGATACATTTCACGTGTGACTCCGCCGAACCATGTGGGTGGGGTGAGTGTATGAACTATTTCTTCTGCCATTGGATGACTGAGAGTGTAATTGGCTATTGGTGGGGGGATAGGACTCAGTTCGCTGGATCTTTATCAAATGCATGGAACATTATGTAAAGTACCCTCTGCTAACAAACCTCTTTGTGGGTGAGTGTGTGCAGCTCATTAACGGGCTGCGCATCACAGGGTTTCCACTTAGTGGCACACAGCTGCTCATAGCCTTTTTCAAGATGCTCTTTCGAAAGAATTTACAAGCTTTGCTAAAGTCAATTGATCTTTCTTTTTAGCGTTGCCACTTGTTTCTGGGGAAAATAGTTATTGACAATGTTAAACAGCATTGGGAAAAAAACGAATGAATAAATAAAAGTGCATTGATTTCCACTACGCATGCCTCAATAAGCATGTGCTAGTGCAGACATTTTGGTTGTCTCAATTTACCCCCCACAAAATGGCAAACACCCTTGGAGATGTAAATCGAAAAAAAAACATAAACATAAGGTGTGAAAAAGTACGTTCTAACAAAGGAGTGTCACAGCAGCTAATTGCAGCTGCTAGGCCCAAGCAGGCAGTTAAAAAATAGTTTAAAAATGAACAAGGGGCACACGGGGGAGCATACGTGTGAACACACAATTCATGCATGAGACTCACAATTTTTAAAGCTTCACCTATGAATCCCACCACACAGCTCCACCGATTCTCCAACTAAGCTCCACCAATGTACCCACCACACAGCTTCACCGATGCACCCACCACAGAGCTCCACTGAAGCACCCGCCACACAGCTCCACCGATGCACCCACCAAACAGCACCCACCACACAGCTCCACTGATGCACCCACCACACAGCTCCACTGATGCACCCACCACACAGCTCCACTGATGCACCCACCACACAGCTCCAACGACACAGCTCCACCGATGCACCCACCACACAGCTCCACTGATGCACCCACCACACAGCTCCACCGATGCACCCACCACACAGCTCTACCTACACAGCTCCACCGTTGCACCCACCACACAGCTCCACCGATGCACCCACCACACAGCTCCACCGAGGCACCCACCACACAGCTCCACCGATGCACCCACCACACAGCACCACCGATGCACCCACCACACAGCTCCATCGATGCAGCAACCACACAGCTCCACTGACACAGCTCCACTGATGCACCCACCACACAGCTCCACCGACACAGCTCCACCGATGAACCCACCACACAGCTCCACCGATACACCCACCACACAGCTCCACCAAGGCACCCACCATACAGCTCCACCAAGGCACCCACCACACAGCTCCACCGATGCACCCACAACACAGCTCCACCGATGCTCCAACTAAGCTCCACCAATGCACCCACCACACAGTTCCACCAATGCACCCACTAAGCTCTACCGATGCACCCACCACACAGCTTGACCGATGCACCCACCACAGAGCTCCATCGAGGTGCCCACCACACAGCTCCACCGATGCACCACCACACAGCTCCACCGACACAGCTCCAACAATGCACCCACCGCACAGCTCCACTGATGCACCCACCACACAGCTCCACCGATGCACCCACAACACAGCTCCACCGATGCCCCAACTAAGCTCCACAAATGCACCCACCACACAGCTCCACCAATGCACCCACTAAGCTCCACTGATGCACCCACCACACAGCTTCACTGATGCACCCACCACAGAGCTCCACCGAGGCACCCACCACACAGCTCCACCGAGGCCCCCACCACTTCTCTACCAAAGTACCCACCACACAGCTCCACCAATGCACCCACCACACAGCTCCACAGATGCACCCACCACACAGCTTCACCGATGCACCCACCACACAGCTCCACCAAAGCACCCACCACACAGCTCCACTGAGGCACCCACCACACAGCTCCACCGAGGCACCCACCACACAGCCCTGCCGATGCACCCACCACACAGCTCCACTGATGCACCCACCACACAGCTCCACCGATGCACCCACCACCCAGCTTCACCGATGCACCCACCACACAGCTCCACCGACACAGCTCCACCAATGTACCCACCCCACAGCTCCACCTATGCATCCACCACACAGCTCCACCGATGCAGCGACCACACAGCTCCACCGACACAGCTCCACCGATGCACCCACCACCCAGCTCCACCGATGCACCCACCACACAGCTCCACCGACACAGCTCCACCGATGCACCCACCACACAGCTCAACCGATGCACCCACCACACAGCTCCACCAATGCACCCACCACACAGCTCCACCGATGCACCCACCACACAGCTCCACCTACACAGCTCCACCGATGCACACAGCTCCACCGATGCACCCACCACACAGCTCTACCAATGCACCCACCACACAGCTCCACCGAGGCACCCACCACACAGCTCCACCGATGCACCCACCACACAGCGCCACCGATGCACCCACCACACAGCTCCACCGATGCACCCACCACACAGCTCCACCGATGCACCCACCACACAGCTCCACCGATGCAGCAACCACACAGCTTCACCGACACAGCTCCACTGATGCCCCCACCACCCAGCTCCACAGATGCACCCACCACACAGCTCCACAGATGCCCCCACCACACAGCTCCAAAGATGCGCCCACCACACAGCTCCACCGAAGCACCCACCACACAGCTCCACCGATGCACCCACCACGCAGCTCCACTGATGCAGCAACCACACAGCTCCACTGACACAGCTCCACCAATGCACCCAACACCCAGCTCCACCGATGCTCCCACAATACAGCTCCACCGACACAGCTCCACCGATGCACCCACCACACAGCGCCACCGAGGCACCCACCACACAGCTCCACCAAGGCACCCACCACACAGCTCCACCGATTCACCAACCACACAGCTCCACCGATGCTCCCACCACACAGCTCCACCGATGCTCCAACTAAGCTCCACCAATGCACCGACCACACAGCTCCACCAATGCACCCACCACACAGCTCCACCGATGCACCCACCACACAGCTTCACCTACACAGCTTCACCGATGCACCTACCACACAGCTCCACCCACCACACAGCTCCACCGATGAACCCACCACACAGCTCCATTGATGCACCCACCACACAGCTCCACCAAGGCACCCACCACACAGATCCACTGATGCAATCACCACACAGCTCCACCAATGCATCCACCACACAGCTCCACAGATGCAGCAACCACACAGCTCCACCGATGCACCCACCACCTAGCTCCACCGATGCACCCACCACACAGCTCCACCGACACAGCTCCACTGATGCACCCACCACACAGCTCCACCGATGCATCCACCACACAGCTCCACCGAGGCACCCACCATACAACTCCACCAAGGCACCCACCACACAGCTCCACCGATGCACCCACCACACAGCTCCATCAAGGCACCCACCAAACAGCTCCACAGATGCACCCACCACACAGCTCCACAGATGCACCCACCACACAGCTCCACAGATGCACCCACCACACAGCTCCACAGATGCACCCACCACACAGCCCCACAGATGCACCCACCACACAGCTCCACCGAAGCACCCACCACACAGCTCCACCGAAGCACCCACCACACAGCTTCACCGATGCACACAGCTTCACCGATGCACCCACCACACAGCTCCACCGATGCAGTAACCACACAGCTCCACTGACACAGCTCCACCGATGCACCCACCACCCAGCTCCACCAATGCACCCACCACACAGCTCCACCGACACATCTCCACCGATGCACCCACCACACAGCTCCACCGATGCACCCACCACCCAGCTCCACCGAGGCACCCACCATACAGCTCCACCGATGCACCCACCACACAGCTCCACCGATGCACCCACCACACAGCTCCATCGAGGCACCCAGCACTCAGCTCCACAGGTGCACCCACCACACAGCTCCATAGGTGCACCCACCACACAGCTCCACCGAAGCACCCACCACACAGCTCCAGCGATGCACCCACCACACAGCTCTGCCAAGGCACCCACCACACAGCTCCACCGATGCACCCACCACACAGCTCCACTGATGCTCAAACTAAGCTCCACCAATGCACCCACCACACAGCTCTGCCGAGGCACCCACCACACAGCTCCACTGAGGCACCCACCACACAGCTCCACCGAGGCACCCACCACACAGCTCCACCGATGCACCCACCACACAGCTCCACCGATGCACCCACCACACAGCTCTACCGATGCACCCACCACCCAGCTCCACCGATGCACCCACAACACAGCTCCACTGATGAACCCACCACACAGCTCCACCGATGCACCCACCACACAGCTCCTCTGATGCACCCACCACACAGCTCAACCGACACAGCTCCACCGATGCACCCACCACACAGCTCCACCGATGCACCCACCACACAGCTCCACCAATGCACCCACCACACAGCTCCACCGATGCACCCACCAAACAGCTCCACCTACACAGCTCCACCAATGCACCCACCACACAGCTCCACCAATGCACCCACCACACAGCTCCACCAATGCACCCACCACACAGCTTCACCGATGCACCCACCACACAGCTCCACCGATGCACCCACAACACAGCTCCACCGATGCAGCAACCACACAGCTTCACCGACACAGCTCCACTGATGCACCCACCACCCAACATCACCGATGCACCTACCACACAGCTCCACCGACACAGCTCCACCGATACACCCACCACACAGCTCCACCAATGCACCCACCACACAGCTCCACCGAGGCACCCACCATACAGCTCCACCGAGGCACCCACCATACAGCTCCACCAAGGCCTCCACCACACAGCTCCACAGATGCACCCACCACACAGCTCCACCGATGCACTCACCACACAGCTCCACGAGGCACCCACCACACAGCTCCACCGAGGCACCCACCACAAAGCTCCACAGATGCACCCACCACACAGCTCCACCGATGCACCCACCACACAGCTCCACCGATGCACCCACCACACAGCTCCACCGATGCAGCAACCACACAGCTCCACCGACACAGCTCCACCAATGCCCCCACCACCCAGCTCCACAGATGCACCCACCACACAGCTCCACAGATGCACCCACCACACAGCTCCACAGATGCACCCACCACACAGCTCCACCGAAGCACCCACCACACAGCTCGACTGATGCACCCATCACGCAGCTCCACTGATGCAGCAACCACACAGCTCCACTGACACAGCTCCACCGATGCACCCACCACCCAGCTCCACCGATGCACCCACAATACAGCTCCACCGACACAGCTCCACTGATGCACCCACCACACAGCTCCACCGAGGCACCCACCACACAGCTCCACCAAGGCACCCACCACACAGCTCCACCAAGGCACCCACCACACAGCTCCACCAATGCACCAACCACACAGCTCCACCGATGCTCCCACCACACAGCTCCACTGATGCTCCAACAAAGCTCCACCAATGCACCCACCACACAGCTCCACCAATGCACCCACCACACAGCTCCACCAATGCACCCACCATACAGCTCCACCTACACAGCTTCACCGATGCACCTACCACACAGCTCCACCCACCACACAGCTGCACTGATGCACCCACCACACAGCTCCATCAATGCACCCTCCACACAGCTCCACCAAGGCACCCACCACACAGATCCACTGATGCACTCACCACACAGCTCCACCAATGCACCCACCACACAGCTCCACAGATGCAGCAACCACACAGCTCCACCGATGCACCCACCACCTAGCTCTACCGATGCACCCACCACACAGCTCCACCGACACAGCTCCACTGATGCACCCACCACACAGCTCCACGATGCATCCACCACACAGCTCCACCGAGGCACCCACCATACAGCTCCACCAAGGCACCCACCACACAGCTCCACCGATGCACCCACCAAACAGCTCCATCGAGGCACCCACCAAACTGCTCCACAGATGCACCCACCACACAGCTCCACAGATGCACCCACCACACAGCTCCACAGATGCACCCACCACACAGCCCCACAGATGCACCCACCACAAAGATCCACCGAAGCACCCAAAACACAGCTCCACCGAAGCACCCACCACACAGCTCTACCGAAGCACCCACCACACAGCTTCACCGATGCACCCACCACACAGCTGCAGCAACCACACAGCTCCACCGATGCACCCACCACCTAGCTCCACCGATGCACCCACCACACAGCTCCACCGACACAGCTCCACTGATGCACCCACCACACAGCTCCACCGATGCATCCACCACACAGCTCCACCGAGGCACCCACGATACAGCTCCACCAAGGCACCCACGACACAGCTCCACCAATGCACCCACCACACAGCTCCATCGAGGCACCCACCAAACAGCTCCACAGATGCACCCACCACACAGCTCCACAGATGCACCCACCAAACAGCTCCACAGATGCACCCACCACACAGCTCCACAGATGCACCCACCACACATCTCCACTGAAGCACCCACCACACAGCTCCACTGAAGCACCCACCACACAGCTCCACCGAAGCACCCACCACAAAGCTCCACCGAAGCACCCACCACACAGCTCCACCGATGCACCCACCACACAGCTCCACCGATGCGGCAACCACACAGCTCCACTGACACAGCTCCACCGATGCACCCACCACCCAGCTCCACCAATGCACCCACCACACAGCTCCACCGACACATCTCCACCGATGCACCCACCACACAGCTCCACCGATGCACCCACCACCCAGCTCCACCGAGGCACCCACCATACAGCTCCACCAAGGCACCCACCACACAGCTCCACCGATGCACCCACCACACAGCTCCATCGAGGCACCCACCACTCAGCTCCACAGGTGCACCCACCACACAGCTCCACAGGTGCACCCACCACACAGCTCCACCGAAGCACCCACCACACAGCTCCACCGATGCACCCACCACACAGCTCTGCTGAGGCACCCACCACACAGCTCCACCGATGCACCCACCACACAGCTCCACCGATGCTCAAACTAAGCTCCACCAATGCACCCACCACACAGCTCTGCCGAGGCACCCACCACACAGCTCCACTGAGGCACCCACCACACAGCTCCACCGAGGCACCCACCACACAGCTCCACCGATGCACCCACCACACAGCTCCACCGATGCACCCACCACACAGCTCCACCGATGCACCCACCACACAGCTCTACCGATGCACCCACCACCCAGCTCCACCGATGCACCCATGACACAGCTCCACCGATGCACCCACCACACAGCTCCACCGATGCACCCACCACACAGCTCCTCTGATGCACCCACCACACAGCTCAACCGACACAGCTCCACCGATGCACCCACCACACAGCTCCACCGATGCACCCACCACACAGCTCCACTGAAGCACCCACCACACAGCTCCACCGATGCACCCACCAAACAGCTCCACCTACACAGCTCCACCAATGCACCCACCACACAGCTCCACGGATGCACCCACCACACAGCTCCACCGATGCACCCACCACACAGCTCCACGAGGCACCCACCACACAGCTCCACCGAGGCACCCACCACAAAGCTCCACAGATGCACCCACCACACAGCTCCACCGATGCACCCACCACACAGCTCCACCGATGCACCCACCACACAGCTCCACCGATGCAGCAACCACACAGCTCCACCGACACAGCTCCACCGATGCCCCCACCACCCAGCTCCACAGATGCACCCACCACACAGCTCCACAGATGCACCCACCACACAGCTCCACCGAAGCACCCACCACACAGCTCCACTGATGCACCCACCACGCAGCTCAACTGATGCAGCAACGACACAGCTCCACTGACACAGCTCCACCGATGCACCCACCACCCAGCTCCACCGATGCACCCACAATACAGCTCCACCGACACAGCTCCACTGATGCACCCACCACACAGCTCCACCGAGGCACCCACCACACAGCTCCACCAAGGCACCCACCACACAGCTCCACCAAGGCACCCACCACACAGCTCCACCAATGCACCAACCACACAGCTCCACCGATGCTCCCACCACACAGCTCCACTGATGCTCCAACAAAGCTCCACCAATGCACCCACCACACAGCTCCACCAATGCACCCACCACACAGCTCCACCAATGCACCCACCATACAGCTCCACCTACACAGCTTCACCGATGCACCTACCACACAGCTCCACCCACCACACAGCTGCACTGATGCACCCACCACACAGCTCCATCAATGCACCCTCCACACAGCTCCACCAAGGCACCCACCACACAGATCCACTGATGCACTCACCACACAGCTCCACCAATGCACCCACCACACAGCTCCACAGATGCAGCAACCACACAGCTCCACCGATGCACCCACCACCTAGCTCTACCGATGCACCCACCACACAGCTCCACCGACACAGCTCCACTGATGCACCCACCACACAGCTCCACCGATGCATCCACCACACAGCTCCACCGAGGCACCCACCATACAGCTCCACCAAGGCACCCACCACACAGCTCCACCGATGCACCCACCACACAGCTCCACCGATGCATCCACCACACAGCTCCACCGAGGCACCCACCATACAGCTCCACCAAGGCACCCACGACACAGCTCCACCAATGCACCCACCACACAGCTCCATCGAGGCACCCACCAAACAGCTCCACAGATGCACCCACCACACAGCTCCACAGATGCACCCACCAAACAGCTCCACAGATGCACCCACCACACAGCTCCACAGATGCACCCACCACACAGCTCCACTGAAGCACCCAAAACACAGCTCCACTGAAGCACCCACCACACAGCTCCACCGAAGCACCCACCACAAAGCTCCACCGAAGCACCCACCACACAGCTCCACCGATGCACCCACCACACAGCTCCACCGATGCGGCAACCACACAGCTCCACTGACACAGCTCCACCGATGCACCCACCACCCAGCTCCACCAATGCACCCACCACACAGCTCCACGGACACATCTCCACCGATGCACCCACCACACAGCTCCACCGATGCACCCACCACCCAGCTCCACCGAGGCACCCACCATACAGCTCCACCAAGGCACCCACCACACAGCTCCACCGATGCACCCACCACACAGCTCCATCGAGGCACCCACCACTCAGCTCCACAGGTGCACCCCCCACACAGCTCCACAGGTGCACCCACCACACAGCTCCACCGAAGCACCCACCACACAGCTCCACCGATGCACCCACCACACAGCTCTGCTGAGGCACCCACCACACAGCTCCACCGATGCACCCACCACACAGCTCCACCGATGCTCAAACTAAGCTCCACCAATGCACCCACCACACAGCTCTGCCGAGGCACCCACCACACAGCTCCACTGAGGCACCCACCACACAGCTCCACCGAGGCACCCACCACACAGCTCCACCGATGCACCCACCACACAGCTCCACCGATGCACCCACCACACAGCTCCACCGATGCACCCACCACACAGCTCTACCGATGCACCCACCACCCAGCTCCACCGATGCACCCAAGACACAGCTCCACTGATGCACCCACCACACAGCTCCACCGATGCACCCACCACACAGCTCCTCTGATGCACCCACCACACAGCTCAACCGACACAGCTCCACCGATGCACCCACCACACAGCTCCACTGATGCACCCACCACACAGCTCCACTGAAGCACCCACCACACAGCTCCACCGATGCACCCACCAAACAGCTCCACCTACACAGCTCCACCAATGCACCCACCACACAGCTCCACGGATGCACCCACCACACAGCTCCACCGATGCACCCACCACACAGCTCCACCGATGCACCCACCACACAGCTCTACCGATGCACCCACCACCCAGCTCCACCGATGCACCCACGACACAGCTCCACCGATGCACCCACCACACAGCTCCACCGATGCACCCACCACACAGCTCCTCTGATGCACCCACCACACAGCTCAACCGACACAGCTCCACCGATGCACCCACCACACAGCTCCACCGATGCACCCACCACACAGCTCCACTGAAGCACCCACCACACAGCTCCACCGATGCACCCACCAAACAGCTCCACCTACACAGCTCCACCAATGCACCCACCACACAGCTCCACGGATGCACCCACCACACAGCTCCACCGATGCACCCACCACACAGCTCCACGAGGCACCCACCACACAGCTCCACCGATGCACCCACGACAAAGCTCCACAGATGCACCCACCACACAGCTCCACCGATGCACCCACCACACAGCTCCACCGATGCACCCACCACACAGCTCCACCGATGCAGCAACCACACAGCTCCACCGACACAGCTCCACCGATGCCCCCACCACCCAGCTCGACAGATGCACCCACCACACAGCTCCACAGATGCACCCACCAAACAGCTCCACAGATGCACCCACCACACAGCTCCACTGAAGCACCCACCACACTGCTCCACTGATGCACCCACCACGCAGCTCCACTGATGCAGTAACCACACAGCTCCACTGACACAGCTCCACCGATGCACCCACCACCCAGCTCCACCGATGCACCCACAATACAGCTTCACCGACACAGCTCCACTGATGCACCCACCACACAGCTCCACCGAGGCACCCACCACACAGCTCCACCAAGGCACCCACCACACAGCTCCACCAAGGCACCCACCACACAGCTCCACCAATGCACCAACCACACAGCTCCACCGATGCTCCCACCACACAGCTCCACTGATGCTCCAACAAAGCTCCACCAATGCACCCACCACACAGCTCCACCAATGCACCCACCACACAGCTCCACCAATGCACCCACCATACAGCTCCACCTACACAGCTTCACCGATGCACCTACCACACAGCTCCACCCACCACACAGCTGCACTGATGCACCCACCACACAGCTCCATCAATGCACCCTCCACACAGCTCCACCAAGGCACCCACCACACAGATCCACTGATGCACTCACCACACAGCTCCACCAATGCACCCACCACACAGCTCCACAGATGCAGCAACCACACAGCTCCACCGATGCACCCACCACCTTGCTCTACCGATGCACCCACCACACAGCTCCACCGACACAGCTCCACTGATGCACCCACCACACAGCTCCACCGATGCATCCACCACACAGCTCCACCGAGGCACCCACCATACAGCTCCACCAAGGCACCCACCACACAGCTCCACCGATGCACCCACCACACAGCTCCATCGAGGCACCCACCAAACTGCTCCACAGATGCACCCACCACACAGCTCCACAGATGCACCCACCACACAGCTCCACAGATGCACCCACCACACAGCCCCACAGATGCACCCACCACAAAGCTCCACCGAAGCACCCAAAACACAGCTCCACCGAAGCACCCACCACACAGCTCTACCGAAGCACCCACCACACAGCTTCACCGATGCACCCACCACACAGCTGCAGCAACCACACAGCTCCACCGATGCACCCACCACCTAGCTCCACCGATGCACCCACCACACAGCTCCACCGACACAGCTCCACTAATGCACCCACCACACAGCTCCACCGATGCATCCACCACTCAGCTCCACCAAGGCACCCACCATACAGCTCCACCAAGGCACCCACGACACAGCTCCACCAATGCACCCACCACACAGCTCCATCGAGGCACCCACCAAACAGCTCCACAGATGCACCCACCACACAGCTCCACAGATGCACCCACCAAACAGCTCCACAGATGCACCCACCACACAGCTCCACAGATGCACCCACCACACAGCTCCACTGAAGCACCCACCACACAGCTCCACTGAAGCACCCACCACACAGCTCCACCGAAGCACCCACCACACAGCTCCACCGAAGCACCTACCACACAGCTCCACCGATGCACCCACCACTGACACAGCTCCACCGATGCACCCACCACCCAGCTCCACCAATGCACACACCACACAGCTCCACCGACACATCTCCACCGATGCACCCGCCACACAGCTCCACCGATGCACCCACCACCCAGCTCCACCGAGGCACCCACCATACAGCTCCACCAAGGCACCCACCACACAGCTCCACCGATGCACCCACCACACAGCTCCATCGAGGCACCCACCACTCAGCTCCACAGGTGCACCCACCACACAGCTCCACAGGTGCACCCACCACACAGCTCCACCGAAGCACCCACCACACAGCTCCACCGATGCACCCACCACACAGCTCTACTGAGGCACCCACCACACAGCTCCACCGATGCACCCACCACACAGCTCCACCGATGCTCAAACTAAGCTCCACCAATGCACCCACCACACAGCTCTGCCGAGGCACCCACCACACAGCTCCACTGAGGCACCCACCACACAGCTCCACCGAGGCACCCACCACACAGCTCCACCGATGCACCCACCACACAGCTCCACCGATGCACCCACCACACAGCTCCACCGATGCACCCACCACACAGCTCTACCGATGCACCCACCACCCAGCTCCACCGATGCACCCACTACACCGCTCCACCGATGCACCCACCACACAGCTCCACCGATGCACCCACCACACAGCTCCTCTGATGCACCCACCACACAGCTCAACCGACACTGCTCCACCGATGCACCCACCACACAGCTCCACCGATGCACCCACCACACAGCTCCACTGAAGCACCCACCACACAGCTCCACCGATGCACCCACCAAACAGCTCCACCTACACAGCTCCACCAATGCACCCACCACACAGCTCCACGGATGCACCCACCACACAGCTCCACCAATGCACCCACCACACAGCTCCACCGAGGCACCCACCACACAGCTCCACCGATGCACCCACCACACAGCTCCACCAATGCACCCACAACACAGCTCCACCGATGCAGCAACCACACAGCTCCACCGACACAGCTCCACAGATGCACCGACCACCCAACTCCACCGATGCACCCACCACACAGCTCCACCAACACAGCTCCACCGATGCACCCACCACACAGCTCCACCGATGCACCCACCACACAGCTCCACCGAGGCACCCACCATACAGCTCCACCGAGGCACCCACCACACAGCTCCACCAATGCACCCACAACACAGCTCCACCGATGCAGCAACCACACAGCTCCACCGACACAGCTCCACAGATGCACCGACCACCCAACTCCACCGATGCACCCACCACACAGCTCCACCAACACAGCTCCACCGATGCACCCACCACACAGCTCCACCGATGCACCCACCACACAGCTCCACCGAGGCACCCACCATACAGCTCCACCGAGGCACCCACCATACAGCTCCACCAAGGACTCCACCACACAGCTCCACCGAAGCACCCACCACACAGCTCCACAGATGCACCCACCACACAGCTCCACTGGAGCACCCACCACACAGCTCTGCGGAGGCACCCACCACACAGCTCCACCAATGCACCCACCACACAGCTCCACCAATGCACCCACTAAGCTCCACCGATGCACACACCACTCAGCGCATCCACAGCATCACTCACCGCAACCACAGCATCACTGGTTCAAATATGTTCTTTCAATGTTTCAAGCTGTTTTCAAGTTTCACGCTTTATTACAAATCACAAAAAGATGTTAATATTTCTCTTCTGTTCTTGGATTTACGTCACAATAAAAAACACTGAACATAATCTTCACAAAAGTTATTTACAGAAGTTTAAGCTATTGCCATTACAAATTAAATAAATGATTTAAGTATTAATTATTTTAAAAAAATTAAAAGCCATTGTTATTTGTAATATCAATACATCTAAGTCATGTAAATACAAAACATGTTGCATTACAAATGCTATAGCTGTCACATTTGCAAAAGTTATAACTATTGGCATTGTAAATGACAAAGCTATTAATTTAGCTATTTAAAAAAATAACACATACATAAAAAAAATGTCATTTATTAGACCAATAGCTCAAACTTTCCTAATGCGAGCCCTATTGCATTTCCAATGCTTGTTTTTGTTGAATTGCTTTGTTACTTGGCTCTGCAAAAAGGATTCATTCCTGTTCCGAGTGTCTAGTGCGTTATACACGCAATCTCTCTCACCTGTTGACAAATATTTCCATTTATTTGTGCTTTCTGGCTTCGCGGGAGGTGCAACCCACGAACCTTAAGTTTCCAAACTACAGTATAATAATATATTCTCATCATATTAAAATTCGTCATGAATGTGGAACTGAAAAAATTACAACATTTCCTCTTCTCCCGCACCACTGATTTCTTCATCTACTCATTTTGTTTGGAATATGAGCACAACAGGCTGCAGGCTTGCATCAGAAGCATCGGGTGAAGTACTTCAGCTCGTTACTAGGTGTCCCTGTAGTCAGCTGCAAAATGTACAGCCCGCAGAGTGAGGTCACTGTACAGTCAGATAAGGTTTTCAATTTCAATTTATGTTATTTGTTTGATTAATTATAATCTTACAAACGTTCCAAAAATGGGATCAAATATAAAAAATTAAAAGAACATATATGATTGATACCATATCTTAAATATGCTAACTTACACTTTAAAATGCAGGACACAATGGGGCAGATTTACAAGCCCCTTGCGCCACTTTTGCGTCACTTTTAACATGGGAGAGGCAGGGCTTGAGTTGGGGTACTTAACGGGTGGAGGGCGTCCCCCCACTTATTTTACCGGGTGGACGCCGCCCCCGTGCCAAACAGCTGGACTTCACTGTTTGACCTCTCTGGTACGAGATCGAAGCTCACAGCACGCTGCTCACGCGCTGACTTCTCAGATACAATCGCATCTAAGGGGTAAGCGAGGGGAGGCAATGAGCCCGATGGTGCAAGCCACCTTTCGTGACGTCACTGCTGGTGACAGCGTCCCCCTACTTCTTTTTTTAGGACTTGCGCCCTTGGGAAAAGTGACCCAAAAGTGGCGCAAGGGGTATGTAAATAAGCCCCGATATATTTGAAATATAGTAGATAAGGATTTCAATTTATACTGCTCTAATTTTTTTCCAACCCTCCACAAAAATTTTACAAATGCAGAATTCATAGATATATCATCAGAGCTTAGACGCACTATCAAAGCTTGCCTACCTGTCCTTACTCCACGATCGTTAAATAGCCTCTTAAGTATAATTTGAGTGGAGAAGTGTGGCTCAATGGTTAGAGCGGCAGACCTTGATGCAGAGCGCTGGGCAGGGACCAGGGTTCGATTCCCGCCTCGGCGAGATCGGGCTTAAATTCCTCTGACCGGATATTCTCGCCTCAGTGCCCAATCTAAGCATGGGCCCCACGCTGCAACTCTGGGCAATAGCTTGCTTAGTCTCCACTATGGCCCCCGATACACAAGGGATGCCTGGTTTCACCATGGGATGCCCAGGAGTGGACACCTCACAAGGAAAAGCCAGGAGGGGTTCCCTTGTGGTAGGAGTACAAGCGCCGGGATGCTTACGGGTTACTGTTCGCGCTATACAAATACAACACATTTACATTTACACAACACAATTTTCCTTTTGTTTTCTAATTCAGCGCAAAGACACAGTAAATGTATAATATTCTCTTGTGCCGATTTACATAACCTACATTTGTGTATCCTCTTCTGATTTCTTCCATGGAGGTAAATGACATAAACCCCAAATTGTGCTTTAATAATGATATGTTTGTTTTTTAATGACCATGATGTTTCTAAATATTCTTGGACCTTTTTTATCTTAAATCCATTTATTATTGGCCATGCATGCTTTCTGTTTACAAATATATCTTTATCTCTTATCAGCGATAGATGATTAGGTAATTTGTGGATTGTATTTTTAAAATTTTCCTGAGTAATTGTAGTTTCCCAGATAGGCATTACGCTAAATTCTTCAATCGCTGCATTTGAAAAAGTTCAGACCTGCAGTTTTCTATTATAATTTACTTCATACCATAGTAGCTGGGACATTTGATTTTCTTGATCGTTTCTTATTTGGTTCCACACTTTGAGAGCTTGTCCTTTCCTCACATTTAACTGGTTGTTTAACCAAAATTCAAGCTTCACTTGTGCTTGGCAAACAAAAAAGGGTTTTATAAGTTCTTGCAAACGCATTATTAATAATTACTGCATCTTTCCCATTGAGTACCTCACTGCCGTATGTCAGAGTAGGTATCAGTTTTGCTGAAATTGTCGCGTTCTAATCTAGGACCCTGATCAATACTGTGACCTTATGCCCCTATACGGCTATAATCCCTTTGTACCCCTATATTGGCATAACCGATCAAAATCAATATTCAGAAACTCGTCTCTGGCCTCACACGAACAGAGCCACATTTCAGAATTGCTTCCTCTGCAACTTCCTTTGCAGCTCATTAGTGCAAATGACACAGCAGAAGCCACTATCTAAGATTCCTAGATTACACTCCGAGTTCTTCAACAAGATAAAAACTCAGCAACCTGGGAAAGCCCCGCTTGCTATGTTTGGATTAGTAATAGAACTCTAATGAGCACTGAGAGACGATCACTTCCTAGTGACATCTTTATTGACGTCTTATGTCCAAAAACTTACGTCAAACCAGGCACCTTTCAGGTATAAATATTACCAACGTTGCCTTAAGCAAATGCTGATGATACCATCACTGATGCAGCTGACCCTAACACGGCTGCTACTATCGCTACTGCTATCGCTTCTAACGAGCGAACGATGGTGTGGTGCACATAGGAGCAGAACAGCTGTCCCCTGAAGAGCCCAGCAGATGCAAGCTGCCCGCGGACGCTGCCCCTCCTCTTCCGCGACACGCTGAGAGAGACGCTGTCTTTTCTCCTGCTGAGAAATCCAGCTCCAGCGTTTCCAGCCTACTCTTGCGAGTGACTGGGATATCGAGTCCCTGGAAGGAGATACCAGACCTTCAACATTCTATTTCAGAGGTATGGTGTTGACTAAACCCTTAGAGAGAATTCTTGAAGCAAACCTTGGCAAAACCAAATTAACTAAAACTGCTACTTACTTACTCCCTCCCAGGTATTAGGCTTAGGTCAGGTACACTGGGGTAGGCGTAGTTAGAAGCACCAGTTGAGTACGTTAGCTAAATGTATATATGAATGTATATATGTTTAATTCATTTTAAACCATTGTATGGTTAATAAACCATATCAATGCTTTTACAGTATTATTTCGCAATACTCATTTTACTGTACGCACTTTTTATAATAACAAGTCTTGCAATTATGGCAATACATTTCTCTTGTACGAGAAGAAAGACTGCTCAATAAATAATACCTTTTATTGAAAACGCTCGTCTCTCTATTCTCTGCATATTGGTGAAAGTAATCTGCACAAAAACTGACTGAGTAAAATAACTGTCTATTGTTTCACACGACTCTAGAGATTGACTCTTATTCTAAGGAGTAAAGTTGTCATGTTTATGCAGTTGTTGGAAAACTGAATCCCTTCTTGTCTGTACCAGGGAAGCTGATCACTTCCTATTCAGTCAAGAAAGTTTCCAGTGACCTCTGAGCTAGTTGGTAACACACCCAATTAAGTTTAGCATAGTCAGTGGAGACCTGGAAGATCCGCACTTCTACGTCCATACTACTGTTTATGTTATTCCAATGCGCAGGGCCTATTGGGATAATAGGAACTACACTACATGGCGCCCAACGTTTGGTAAGGCGATAAACTAATGCAAGATGTTAGAGTAACTCAGTCGTGCATTTTTCACACAAGCCCTTTCTCCCGTAAATACTCCAATAGACGTCTGGAGTGGGTGAAAGGTTAAAATCCGCCCGAACTCAGTAGGAAGAGATTCCTATGTAAAGCTCTGGTTTATTCAACGTTGAAGGATACAGTGTTCCAAAATATTGTGCACCTAATCTTTGTCTCCTTGGAGACCTGCTCTACAAAACCTGCATTTATAAAATGTCAGTAGTAAACAACAGAGCTGATGCCGCAGTAAATGCGATTCAGCAGGGTCCCGAGGGGACTACTGAACCGGGTGCGATAATCATCCCGGCACATTTAAGAAAATCTATAACGTCAAAACTTATAGACAATGGACTGACCACACAAGGTGGCACAGTCGTCTTCGTGATAGAGGCACACGAATATCGTCAGACAGAGGTATTCTATTCATGGATAAAATTTCCAGCGGCAAGCGCTGCAACACATGAGTTCCACTATTAAAAAATAGAGGATCCACCGGGAGAGTACGCTCCTTTCGAGGAGATTGAAATCCCATTAAAATTCCAAGAGCACCTGCTCTGGTTCAATGGCGCCCTAAAACACAATGATCATATTACCAGGCTCGGTCTACTAGGTAGACCAGGAGCAACGTGGCCGGTCCTAGCCAGCTACACACCACATCCGGACATTGATAAAATGTCAAGTGAAGAACTCTTAGTTAATATAAGAGAATTATCAAAAGCATATAGAGAGTTAGTAAAATTATTTATTAAAAATAATTCAAACACTCCTAAAAAGAGCTGGGATGGAAAAAAACAATCCACTCCCAAGGAAAAAGTTTTCCAGTCCAGAGGAAGGTCTCCTCGACAGAGGGAAAGAACTCCGACTCGAGAACACCAGTCTCCCCAGAAGATATAACCTTAGAAATAGGGATAATTTGAAGAAGCCTGATAGATATCAAAGTGTTGATACACGTCCCTCTCGATCTTTTTCGCAGAAATCGGAAAGAAGAGGACGGTCAGACCCAGGAGAGCACACCAAGTCCATAGACAAGGAACCTGCTCAAAGTAAAAAATCTCAATTTCCAAGAAAGAAGGTAGCCAGTATTAGAGTAATCGAACATGCCGAGAATACTGAGGACACAGTTGAAAAACGGGGAGTGGGCACAGACAATGTTAGACAGTGCAGCAGAAATCAGTATAGCCCGCAAGATCCTGATGAGTCATCTGGAGACTGTGGACACGAATGAATACATTCAGGTTGAAACTGCCCACACCAGAGTTAGCGAGCCCCATAAGATATACGAAATAACATTGCGTATAGAGGGTGATGAGACTAGGAAAATAAGGGGTCTATTTTGGGATAAACTCTCAAAAGGCTATGACATTCTGTTAGCTGAAAAAGATTGGCCCCCAGAGTTTGTCAGGGAGTGCCCTCGTGGCGAAGAAATGATTATGCCTGCCTTCTCGAATCACATTCCGATTCACAAAAAATATACTTATGCAAGGAAATGGGCAGTGGCCCAGGCACCGGCATTATATAAAAATCATGTAGGATGGGATGAGGACTCTCCTCCTCACAAAATCCAGTTAAAAAGTCAACCGACTGCACAAAGGCAGTATCCCATTAAGCAAGAACCTAAAAAACAAGTCAGGGAGATTTTAGATCAACTTGAATACCAGGGGGTGATTGAAACATGCACCTCTCAAATGAACAATCCTTTGTTTCCTGTCTCCAAGCCAGACAATTCATATTGTCTAGTTTTGGACTACAGACACCTTAATGCATGTTGCAAAACATTTGCAGTACAAAATTTGCATAGTGCTGCACTAATGAATAATATAGTTCGTAAAAAATATAAAACGACATTAGACATATCAAATGGTTTCTTTTGTCAAAACATTGCACCAGAAAGCAGATACTTGACCGCTTTCTCAGTAATGGGGTCTCAGAAAAATTTCTGTAGGCTCCCACAGGGGTTCAAGAACAGCCCAGGACTATTCTCAGCTAGAGTAACAGCGTTACTACAAATATATGATGATGAGGCATTATCCTACGTAGACGATATCTATCTCACAGACGACGACTTGGAGACTCACTTGAAAAGAGTGAACACCATTATACTTGGGTTCGAAGCAGAGGGTTACAAATTCAACTTTAAAAAGTCACAGATTGCCCATCTGACAGTATTATTTTTAGGATATGAATTGTCAAGTGAAGGAAAAAGCCTAGCGGACAACTTCTTAGAGAAGTGCGCTGTACTCCAAGCTCCAAAAACGCTGAAGAACTTACAATCGATTCTAGGTTTTCTGATTTTCGGTAGAACTTACATTCTAAATTACGCAGAGAGGGTTAAACCTCTCTACGAACTAATTAAACCTGATTTTAAACAAAACAATTGGACTCAAAAACACACAGAAATTTTGAGATCACTGCAAACAGACATGTTAGCAAAAACAAAATTAGATACACGTGACAACACACGCGATCTTGTAATCCGAGTCATCCCAGGAAGATGCGGATTCACGTACCTGACCTCTAATGAGGGAGAAAAGGTACCAATTTCAATTAAATCTCACTTGTGCACACAAGCGGAAAAACATTCAGTCCAACAGAAAATACTGTGAAAGCAGTAGAAATCGCATTAGCGAATGAACGAGAACTAGCACATGGCAAAAGTATTAATATCCTCACAGCAGAATCCGCCTTCGAGGCGCTATTCAGCCCAGTAAACCTGCCTACAGTGTCACTGGATCCGAAATGGATACAGTGTGTAGATTCTCTTGGAGCGGAACATGTGAAATACTATTTCGCCCCGCAATTCGAAAAACTGAATGATTTAGAATATGAAGAAGAATATCCTCTGCTAATCGAACTTCTGCCTCTCCCACAGTACGCCTGTATAATCTATACAGATAGATTTGTACAGCATTTCAACATAGAGAGCAAATCCTACGATGCAGCCTATGCGATTGTTAAAGGTCGTTGGCTGAGCGGTAAATTCAGACCGAAAATAACAAAAACTAAATCAGTAAGGTACTGTTCGACTCAGCGAGCTGAAATCAGATCTTTAAAGATGGCGCTTGAAAATGCAGAACGTGAATTCCCGACACTAATCGTGTGCGATTCTCATTTATGCGTCAACTCTTACAATAATAAGTTGCAGAGCTGGATTGAAAATGATTACAAAGATGACACAGGTGCCACAATAAAGCATAAATTGCTCTGGAAACAGGTAGCTCTTTTACAGAAAGAACTACAAAAGACTCACGTGATACACACTCTGAGTCATCAACGTGATGGCGTTCACGTTGCAGGGAATTCATTGGCTAATACAGCCACAGCGGAAGCAACTAAACCGGCTTCTGTAGCCACAAAAAAGCGTTCAGAAAAATACATAGACGGGGAAACCATGCTGGCAGTAAAAACGTCCGTAAAAGGTGCAGCACTACCCGTGAACTATCCACTCAATTATGCATACGTAATTGATGCAAACGCCGTTCCTTTTGCTCGAATCCCTGGAGTGGGGGATAGGGTAATTCCAAACAGGAAACGAAGAGGCTCCTATTACAGGAAGCACATATGGGGTTGGGTCTGAGACACCAAACAATCAGAGTACTGGTGGCCGGAAATGAGTGAAGGTATTCATGAGTTTGCAAAAAACTGTGAAGACTGCAACAAAGATCGCAGTGGAGAACCGGCCAGTGTAGTGTCAGAAGCCCTAATAGAAAGCATTAGGCGATCTATCCGCGCTATCAAACAAGAGAAACGCGTCCCATTGTATACCATCAAGGCTAAATCCACTTAAAAAATGTGGCCCCCAGCGCTCGGCTGACGCCAGAACGGTTATAAAAGATCTGCGAGTCTTTATCGGCACATACGCCATTGCCATGTTCCATTCTGACCAGGGTCCTGCTTTTAGCTCTCGAGCTTATAAGGAGGCCATGGCCAGCATGGGAGTTGGGTTGCGGTATTCTTGTCCGTCACACCCCGAAGGGAACAGTGTGGTAGAAAGAAAAAAACGGGACATAAAGCAATCTATAACAGCGAAGGTATTAGGTTCGGGTGATGGGTGGGTCAAACATTTAATAAGTGTCCAGTTAAGCCTAAATAACTTGCCAAGAAATTCTCTAAAAGGTTTCAGCCCATACAAACTATTGTTCAGAACTAGAATGCGAATTCAGGACTTAGATAGTCAGGTATCAGTGGTACAAGATAAGAAAACAGACTTTGACATCAAAGATCGTTTGGCTGTTTTACAGGACTTGAACGAAACAAGAAAATCCTTAAGCAACATAAAGTTAAAGCAACAGCCAGCTACCACTGACGAGGCACCACCAGCCCCAGCAAGGCCTGTCTGGATTCGAAAGATTGGGGATCTAGTCAGAGAAAAAATAGCGGTGAAGAAGGAATTTGGGCCTTCTTACAGAAAAGCAGTACCTGTCTTAGCAATCGTAAAAAGGAGAACAGAGTTGTATCAATCGACCTGGTAAAACCACAAGCATGTGGCCTATAATCAACAGTAGGCCCAGTCCTCCCGAGAAACAACAGAATACCCAAACTTGCAACAATCCAAGAGGTTAAAACTGAAAGACTAATCACATTTGATCAGCCTGCAGTGCACAGAGAGGGACTATGCAATAATGCCATGGAACTCGTGCCTCTTGAGACACAGATTGAAACAGTTTGTCAAGAAACACCAGTCTACAATGATGTGGCATCTGAATGTGCTACCGAAAGACAAATTGAAAGAACAATTCCAACAATTGACAGAACTGCCTCTGGCTACTTCATCAACTTCGATAACTTTTCTGAGGATCAAAGCAACCCCGAAGTGATGCCAGAAACAAAAAAGACTTTTAAAGAAAAAGCAACAGAACTCTTTCATCAACTCAAGAAAATGTACCTTATTTCTCCATGGTTAGAGTTCTGGTTTGGTCTAGGTGTATTTTTCCTCCTGCTTTGTCTCATCATGGTACTTTGTTTGGGAAAATTCATTGAGGGAAAATATAGTACAATGGACACAGCAAGTCAGAACATCAACTTAGTCCCTAAACCACACAGATCATCCCACCTGACGAAAAGGGAACTGTCAACAGTAAATGTCACAGCCATTCCAATACCCGGTGGGGTAGTATGGGAGAAAACTGACTATGAAATCTATGGTCCGGTCGAGATCCTGAAGTATCCTCATCAATTCAAGGTTTCCTTAAGTGACTTTATAAAACCTAGCACATTCTCTTATGATTGGGACTTTGAAAGTATTAATAATATGATGTCTGATTTAGTAATGTCAGCTAGATTCACAGATCATGATTATTTGCAAGGTTCGTCTAGTTATGAACAGATGTTCTGCTTCACACACTATGGTGATCATTATTTGCATAAATCTGCACAGCCTAGAAATGTTTTTAAATATAACCAATGGGAACATTGTGCTACACCACCTAAAAGCAGTTCTAAAACATTCTATGAGAAATTTCAGTACTTCTCAGGGTTTAACACCAGTGATGCAGAAACGTTTTATTACAAACTGTTAGATAAAGCAGGATTGAAAACAATGCTGACAAATACTAAATTGATATATTCAGAAGCATTTTATGAAAAAATGATGACATTTGGTTTTGATTATTAGAAAAAAACATTGAAACAAAAACCATCTGGGGTACAAAAGAGTGGCAGGTACAAGGCCTAGAAGCACTATTTCGAGCCTGCATGATCCCAGAACAAATTATGTTTTTAAATGAAACAATTCATCAAACAACTTGTCTTGGCCTAGCTAAGATTAAAGACCTTAACAAACCGTCTATTCCGAAGCCAATACCTGATAATGCAACAACAGATATTGAGATGGACGTAACTAAAATTTTACATTTAAACAGAACACATCCTGATTGGAAAAAGTGGTTAATCTGGCCTACTGACACAAACAACTGTCAAGATAGATTCCTGAATAAAACACAGGGGTTAACAATGACCAGACAAGACCCTAGATACTCCCAGAGACAACATCCAGGGATAGTAACAACATACAGTGTAGGGAAGCTGTGCCTTGAATGGCTAGAATCATCCACACTGGCTGAAATTAAGCAACACATGTCTTTACTTAAAGAGGGTGCTGATTTGCACGATTTTATTATGGGACCACGCAAACAGCGTCAGAAACGCTTCATAGCGGCCAGCATCTATGCTGCATACAACGAGGCTTGGAAAGTCACGCAAACTGAAACAGCTGAAAAAATACGAGAAATTGATCGTATTAATTTGGAGAAATCACTTTCTGCAGTGGACAATGGGTGAATGACTCTGTCCTCCAGAATATATTCGTTGGACAATATTGTATCATCTGCCATAGATATAATAGACAGAGACTTGCTAATGTTACAGCATGGCCAGTCGCAATTACGTTCTATTGTACAATTAGGCTGGACGCTGCAAAATCTTCGTTCAGGCTATGTGCCCTGGCGTTTAATCATCACAACGTCATTGTTTTCCATCTTTAACCTTACTGATAAATAAATCAGCTTGGCACAGAAAGGAGCAGACTATACAATCCTGAGCATCGAAAAACTTGAGAGATTACCTTTGACAATGTCAGAAAGTCCTGTCATTGAATGGATAATACACAGGATTATCACAATTCCGATAACAACTTTCCAATTTAAAAAATGCCTTGAATACATACCTACTGGCCAGTATGAACAATTAGGTAAAGGTTACATTAAGTCAAAATGGAAATTACCATACACACACACATGCTACAGTGACAGCAACAAAAATGTATTTCTTAGTGGTGAAAACTGTAAACGTTCACTTTTGTGCCAGGGTATTAATTTACACGGAGCCTGTGAAGGAAATTCTAACAACCTTTCATGCCACCAGCATGTCACACCTGCAACGCAGATAGAGCCTTTCTTTATGCAACTCGCAAACTGGAGTTACATTCTAAGAACGGATCACAGATGTTGTGGCCTTTTGCCAGGAAAAGCCTATCTCGTAAGCGTAACATCCACGGTCAAATGCTGTATGCAAGCATTGTTTCCAAACGGCCCTGGAGCCACCGAGACTCCCTAATGGCCTCGTCTGAATTTCTCTTCTATACGAATTGATACTTTAAGCAGAATGAAGTCTGTGCTTTTGCAGACAACAGTGCCCATCACGTCATCAAAAGAGACGTATGATCTCCTAGTTGCAAGGATGGCTACAGAGATTCATGACCTTTAATCAACAAATTGCCCTGTGCATTTTACAGAAATGCTTAGCCAACTCCTTAACATGTCTAGTGCCACAGGCATCCCAGGCATATTTAAGACGATTTTTACGGGACTGCTAACACCATTCAAAGCAATTCTGGGAATCATTCCTAATTTTGTCCATTCAGTCTTTGGCGGCATACCCCTATTTTTGGGACTTGTAGCAGGCATTTTATTTTTGACCCTCCTGCTCCGATATGGCAAGCCAAAGCTCAGACATGACTCCTACAAGGATGGAAGAAACGATCCTAGCAATACGCTACCGGGACAGAATAACTAGAGTCCTTGGATTGGCCAGGCTGAGAGATGTAAACATGACCTGGTTTCTTTCATTCAGACCGATATGGCAATCCTGCATCTTACCTGTGCTTTGATGTATGCTATGCGGAGATGAGTGCGTGTTGGACATCTGTCTTGCACTTCCATCAGCAGTACCAATGGATATCGATACTTTGCTAAGTCCGATAACGGCTCACGCATTGTGTTGTCCCCAGCGGCTACCAATCCTGATGACGGCATTCATTGAGACTCCTGTGCTACGACTAGGTGGTATCAGTGGAGCGAAAAATAAAAGCAACATCACCCAGGTACGACCTTCTGTGAGCATTGCCGATCCAGACTTTGATGACAGCAATCATTCTCACACCTGCCAAGTTACAGCACTATCGAACTTGGTCGAACTGTCACCTGATTTTGTAGACCAAATCTTTGAGAGCCTGTCTGATATGATGTTCTCACCCGAACAGAAACAATAACTTTAGAGAAGCATTCCGACACACAGCGTTCCCATGAACTCTGAATTCGGCCTTCAGTTTTGAACAACAAAAAGTGCTAAAAAGCGTTGGAACTCTATTCCCCCGTTCAACAAGAATTTTTTTGAATTGAACACTTTAAAAAAAATATTCACCTTTTTCTGGCACGAAATTTCTTTGCTTAATGTAGACCTATTCATAAAGAACAGAAGCTTCTACTTCTATTTTTTTATATACATCTAGAGACATAATAACTTTATACCAGCCTCTAGCACATTTTACTGCAATGCATTTCTATGTGATGAAATTATCTCGCCCTTCTTTTCTGTATTCAGAGATATTTCATGTGTAATTTTTTCGCAAAATCGTTCATTGATTACATATGCTATAAATTTGAATGAGATGCGTCACTTTGTAAACCCCCCAGCGCTACATTATACCTGCGTCAGGTATAATGTATGTGGGGGGGCGTTCCCCCGCAGAAAGCCTCGTAGAAGTGACGCAGTGAAATCTATGAGATTTCACTGCGTCACTTCTAGGAAGCCATTGGGTCCAAATCTTACGCCTGCCTCACAGCAGGCGTAAGACTGACGCTGGCCCTTTCACATGGGGCTTGCCCCATGTAAAAGGACGCATTGCTGGAGTTATGTCACTTTTGTGACACACTCCAGCAATGCATAACTTTTGCGCCATACAGATACGTCAGAAATACTGACGTATCTGTAACTCCTTGCGACATGATGCGTCATACAGTACATATGACGGATCAGGTATGTAGCAAGGAAGGCGCACTGAAAAGTGACGCATCGCTGCTTTCACGCAGCGATGCGTCATTTCTCATGAATGAGGCCCAAGGACTGTTTTGCTAAAATTGCCTTATCAATTAATACCGATAGGACTGATATGTTTCAAGAAGTTCCTAGACCTTTTATGAATCCTGTTTGATTCGGGGGCAGTATCTGCTTATCTTTTACCAAATCTGTTAAGCTTGACAGTAAGATCCCTGCGAACAATTTCGCATAAGTGTCTTACAGGGTTATTAATCGATAGTTCTCCAGCAATTGTCAATTTCCTTCCTTAAAAATAGGAGATATTAATGACTCTCTCCAGGATTTTGGAAACCCTTGCTCACTATGCCACTGAGTCAAGCTATCCTGGCTGAAGACGGTTAATAGCCAGAAACCGATCCCAGGAGGCTTCATTCCGGTCCAGGGAAGACATGGCTTGGCAGTTCGGTCTGGACTGTTCCCATGAGGCAGAGGGTCAAGACTGATTTGCATATGGCTTTGTCTGAACTAGGGTGGCTTGGTGAGCAAAATAAAGATGGATTAAACCCAGATCTGTGACTGGGGAAGAATGTTTTTCCATTGTGCAACATTCCATCCATCATCTTGTGTGTTTTGAAATTCCTGACTAGTTATCATGGCAATAATATTCAGCGATAGCTGGCAATAATATTTCTATTGCTATGTATGGCCAGTGATAATTATCTCTGCCTGTTGATAATATGCCCCTTCGTTTTTGAAGAAAACAGCGGTTTTCTGCAAAATCTAACGTGTGCTAAAATGCTGGGGCAGCCTTGTTAATGGAAAAATGGTGCTTACATATGATTATGCATGTTAGCACCCTCTTGTAAATAGGGCGATAGTTTTATCTCTGCTTTTTTGGCTTTATAAGCCAAAAAAGCAGAGATAAAGCCCTTGTAAATATGCCCCTTTAATCTCCCTGTGCCTATCCAAAAAAATGAATGTGTCCGTCTGCAACGTAACTGGTGTTCTTCTTGGAAAGTGCTTCAATACCATCGGGTGGAGCTCGCTGACCTTCAACAGCCAGATGGGAAGACACTGTACTGTGTGATGGCCAACTAATATGTTCTCAGAGTGAAATCGTCGAAAAGAGAACTAAACACACAAAGGAGGGACTTTGACAGAAATGTACCAGTAAGAAGCCATCATTTCTGAATGCCATAATTAGTAACCAATAGCAATCAGTGGGTTTGCCAAATCCCACAGAACAATATAACAGGTCGATCTAAGCTTGACCTAAAAATTGTGAACTTAAGGGGCAGAGTTACAAGCCCCTTTGCGCCACCAGTGTATCACTTTTTGTGATGCACCGGTGGCCCTTTTTACTGCTCCATATTTACAAGGACAGGAAAAGCCACCCTGAGTGACTTTTCATGTCCTTGTAAATATGGCCCCTCTGCAGGCAGTACTTTGCTTGAAAGGGTTGTTCCAGGGGTGTTGCTGTGGGTGTTACCATGCAACACCCATGGAACCAGACACATTTCCAGATATACGAGGAATTGTAAATCTTGAAAAAATGTGTGTGAATGCTACGCCTTGCAAGGGGAGGCGTAGGTAGGCGAAACGATGAGAGATGTATTAATTTCTTCTAGTTTTCTTTTCCTCTTTCCATGTGTGCTACATTCTGTAGGAAACATAAAAAGAGGAAATCACCTTAAGGATTATTTTATGTACAGGAAGGGTTCCCTTCCTGCACATAAACAATCATTGAAACAATGACTTTTTTTACTTCTATGTATGCTAATGCAGCACACATAGAAGTTGAAAAACGGCATTTCAGATTGTTTTTGTGCAGGAAGGGAACCCTTCCTGCTCAAAAACAATCTCCCCACCACGCAGGCATCCTTGAACCATGGTGCAAGGGTGCCTGCACCAGCGCATGGCAGCAGTTTGTGCGGCAGCGCTGGGAGAAGCACAGAGATGCCACATATTGTTGTAAATATGTCGTATCCCTGTGCATTGAAAGTGACTCCGTGCGGCACAGCCAAATGGCATGTGTTCCACACTGAGGGGCATATTACCAACAAGTAGCGCTATTTATCGCTAAATAGGCTTAGCGACGATGTTCTTATCGCTGCCTATCGCTGGATATGTTAGCGGAGAAAACATGCTATTAGCAACGTTTTTCTCCATTGTGCTAAAATATCCAGCGATAGCGACGAAATTCGTGAATATCGCTGAGAATACAGCGATATTCATGCATTAGCGACGAAATGCTCTTAGCCATGTTATCCACCTCCCATTGGATAACGTGGCTTAGAACTGGTCTGAGCAGGCGTTAGTTTTTGGCGATAGCGGGAATATTTCCATCGCTACGGCTGCCTTGCTAATAGGCGATAGCGACGTTAGCAACTGCTTTCAGTCGCTAAAAGGTTGAGTACGCCCACTTTGCATGTCATTAGTGATAAATATCGCTGACATGCAAAGCGGGCCCCAAACCGCTCGCTATCCCCTAAAAGCTGTCACTAACATCAGTTAGCGACAGCTTGCTAATAGAGCGATAGAATCATCGGCGTTTAGCGGACGAAAACGGGCGCTAAACCGGTGATAATTGTCTATCGCCCCCCTTGGTAATATGCCCCTGAGTCACTTTATTGTAAATCTGCCCCAAAGTCCCTATGCAGAAAGCGCAGAAGCAAACAATTCTGCAGCAATACTCCAGGGCCCACAAAGTACATACAACAGATGATCCTGGGACACAAGCGCCATAGGATAGACCTGAACAAACGTAACAGAGCCATGTTATAATTTTTTTTTGTGTGCATATTTTATATAGCGCGAATTCGACCCGAAGGTATTGGAGCGCTTTACATGATCCCTGATTCCGTTTACACATCAAGGCACGGAAAGAGTAAGTAATTCGCCCAGAATCACAGTACGTGGATGTGCCATGATGCTCGCACCCGACCGACCACATCCTCTATTGGTTTAAAAATTGGGACCATGCATGCCAAATGCTCCCATCAGCAGAACACTCTACGTACGAAAAATCTGCCCCTCTCTTTTTAGCACCTACAAAACGAATCTCTGCCCCGCAGAGACCCTTCAAAAATTAGTCGATATATGAGACCTTTATCACTATCACACGAAGTACAGTGACAGAAGGCTACAATTAACAGAATATCTGTGCCATTGATAAAGACTCATGTTGAAGAAAGTTGGGAACACAATTTATATCACTCTGATATTGTAGTGGTTCAATTGCACCTTATTAATACATCATTAAATATAATAAATGAAGGTAGCAATATTAACATATGTTATTCTTAAAGAACATATATATTCAGACGAGAATAAAACCATTGCTGTTTCTTCGCAAAGGATTCTGGGCATGCAAAGTTCTAAGAGGATTGTGGTTCCTGCAGACGTCATTTCCTGCACGGATATCCTATAATGGAACCTAGCCTTCTTGTTGATTGGCTGCATAAAGGGTGGCCCCTCTCTTTTTTTTGTTGAATTGTTTTGTTACTTGGCTCTGCAAACAGGATTCTATGGCAGGACCGGAGGCTTCTGATTATGCTTTCTCATTTCTTTACTGCACAAACAGCAGCCAATGAAAATGAAACTACAAATGTAAAAAACAACATTTCCCATGAGGCTTTGAACCACGCCTCTCTTACAACAACCAATCACAATGGTAATAAGCATATAAAGCATAGAGACACTAAACAGGCCTCCTCTTTCTTTGCTGCTCCGCAGCCCAGATAAGTGCTCTATACTATATATGTTTATTCTTAATGACTCGTGGTTAGCGCATTGTACTGTGACTTTCGCTATTACTTTTGTATGCTTGTGTATATGCTTATGCTTCCTTGATTGATCGCTTTTGCGCTCGCTATTGTACATTGATTTCACTAACTTGCCCGCGCTGTCCTTAGATTGGCACCGGAGCTCTGCTCCGCGTTCCGCTTCCCCCTGGTGGTGCGTGTTGCGCCCGTAGGCCCCCCGATCTCTTCTTATTCTTCGTTGCATCCAGCGGACGCTTCCTAGCGGGCCGCGCTAGTGAGGGGTTTCACCCCCCCCTTCGGGGAGAGAGACGCACGCCGGAGTCGTTGAGGCCCTGCGTGCGCCTCGGAGAGCTCGCGCACGCCGGTTTGTGCGCGCGCAGTTCTCGAAGGTGGGGATCAACGCAGCATTGGCCAGGAGCCGAGGGCGATTTCTGGACTCAATTAGCAGCGTTTTTCAGTGATTCAAGCAACGGAGCCTTCTTGCTGTTAACTCTTGCCTTCCTGTGATTCAGGAGGCAATTCTGTAATTTTTGAAGGCCCTTTCAGTTTGGAAAGGGTTTTTTCCTCCATTAGTCCTAGAGTGGGATTGTATTATATATATTGTTTATTCTTCTTGGTATTTCCGGCTCCTGCTCCTGGCACTCCCCAGATTTGACGCCCCTGCTTGGGCTGGTTCATAGCTTCCCTCTGGGGATTGGAGTTTGGAATTTCTAATTCCTTGGAATGATGGCAGACACTGAGTACTGCGAGGAGGAGGATGCTGCGTATGGATACCAGGGTCAGCAGGATTTTTATGAAGGAGAATCCCTGGAGGATATCATTGATAAGAAACTAGATGCCAAATTGGACAAAGCCCTTTCGTCGGCCCTCCTCCCTTTGGCCAAGAAATTGGAATTACTGGTCCCTGGTAAACCTCTGCCCCTTCCAGACAAAGACTCTCTTCAGCCCCCCCTAAGAAGGTGGCACTTGACCCGACCTGGCCCCATGCCCAATCATATGAAAAGATTTACAAATCCAAGGAATCCCGATCCCATGACAAGTCTGTGACCTCCCCCCCCACTCCCCCCCAAATGACACCACCACGGATACGGGCACCGATACTGATTCTTCGGATGCTGCCCCCCGCAAACGCACTAAGAAGCGTAAGCATTCTTCTCCGGTCACTCCCTCTCCCTTTTCCTTTGACCCGACCGACATTGTCCACCCCAGGTCCTCAGACTGGGTTCCCCCTCCTGCTGTGGCGGCTTATCTGGAGGCTCACCTCCGTAAGGGGTTTGATAAAGAGGTTCGCTCCCGCCTTAAGTTCGAGTGTCCCCGTCCCGATTTACCCCACAAGGTGGCTATCACACCAGACATAGACCCTTCCATGACCACCTTTCTAAAGAAGTATAAGAAAGACCCTAAGAAAGGGATTGATCGCGCACTCAGAGCGTGCCAAGATAAGGTCCTGGACCTTTCGGGCCCCTTGGCCTAAATCCTGGAGTTAGCCCTTCAGGCTCAAGAGACTGGTGAAGCCATCCACCCTGAGGTTTTGGCGGGCTGGGCTCAACGAGCCATTTGTATGCTTGGAAACGCAAACTGCGCTCTTGCCTCTGAGCGACGGAAGTCCGTCCTTCTTCGAATCGACCCTCAATTGGTGGAATTGGCTTCCTCGGAGCCGGGTCCTTTGGCGGAAGGACAATTGTTTGGTGATAATTTTGTTGAAGACATCATCTCTTACGCGGACGACACTCAACTGATCCTTTCTCTCACCAAGGACCCCAGCACCGCCAAAACTAACCTACACGAAGGAATGAAAGAAGTCGCCGAATGGATGAAACAAAGCCGTCTGAAACTGAACTCAGACAAAACAGAAGTCCTCATCTTAGGTACATCCCCCTCTGCATGGGACGACTCCTGGTGGCCGGAAGCCCTCGGAAAAGCACCCATCCCGACAGACCACGCACGGAACCTTGGCGTCATCCTGGATTCTTCACTCTCAATGAACAGACAAGTCAGCGCCGTATCCTCTTCCTGCTTTAACATTCTTCGCATGCTCAGAAAAACATTTCGCTGGATCCCCTCCGAAACAAGGAAAACAGTCACCCACGCTCTAGTCACGAGCCGACTGGACTACGGAAACACCCTCTACGCAGGTACCACCGCTAAACTCCAGAAGAAACTACAACGAATCCAAAACGCCTCAGCCAGGCTCATATTAGACATCCCACGCAACGAACACATCTCTGGTCACCTTAAAGACCTCCACTGGCTACCAGTCAATAAGAGGATCACTTTCCGACTGCTTACCCACGCACACAAATCACTCTACGACATCGGACCAGATTGCCTCAACTCTCGACTGTCCTTCTACACCCCCTCCCGCCAACTTCGCTCTTCCAGCCAAGCCTTCGCCACTGTACCTCACATCAACAAGACCACCATGGGAGGCAGATCCTTTTCATACCTGGCTGCCAAAACATGGAACTCACTCCCCGCTTACCTTCGCCTCACCCAGAATCACCTAGCGTTCAGAAAGCAGCTTAAAACGTGGATATTTGACAAATAATCCTCCTCCCCTTCCTAAGCGCCTTGAAACCCTCTGGGTATGTAGTGCGCTATACAAATTTTATGACTTGACTTGACTTGACTTGGGTCCCTAGACAAGTCTCAGGCCTCACTGAAGCGTGTGTTACATCAGGTCTCTGGTAGGGCCGGGCGTGGCAGAGGACGCTCGACCGGCCGCTACTCAAATTCCAGTCCTCAAAGAGGCTACGCCCCTAGACGGGGAAGGGGGTACACACAGGAACCGGACCAGGCCGGATTTTACCCGTCAAGATCACGCGGCTTCAGGGGCTGCTATAACAGAGGGGTCAATCGAGGCTACAAAAACTTCGATAACCAGTCTTCCGGTAAGTCCCTCTCTTCCTTTGCTTCTGCTAGGGGGAAGGTTGCGACATTTTGTCAAGAATTGGACAATTCTCACTACAGATGTGTGGGTCCTTCGGACCGTCCAGGGTTACGAGATAGAGATGGTGTCCTGCCCCATACAGCCCTTCCCCCCTCCTCCTCTCCTTTTTTCCCATCTCGAACAGAGTTTTATAGACTCAGAACTGGACGAGCTTTTGACAAAACAGGCCATTGCTGCAGGTCCCTTCATTCCTGGAGGCTTCTGCAGCAACGTCTTTCTGGTGCAAAAGAAAGGAGGCGGCCAGCGCCTTGTGCTAAATCTGAGAGATTTCAACCCCTTTGTTACGTATCGCCACTTCAAGATGGAAGGCATCCATCTTTTACGAGACCTTCTTTTGGAGAACGATTGGATGGTAAGACTGGACCTGAAAGATGCCTACCTGATAGTCCCAGTCTGCCCATCACATCAAAAGTTTTTGCAGTTCCCTTGGAAAGAGCGTTGGTTTCGTTACAAGGTGCTTCCTTTCGTGCTGTCCTCAGCCCCTTGGGTGTTCACCAAACTGCTCAAGCCGGTGATCTCTCGCCTTCGGGAGATGGGAGTGCGTCTGATTGTCTATCTCAACGACATGCTACTCCTGGCTCAGGACCGGTCCCTCCTTCTCACTCACTTGGAGTGGACGACGTCCTTGCTGCAAGATCTGGGATTCGTGATCAATACTAAGAAATCGGTGCTGATACCGAATCAATGGATGGAATTCCTGGGCTTCCTGATAGACTCGGTCTCAGCCCAGCTTCTCCTTCCCCTTTCAAAGATCAGGTCCATCAAGTGGGAGATAACATCCACCTTGGCCAAGGAAAAGATTTCCTTGCGGGTTTTGGCACAGATTGTGGGCCTTCTGGCCTCGTCGATTCAGGCTATCTTCCCCGACCCCCTGCATTACAGAGCTCTGCAGAGGCTGAAGATCTTTTACCTGCAGAGGAATTTTCATTACGATCACTTGATCCCTCTTTCCTCTGAGTCCCGAGAGGAACTTCAGTGGTGGCTGGATCACATGTCAGCCTGGAACGGCCGAGCCATTTTCGGCGCAGCCCCAGATGTGGTGGTAGAATCAGACGCCAGTCAGTGGGGCTGGGGCACTCGCTGTGGCGAGTTTACCACAGGGGCACGATGGTCAGCAGACGAACTCTCACTTCACATCAACTGTCTAGAGTTGCTGGCAGGGTCCTTTGCCATCAGATCTATCTCACCGCTGAAGAACAATTGTTGTATACTACTTCGGATGGACAATGTCTCCGCGGTGAGATACATCAACCGATTGGGAGGGACGAGGTCCCGGATGTTAGTACACATTGCAAAGGAATTCTGGCACTTCTGCCTGGATTGCAAGATCTCCGTGGGGGCGGAATACCTTCCCGGGAAACTCAATCAAGTGGCAGATTGGAATTCCCGATTCCTCCGGTACTCCAGCGATTGGAGGCTCCACCCATCGTTGTTTTCCCAGATCATGACTATGCGAGGCCCATGCCAGATAGACCTGTTTGCCTCGCGCCTCAATGCCCAGCTTCCCCTGTTCTACAGTTGGAGACCGGACCCAATGACAATGGGGACAGACGCATTCCTTCACCATTGGGGGCAGCAGAGGAATTATGCGTTTCCACCTTTTGCGCTGATTCCGAGAGTAGCAGCGTCACTACGCCGACAGAAGGCGACAGTAGTGTTGGTGACCCCATTTTGGTCGACTCAGTCGTGGTTTCCCACACTGTTGGAGTTGTCAATAGACCTCCCCTTCCGGCTCCCAGTCTTTCCAACGCTTCTGCAGGACCCAGTGGGGGCTTGCCATCCGCTGGTCCTGCAGAACCAACTGTCCTTGATGGTGTGGACGCTCTCCGGAGACATGAACGCCTTGCAGGCCTTTCACAAGAGGCTTCCAGTTTTATGCAGCAGGCGTGGGCTCCTTCCACCCGAAAACGATACTCTGCTTCTTGGAAGAAGTGGGTGGGTTGGTGCCTTTCAAAACAGGTGGATCCCGTGGGATCAAATGTGACTGAGGTACTGAATTTTTTATCTGACTGCGCAACCTCGGGCCTAGCTTACCGGTCAGTTAACAATTTCAGGTCTGCCATTTCTGCTGGTCACGACCACATAGACGGTAAAGCTGTGGGGATGCATCCCTTGGTGTGTAAGTTGCTTAAAGGTGTGGGTGTGGCCAACCCTCCTCGGCCCAGGTATTCCACCATGTGGGATGTTAATAAAGTGCTGAATTTGTTGGAATCCTGGCCCGATAATGGGGCTTTGTCTTTAAAGCAGCTCTCTGCCAAGCTTACCATGCTATTGTGCCTCATTTCATGTCGGAGGGTCTCAGATGTCAGAGCTTTGGATTTGGCTGGGAGGATGTTTTCCCCTCAAGGTGTATCATTTGTATTTACACGACGTACTAAAACCATGTCTCGCTCAATTGAATACCCAGCCTTTCCACACAATAGCAAGCTATGTGTTCTTCAATGTCTTAAAAGTTATGAGGAGCGTACTATTGCACACAGAGTTGATCCTTTGGGGCAATTGTTGATTTCTATTCAAAGGCCATTCAAACCAGTTGCTGCGGCTACCTTGGCCAGATGGGTTAGATGGATCATGTCGGAAGCCGACATTGATATTTCTGCTTATGGTGCACACTCAGCTAGGGGTGCGATGGCTTCTAAAGCCTATTTACTGGGTTCTCGCTTGGAGGATATCCTGAAGGCAGCTGACTGGTCCTCAGATTCAATGTTTAAAGTGTTTTATTATAAACCGATTCCTCATGTTTCTGATGCTGTGATTGAGGAGCTTTGATTTGAGCTTTGAACGAGCATAATCAGAAGCCTCCGGTCCTGCCATAGAATGCAAAATTTTCTAGCTATCGCGACAAGAATTTTAGATTCTATTAAGGACTCGGAGGCGAGGATTATCCCACCCGTTGGGACGGTTAAGCAACTGTTGTTGATTGCATGACGATGTCTGACCTTTTTATACACACCCTTTGAGTAGTCTAGGTTGTGGGAATTTTTTCTCAAACTTCTTTTTCTGTTTTAGGAAACGACTCCAACAAAAGTTGATTGCGCCTGTGGATTTCGGCTGTTGTACCTTCCTGCTGGAAGATGGATTCTTACTGTTCTGGATTTCTCCGTTGAGAATTACTTATGGAACTGTTTCTCTCCGTTGAGAGCTAAGACTTTTGGTTCAATGTGACGAGACTGTTCAAGACTGTTCGCGCAAAGAAAGAGGAGGCCTGATTAGTGTCTCTATGCTTTATTTGCTTATTACCATTGTGATTGGTTGTTGTAAGAGAGGCGTGGTTCAAAGCCTCATGGGAAATGTTGTTTTTTACATTTGTAGTTTCATTTTCATTGGCTGCTGTTTGTGCAGTAAAGAAATGAGAAAGCATAATCCTCGCCTCCGTGTCCTTAATAGAATCTAAAATTCTTGTCGCGATCGCTAGAAAATTTTGTATTCATTCCTGTTCCGAGTGTCTAGTGCGTTATACACGCAATCTCTCTCACCTGTTGACAAATATTTCCATTTATTTGTGCTTTCTGGCCTCGCGGGAGGTGCAACCCACGAACCTTAAGTTTCCAAACTACAGTATAATAATATATTCTCATCATATTAAAATTCGTCATGAATGTGGAACTGAAAAAATTACAGCATTTCCTCTTCTCCTGCACCAATGATTTCTTCATCTACTCATTTTGTTTGGAATATGAGCACAACAGGCTGCAGCCTTGCATTAGAAGCGTCGGGTGCAGTACCTCAGCTCGTTACTAGGTGTCCCTGTAGTCAGCTGCAAAATGTACAGCCCGCAGAGTGGGGTCCCTGTACAGTCAGACAAGGTTTTCAATTTCAATTTATTTTATTTGTTTGATTAATTATAATCTTACAAACTTTCCAAAAATGGGATCAAATATAAAAGATTAAAAGAACATATATGATTGATACCATATCTTAAATATGCTAACTTATACTTTAAAATGCAGGACACAATGGGGCAGATTTACAAGCCCCTTGCGCCACTTTTGCGTCACTTTTAACATGGGAGAGGCAGGGCTCTAGTTGGGGTACCAAATGGGTGGAGGGCGTCCCCCCACTTATTTTACCGGGTGGACGCCGTCCCCCCTGCCAAACAGCTGGACTTCACTGTTTGACCTCTCTGGTACGAGATCGGAGCTCACAGCACGCTGCTCACGCGCTGACTTCTCAGATGCAATCGCATCTAAGGGGTTAGCGAGGGGAGGAAATGAGCCCAATGGTGCAAGCCCCCTTTCGTGACGTCACTGCTGGTGACAGCGTCCCCCTACTTCTTTTTTTAGGACTTGCGCCCTGGGGAAAAGTGACGCAAAAGTGGCGCAAGGGGTTTGTAAATAAGCCCCGATATATTTAAAATATAGTAGATAAGAATTTCAATTCATACTCCTCTAATTTTTTTCCAACCCTCCACAAAAATTTTACAAATGCAGAATTCATAGATATATCATCAGAGCTTGGACGTACCATCAAAGCTTGCCTACCTGTCCTTACTCCACGATCGTTAAATGGCCTCTTAAGTATAATTTTCCTTTTGTTTTCTAATTCAGGGCAAAGACACAGTAAATGTATAATATTCTCTTGTCACGATTTTCATAGCCTACATTTGTGTATCCTCTTCTAATTTCTTCCATGGAGGTAAATGACATAAACCCCAAATTGTGCTTTAATAATGATGTTTGTTTTTTAATGACCACAATGTTTCTAAATATTCTTGGACCTTTTTTTATCTTAAATCCATTTATTATTGGCCATGCATGTTTTCTGTTTCCAAATATATCTTTATCTCTTATCAGCGATAGATGATTAGGTAATTTGTGGATTGTATTTTTAAAATTTTCCTGAGTAATTGTAGTTTCCCAGATAGGCATTACGCTAAATTCTTCAATCGCTGCATTTGAAAAAGTCCAGACCTGCAGTTTTCTATTATAATTTACTTCATGCCATAGTAGCTGGGACATTTGATTTTCTTGATCGTTTCTTATTCGGTTCCACACTTTGAGAGCTTGTCCTTTCCTCACATTTAACTGGTTGTTTAACCAAAATTCAACCTTCACTTGTGCTTGGCAAACAAAAAAGGGTTTTATAAGTTCTTGCAACCGCATTATTAATAAGTACTGCATCTTTCCCATTTAGTACCTCACTGCCGTATGTCAGAGTAGGTATCAGTTTTGCAGAAATCACCTTTAGGAAGTGACCATAAGACAAGTCGCTTATTGATTTCTGTAGGATCCTAAATGCTGCTACCAAAGCATTTGCTTTTCCGTAAATATCCTTTTTTTGCGGGAGGAAGTTTCCATTGTCATTAAATATAACACCAAGATATATGTAAGATTCAACTTGCTCTAATTGGGTTTGTTCCAATGACCATTTATATTTATGTAGAAGTCTTGTATTTTTTGTCATTTCCATTACTTTGGTCTTTGCACCATTTATTACCATATAGTTTTCTATTGCATATGTTGATATGCGATCGATTAACCGCTGCAACCCAATTTTAGTTTGAATTAAAAGTATAACGTCGTCTGCATACAACAAATTGGATATTTGCTTGTCAGCTAACCTAGGAGGATGTGTGTTTACTTAATTCAGCACGGTTGAAAAATCTGCGAAAAAACAAGTCAAAAAGCAATGGGGCAGAACGCACCCTTGCGATAATCCTCCAGTCGTAGGCATTTCTTTTGCTAGAGTCCGTCCATCTCCAATCCTCACCCTGATAGAAGTATCAGTACGCAGAAGTTGAATCAAATTTAATAATGAAGCTTGAATTTCTTGCTCTTTTCGGTTTTTATGCAAACAGTGTCTATTCACACAATCGAAAGCCAATTTAAAATCCACAAAGATACAAGAGGCCTCATTTATGAGGCCTTGCGTCCATTTTGCGCTTCGGATGCGTCACTTTTTGTGACGTATCGGCGGCGTAAAACATGCCTCCGGTTGCGTACTACTTACAAAGTGACGCATCTAAGCAGATGCGTCACTTCGTAAACCCCCCAGCGCTACATTATACCTGCGTCAGGTATAATGTATGCGGGGGGCGTTCCCCCGCATAAAGCCTTGTAGAAGTGACGCAGTGAAATCTATGAGATTTCACTGCGTCACTTCTAGGAAGCTGTTGCGTCCAAATCTTACGCCTGCCTCACAGCAGGCGTAAGACTGACGCTGGCCCTTTCACATGGGGCTTGCCCCATGTAAAAGGACGCATTGCTGGAGTTACGTCACTTTTGTGACACACTCCAGCAATGCATCACTTTTGCGCCATACAGATACGTCAGAAATACTGACGTATCTGTAACTCCTTGCGACATGATGCGTCATACAGTAAATATGACGCATCAGGTATGTCGCAAGGAAGGCGCACTGAGAAGTGACGCATCGCTGCTTTCACGCAGCAATGCGTCATTTCTCATAAATGAGGCCCAAGGACTGTTTTGCTAAAATTGCCTTATCCATTAATACCGATAGGACTGATATGTTTGAAGCAGTTCCTAGACCTTTTATGAATCCTGTTTGATTCGGGAGCAGTATCTGCTTATCTTTTACCAAATCTGTTAAGCTTGACAGTAGGATCCCTGCGAACAATTTCGCATAAGTGTCTTACAGGGTTATTAATCGGTAGTTCTCCAGCAATTGTCAATTTCCTTCCTTAAAAATAGGAGATATTAATGACTCTCTCCAGGATTTTGGAAACCCTTGCTCACTATGCCACTGGAGTCAAGCTATCCTGGCTGAAGACGGTTAATAGCCAGAAACGGGTCCCAGGAGGCTTGATTCCGGTCCAGGGAAGACATGGCTTGGCAGTTCGGTCTGGACTGTTCCCATGAGGCAGAGGGTCAAGACTGATTTGCATATGGCCTTGTCTGAACTAAGGTGGCTTGGTGAGCAAAATAACGATGGATTAAACCCAGATCTGTGACTGGGGGTGAATGTTTTTCCATTGTGCAACATTCCATCCATCATCTTATGTGTTTTGAAATTCCTGACTAGTTATCATGGCGATAATATTCAGCGATAGCTGGCAATAATATTTCTATTGCTATGTATGGCCAGTGATAATTATCGCTGGCTGTTGATAATATGCCCCTTCGTTTTTGAAGAAAACAGCGGTTTTCTGCAAAATCTAACGTGTGCTAAAATGCTGGGGCAGCCTTGTAAATGGAAAAATGGTGCTTACATATGATTATGCATGTTAGCACCCACTTGTAAATAGGGCGATAGTTTTATCTCTGCTTTTTTGGCTTTATAAGCCAAAAAAGCAGAGATAAAGCCCTTGTAAATATGCCCCTTTAATCTCCCTGTGCCTATCCAAAAATGAATGTGTCCGTCTGCAACGTAACTGGTGTTCTTCTTGGAAAGTGCTTCAATACCATCGGGTGGAGCTCGCTGACCTTCAATAGCCAGATGGGAAGACACTGTACTGTGTGATGGCCAACTAATATGTTCTCAGAGTGAAATCGTCGAAAAGAGAACTAAACACACAAAGGAGGGACTTTGACAGAAATGTACCAGTAAGAAGCCATCATTTCTGAATGCCATAATTAGTAACCAATAGCAATCAGTGGGTTTGCCAAATCCCACAGAACAATATAACAGGTCGATCTAAGCTTGACCTAAAAATTGTGAAATTAAGGGGCAGAGTTACAAGCCCCTTTGCGCCACCAGTGTATCACTTTTTGTAATGCACCGGTGGCCCTTTTTACTGCTCCATATTTACAAGGACAGGAAAAGCCACCTTGAGTGACTTTTCATGTCCTTGTAAATATGGCCCCTCTGCACGCAGTACTTTGCGTGAAAGGGTTGTTCCATGGGTGTTGATGTGGATGTTCCCATGCAACACCCATGGAACCAGACACATTTCCAGATTTACGAGGCATTGTAAATCTTGAAAAAATGTGTGTGAATAGTACGCCTTGCAAGGGGAGGCGTAGATAGGCGAAACGATGAGAGATGTATTAATTTCTTCTAGTTTTCTTTTCCTCTTTTCATGTGTGCTGCATTCTGTAGCAAACATAAATAGAGGAAATCACCTTAAGGGTTATTTTATGTATAGGAAGGGTTCCCTTCCTGCACATAAACAATCATTGAAACAATGACGTTTTTTTACTTCTATGTATGCTAATGCAGCACACATAGAAGTTGAAAAACGGCATTTCAGATTGTTTTTGTGCAGGAAGGGAACCCTTCCTGCTCAAAAACAATCTCCCCACCATGCAGGCATCCTTGCACCATGGTGCAAGGGGGCCTGCACCAGCGCATGGCAGCAGTTTGGGCGGCAGCGCAGGGAGAAGCACAGAGATGCCACATATTGTTGTAGATATGTCGTAACCCTGTGCATTGAAAGTGACTCCGTGCGGCACAGCCAAATGGCATGTGTTCCACACTGAGGGGCATATTACCAACAAGTAGCGCTATTTATCGCTAAATAGACTTAGCGACGATTTTTTTATCGTTGCCTATCGCTGGATATGTTAGCGGAGAAAACATACTATTAGCAACGTTTTTTTCTCCATTGTGCTAAAATATCCAGCGATAGCGGCGAAATTCGTGAATATCGCTGAGAATACAGCGATATTCATGCATTAGCGACGAAATGCTCTTAGCCATGTTATCCACCTCCCATTGGATAACGTGGCTTAGAACTGGTCTGAGCAGGCGTTAGTTTTTGGCGATAGCGGGAATATTTCCATCGCTACGGCTGCCTTGCTAATAGGCGATAGCGACGTTAGCGACTGCTTTCAGTCGCTTAAAGGTTGAGTACGCCCACTTTGCATGTCATTGGCGATAAATATCGCTGACATGCAAAGCGGGCCCCAAACCGCTCGCTATCGCCTAAAAGCTGTAGCTAACATCAGTTAACGACAGCTTGCTAATTGAGCGATAGAATCATCGCCGCTTAGCGGCCGAAAACGGCCGCGAAACCGGTGATAATTGTCTATCGCCCCCCTTGGTAATATGCCCCTGAGTCACTTTATTGTAAATCTGCCCCAAAGTCCCTATGCAGAAAGCGCAGAAGCAAACAATTCTGCCGCAATACTCCAGGGCCCACAAAGTACATACAACAGATGATCCTGGGACACAAGCGCCATAGAATAGACCTGAACAAACGTAACAGAGCCATGTTATAAATTTTTTTTTTGTGCATATTTTATATAGCGCGAATTCGACCCGAAGGTATTGGAGAGCTTTACATGATCCCCGGTTCCGTTTACACATCAAGGCACGGGAAGATTAACAGCCTGATTCATCAATCTCCCGTTTTGCGAAGCCCTAATAGCGAATCATAGCGAATCGCTATTAAGGACTCGCAAAACGGGATTCATGTAGGATTAGCAAAATTTGTTGCGATTCCTACTGATTCCTTATTTGCGATTAGCAAATTGCTAATCGCAAATAAGGAAAAACTCCCCATTCATTCCTATGGGCCAAAAGGCCCATAGGAATGAATGTGGAGTATTCCTTATTTGCGATTAGCAATTTGCTAATCGCAAATAAGATTGCGATTTGAAGGGTGCCAGGGGTGTCCAGAGGACACCCTGTAGCACCCCTCAAATGACATTTGACACAGGTGCTGCATACACACATGTCCAAAGGACATGTGTGTGTGTAACATGCAACTCAGAAAAATGCATTTAAATGCATTTTTCGGAGTTTTTGCAATTTACCGCGAAGTTTGACCTCGCGATAAATTGCGGCCTGAAATTGCGAATTCGCAAAAGAAATGTGGATGATGAATTACATTTAAGGAATCTCAAATAGAGATTCCTTAAATGTAATTCCTCGCAAAATTGCGAGATCTCAATCAGCGATTTTTGCATTTGAGATGATGAATCCCAAATTTAAAAATCGCACTCGCAAAGGGCCAGATTCTCAGAATCTGGCCCATTGCGAGCCGATTTGGCCTTGATGAATAAGGCTGTAACAGCCTTATTCATGAAGGGGCCGTTTTGCGAGCCCCTAATAGCGAATCATAGCGATTCGCTATTAAGGACTCGCAAAACGGTAATCATGTAGGAATCGCATAATAAAATGCGATTCCTACTGATTCCTTATTTGCGATTAGCAAATTGCTAATCGCAAATAAGGAATAACTCGCCATTCATTCCTATGGGCCAAAAGGCCCATAGGAATGAATGGGGAGTATTCCTTATATGCGATTAGCAATTTGCTAATCGCAAATAAGATTGCGATTTGAAGGGTGCCAGGGGTGTCCACAGGACACCCTGTAGCACCCCTCAAATGAAATTTCACACAGGTGTTGCACACACACATGTCCAAAGGACATGTGTGTGTGTAACATGCAACTCCGAAAAATGCATTTAAATGCATTTTTCTGAGTTTTCGCAATTTACCCCGTCCACAGGACACCCTGTAGCACCCCTCAAATGAAATTTCACACAGGTGTGGCACATGTGTGTGTGTAACATGCAACTCCGAAAAATTCATTTTTCTGAGTTTTCGCAATTAGTAGGATGTTGAATAGCATTTAAGGAATCTCAAATTTGTCACCAGTGGAACGAATCTCCACCTTGCAGAGACTCTACAAAAATTTATAGATATATGAGACCGTCATCACTATCACACGAAGTACAGTGACAGAAGGCAACAATTAACAGAATATCTATGCCATTGATAAAAGAGTAAGGTAGAAGAAAGTTACATATACAATTAATATCACTCTAATGTTATAGTGGTTTAATTGCACCTTATTAATACATAATTAAAAATAATAAATAAAGGTAGCAATATTTACATATGTTATTCTTAAAGAACATATGTATTCAGACGAGAATAAAACCATTGCTGTTTCTTCGCAAAGGATTCTGGGCATGCAAAGTTCTAAGAGGATTGTGGTTCCTGCAACGTCATTTCCTGCACGGATATCCTATAATGGAACCTAGCCTTCTTGTTGATTGGCTGCATAAAGGGCGGCCCCTCTCTTTTTTTTTGTTGAATTGTTTTGTTACTTGGCTCTGCAAACAGGATTCATTCCTGTTCCGAGTGTCTAGTGCGTTATACACGCAATCTCTCTCACCTGTTGACAAATATTTCCATTTCTTTGTGCTTTCTGGCTTCGCGGGAGGTGCAACCCACGAACCTTAAGTTTCCAAACTACAGTATAATAAAATATTCTCATCATATTAAAATTCGTCATGAATGTGGAACTGAAAAAATTACAGCATTTCCTCTTCTCCCGCACAAATGATTTCTTTATCCAACTCATTTTGTTTGGAATATGAGCACAACAGGCTGCAGCCTTGCATTAGAAGCGTCGGGTGCAGTACCTCAGCTCGTTACTAGGTGTCCCTGTAGTCAGCTGCAAAATGTACAGCCCGCAGAGTGAGGTCCCTGTACAGTCAGACAAGGTTTTCAATTTCAATTTATTTTATTTGTTTGATTAATTATAATCTTACAAACTTTCCAAAAATGGGATCAAATATAAAAGATTAAAAGAACATATATGATTGATACCATATCTTAAATATGCTAACTTATACTTTAAAATGCAGGACACAATGGGGCAGATTTACAAGCCCCTTGCGCCACTTTTACGTCACCTTAAACATGGGAGAGGCAGGGCTCGAGTTGGGGTACCAAACGGGTGGAGGGCATCCCCCCACTTCTTTTACCGGGTGGACGCCGTCCCCCCTGCCAAACAGCTGGACTTCACTGTTTGACCTCTCTGGTACGAGATCGGAGCTCACAGCATGCTGCTCACGCGCTGACTTCTCAGATGCAATCGCATCTAAGGGGTGAGCGAGGGGAGGCAATGAGCCCGATGGTGCAAGCCACCTTTCGTGACGTCACTGCTGGTGACAGCGTCCCCCTACTTCTTTTTTTAGGACTTGCGCCCTGGGGAAAAGTGACACAAAAGTGGTGCAAGGGGTTTGTAAATAAGCCCCGATATATTTAAAATATAGTAGATAAGGATTTCAATTTATACTCCTCTAATTTTTTTCCAACCCTCCACAAAAATTTTACAAATGCAGAATTCATAGATATATCATCAGAGCTTAGACGCACTATCAAAGCTTGCCTACCTGTCCTTACTCCACGATCGTTAAATAGCCTCTTAAGTATAATTTTCCTTTTGTTTTCTAATTCAGGGCAAAGACACAGTAAATGTATAATATTCTCTTGTCCCGATTTACATAACCTACATTTGTGTATCCTCTTCTGATTTCTTCCATGGAGGTAAATGACATAAACCCCAAATTGTGCTTTAATAATGATATGTTTGTTTTTTAATGACCACAATGTTTCTAAATATTCTTGGACCTTTTTTTTATCTTAAATCCATTTATTATTGGCCATGCATGTTTTCTGTTTACAAATATATATTTATCTCTTATCAGCGATAGATGATTAGGTAATTTGTGGATTGTATTTTTAAAATTTTCCTGAGTAATTGTAGTTTCCCAGATAGGCATTACGCTAAATTCTTCAATCGCTGAATTTGAAAAAGTCCAGACCTGCAGTTTTCTATTATAATTTACTTCATGCCATAGTAGCTGGGACATTTGATTTTCTTGATCGTTTCTTATTCGGTTTCACACTTTGAGAGCCTGTCCTTTCCTCACATTTAACTGGTAGTTTAACCAAAATTCAAGCTTTACTTGTGCTTGACAAACAAAAAAGGGTTTTATAAGTTCTTGCAACCGCATTATTAATAATTACTGCATCTTTCCCATTTAGTACCTCACTGCCGTATGTCAGAGTAGGTATCAGTTTTGCTGAAATCACCTTTAGGAAGTGACCATAAGACAAGTCGCTTATTGATTTCTGTAGGATCCTAAATGCTGCTACCAAAGCATTTGCTTTTCCGTAAATATCCTTTTTTTGCGGGAGGAAGTTTGCATTGTCATTAAATATAACACCAAGATATATGTAAGATTCAACTTGCTCTAATTGGGTTTGTTCCAATGACCATTTATATTTATGTAGAAGTCTTGTATTTTTTGTAATTTCCATTACTTTGGTCTTTCCACCATTTATTACCATATAGTTTTCTATTGCATATGTTGATATGCGATCGATTAACCGCTGCAACCCAATTTTAGTTTGAATTCAAAGTATAATGTCGTCTGCATACAACAAATTTGATATTTGCTTGTTAGCTAACCTAGGAGGATGTGTGTTTACTTAATTCAGCACGGTTGAAAAATCTGCTAAAAACAAGTCAAAAAGCAATGGGGCAGAACGCACCCTTGCGATAATCCTCCAGTCGTAGGCATTTCTTTTGCTAGAGTCCGTCCATCTCCAAGCCTCACCCTAATAGAAGTATCAGTACGCAGAAGTTGAATCACATTTAATAATGAGGCTTGAATTTCTTGCTCTTTTCGTTTTTTTTACAAACAGTGTCTATTCACACAATCGAAAGCCAATTTAAAATCCACAAAGATACAAGAGGCCTCATTTATGAGGCCTTGCGTCCATTTTGCGCTTCGGATGCGTCACTTTTTGTGACGTATCGGTGGCGTAAAACATGCCTCCGGTTGCGCACTATTTACAAAGTGACGCATCTAAGCAGATGCGTCACTTTGTAAACCCCCCAGCGCTACATTATACCTGCATCAGGTATAATGTATGCGGGGGGCGTTCCCCCGCATAAAGCCTCGCCCCCCACATAAAGCCTTGTAGAAGTGACGCAGTGAAATCTATGAGATTTCACTGTGTCACTTCTAGGAAGCTGTTGCGTCCAAATCTTACGCCTGCCTCACAGCAGGCGTAAGACTGACGCTGGCACTTTCACATGGGGCTTGCCCCATGTAAAAGGACGCATTGCTGGAGTTACGTCACTTTTGTGACACACTCCAGCAATGCATCACTTTTGCGCCATACAGATACGTCAGAAATACTGACGTATCTGTAACTCCTTGCGACATGATGCGTCTTACAGTAAATATGACGCATCAGGTATGTCGCAAGGAAGGCGCACTGAGAAGTGACGTATCGCTGCTTTCACGCAGCAATGCGTCATTTCTCATAAATGAGGCCCAATGACTGTTTTGCTAAAATTGCCTTATCCATTAATACCGATAGGACTGATATGTTTGAAGCAGTTCCTAGACCTTTTATGAATCCTGTTTGATTCGGGAGCAGTATTTGCTTATCTTTTACCAAATCTGTTAAGCTTGACAGTAAGATCCCTGCGAACAATTTTGCATAAGTGTCTTACAGGGTTATTAATCGATAGTTCTCCAGCAATTGTCAATTTCCTTTCTTAAAAATAGGAGATATTAACCCCTTCCACGCTGATGACGAGCTGGGCTCGTCATGGCGTAGCCTCCTCGTACGCTGATGACGAGCCCAGCTCGTCACGTAACGCGCTTTTGAAAATCTCAGCGTAGGAGCAAAATTCCGCTAGCGCGCATGTGGTTAATGACTCTCTCCAGGATTTTGGAAACCCTTGCTCACTATGCCACTGGAGTCAAGCTATCCTGGCTGAAGACGGTTAATAGCCAGAAACGGGTCCCAGGAGGCTTGATTCCGGTCCAGGGAAGACATGGCTTGGCAGTTCGGTCTGGACTGTTCCCATGAGGCAGAGGGTCAAGACTGATTTCCATATGGCCTTGTCTGAACTAGGGTGGCTTGGTGAGCAAAATAACGATGGATTAAACCCAGATCTGTGACTGGGGGTGAATGTTTTTCCATTGTGCAACATTCCATCCATCATCTTGTGTGTTTTGAAATTCCTGACTAGTTATCATGGCGACAATATTCAGCGATAGCTGGCAATAATATTTCTATTGCTATGTATGGCCAGTGATAATTATCGCTGGCTGTTGATAATATGCCCCTTCGTTTTTGAAGAAAACAGCGGTTTTCTGCAAAATCTAACATGTGCTAAAATGCTGGGGCAGCCTTGTAAATGTAAAAATGGTGCTTACATATGATTATGCATGTTAGCACCCTCTTGTAAATAGGGCGATAGTTTTATCTCTGCTTTTTTGGCTTTATAAGCCAAAAACCAGAGATAAAGCCCTTGTAAATATGCCCCTTTAATCTCCCTGTGCCTATCCAAAAATGAATGTGTCCGTCTGCAACGTAACTGGTGTTCTTCTTGGAAAGTGCTTCAATACCATCGGGTGGAGCTCGCTGACCTTCAATAGCCAGTTGGGAAGACACTGTACTGTGTGACGGCCAACTAATATGTACTCAGAGTGAAATCGTCGAAAAGAGAACTAAACACACAAAGGAGGGACTTTGACAGAAATGTACCAGTAAGAAGCCATCATTTCTGAATGCCATAATTAGTAACCAATAGCAATCAGTGGGTTTGCCAAATCCCACAGAACAATATAACAGGTCGATCTAAGCTTGACCTAAAAATTGTGAAATTAAGGGGCAGAGTTACAAGCCCCTTTGCGCCACCAGTGTATCACTTTTTGTGATGCACCGGTGGCCCTTTTTACTGCTCCATATTTACAAGGACAGGAAAAGCCACCTTGAGTGACTTTTCATGTCCTTGTAAATATGGCCCCTCTGCACGCAGTACTTTGCGTGAAAGGGTTGTTCCATGGGTGTTGCTGTGGATGTTCCCATGCAACACCCATGGAACATGACACATTTCCAGATTTACGAGGAATTGTAAATCTTGAAAAAATGTGTGTGAATGCTACGCCTTGCAAGGGGAGGCGTAGATAGGCGAAACGATGAGATATGTATTAATTTCTTCTAGTTTTCTTATCCTCTTTTCATGTGTGCTGCATTTTGTAGCAAACATAAATAGAGGAAATCACCTTAAGGATTATTTTATGTACAGGAAGGGTTCCCTTCCTGCACATAAACAATCATTGAAACAATGACGTTTTTTTACTTCTATGTATGCTAATGCAGCACATAGAAGTTGAAAGACGGCATTTCAGATTGTTTTTGTGCAGGAAGGGAACCCTTCCTGCTCAAAAACAATCTCCCCACCACGCAGGCATCCTTGCACCATGGTGCAAGGGTGCCTGCACCAGCACATGGCAGCAGTTTGTGCGGCAGCGCAGGGAGAAGCACAGAGATGCCACATATTGTTGTAAATATGTCGTAACCCTGTGCATTGAAAGTGACTCCGTGCGGCACAGCCAAATGGCATGTGTTCCACACTGAGGGGCATATTACCAACAAGTAGCACTATTTATCGCTAAGTAGACTTAGCGACGATTTTTTTATCGCTGGATATGTTAGCGGAGAAAACATACTATTAGCAACGTTTTTTTCTCCATTGTGCTAAAATATCCAGCGATAGCGGCGAAATTCGTGAATATCGCTGAGAATACAGCGATATTCATGCATTAGCGACAAAATGCTCTTAGCCATGTTATCCACCTCCCATTGGATAACGTGGCTTAGAACTGGTCTGAGCAGGCCTTAGTTTTTGGCGATAGCGGGAATATTTCCATCGCTACGGCTGCCTTGCTAATAGGCGATAGCGACGTTAGCGACTGCTTTCAGTCGCTAAAAGGTTGAGTACGCCCACTTTGCATGTCATTAGCGATAAATATCGCTGACACGCAAAGCGGGCCCCAAACCGCTCGCTATCGCCTAAAAGCTGTCGCTGACATCAGTAAGCGACAGCTTGCTAATAGAGCGATAGAATCATCGCCGCTTAGCGGCCGAAAACGGCCGCTAAACGGGTGATAATTGTCTATCGCCCCCCTTGGTAATATGCCCCTGAGTCACTTTATTGTAAATCTGCCCCAAAGTCCCTATGCAGAAAGCGCAGAAGCAAACAATTCTGCCGCAATACTCCAGGGCCCACAAAGTACATACAACAGATGATCCTGGGACACAAGCGCCATAGAATAGACCTGAACAAACGTAACAGAGCCATGTTATAATTTTTTTTTTGTGCATATTTTATATAGCGCGAATTCGACCCGAAGGTATCGGAGCGCTTTACATGATCCCCGGTTCCGTTTACACATCAAGGCACGGGAAGATTAACAGCCTGATTCATCAATCTCCCGTTTTGCGAAGCCCTAATAGCGAATCATAGCGAATCACTATTAAGGACTCGCAAAACTGGATTCATGTAGGATTAGCAAAATTTTTTGCGATTCCTACTGATTCCTTATTTGCGATTAGCAAATTGCTAATCGCAAATAAGGAAAAACTCCCCATTCATTCCTATGGGCCTAAAGGCCCATAGGAATGAATGGGGAGTATTCCTTATTTGCGATTAGCAATTTGCTAATCGCAAATAAGATTGCGGTTTGAAGGGTGCCAGGGGTGTCCAAAGGACACCCTGTAGCACCCCTCAAATGACATTTGACACAGGTGTTGCACACACACATGTCCAAAGGACATGTGTGTGTGTAACATGCAACTCAGAAAAATGCATTTAAATGCATTTTTCTGAGTTTTCGCAATTTACCGCGAGGTTTGACCTCGCGGTAAATTGCGGCCAGAAATTGCGAATTCGCAAAAGAAATGTGGATGATGAATTACATTTAAGGAATCTCAAATAGAGATTCCTTAAATGTAATTCCTCGCAAAATTGCGAGATCGCGGGGGCGTGGCTTGGCGGGCGAAGATGGCGGTCGCAGCCTTGTAGAGCTCCCGTCGGCCCGGACACAATTTGCTCATTTATCCTGGCCCCCGAGCCCGCAGTTGGTACCACGTGAGTGGCATCGGTTCCAGGGAGTGCTCTGACCCCTCCGGTGTGCTGATCCCGCGGTTCCATCTCTCCCGGGGACCGGAGGCGCCGGCGGCGAAGTGCGGCCTAGTGACTGGTGGTGGACCCGGGACCTCGATTTTCAGGACGTCAGGTGGCGGTCGGTGGCAGACTGCCGGAGGTCGCATCAACTGGGCGGGTCCCGGCCCGACTTTGCAGCTCCAGTTGCCTACGAGTCGCAGAGGTGCCCTGCGTTCTGGGGCTGTTCCTTGGAGAACCTTTACAGGCGACACGGCTTGGTGAAGGCCTACACCGCCCTTGTGAGACCGGGGCCTCGAGTTTCGCGACATTGGGACTGGCCTAGACTGGAAGCGGTAATTGTCGCTCTTCGCTCCGAAGATACTTGCGGCGGCGTCCCGGCCCGGGGCCCGAGGCTTCCTGCGCCCACCGCTGTGGGTCTGCTCCTGGGGATTTGCTGAGAATTGTCGCGGAAGGTGTCCGCCCTGATCTTGAGGTGTACGGCCCGGGTGAGTGGAGATCTCCGGCGACGAGGCCACAGGCGGCTGCCTAAGGAGTGGCAACGTTGAGACTACAGGCGGCCATGACCAGGGGTGGTGGAGGAGGCCCGCCTAAGCAAGGCCCTATCGATAAATTTACGGGGCCCAGTGGCGGATCAGGGGCGCCCAGCGGCGGCAGCGGGACAATGCCGGACAATGCGACTATCTTGGCGGCCATCACCCAGTCCCGGGACATGCTCGATGACAAGATCGGGGCTGTGGGTGCGGACGTTACGCTGCTGCGCCAAGATCTCCGCAATGCGGTGGAGCGGATTACTGAGACCGAATCCCGGATCTCGGTGGCGGAGACGGACATTGGCGCGCTGAAGCAGAGAATGGCGGAGATGGAGCGTGTAGGAAGGTACATCCTGACTATGGTTGCCCCCAACTTTTTGCTCTGTGTTTTAGCTGGTTTTGGACATAGTCGACCTGGGACCCTGCCAATCAGGACCCCAGGCCTACTGCTCTCTCTGTAAAATGGATTCCATGTACCCTAGGTACATTTCCAATTGGTACTGGGCCACCCTATCAGACCCTGTAACTCAGGGCATGGGTGTACCCAGGGCTGCTAGGGACTGAAGCATGTATTATGCCACCCTGGCTGGCCTCCTAAATTTGACACAACTGGCTGCATGACAGCTGGGGCAAAGTCGTGTAATCACCCTTTGCTGTAGGTGTAGTATACCTATACCTAACCCTAAAATGGACACACAGATTCCTATCAGTCACTCCTATGGCAGGCCTTGACAATCCTGAAGGCAGAGTGCTTGGAATCGTGTGAGATGGTGCTCTGGCATGAGCTGAGCCTGTCTGCAGCTTGCGGAACCAAGTCCTAATAGCTGTTCCATGATATCGCATACCATATACTCTTAAGTGCATTATAATCCTCGCGGTTAAATGCTAACTTTGGTATTGCTTTATCAAAACATGTCGAGTAAGGTGTCATACGAATTGGAATACTAACCCCTCGCCAATTCTGGCGACGGGGTTAGCATTCCACCCTTTTAGAGGGACACGACATGTATGTAACTGTGAACCCCGGTTAAAGTTAACTGAAGCCTCAGCTCCACAAAATGGATGCTGCCACCACAGACACGAGTCTGACCTCCTGCTGCTGGGAGTCCTTCCAGCGAGGGAGGCCTGGACAAAGGGTTTCCTGTCCGGGGCGGTGCTAGCACCGTCCCAGACATGGTTTTGTGTATCCTGGGTAGGCAGGGCTTTTCAGGAAGGTGACTGCTGAGTGGCACCCCGGTGCTCACTACGCATAGGCCGGTCAGAACCAGTTCCAGGGGCACACCAGCCCCTGGCCTGGGGAAAGTCCGGCATGGCAGAGGGGTGTAACCACCCCCCTCCTAGTCCCACCCATAGGCAGGACCTAGTCACCGGGTCAGCCCCCTTTTTTAGTATAAAGATGGGAGCGGGCCCCCTGTTCAAATTAGATCATCTTTGGAATCAAGACACGACTTTCTTCGAAAGGACATCAAGATTTCTTCTTCAAGATTCTCCCTTGTGGCTAAGGAGTAGTCACCCTGCATCAAGCGGGCACCATCCTAAGAACACTGCGGTCTGCTGCAAGTCCTTCTTCACGAATCCGACGACCCAGCTCGACGAGACCCGGCTTCCCTGGCACCTCTGACCTCTACTCACCTCTACAGCAAAGTTGAGAACCGTGAGTGCGACGAGACCTCGAGGGACCGACGATCGCCAAGACTGCACGACTTCTTTGTAACAAGCCCACCGAGTCTTCCACTGGTGAGTGCTTTGGGGTCCGAGAAGCCCCAACCCTGAGCAGCTCCAGCACCGAAGATCAGCCCTCCAGCATCTCCACGATCTGCGTGGGGCCCTTCTGCTTTTGCGTGCTCACCGCGCTGTGTGGCTACTAGCCGGCTGGCTTGTGGCCTTCTTCACGACGCCCGACGACATCACTGCTGCTGGTCTGGTTGCTCCAGACTGGCTCTTGCTTCCTTCTTCAAGAGAGGCACCCCGGACCCTCCTGGTCCACTCCAGACGCCATTTTAGGTCCACCGCGTGGGCTTGAATTTGCCAAGGCTTTGTTGCCCAATCCTGGGTCCAGCAACGCCGACAGCTTCATCCATCGTGGGACAGATCGCTCCTCCATCCTGGTCGCCGACAACGCCTCCTGGTCCGTGAGATCTGCGGTCACAGCGTCACCCACTCACCTTGTCGAGGTGGCTACCATCCGGTGCCCTCCTGGTGCCCACTGACTACTGGCTAGTAGTCTCGAACTTGGTCCCCTCTGCTTTCAGGTGTCATCTTCCATCGATCCAGGCTTGGATCCACCAAACTTTCTTCACTGGTCGCCTGCCAGCAACTTCTTTCTTCCAGGCTCCTGGTCCGGCAACGAGGATTCCCGACGTCTTTTGAGTCCTATGCAGCTGCAGCCCCTGGGCTAGGTAACTTCGGCATTTAGGTGCCCCAGCATAGCCTCACTATCCAAGGGTCAGAATCCACTTTCGTTTTTCCTCCTACCAGGTCGGGTTCGCCCGAGAACACTAACTTTGCAATTTCTAGCTACCATAGACTTTGTCCCGCATCACGCGTGAGAGTGCACACTCTGCACCCGAGTCCCCTGGGTCTCCTAGAAGTAATCTGAAGATTCCATAGTCAAGTCCTAGCGATTCCTAAGCCTATTAGTACTGTACTTACCTGCTAGTAATTTCGCATTCCACTTTCAGAGTATATGGTTTTCCGTGCCCCTCGGGCATTTGTATATACTGTGCTAACTTAAGTATTTTCGTAAGAGTTTTGGTTTGTGCTTAGTACCCTGTCCTCATAAAGAGTACAGGGCTGTTGTGATTCTTAATAAATAACTGTTTATTTTCATAACACTTGTGTGGTGTCCTTTCACTGGGTATTCAAGGGGTATATGTGTGGTATAACAGCTGGCTTAACACGCCCTCTCGAGTCTTTAGCCTTAGACTGCTCGTATCCACGCTACTAGGGTAGCTGGTCTATAAGGTTGACTTACAACCAATCATCAATAAGGGTTGCTGGACTGATACATAGTGTTCACTAGAATAGTGAGCACTGCATATCAGGCCACCTTCTCACAGAGCGTACCCAAAAGACTCTCGCTACCCGAGTGGAAGATGCCGAAGGACGCGCACGGAGAAACAACCTTCGCTTTATAGGTTTTCCGGAGAGGTGTGAGAAGGATGATATGGAGCAGTTTTTGACCCGATGGCTGGAGGGCTGGCTCCCGGAGGGGGCACTGTCCACTTGTTTCGTGATTGAGCGGGCACACAGGGCCTTGACACAGCGGCCGCCAGAGGGTGAGCGTCCTCGGCCTGTTACTGCAAGACTCTTGAACTACCACGACCGCGATGTCATATTGCGAGAGGCGAGGAACAAGGGTTCGCTCTCCTATGAAAATCACACTATCATGATCTTCCCTGATTTTACGAAACTGGTGCAGCAGCAGAGACAGTCGTTTGTGGCCGCCAAAGCCAAGTTGCGGGGCCTGAAGCTCCAGTACTCTCTTCTGTACCCGGCCCGCCTGCGGGTGGTGTACCAGTCCCGGACACACTTCTTTGATTCGCCCGAGGAGGTCTTTCGGTGGACGGCAGAAGCAGTAAGAATCAGGCCGCATGCCCAGCCGGGGCTGGACCCGGGCGTGTCGAGGGGATCATCGCAGGAGCGGACGAACCGCCAAAACCAAAAAGGACGACATCGGAGGTCCAGATCACGCAAACGGTCAGCCTCCGCTAGTGCGACACAGACCAGTGGCACAATGGACTCTGACCACTCAGATGCTGGCAGTTGAACTCTGGCGGGGCCTGGACCCTGGTCCTATCCGGTAATGTGTTGCCCTACTTTGTGTTGGATCAGCTAGTGGGGCTGTTGTATGGGGTCTCGTTAATGCCAGACTGTATACGTTCAAGACATTTTGAGGCTACCTGTGGGAATGCTGTGGGGCTACGAGGCGACTTCCAAGGGCCTTAGACCCTCACGAGTTGTGGGTGTTGTCGGGGGGGGTGAGTGTGTGGTGACCGGGGTGTTGGGATCCTTTGGTATGGCTGGCCCTGGGTCCTCTGTTCTGGACCCGGGTCTATCCATGCCGCGACAGATACTTTAGTGTTCTATGAGGTATAGGGGTGGGGGGAGCGGGGATGGGGGGAGAGTTGGTTTGTTGCTGTTGCGGGGGTTCGGGACTGGGGTGGGGTGGGGAGGCTTGGTGTTGGGGGGGTGGGACCTCACGTGTATGTTGATCGAGTGAATGGTGGGGTGCGCTGGGGTGGCGCAAGGGGCCTAGTGGGGGGGACTGCCTAGATGATGGCTGATCAAACTGCTGTGCTTCCTAATAAGGCCATTCGTGTTGTAACATGGAATGTGAGGGGGATGTTCGATAAAATCAAATGTGGAGCAGTATTGCGCTGGGGGAAGAGGAAGGCGGTGGATGTGCTGTTGCTCCAAGAAACTCATATGCTGGGCTCCAAGGTCCTTAGCCTCCAGAGATTCGGCTTCCAGCAGGTTTACCATGCCGGCTTTGCGAGGGGATCGAGGGGGGTGGCTATCTTGGTTCATCGCAGGGTGGCGTACGTTCATGAAAAGCAGTGGATTGACCCTCAGGGCCGCTTTGTTTTTATCAAGGGACAGATGGGTGCCGAACCAGTGGTTTTTGGTAGTGTCTGCGCCCCTCCTCCTATGCAGTGGGCCCTGTCAGAGAGACTGTTTGCGGTGTGGGATGAAATGCCGGATGTGTTGACAGTGGTTGGGGGCGATTGGAATGAAGTTATGGATGTGGGCTCGGACCGCCAGAGACGTTTACCTGTGGCTGTAGATCCCTCCTCCTCTACCCCGCATACTAGACTGCGTGCGACGGCGGACAGCTTGGGCTGGGTCGGTGTGTGGCGCCATTTTCATCCTGCTGCGCGTGAGTTCACGTATGTGTCGGCGGTGCATGGTTCCTTCTCGAGACTCAACTACATCTTTATGCCTGGTGCCTGTTTGAGCCGTGTGAGTGACGCTGCTATCCTACCCAGGGGTCTGTCTGATCACTCCCCCGTTGTGGCTACCATAGACCTTCCCACGAAACGACAGCCGTTCCGTTGGCGGATGTCTTCGTGGCACCTACAGCAACCTGAATATGTGCATCACTTGCGCGAAGCGGTTGATAATTATTGGCGCAATAATCTTGTGGGAGACGTTGACGCAGTGATGGTATGGGAGGCGCTGAAGCCCACGATACGGGGAGTTGATATCGCTTGGTGTGCAGCCGCCCGACGAAAGCATCGGGAGGCCATTACGGCCGCTGCCGCTCGCGTAGAGATCTTGGAACGACGTGGCCGAGATGGGGGGGATGAGGCTGTGATACGGCAGCTCTTGCAGGCGCAGCAATCCTATGCCTCGGTCCTGCATGATGAGGCCAGACAGGCGTGGCTCGCCATGCGTAGCAGGGTTTATCAATGGGGCGACAAGTCCTGCACGATGCTCCACAGACTGTGTCAGGCTACCTTCCAGCCTCTCACGTTGCCAGGCCTCACGGCGGAGGATGGCTCGGTGGTGACAGACCCGGCCCGCCTCGCGGCTAGCTTCGCCCATTACTTTGAGGCACAGTACGCCCCCCGGGACTCCCTGGAGACGGAGGAGATATCCACATATCTCGATGACCTGCTGCCACAGGCCGTCTCCGATGACACTAGAACTGCGCTGGACGTCCCGCTCACAGCTGAGGAACTCGGGGAGGCGCTGGGACAGCTCAATACAGGGAAGGCGCCGGGCCTGAGTGGTTACCCGTGCGAATTCTACAAAAAGTTTCACCTCCAGCTGGGGCTTCAGTACAGATGCGCGCTTGAGGCAGCACGAGCCCAGGGGGAGTTACCGCCAGATTGGCGCCATGCCGAGATCGTAGTATTTCTGAAACCAGGCAGGGCCCCAGACAGGCACGACTCGTACCAGCCCATTTCGCTTTTAAACATAGAGGTCAAAATCTTGGCAAAGGCCTTGGCGAACCGCCTGCTGCCCTTTATTACGGACCTGGTCCACCCTGACCAGGCCGGGTTCGTGCCCTGTAGGGCAACTCGCCATAATATCCGGCGGGCGCAGGCGGCGGTTGATGCCATGGGGGCTCAGGATGAGCAGGCGGCACTCCTACTAGCGGATATGGACAAGGCCTTTGACTCTGTGAGTTGGGCATACTTGTTTACACTCTTGCCCCGCCTTAACCTTTGTCCAGTGTTCCTTTCGTATCTGAAACTACTGTACACCAATGTCACGGCCTCGGTTCGGGTGGCCGGGGCCACGTCCTGGCGCTTTCGGATTGGTCGGGGTACCCGACAGGGTTGCCCACTGTCCCCATACCTGTTTGCCCTGGCGATGGAGCCCCTGGCATCTCGGGTGCGTGCTGATGCCCAGATACGCGGGTTTGTGTGGAGTGGTGAATTGGTAGATAGAATCGCATTATATGCGGATGATATCCTCTTTTTCCTCACTGACCTGCAACACTCGGGTCCTCGGGTTCTGGAGGTCATGCGCATATTTGGCGAGATCTCCGGCCTTCGGCTCAACCTTCACAAATCGACTCTATGGGTGCTGGGTGGCAGGGTCGTGGTAGACCCCTGGGCTGCAGGACTGCGAGTTGCAACGGATGGGCTGAAATACCTTGGCGTCTTTCTCTCGGAGTTGCGCGCCGAGGCTTGGGATCGTGGCGTCCTGCCAGTGTGGGAACGGGTCCAGGCCGATGTCAAGACTTGGTCCAGAATGCCCCTCACTATATTTGGAAGATCGGCCATCTTCAAAATGGTGGCGCTTCCACGCCTGTTGTACCAGCTACAGAACTTCCCTTACCCTATCGGCCCGCAGTGGTTTCGCCAGGTTAACTCGACGCTGGGTCATTTTCTGTGGGCTGGTGGAGCGGCCAGAGTGGCGTTGAAAACATGCTTCCTGTCTACCTGGCCACCTCTGATCTCCTATCTTACTACCAGGCTTCCCAACTGCTTGTTTTTAATGAGTGGTGGTACAGCGACAGGGGGGACCCGGCGTATGCATTGGAGAGGTCGCTTATGGGCGACAACATACTACACACCATTCTGTACTCAGCCCGTCTGCGTCGTGCACTACCGTCGGTTACCAGAGTGGTCTTTGCAGTGTGGAGACAGGCCCTACGCTGCATGGGCTGGTGGGGCAAGTTGACGGCTGAGACGCCGCTCTGGCATAATGGCCTGCTCCCGGAGCTTTCGGCCCTGGCCGGTTTTGAGGGCTGGGAGGCGATAGGTATCTCACTACTGGGCCAGGTCATGTCCGGCACTACCCTCAAATCATTCGAGGAACTTCGCACGGAGTTCCAAATGCCTCAGTCCCAGTTTTTCCGTTATCTGCAGCTGTGCCATGCCCTCACCCCGAGCATTGCCAACCTGGACTCCCTACCAGAGTTCAGCCGAAGGTCTTTATGGGAGACCTGGGGGATAGGAAGGTATCCCGGATATACCGGACGCTGGTTATCCATTGCTCCTCTACCCTGCACTCTCTTCGGGCGGCTTGGGAGGTGGACGTGGGCCCCCTAGATGAGGACGATTGGAGGGAGGCGTTAGAATCCCCGCGTGGGACCGCCATTGCTGTACGGCTCCGGCTCATCCAATTTAAGTACCTGCACCGGGCCTACTACAGCCGTGAACGATTGTGGAGAGCTGGGTTGATTGAATCCCCGGAATGTCTGCGCTGTGGGGCGGTGCCTGGATCCCTGTTACATACTGTGTGGTCGTGTGGTCGGTTGACTGGCTTTTGGAGAGGCGTGTGGAGCTGTCTATCTGAGGTCCTAGGATGGGACCTTCCCCGTACCCATCGGCTGGGGTTGCTGCATGTTATGGAGGGCATTGGTGGGAACATCTATAAACGTCATCTGCTGCTTTTGGGGCTTCTTGTTGCCAAGCGGGACCTAGCCCGGGCGTGGAAGGGAGTGAGGGCCCCTCCCCTGTCTGCATGGAAAGCTGGATTGGACTATTACATGGGCCTTGAAAAGCAGATCTTTGAGGCGAGGGGCTGCCCACGCAAACACTACAAAATTTGGAAGCGGTGGGCCGACTACCGGGGTCTGTCACTGGATCCCCCAGCGGAGCGAGAAGAGGACATTTGATTGTACGGACATTGTTGGCCCGATTCTGCGACACTCCTGTCGCACTTCACCTACACCCTTTATCTGCTGCTATATGTACACATGCGGGGGGGAAGGGTGGGGGGGAGTTTATGGGAGTTGGGGGGGACGGGGGTTGTGGGGTAGGGTGGGATGGGGGGTTATTCATATTGAGCCTATTTTCGGTGCCCGCTTGAACATTTGCTACTCATTTGATATACTGTACCTGTACTGTTGGTGGTGATCTCCGAACTGTGGGGTGCCACAATCTTATTGCCTACTTGCTCAATTAAATTGGTTGTGAAAAAAAAAAATTGCGAAATCGCAATCAGCGATTTTTGCATTTGGGATGATGAATCCCAAATATAAAAATCGCACTTGCAAAGGGCCAGATTCTCAGAATCTGGACCTTTGCGAGCCGATTTGGCCTTGATGAATAAGGCTGTAAGTCATTTGTCCAGAATCACAGTACACACCCGACCGACCACATCCTCTAATTGTTTTAATGACTGGGACCATGCATGAATAGATGCTCCCATCAGCAGAACACTCTACGTACGAAGATTATACTGTACCCTGTACGAGTTACATATCACACATCATTCAAAGCTCTATTTTTGTCACCAATGAAACGAATTTCTATGCCGTTGTTAATTTCTATGCCGTTGTTAAAGGAGCACGGTAGAAAAAAATTAAAAATACAATTGATATCACTCTGATGTTATAGTTGTTTAATTGCACCTTATTAATACATCATTAAAAATAATAAATAAAGGTAGCAATATTAACATATGTTATTCTTAAAGAACATATGTATTCAGACGAGAATAAAACCATTGCTGTTTCTTCGCAAAGGATTCTGGGCATGCAAAGTTCCAAGAGGATTGTGGTTCCTGTAGACGTCATTTCCTGCACGGATATCCTATAATGGAACCTAGCCTTCTTGTTGATTGGCTGCATAAAGGGCGGCCCCTCTCTTTTTTTGTTGAATTGTTTTGTTACTTGGCTCTGCAAACAGGATTCATTCCTGTTCCGAGTGTCTAGTGCGTTATACCACGCAATCTCTCTCACCTGTTGACAAATATTTCCATTTATTTGTGCTTTCTGGCTTCGTGGGAGGTGCAACCCACGAACCTTGGGGCATATTATCAAGGGGGTTTATCTCCGCTTTTTTGGCTTTAAAAGCCAAGAAAGTGGAGATAAAATTATCTCCCTATTACCAAGCTGTCGCTAACACCAGTTAGTGACAGCTAATAGGCGATAGCGACCATCTTGGGCCCCGCTTTGCATGTCAGTGATATTTATCACTAATGACATGCAAAGTGGGCGTGCCAAGATGTTAGCGACTGGAAACAGTCCCTAACATCGCTATCTCCTATTACCAACATTTGGAGATATTCGCGCTAAGCGCGAATATCTCCAAAAGCTAACACCTGCCCTGAGCAGTTCTTAGCCATGTTATCCAATGGGAGGTGGATAGCATGGCTAAGAGCATTTGCTCGATAATGCATGAATATCGCTGACTTTTCAGCGATATTCATGCATTGCGGCCTTTTTTTATGGCATTTGCGATAAACCTTGCTAATAACAAGGTTTATCTGCGATAAAAATCGCCGATGTGCGGCGATAATTTTTGTCTCTAAACAAGTTAGAGACAAAAATTATCGCTAGTTGTTGGTAATATGCCCCCTTAAGTTTCCAAACTACAGTATAATAATATATTCTCATCATATTAAAATTCGTCATGAATGTGGAACTGAAAAAATTACAGCATTTCCTCTTCTCCCGCACCAATGATTTCTTCATCTACTCATTTTGTTTGGAATATGAGCACAACAGGCTGCAGCCTTGCATTAGAAGCGTCGGGTGCAGTACCTCAGCTCGTTACTAGGTGTCCCTGTAGTCAGTTGCAAAATGTACAGCCCGCAGAGTGAGGTCCCTGTACAGTCAGACAAGGTTTTCAATTTCAATTTATTTTATTTGTTTGATTAATTATAATCTTACAAACTTTCCAAAAATGGGATCAAATATAAAAGATTAAAAGAACATATATGATTGATACCATATCTTAAATATGCTAACTTATACTTTAAAATGCAGGACACAATGGGGCAGATTTACAAGCCCCTTGCGCCACTTTTACGTCACTTTAAACATGGGAGAGGCAGGGCTCGAGTTGGGGTACCAAATGGGTGGAGGGCGTCCCACCACTTCTTTTACCGGGTGGACGCCGTCCCCCCTGCCAAACAGCTGGACTTCACTGTTTGACCTCTCTGGGACGAGATCGGAGCTCACAGCACGCTGCTCGCGCGCTGACTTCTCAGATGCAATCGCATCTAAGGGGTGAGCGAGGGGAGGCAATGAGCCCGATGGTGCAAGCCACCTTTCGTGACGTCACTGCTGGTGACAGCGTCCCCCTACTTCTTTTTTTAGGACTTGCGCCCTGGGGAAAAGTGATGCAAAAGTGGCGCAAGGGGTTTGTAAATAAGCCCCGATATATTTAAAATATAGTAGATAAGGATTTCAATTCATACTCCTCTAATTTTTTTCCAACCCTCCACCAAAATTTTACTAATGCAGAATTCATAGATATATCATCAGAGCTTAGACGTACTATCAAAGCTTGCCTACCTGTCCTTACTCCACGATCGTTAAATAGCCTCTTAAGTATAATTTTCCTTTTGTTTTCTAATTCAGGGCAAAGACACAGTAAATGTATAATATTCTCTTGTCCCGATTTACATAACCTACATTTGTGTATCCTCTTCTGATTTCTTCCATGGAGGTAAATGACATAAACCCCAAATTGTGCTTTAATAATGATATGTTTGTTTTTTAATGACCACGATGTTTCTAAATATTCTTGGACCTTTTTTTATCTTAAATCCATTTATTATTGGCCATGCATGTTTTCTGTTTCCAAATATATCTTTATCTTTTATCAGCGATAGGATTAGGTAATTTGTGGATTGTATTTTTTAAATTTTCCTGAGTAATTGTAGTTTCCCAGATAGGCATTACGCTAAATTCTTCAATCGCTGCATTTGAAAAAGTCCAGACCTGCAGTTTTCTATTATAATTTACTTCATGCCATAGTAGCTGGGACATTTGATTTTCTTGATCGTTTCCTATTCGGTTCCACACTTTGAGAGCTTGTCCTTTCCTCACATTTAACTGGTTGTTTAACCAAAATTCAAGCTTTACTTGTGCTTGGCAAACAAAAAAGGGTTTTATAAGTTCTTGCAACCGCATTATTAATAATTACTGCATCTTTCCCATTTAGTACCTCACTGCTGTATGTCAGAGTAGGTATCAGTTTTGCTGAAATCACCTTTAGGAAGTGACCATAAGACAAGTCGCTTATTGATTTCTGTAGGATCCTAAATGCTGCTACCAAAGCATTTGCTTTTCCGTAAATATCCTTTTTTTGCGGGAGGAAGTTTCCATTGTCATTAAATATAACACCAAGATATATGTAAGATTCAACTTGCTATAATTGGGTTTGTTCCAATGACCATTTATATTTATGTAGAAGTCTTGTATTTTTTGTAATTTCCATTACTTTGGTCTTTCCACCATTTATTACCATATAGTTTTCTATTGCATATGTTGATATGCGATCGATTAACCGCTGCAACCCAATTTTAGTTTGAATTCAAAGTATAACGTCGTCTGCATACAACAAATTTGATATTTGCTTGTTAGCTAACCTAGGAGGATGTGTGTTTACTTAATTCAGCACGGTTGAAAAATCTGCTAAAAACAAGTCAAAAAGCAATGGGGCAGAACGCACCCGTGCGATAATCCTCCAGCCGTAGGCATTTCTTTTGCTAGAGTCCGTCCATCTCCAATCCTCACCCTAATAGAAGTATCAGTACGCAGAAGTTGAATCAAATTTAATAATGAGGCTTGAATTTCTTGCTCTTTTCGTTTTTTATACAAACAGTGTCTATTCACACAATCGAAAGCCAATTTAAAATCCACAAAGATACAAGAGGCCTCATTTATGAGGCCTTGCGTCCATTTTGCGCTTCGGAGGCGTCACTTTTTGTGACGTATCGGCGACGTAAAACATGCCTCCGGTTGCGCACTATTTACAAAGTGACGCATCTAAGCAGATGCGTCACTTTGTAAACCCCCCAGCACTACATTATACCTGCATCAGGTATAATGTATGCGGGGGGCGTTCCCCCGCATAAAGCCTTGTAGAAGTGACGCAGTGAAATCTATGAGATTTCACTGCGTCACTTCTAGGAAGCCGTTGCGTCCAAATCTTACGCCTGCCTCACAGCAGGCGTAAGACTGACGCTGGCCCTTTCACATGGGGCTTGCCCCATGTAAAAGGACGCATTGCTGGAGTTACGTCACTTTTGTGACACACTCCAGCAATGCATCACTTTTGCGCCATACAGATACGTCAGAAATACTGACGTATCTGTAACTCCTTGCGACATGATGCGTCATACAGTAAATATGACGCATCAGGTATGTCGCAAGGAAGGCGCACTGAGAAGTGACGCATCGCTGCTTTCACGCAGCAATGCGTCATTTCTCATAAATGAGGCCCAAGGACTGTTTTGCTAAAATTGCCTTATCCATTAATACCGATAGGACTGATATGTTTGAAGCAGTTCCTAGACCTTTTATGAATCCTGTTTGATTCGGGAGCAGTATTTGCTTATCTTTTACCAAATCTGTTAAGCTTGACAGTAAGATCCCTGCGAACAATTTCGCATAAGTGTCTTACAGGGTTATTAATCGATAGTTCTCCAGCAATTGTCAATTTCCTTTCTTAAAAATAGGGGATATTAATGACTCTCTCCAGGATTTTGGAAACCCTTGCTCACTATGCCACTGGAATCAAGCTATCCTGGCTGAAGACGGTTAATAGCCAGAAACCGGTCCCAGGACGCTTGATTCCGGTCCACGGAAGACATGGCTTGGCAGTTCGGTCTGGACTGTTCCCATGAGGCAGAGGGTCAAGACTGTTATGCATATGGCCTTGTCTGAACTAGGGTGGCTTGGTGAGCAAAATAACGATGGATTAAACCCAGATCTGTGACTGGGGGTGAATGTTTTTCCATTGTGCAACATTCCATCCATCATCTTGTGTGTTTTGAAATTCCTGACTAGTTATCATGGCGATAAAATTCAGTGATAGCTGGCAATAATATTTCTATTGCTATGTAAGGCCAGTGATAATTATCGGTGGCTGTTGATAATATGCCCCTTCATTTTTGAAGAAAACAGCGGTTTTCTGCAAAATCTAACGTGTGCTAAAATGCTGGGGCAGCCTTGTAAATGGAAAAATGGTTCTTACATATGATTATGCATGTTAGCACCCTCTTGTAAATAGGGCAATAGTTTTATCTCTGCTTTTTTGGCTTTATAAGCCAAAAAAGCAGAGATAAAGCCCTTGTAAATATGCCCCTTTAATCTCCCTGTGCCTATCCAAAAATGAATGTGTCCGTCTGCAACGTAACTGGTGTTCTTCTTGGAAAGTGCTTCAATACCATCGGGTGGAGCTTGCTGACCTTCAATAGCCAGATGTGAAGACACTGTACTGTGTGATGGCCAACTAATATGTTCTCAGAGTGAAATCGTCGAAAAGAGAACTAAACACACAAAGGAGGGACTTTGACAGAAATGTACCAGTAAGAAGCCATCATTTCTGAATGCCATAATTAGTAACCAATAGCAATCAGTGGGTTTGCCAAATCCCACAGAACAATATAACAGGTCGATCTAAGCTTGACCTAAAAATTGTGAAATTAAGGGGCAGAGTTACAAGCCCCTTTGCGCCACCAGTGTATCACTTTTTGTGATGCACCGGTGGCCGTTTTTACTGCTCCATATTTACAAGGACAGGAAAAGCCACCTTGAGTGACTTTTCATGTCCTTGTAAATATGGCCCCTCTGCACGCAGTACTTTGCGTGAAAGGGTTGTTCCATGGGTGTTGCTGTGGGTGTTCCCATGCAACACCCATGGAACCAGACACATTTCCAGATTTACGAGGAATTTTAAATCTTGAAAAAATGTGTGTGAATGCTACGCCTTGCAAGGGGAGGCGTAGATAGGCGAAACGATGAGAGATGTATTAATTTCTTCTAGTTTTCTTTTCCTCTTTCCATGTGTGCTGCATTCTGTAGCAAACATAAAAAGAGGAAATCACCTTAAGGATTATTTTATGTACAGGAAGGGTTCCCTTCCTGCACATAAACAATCATTGAAACAATGACGTTTTTTTACCTCTATGTATGCTAATGCAGCACACATAGAAGTTGAAAAACGGCATTTCAGATTGTTTTTGTGCAGGAAGGGAACCCTTCCTGCTCAAAAACAATCTCCCCACCACGCGGGCATTCTTGCACCATGGTGCAAGGGTGCCTGCACCAGCGCATGGGAGCAGTTTGTGCGGCAGCGCAGGGAGAAGCACAGAGATGCCACATATTGTTGTAAATATGTCGTATCCCTGTGCATTGAAAGTGACTCCGTGCGGCACAACCAAATGGCATGTGTTCCACACTGAGGGGCATATTACCAACAAGTAGCGCTATTTATCGCTAAATAGACTTAGCAACGATTTTTTTATCGCTGCCTATCGCTGGATATGTTAGCGGAGAAAACATGCTATTAGCAACGTTTTTTTCTCCATTGTGCTAAAATATCCAGCGATAGCGGCGAAATTCGTGAATATCGCTGAGAATACAGCGATATTCATGCATTAGCGACGAAATGCTCTTAGCCATGTTATCCACCTCCCATTGGATAACGTGCCTTAGAACTGGTCTGAGCAGGCGTTAGATTTTGGCGATAGCGGGAATATTTCCATCGCTACGGCTGCCTTGCTAATAGGCGATAGCGACGTTAGAGACTGCTTTCAGTCGCTAAAAGGTTGAGTACGCCCACTTTGCATGTCATTAGCGATAAATATCGCTGACATGCAAAGCGGGCCCCAAACCGCTTGCTATCGCCTAAAAGCTGTCGCTAACATCAGTTAGCGACAGCTTGCTAATAGAGCGATAGAATCATCGCCGCTTAGCGGCCGAAAACGGCCGCTAAACCGGCGATAATTGTCTATCGCCCCCCTTGGTAATATGCCCCTGAGTCACTTTATTGTAAATCTGCCCCAAAGTCCCTATGCAGAAAGCGCAGAAGCAAACAATTCTGCCGCAATACTCCAGGGCCCACAAAGTACATACAACAGTTGATCCTGGGAGACAAGCGCCATAGGATAGACCTGAACAAACGTAACAGAGCCATGGTATACATTTTTTTGTGTGCATATTTTATATAGTGCGAATTCGACCCGAAGGTATTGGAGCGCTTTACATGATCCCCGGTTCCGTTTACACATCAAGGCACGGAAAGATTAAGTCATTTGCCCAAAATCACAGTACGTGGACGTGCCATGATGCTCGCACCCGACCAACCACATCCTCTAATTGTTTTAATGACTGGGACCATGCATGAATAGATGCTCCCATCTGCAGAACACTCTACGTATGAAAAATATATATGCTTACACATCTGTACCCGATTATGCTATACCCTGTACGAATTACACATCACACATCAATCGAAGCTCTATTTTTATCACCCACGAAACGAATCTCTGCCCCGCAGAGACCCTACAAAAATTAACAGAAATATGTGTTCTTCATCACCATCACACGAAGTACAGTGACAAAAGGCTACAAATAACAGAATTTCTGTGCCTTTGATAAAGGAGCATGGTAGAAGAAACTTAAAAGCACAATTTATATCACTCTGATATTATAGTTGTTTAATTGCACCTTATTAATACATCATTAAAAATAATAAATGAAGGTAGCTATATTACCATATGTTATTCTTAAAGAACATATGTATTCAGACGAGAATAAAACCATTGCTGTTTCTTCGCAAAGGATTCTATGTCAGGACCGGAGGCTTCTGATTATGCTTCTCAATCTTTACTTGAAGCTCACAGCAGCCAATGAAAATGCTTGCTTTTCATTCAAAAATAACGTTAAACTACATATCCCATCATGTCTCACACATAGACACGCCCCCCTAGTCCATAAGAGGCCTCAGCCTGCCGCCATCTTCCTCTTTCTTTGCTGCTCACAGAGCTAAGTGCACCTTCGTTTACTCCCTCTGATGTGTTATACTGGTTATGACTGTTGTTAGCGGCAATTTTTGCTGTTTGATGTTGATCACTGTTTACAGGGTTGTATGCCTTACAGGATTCTTGTGTTGTGGGAGTAGTGGTGCTTTGGCAGTGTGTTTCGGCGCCCGTCGTACTTTTTTCTTCCTCATTGTGGCAGTGATCGCGCTGCTTGCGCGGGGGTAGCTTCGGTCGTTGACCGGAGGTAGACGGACGCCTGGTTTGATTTGAGCCCGTGGGTTTTTCCCGATATTTTCCCTTTCTCGAATGCGCACCTTGCGCATGCGCAGCGAGCATCCCTAGTAGCTGCTGGCGCGAATTCTCAAGCCGGGTGGCTCTCGGCCGCGGCCGGCGCCCAACCGCGCTGAATTTGGGCTACCTTCTGGTAGAATTCAGTCGCGTTTGGGCTGCACGTCGCGGCACGACCCTCGAAGTAGTTTTACTTGCGTTTTCTCCTCGGAGTGGTTAGGAAGGCGTCCCTCTACCTCTTGATCGCCTGGTGAGGCTGTACAATACTGAGTAGGCCTGTTGGAGTGTGCACACGCTCAGGGAATTGGTGCTGGCCTGGGTCCCTGACCCCTACTGACTACAGCTTTGCTGAGGGGGTTGAAGGTGGTAGTGCTCGAGTGTGCTGTGAGGGCTGACCCCCCCCTCGACCCTCCTCGCGACTATACTCCTGGGAGACCATTCGAGATGGCGGAAGATCAGTATAACGAGGAGTATAATGAGGAGGAGAGCTTTGAGACCAGGCAGACGGCTGCCTTGGAGGACAGCCTGGTTAGCGCCTTGGACGCTTCGGTCCAGTCCTCCGTTAACAGGGCAATGGAGACTACGGTCCCGCAGACGGTGCAACAAGTCCTTGCGGAAGCCCTTCGTCCCATACGACATCAACTAGAAGGTTTTGCCAAGCGACATGGCTTCACCAAACCTCAGAAAAAGAAGTCAGGGGCTGCGGCCTCGAGTCAGCCTTCTGCAGGCTCTGCCACGTGGCCTCACTCTCAGGCCTTAGCTACCCTTCCGGATATGGCGGACCATTCACACGCTGGAGGCAAGGCCTCGGCCAAGCGTAGGGTCCATGACACCGATACAGACACGAACACAGGTACCGACACGGATAGGAATACGGACACCTCTGAAGAGCACAACCCTCCGAAGAAGGCGAAATCGGCGCAACCCAAGAGCCTTGCGCCTGCTCAGACCCCCTTCACCTTTGATCCGACGGGCATTGTCCACCCCAGATCGCAGGACTGGGTGCCTCCTCTGGCGGTCACTGCCTACATTCATGAGAATTTGCGTAAGGGTTTCCCCAGGGATGTGAGGAATCGGTTGAGGTCAGAATGCCCTCGACCCGACATTCTGGACCAGGTGGCGGAAACACCGGAGATAGACCCCAACCTTCTAACATTTCTAAAGAAATTCTCGAAGGATCCCAAGAGAGGACTAGACAGGGCTTGGAAGGGGTGTCAGGATAAGATGCTGGACGCCATCGGCCCCTTGGCTAAGATCTTGGAGATGGCCTGGGCGGCCAAGGAGACCTCTGTCCCCGTCGATCCCGACGTTCTGGCCGGGTGGGCCCAGCGGGCCATCTGTTTCTTGGGCAACGCTAATTGTGCCGTTTCGGCGGAAAGGAGGAAGTCGTTGCTCATGAAAATGGACTCCAATCTCACGGAACTCGCGGAACCAGGCCCTCTTGCGGAGGGGCTTTTGTTTGGCGACAAGTTCGTCAAGGATGTGTCCAAGTACATAAGTACCTTTACGGCGTTGGACAAAGCCCAATCGGGCATCAAACGCGCTCTGAATCAGGGTGTTTTTCACAGGGCCGGACGAGGCGGGGGTCGCTCGTCAGGCCGCGGAGGTCCTCCAGGCCCCCATCGAGGCGACTTCGGAAGGGGCAGAAATTACTTCGACTCCACCCGTGGAGGGACCTTCTACCCCTCCCGCAGAAGGTTCAGCAAGAACAGATACCAATCTGGCAATGGAAGGGGGAACCCACAAAGCTCAGGTGAGACTTTCGAATATTTCCCTGCTTGCGTTGGGGGGTCGAACTCAGCATTGTCTGGGGAGGTGGAGAGAACTTACACAAGACGCCTGGGTCTTGCAGACGGTTCAAGGTTTTCATTTGGAGTTTTACTCACGTCCTGTTCAGTCGAACATTCCGTCGACTCTCCGTTTTTCCCAACTAGAGGCCAGTTTTATAGACGAAGAGATTGCGGCCTTGCTGCAGAAACACGCGATAGCGCCAAGTGTTCAAAGCCCTCACGGTTTCTGCAGCAATATCTTTGTTATTCAGAAAAAAGGGGGAGGAAACAGACTAGTTTTGAATCTCAGGGACTTCAATCAGTTTCTGACGTACAACCATTTCAAGATGGAGGGCATCCATCTCTTAACGGATCTTTTGCAGGTAGGGGACTGGATGGTCCGGCTGGACCTGAAGGATGCGTACCTCTCTATTCCGATTTTTTCCCCGCATCGCAGGTTTCTGCGGTTCAGGTGGAGAGACCTTTGGTACGAGTATTTGGTTCTGCCTTTCGGGCTCTCCTCAGCTCCTTGGTGCTTCACCAAGGTAATGAAGCCGGTAGTGGCATACCTCAGAGAGAGGGGTATTCGGCTCATCATTTACTTAGACGATATACTCATAGTGGACCAGTGCTAGCAAACTCTTTTGCTTAAACAACAGGGGGTGGTGATGGACAGAGTTTCTGAATTAAGCAGAATACTCTCACCCAGTCAAGAGATCAGGGCTTGATCCAACACCGTTTTTTAGCTCACTGCACCATCCCAGCTCAGAACCTGGCTATATGCAAATTAGTCTGTCCCTGGCCCAGTGCATCATGGGAACAGGGCAGACCAAACTACCAAGCCAATTCTTTCACTGGGAAGGAAACAAGCTTCCGGGGACCGGTTTCTGGCATTACAGCCGTCTTCGGCCCGGCTTGCTTGAATCCTGATGGTGCAATGAGCAAGGGACTCACGTCTGAGTATACCCTTCCACGCTTGTGGTGGACAAAATAATTAAACAACAGGGGGTGGTGATGGACAGAGTTTCTGAATTAAGCAGAATACTCTCACCCAGTCAAGAGATCAGGGCTTGATCCAACACCGTTTTTTAGCTCACTGCACCATCCCAGCTCAGAACCTGGCTATATGCAAATTAGTCTGTCCCTGGCCCAGTGCATCATGGGAACAGGGCAGACCAAACTACCAAGCCAATTCTTTCACTGGGAAGGAAACAAGCTTCCGGGGACCGGTTTCTGGCATTACAGCCGTCTTCGGCCCGGCTTGCTTGAATCCTGATGGTGCAATGAGCAAGGGACTCACGTCTGAGTATACCCTTCCACGCTTATGGTGGACAAAATAATTAAACAACAGGGGGTGGTGATGGACAGAGTTTCTGAATTAAGCAGAATAGTCTCACCCAGTCAAGAGATCACGGCTTGATCCAACACCGTTTTTTAGCTCACTGCACCATCCCAGCTCAGAACCTGGCTATATGCAAATTAGTCTGTCCCTGGCCCAGTGCATCATGGGAACAGGGCAGACCAAACTACCAAGCCAATTCTTTCACTGGGAAGGAAACAAGCTTCCGGGGACCGGTTTCTGGCATTACAGCCGTCTTCGGCCCGGCTTGCTTGAATCCTGATGGTGCAATGAGCAAGGGACTCACGTCTGAGTATACCCTTCCACGCTTATGGTGGACAAAATAATTAAACAACAGGGGGTGGTGATGGACAGAGTTTCTGGATTAAGCAGAATACTCTCACCCAGTCAAGAGATCAGGGCTTGATCCAACACCGTTTTTTAGCTCACTGCACCATCCCAGCTCAGAACCTGGCTATATGCAAATTAGTCTGTCCCTGGCCCAGTGCATCATGGGAACAGGGCAGACCAAACTACCAAGCCAATTCTTTCACTGGGAAGGACACAAGCTTCCGGGGACCGGTTTCTGGCATTACAGCCGTCTTCGGCCCGGCTTGCTTGAATCCTGATGGTGCAATGAGCAAGGGACTCACGTCTGAGTATACCCTTCCACGCTTGTGGTGGACAAAATAATTAAACAACAGGGGGTAGTGATGGACAGAGTTTCTGAATTAAGCAGAATACTCTCACCCAGTCAAGAGATCAGGGCTTGATCCAACACCGTTTTTTAGCTCACTGCACCATCCCAGCTCAGAACCTGGCTATATGCAAATTAGTCTGTCCCTGGCCCAGTGCATCATGGGAACAGGGCAGACCAAACTACCAAGCCAATTCTTTCACTGGGAAGGAAACAAGCTTCCGGGGACCGGTTTCTGGCATTACAACCGTCTTCGGCCCGGCTTGCTTGAATCCTGATGGTGCAATGAGCAAGGGACTCACGTCTGAGTATACCCTTCCACGCTTATGGTGGACAAAATAATTAAACAACAGGGGGTGGTGATGGACAGATTTTCTGAATTGAGCAGAATACTCTCACCCAGTCAAGAGATCAGGGCTTGATTCAACACCGTTTTTAGCTCATTGCACCATCCCAGCTCAGAACCTGCCTATATGCAAATTAGTCTGTCCCTGGCCCAGTGCATCATGGGAACAGGGCAGACCAAACTACCAAGCCAATTCTTTCACTGGGAAGGAAACAAGCTTCCGGGGACCGGTTTCTGGCATTACAGCCGTCTTCGGCCCGGCTTGCTTGAATCCTGATGGTGCAATGAGCAAGGGACTCACGTCTGAGTATACCCTTCCACGCTTATGGTGGACGAAATAATTAAACAACAGGGGGTGGTGATGGACAGAGTTTCTGAATTAAGCAGAATACTCTCACCCAGTCAAGAGATCAGGGCTTGATCCAACACCGTTTTTTAGCTCACTGCACCATCCCAGCTCAGAACCTGGCTATATGCAAATTAGTCTGTCCCTGGCCCAGTGCATCATGGGAACAGGGCAGACCAAACTACCAAGCCAATTCTTTCACTGGGAAGGAAACAAGCTTCCGGGGACCGGTTTCTGGCATTACAGCCGTCTTCGGCCCGGCTTGCTTGAATCCTGATGGTGCAATGAGCAAGGGACTCACGTCTGAGTATACCCTTCCACGCTTATGGTGGACAAAATAATTAAACAACAGGGGGTGGTGATGGACAGAGTTTCTGAATTAAGCAGAATACTCTCACCCAGTCAAGAGATCAGGGCTTGATCCAACACCGTTTTTTAGCTCACTGCACCATCCCAGCTCAGAACCTGGCTATATGCAAATGAGTCTTTCCCTGGCCCAGTGCATCATGGGAACAGGCAGACCAAACTACCAAGCCAATTCTTTCACTGGGAAGGAAACAAGCTTCCGGGGACCGGTTTCTGGCATTACAGCCGTCTTCGGCCCGGCTTGCTTGAATCCTGATGGTGCAATGAGCAAGGGACTCACGTCTGAGTATACCCTTCCACGCTTGTGGTGGACAAAATAATTAAACAACAGGGGGTGGTGATGGACAGAGTTTCTGAATTAAGCAGAATAGTCTCACCCAGTCAAGAGATCAGGGCTTGATCCAACACCGTTTTTTAGCTCACTGCACCATCCCAGCTCAGAACCTGGCTATATGCAAATTAGTCTGTCCCTGGCCCAGTGCATCATGGGAACAGGGCAGACCAAACTACCAAGCCAATTCTTTCACTGGGAAGGAAATAAGCTTCCGGGGACCGGTTTCTGGCATTATAGCCGTCTTCGGCCCGGCTTGCTTGAATCCTGATGGTGCAATGAGCAAGGGACTCACGTCTGAGTATACCCTTCCACGCTTATGGTGGAACTCTTTTGCGGCACCTCCAGCTGACCAAGACTATTTTACAGGATCTGGGTTTTGTGATAAACTCCAAGAAGTCGGTCATGGCCCCCTCTCAGGTCATAGATTTCCTAGGGTTCACGGTGGACTCGGTGTTAGCTCAGTTGTCTCTTCCGAAATAGAAATTGAAGGATCTAAAAAGGGAGATCAGGAAGTTGTTGAACAGTTAGACTGTCTCTCTCAGGGCTCTGGCAAGAATGGTAGGGAATCTAGCGTCGTCAGTACAGGCGATTTTCCCGGGCCCTTTGCATTACAGGGCCCTGCAGCAATTGAAGATCAGGCATCTTCAGAAAGTTTTTTCGTATTCAGACAACATTCCCCTCACGCAGGATGTGAGGACAGAATTGCAATGGTGGTTGGGACACGTCGACGCTTGGAACGGTCAAGCGATCTCTGGTTGCCTGCCAGAGATCACGATAGAATCCGACGCCAGCCGTTGGGGCTGGGGCGCGCGTTGTGGAAACATCTCCACAGGAGGGAGATGGTCCCACGAAGGGCTTTCTCTTCATATCAACTGTCTGGAGCTGCTGGCGGGGTCGTTCGCGGTGAGAACGTTGTCCCCGAAGCAGACATCCTGTTGTATCCTCCTGCGACTGGACAATATTTCGGCAGTGAGGTACATCAACAAGTTGGGAGGCACGAGGTCGTCCATGCTGGTGCAGATCGCCAAGGATTTTTGGCATTACTGCCTTCACAACCAGATATCGATCATTGCGGAATATCTCCCGGGTCAGTCCAATCAGGTGGCGGACTGGAACTCGAGGTACCTCAGGGACTTCAGCGACTGGAAGTTGCTCCCGAGGATGTTCGAATGGTTGGAGGAGATTTGGGGTCCGTTCGAGACGGATCTTTTTGCGTCGAGACTGACCTTCCAAATCCCTCGCTTCTTCAGTTGGAGACCGGATCCGTTGGCTCTTGCGACAGACGCGTTTCTCCAGAACTGGTCACAGGGGGTGCAATATGCGTTTCCCCCCTTCTTGTTGATCCCCAGAGCGATGTCGCAGGTGATCAAGCAGAAAGCGGAAGTGGTCATGGTGACGCCTTGGTGGACGTCGCAATCTTGGTTCCCCAAACTGATGCAGTGGAGCTGCGACCTTCCCAGACTCCTCCCGGAATCGACGATGCTGTTGCTGGGCCCTCATCAAGAGAGGCATCCGATGATCACGGAGGGCAGACTGCGGCTGATGGCCTGGAGGCTTTCAGGCAGCAGTGGCAAGTGCCAGGCATTTCGAGCAGGGCTGCAGAATTCATCAAGCAGGCCTGGGCTCCTTCCACGAGGAAGCGATACTCCTCGGCCTGGAAAGGTTGGGTGGATTGGTGCGTGGAACGACATCTGGATCCCGTGGGGGCCGGCTTACCCCATGTGCTGAATTTCCTTACGGATAAGGCTTCACAGGGTTTGGCCTATTGGTCGGTCAACAACTTCAGATCTGCCATCTCAGCGGGCCATGTCCAGCTGGATGGTAGGCCCATTGGTATGCACCCTGTCGTGTGCAAATTGTTGAAGGGCATTAGAGTGGAAAATCCCCCTAAACCGAAATATTCCGGTTTGTGGGACGTTACTCGGGTTTTGGACCTATTTGACAAATGGCCAGCGAACTCGCTTCTTTCCAGAAAGCAATTGTCGGCCAAGCTAGCCATGTTACTTTGCCTGTCGGCTTGTAGGAGGTCATCGGATGTACGAGCGCTGGACATAACAGGTAGAGTATTTACTCCGGAAGGAGTTTCTTTTCAGATTGTTAGACGTACTAAAACATTATCTACACAAGTTTCTTATAATGCATTTCAGGAAAATGAAAAGTTATGTGTTGTGCAATGTCTAAAGACTTATGAGGAATGTACAGCGGCTGTTAGGCCTCAGGGCTGTTCGCAGCTCTTGATAGCCCTACAAAAGCCATTTAAAGCGGTGGCTGCTGCCATCATTGCCAGATGGCTTCGCTATGTTATGAAAGAAGCAGGCATTGACATCACCATGTTTGGTGCGCATTCTGTCAGGGGTGCCATGGCATCAAAGTCATTCATGTTGGGTTCCAGCATTCATGATATTATGCAGTGTGCAGATTGGTCGTCAGAATCGACCTTCAAAACGTTTTATTATAAGCCGGTGGGGGATATTGCCTCTGTTGTTTTCAATAAGCGTTAAACTAGCATAATCTGAAGCCTCCGGTCCTGACATAGAATCACAAATTTGCTAGCATTCGCGACAAGAATTTGCAATTCTATTAAGGACACGGAGGCGAGGATTATCCCACCCGGCATTGTATATGTATTTATAAATGCTTGCCCACCCAGATGATTACGGTGGTTACGGTCTCATATCCTTTCTTTCAGGTTCTGATAAAAAGAGCAACTGAAACTCAAAGATTGCCAGGATATTTCGCCTGAAGTTGTGGTTTCTTCCCGTTGGAAGAATTTTGAAGTTTTCCAAGTTTTCGTTGGAGCTGTTCGCCGAAAGAAAGAGGAAGATGGCGGCAGGCTGAGGCCTCTTATGGACTAGGGGGGCGTGTCTATGTGTGAGACATGATGGGATATGTAGGTTAATGTTATTTTTGAATGAAAAGCAAGCATTTTCATTGGCTGCTGTGAGCTTCAAGTAAAGATTGAGAAGCATAATCCTCGCCTCCGTATCCTTAATAGAATTGCAAATTCTTGTCGCGAATGCTAGCAAATTTGTGATTCTGGGCATGCAAAGTTCTAAGAGGATTGTGGTTCCTGCAGACGTCATTTCCTGAACGGATATCCTATAATGGAACCTAGCCTTCTTGTTGATTGGCTGCATAAAGGGCGGCCCCTCTCTTTTTTTTGTTGAATTGTTTTGTTACTTGGCTCTGCAAACAGGATTCATTCCTGTTCCGAGTGTCTAGTGCGTTATACCACGCAATCTCTCTCACCTGTTGACAAATATTTCCATTTATTTGTGCTTTCTGGCTTCGCGGGAGGTGCAACCCACGAACCTTAAGTTTCCAAACTACAGTATAATAATATATTTTCATCATATTAAAATTCGTCATGAATGTGGAACTGAAAAAATTACAGCATTTCCTCTTCTCCCGCACCAATGATTTCTTCATCTACTCATTTTGTTTGGAATATGAGCACAACAGGCTGCAGCCTTGCATTAGAAGCGTCGGGTGCAGTACCTCAGCTCGTTACTAGGTGTCCCTGTAGTCAGCTGCAAAATGTACAGCCCGCAGAGTGAGGTCCCTGTACAGTCAGACAAGGTTTTCAATTTCAATTTATTTTATTTGTTTGATTAATTATAATCTTACAAACTTTCCAAAAATGGGATCAAATATAAAAGATTAAAAGAACATATATGATTGATACCATATCTTAAATATGCTAACTTATACTTTAAAATGCAGGACACAATGGGGCAGATTTACAAGCCCCTTGCGCCACTTTTGCGTCACTTTTAACATGGGAGAGGCAGGGCTCGAGTTGGGGTACCAAACGGGTGGAGGGCGTCCCCGCATTTATTTTACCAGGTGGACGCCGTCCCCCCTGTCAAACAGCTGGACTTCACTGTTTGACCTCTCTGGTACGAGATCGGAGCTCACAGCACGCTGCTCACGTGCTGACTTCTCAGATGCAATCGCATCTAAGGGGTGAGCGAGGGGAGGCAATGAGCCCGATGGTGCAAGCCACCTTTCGTGACGTCACTGCTGGTGACAGCGTCCCCCTACTTCTTTTTTTAGGACTTGCGCCCTGGGGAAAAGTGACGCAAAAGTGGTGCAAGCGGTTTGTAAATAAGCCCCGATATATTTAAAATATAGTAGATAAGGATTTCAATTTATACTCCTCTAATTTTTTTCCAACCCTCCACAAACATTTTACAAATGCAGAATTCATAGATATATCATCAGAGCTTAGACGTACTATCAAAGCTTGCCTACCTGTCCTTACTCCACGATCGTTAAATAGACTCTTAAGTATAATTTTCCTTTTGTTTTCTAATTCAGGGCAAAGACACAGTAAATGTATAATATTCTCTTGTCCCGATTTACATAACCTACATTTGTGTATCCTCTTCTGATTTCCTCCATGGAGGTAAATGACATAAACCCCAAATTGTGCTTTAATAATGATATGTTTGTTTTTTAATGACCACGATGTTTCTAAATATTCTCGGACCTTTTTTTTCTTAAATCCATTTATTATTGGCCAGCATGTTTTCTGTTTACAAATATAGCTTTATCTCTTATCAGCAATAGATGATTAGGGAATTTGTGGATTGTATTTTTTAAATTTTCCTGAGTAATTGTAGTTTCCCAGATAGGCATTACGCTAAATTCTTCAATCGCTGCATTTGAAAAAGTCCAGACCTGCAGTTTTCTATTATAATTTACTTCATGCCATAGTAGCTGGGACATTTGATTTTCTTGATCGTTTCTTATTCGGTTCCACACTTTGAGAGCTTGTCCTTTCCTCACATTTAACTGGTTGTTTAACCAAAATTCAACCTTCACTTGTGCTTGGCAAACAAAAAAGGGTTTTATAAGTTCTTGCAACCGCATTATTAATAATTACGGCATCTTTCCCATTTAGTACCTCACTGTCGTATGTCAGAATAGGTATCAGTTTTGCTGAAATCACCTTTAGGAAGTGACCATAAGACAAGTCGCTTATTGATTTCTGTAGGATCCTAAATGCTGCTACCAAAGCATTTGCTTTTCCGTAAATATCCTTTTTTAGCGGGAGAAAGTTTGCATTGTCATTAAATATAACACTAAGATATATGTAAGATTCAACTTGCTCTACTTGGGTTTGTTCCAATGACCATTTATATTTATGTAGAAGTCTTGTATTTTTTGTAATTTCCATTACTTTGGTCTTTGCACCATTTATTACCATATCGTTTTCTATTGCATATGTTGATATGCGATGGAATAACCGCTGCAACCCAATTTTAGTTTGAATTAAAAGTATAACGTCGTTTGCATACAACAAATTGGATATTTGCTTGTCAGCTTACCTAGGAGGATGTGTGTTTACTTAATTCAGCACGGTTGAAAAATCTGCTAAAAACAAGTAAAAAAGCAATGGGGCAGAATACACCCTTGCGATAATCCTCCAGTCGTAGGCATTTCTTTTGCTAGAGTCCGTCCATCTCCAATCCTCACCCTAATAGAAGTATCAGTACGCAGAAGTTGAATCAAATTTAATAATGAGGCTTGAATTTCTTGCTCTTTTCGGTTTTTATACAAACAGTGTCTATTCACACAATCGAAAGCCAATTTAAAATCCACAAAGATACAAGAGGCCTCATTTATGAGACCTTGCGTCCATTTTGCGCTTCGGATGCGTCACTTTTTGTGACGTATCGGCGGCGTAAAACATGCCTCCGGTTGCGCACTATTTACAAAGTGACGCATCTAAGCAGATGCGTCACTTTGTAAACCCCCCAGCGCTACATTATACCTGCGTCAGGTATAATGTATGCGGGGGGCGTTCCCCCGCATAAAGCCTTGTAGAAGTGACGCAGTGAAATCTATGAGATTTCACTGCGTCACTTCTAGGAAGCCGTTGCGTCCAAATCTTACGCCTACCTCACAGCAAGCGTAAGACTGACGCTGGCCCTTTCACATGGGGCTTGCCCCATGTAAAAGGGCGCATTGCTGGAGTTATGTCACTTTTGTGACACACTCCAGCAATGCATCACTTTTGCGCCATACAGATACGTCAGAAATACTGACATATCTGTAACTCCTTGCGACATGATGCATCATACAGTAAATATGATGCATCAGGTATGTCGCAAGGAAGGCGCACTGAGAAGTGACGCATCGCTGCTTTCACGCAGCAATGCGTCATTTCTCATAAATGAGGTCCAAGGACTGTTTTGCTAAAATTGCCTTATCCATTAATACCGATAGAACTGATATGTTTGAAGCAGTTCCTAGACCTTTTATGAATCCTGTTTGATTCGGGAGCAGTATCTGCTTATCTTTTACCAAATCTGTTAAGCTTGACAGTAAGATCCCTGCGAACAATTTCGCATAAGTGTCTTACAGGGTTATTAATCGATAATTCTCCAGCAATTGTCAATTTCCTTTCTTAAAAATAGGAGATATTAATAACTCTCTCCAGGATTTTGGAAACCCTTGCTCACTATGCCACTGGAATCAAGCTATCCTGGCTGAAGACGGTTAATAGCCAGAAACCGGTCCCAGGAGGCTTGATTCCGGTCCAGGGAAGACATGGCTTGGCAGTTTGGTCTAGACTGTTCCCATGAGGCAGAGGGTCAAGACTGTTATGCATATGGCCTTGTCTGAACTAGGGTGGCTTGGTGAGCAAAATAACGATGGATTAAACCCAGATCTGTGACTGGGGGTGAATGTTTTTCCATTGTGCAACATTCCATCCATCATCTTGTGTGTTTTGAAATTCCTGACTAGTTATCATGGCGATAATATTCAGCGATAGCTGGCAATAATATTTCTATTGCTATGTATGGCCAGTGATAATTATCGGTGGCTGTTGATAATATGCCCCTTCATTTTTGAAGAAAACAGCGGTTTTCTGCAAAATCTAACATGTGCTAAAATGCTGGGGCAGCCTTGTAAATGGAAAAATGGTGCTTACATATGATTATGCATGTTAGCACCCTCTTGTAAATAGGGCGATAGTTTTATCTCTGCTTTTTTGGCTTTATAAGCCAAAAAAGCAGAGATAAAGCCCTTGTAAATATGCCCCTTTAATCTCCCTGTGCCTATCCAAAAATGAATGTGTCCGTCTGCAACGCAACTGGTGTTCTTCTTGGAAAGTGCTTCAATACCATCGGGTGGAGCTCGCTGACCTTCAATAGCCAGATGGGAAGACACTGTACTGTGTGATGGCCAACTAATATGTTCTCAGAGTGAAATCGTCGAAAAGAGAACTAAACACACAAAGGAGGGAGTTTGACAGAAATGTACCAGTAAGAAGCCATCATTTCTGAATGCCATAATTAGTAACCAATAGTAATCAGTGGGTTTGCCAAATCCCACAGAACAATATAACAGGTCGATCTAAGCTTGACCTAAAAATTGTGAAATTAAGGGGCAGAGTTACAAGCCCCTTTGCGCCACCAGTGTATCACTTTTTGTGATGCACCGGTGGCCCTTTTTACTGCTTCATATTTACAAGGACAGGAAAAGCCACCTTGAGTGACTTTTCATGTCCTTGTAACTATGGCCCCTCTGCACGCAGTACTTTGCGTGAAAGGGTTGTTCCATGGGTGTTGCTGTGGGTGTTCCCATGCAACAAACATGGAACCAGACACATTTCCAGATTTACGAGGAATTGTAAATCTTGAAAAAATGTGTGTGAATGCTACGCCTTGCAAGGGGAGGCGTAGATAGGCGAAACGATGAGAGATGTATTAATTTCTTCTAGTTTTCTTTTCCTCTTTCCATGTGTGCTGCATTCTGTAGCAAACATAAAAAGAGGACATCACCTTAAGGATTATTTTATGTACAGGAAGGGTTCCCTTCCTGCACATAAACAATCATTGAAACAATGACGTTTTTTTACTTCTATGTATGCTAATGCAGCACACATAGAAGTTGAAAAACGGCATTTCAGATTGTTTTTGTGCAGGAAGGGAACCCTTCCTGCTCAAAAACAATCTCCCCACCACGCAGGCATCCTTGCACCATGGTGCAAGGGTGCCTGCACCAGCGCATGGCAGCAGTTTGTGCGGCAGCGCAGGGAGAAGCACAGAGATGCCACATATTGTTGTAAATATGTTGTATCCCTGTGCATTGAAAGTGACTCCGTGCGGCACAACCAAATGGCATGTGTTCCACACTGAGGGGCATATTACCAACAAGTAGCGTTATTTATCGCTAAATAGACTTAGCGACGATTTTTTTATCGCTGCCTATCGCTGGATATGTTAGCGGAGAAAACATGCTATTAGCAACGTTTTTTTCTCCATTGTGCTAAAATATCCAGCGATAGCGGCGAAATTCGTGAATATCGCTGAGAATACAGCGATATTCATGCATTAGCGACGAAATGCTCTTAGCCATGTTATCCACCTCCCATTGGATAACGTGGCTTAGAACTGGTCTGAGCAGGCGTTAGTTTTTGGCGATAGCGGGAATATTTCCATCGCTACGGCTGCCTTGCTAATAGGCGATAGCGACGTTAGCGACTGCTTTCAGTCGCGAAAAGGTTGAGTACGCCCACTTTGCATGTCATTAGCGATAAATATCGCTGACATGCAAAGCGGGCCCCAAACCGCTTGCTATCGCCTAAAAGCTGTCGCTAACATCAGTTAGCGACAGCTTGCTAATAGAGCGATAGAATCATCGCCGCTTAGCGGCCGAACACGGCCGCTAAACCGGCGATAATTGTCTATCGCCCCCCTTGGTAATATGCCCCTGAGTCACTTTATTGTAAATCTGCCCCAAAGTCCCTATGCAGAAAGCGCAGAAGCAAACAATTCTGCCGCAATACTCCAGGGCCCACAAAGTACATACAACAGATGATCTTCGGAGACAAGCGCCATAAGATAGACCTGAACAAACGTAACAGAGCCATGTTATAATTTTTGCATGGAAAGATTGCCATGATGCTCGCACCCGACTGACCACATTCTCTAATTGTTTGCATGACTAAGACCATGCATGAATGGATGCTCCCATCAGCAGAACACCGCATACTCATCTGCACCCGATTACATTATTTCCTGTACGCATTGCACATCACACACAAATAGAAGCTCTATTTTTGGCACCAGCGAAACGAATCTCTGCCACGCAGAGACCCTTCAAAAATTAACAGAAATATGTGACCTTCATCACTGTCACACGAAGTACAGTGACAGAAGGCTCCAAATATCAGAATTTCTGTGCCTTTGATAATGGGGCATGGTAGAAGAACAGTAAGAGCACAATTTTTATCACTCTGATATTATAGTTGTTTAATTGCACCTTATTAATACATCATTAAAAATAATAAATGAAGGTAGCAATATTACCATATGTTATTCTTAAAGATCATATGTATTCAGACGAGAATAAAACTATTGCTGTTTCTTCACAAAGGATTCTGGGCATGCAAAGTTCTAAGAGGATTGTGGTTCCTGCCGACGTCATTTCCTGCACGGATATCCTATAATGGAACCTAGCCTTCTTGTTGATTGGCTGCATAAAGGGCGGCCCCTCTCTTTTTTTGTTGAATTGTTTTGTTACTTGGCTCTGCAAACAGGATTCATTCCTGTTCCGAGTGTCTAGTGCGTTATACCACGCAATCTCTCTCACCTGTTGACAAATATTTCCATTCATTTGTGCTTTCCGGCTTCGCGGGAGGTGCAACCCACGAACCTTTAGCTTCCAAACTACAGTATAATAATATATTCTCATCATATTAAAATTCGTCATGAATGTGGAACTGAAAAAATTACAGCATTTCCTCTTCTCCCGCACCAATGATTTCTTCATCTACTCATTTTGTTTGGAATATGAGCACAACAGGCTGCAGCGTTGCATTAGAAGCATCGGGTGCAGTACCTCAGCTCGTTACTAGGTGTCCCTGTAGTCAGCTGCAAAATGTACAGCCCGCAGAGTGAGGTCCCTGTACAGTCAGACAAGGTTTTCAATTTCAATTTATTTTATTTGTTTGATTAATTATAATCTTACAAACTTTCCAAAAATGGGATCAAATATAAAAGATTAAAAGAACATATATGATTGATACCATATCTTAAATATGCTAACTTATACTTTAAAATGCAGGACACAATGGGGCAGATTTACAAGCCCCTTGCGCCACTTTTGCGTCACTTTTAACATGGGAGAGGCAGGGCTCGAGTTGGGGTACCAAACGGGTGGAGGGCGTCCCCCCATTTATTTTACCAGGTGGACGCCGTCCCCCCTGCCAAACAGCTGGACTTCACTGTTTGACCTCTCTGGTACGAGATCGGAGCTCACAGCACGCTGCTCACGCGCTGACTTCTCAGATGCAATCGCATCTAAGGGGTGAGCGAGGGGAGGCAATGAGCCCGATGGTGCAAGCCACCTTTTGTGACGTCACTGCTGGTGACAGCGTCCCCCTACTTCTCTTTTTTAGGACTTGCGCCCTGGGGAAAAGTGACGCAAAAGTGGTGCAAGGGGTTTGTAAATAAGCCCCGATATATTTAAAATATAGTAGATAAGGATTTCAATTTATACTCCTCTAATTTTTTTCCAACCCTCCACAAAAATTTTACAAATGCAGAATTCATAGATATATCATCAGAGCTTAGACGTACTATCAAAGCTTGCCTACCTGTCCTTACTCCACGATCGTTAAATAGACTTTTAAGTATAATTTTCCTTTTGTTTTCTAATTCAGGGCAAAGACACAGTAAATGTATAATATTCTCTTGTCCCGATTTACATAACCTACATTTGTGTATCCTCTTCTGATTTCCTCCATGGAGGTAAATTACATAAACCCCAAATTGTGCTTTAATAATGATATGTTTGTTTTTTTATTGACCACGATGTTTCTAAATATTCTTGGACCTTTTTTTATCTTAAATCCATTTATTATTGGCCATGCATGTTTTCTGTTTCCAAATATATCTTTATCTCTTATCAGCGATAGATGATTAGGTAATTTGTGGATTGTATTTTTAAAATTTTCCTGAGTAATTGTAGTTTCCCAGATAGGCATTACGCTAAATTCTTCAATCGCTGCATTTGAAAAAGTCCAGACCTGCAGTTTTCTATTATAATTTACTTCATGCCATAGTAGCTGGGACATTTGATTTTCTTGATCGTTTCTAATTCCTTTCCACACTTTGAGAGCTTGTCCTTTCCTCACATTTAACTGGTTGTTTAACCAAAATTCAAGCTTCACTTGTGCTTGGCAAACAAAAAAGGATTTTATAAGTTCTTGCAAACGCATTATTAATAATTACTGCATCTTTCCCATTTAGTACTTCACTGCTGTATGTCAGAGTAGGTATCAGTTTTGCTGAAATCACCTTTAGGAAGTGACCATAAGACAAGTCGCTTATTGATTTCTGTAGTATCCTAAATGCTGCTACCAAAGCATTTGCTTTTCAGTAAATATCCTTTTTTTGCGGGAGGAAGTTTCCATTGTCATTAAATATAACACCAAGATATATGTAAGATTCAACTTGCTCTAATTGGGTTTGTTCCAATGACCATTTATATTTATGTAGAAGACTTGTATTTTTTGTAATTTCCATTACTTTGGTCTTTGCACCATTTATTACCATATAGTTTTCTATTGCATATGTTGATATGCGATCGATTAACCGCTGCAACCCAATTTTAGTTTGAATTAAAAGTATAACGTCGTCTGCATACAACAAATTGGATATTTGCTTGTCAGCTAACCTAGGAGGATGTGTGTTTACTTAATTCAGCAGGGTTGAAAAATCTGCTAAAAACAAGTCAAAAAGCAATGGGGCAGAACGCACCCTTGCGATAATCCTCCAGTCGTAGGCATTTCTTTTGCTAGAGTCCGTCCATCTCCAATCCTCACCCTAATAGAAGTATCAGTACGCAGAAGTTGAATCAAATTTAATAATGAGGCTTGAATTTCTTGCTCTTTTCGGATTTTATACAAACAGTGTCTATTCACACAATCGAAAGCCAATTTAAAATCCACAAAGATACAAGAGGCCTCATTTATGAGGCCTTGCTTCCATTTTGCGCTTCGGATCCGTCACTTTTTGTGACGTATCGGCGGCGTAAAACATGCCTTCGGTTGCGCACTATTTACAAAGTGACGCATCTAAGCAGATGCGTCACTTTGTAAACCCCCCAGCGCTACATTATACCTGCGTCAGGTATAATGTATGCGGGGGGGGGCATTCCCCCGCATAAAGCCTTGTAGAAGTGACGCAGTGAAATCTATGAGATTTCACTGTGTCACTTCTAGGAAGCCGTTGCGTCCAAATCTTACGCCTGCCTCACAGCAGGCGTAAGACTGGCGCTGGCCTTTTCACATGGGGCTTGCCCCATGTAAAAGGACGCATTGCTGGAGTTATGTCACTTTTGTGACACACTCCAGCAATGTATCACTTTTGCGCCATACAGATACGTCAGAAATACTGACGTATCTGTAACTCCTTGCGCCATGATGCGTCATACAGTAAATACGACGCATCAGGTACGTCGCAAGGAAGGCGCACTGAGAACTGACGCATCGCTGCTTTCACGCAGCAATGCGTCATTTCTCATAAATGAGGCCCAAGGACTGTTTTGCTAAAATTGCCTTATCCATTAATACAGATAGGACTGATATGTTTGAAGCAGTTCCTAGACCTTTTATGAATCCTGTTTGATTCGGGAGCAGTATCTGCTTATCTTTTACCAAATCTGTTAAGCTTGACAGTAAGATCCCTGCGAACAATTTAGCATAAGTGTCTTACAGGGTTATTAATCGATAGTTCTCCAGCAATTGTCAATTTCCTTTCTTAAAAATAAGGGATATTAATGACTCTCTCCAGAATTTTGGAAAACCTTGTTCACTATGCCACTGGAATCAAGCTATCCTGGCTAAAGACGGTTAATAGCCAGAAACCGGTCCCAGGAGGCTTGATTCCGGTCCACGGAAGACATGGCTTGGCAGTTCGGTCTGGACTGTTCCCATGAGGCAGAGGGTCAAGACTGTTATGCATATGGCCTTGTCTGAACTAGGGTGGCTTGGTGAGCAAAATAACGATGGATTAAACCCAGATCTGTGACTGGGGGTGAATGTTTTTCCATTATGCAACATTCCATCCATCATCATGTGTGTTTTGAAATTCCTGACTAGTTATCATGGCGATAATATTCAGCGATAGCTGGCAATAATATTTATATTGCTATGTAAGGCCAGTGATAATTATCGGTGGCTGTTGATAATATGCCCCTTCATTTTTGAAGAAAACAGCTGTTTTCTGCAAAATCTAACGTGTGCTAAAATGCTGGGGCAGCCTTGTAAATGGAAAAATGGTGCTTACATATGATTATGCATGTTAGCACCCTCTTGTAAATAGGGCGATAGTTTTATCTCTGCTTTTTTGGCTTTATAAGCCAAAAAAGCAGAGATAAAGCCCTTGTAAATATGCCCCTTTAATCTCCCTGTGCCTATCCAAAAATGAATGTGTCCGTCTGCAACATAACTGGTGTTCTTCTTGGAAAGTGCTTCAATACCATCGGGTGGAGCTCGCTGACCTTCAATAGCCAGATGTGAAGACACTGTACTGTGTGATGGCCAACTAATATGTTCTCAGAGTGAAATCGTCGAAAAGAGAACTAAACACACAAAGGAGGGACTTTGACAGAAATGTACCAGTAAGAAGCCATCATTTCTGAATGCCATAATTAGTAACCAATAGCAATCAGTGGGTTTGCCAAATCCCACAGAACAATATAACAGGTCGATCTAAGCTTGACCTAAAAATTGTGAAATTAAGGGGCAGAGTTACAAGCCCCTTTGCGCCACCAGTGTATCACTTTTTGTGATGCATCGGTGGCCCTTTTTACTGCTCCATATTTACAAGGACAGGAAAAGCCACCTTGAGTGACTTTTCATGTCCTTGTAAATATGGCCCCTCTGCACGCAGTACTTTGCGTGAAAGGGTTGTTCCATGGGTGTTGCTGTGGGTGTTCCCATGCAACACCCATGGAACCAGACACATTTCCAGATTTACGAGGAATTGTAAATCTTGAAAAAATGTGTGTGAATGCTACGCCTTGCAAGGGGAGGCGTGGATAGGCGAAACGATGAGAGATGTATTAATTTCTTCTAGTTTTCTTTTCCTCTTTCCATGTGTGCTGCATTCTGTAGCAAACATAAAAAGAGGAAATCACCTTAAGGATTATTTTATGTACAGGAAGGGTTCCCTTCCTGCACATAAACAATCATTGAAACAATGACGTTTTTTTACTTCTATGTATGCTAATGCAGCACACATAGAAGTTGAAAAACGGCATTTCAGATTGTTTTTGTGCAGGAAGGGAACCCTTCCTGCTCAAAAACAATCTCCCCACCACGCGGGCATCCTTGCACCATGGTGCAAGGGTGCCTGCACCAGCGCATGGCAGCAGTTTGTGCGGCAGCGCAGGGAGATGCACAGAGATGCCACATATTGTTGTAAATATGTCGTATCCCTGTGCATTGAAAGTGACTCCGTGCGGCAAAACCAAATGGCATCTGTTCCACACTGAGGGGCATATTGCCAACAAGTAGCGCTATTTATCGCTAAATAGACTTAGCGACGATTTTTTTATCGCTGCCTATCGCTGGATATGTTAGCGGAGAAAACATGCTATTAGCAACGTTTTTTTCTCCATTGTGCTAAAATATCCAGCGATAGCGGCGAAATTCGTGAATATCGCTGAGAATACAGCGATATTCATGCATTAGCGACGAAATGCTCTTAGCCATGTTATCCACCTCCCATTGGATAACGTGGCTTAGAACTGGTCTGAGCAGGCGTTAGTTTTTGGCGATAGCGGGAATATTTCCATCGCTACGGCTGCCTTGCTAATAGGCGATAGCGACGTTAGCGACTGCTTTCAGTCGCTAAAAGGTTGAGTACGCCCACTTTGCATGTCATTAGCGATAAATATCGCTGACATGCAAAGCGGGCCCCAAACCGCTTGCTATCGCCTAAAAGCTGTCGCTAACATCAGTTAGCGACAGCTTTTAGGGCATGAAAAGTTCTAAGAGGATTGTGGTTCCTGCAGACGTCATTTCCTGAACGGATATCCTATAATGGAACCTAGCCTTCTTGTTGATTGGCTGCATAAAGGGCGGCCCCTCTCTTTTTTTTGTTGAATTGTTTTGTTACTTGGCTCTGCAAACAGGATTCATTCCTGTTCCGAGTGTCTAGTGCCTTATACCACGCAATCTCTCTCACCTGTTGACAAATATTTCCATTTATTTGTGCTTTCTGGCTTCGCGGTGTTAAAAAGGGTTCCAAAGACAACCGGTAACCAAAGACCCTTTTATGTTGCCCGGCGGTATCGCCTCTATGACCCACCAATATTAATCAATGAAGAAGCAGGCGCTGGAGACTGGAAGGCAGGAAACGAGGATTTTATTCTCTCCGGAGGAGAACACATCAATTCAGACAGCAAGTATCGTCACGAGGTGCTCTAACCACATCTCTGAGGCCTGGCCTCTTATACTAGGGTTTATGACCTTTATTGCACATAACACATTCTTGCAACACTTTAGTATTAGAAAGAACATCCTCGGAATCTCCCCTGCAGGCCCGTTCCCACACACATTTACAGTTGGATTCCCCACCCCGGTCACAACAGGTGATGGTTGTCGCACAGCAGGGCATTCCGCCGATTCACGGAATGCATGGGGTTTGATCGGATCTCATGGGGTGGGGGCTTTGATCGGTTCGGGGATCTTTTGATGGGGAGGGGGAAGCTTCCTACTGTACGGGGTAATAAACAGTATCCGCAGAGCCAGGTGGCGGCCTGGGAACAGGGAAGACAAACGGGGACACAGGAAAAGGGGGTTTGCATCAAAAAGGTTTGAGGCCATGAAAGGAATGAGGGGAGGTGTCGCGCTGGGAACAGGATGAGATTCCGTAGTGAAGCTGCGCTGGAGAGGGGTTTATGACCCAAGGCATGAGAGAGCGGGGGTTGTCAGCGTGCGGGGGAATGCTTGCGAGGTTAAGAGAGAGAGAGACGCGCTGGCTATCAGCGAGGGGCTGGGATGCCATGGTGCTCAAAATGGCTGCCGCTTACGCGCACGAATGGGCTTGGAAAGGGGCAAGATGGCGCCGATAATGTTCACCAAGTTTGTATTTATTTTTCACAGTCCTCCCTTTAACATTTCCAAGACATCTTGCTGGCCTATTTCCTATCTACACCTATATGCAGCGATCATAAGTAAGGGAGAGGGGACTTAGGCGAAAGAACTGTACATATACATCACATTATAAACATCATATTGAAAAATCTCATCATTTAGTAGGCGGGTTCATCGTTAAGTTGGTTGCAGAAAAAGTCATCGTAATGCAATATCAGACTAGAATTATGTAGCGAGGGCGTTGGGTACAGATCATAGAATAAGAACTGGTAAGTTATCATATAAGTAAGTCCTTTTTGTATACGGCGGGTGCATAGTCAGTCCAATGGTGGTTGGGAGAGAAAGGAGAGATAGTAAAAATATCAGAGTTCTCGTTGTCTTTTGTCGTCTTCTGTTGGCACTGTTAAGCACCTGGATTACAATTCGGTCTGTCAACAGGAATGTTCATGTGGATTGAGTCGTTGGAGGTCTGCGGGCAGGGGTACATTTTTGTCTTGTTTCGCCAGGCCTCATAGGGGCAATGCGTTACGGTTTTGGAGCAGGTGCACTTTCTTTCGTAACGCCGAGCATAGATTTGCAATAAAAAATGCGATTGTTCCTGAATTGTGAGATCTGTTTGTTTCTTGGGTCTGGGTGGTGGGCATTTCCTGTTGCTTCCATCATCTTCAAGGTGCTTGGTAGCGGGCAGAGCCACAGACTTTGTTTATCTTTTCTTCGGGGGCGACCCTTGGTGGAGTTCTAGGTCACCGTTCTGGGATTTAACATAGTTCGTGGTCTATTTAGTCGGAGCTCCCTCCCTTCTAACGCAGGGAGTACTCTTCTCTGGGTAGCTCAGTAGGATTTGGAGGAACTTGGGAGTTCGGGTGGAAAGGTGCGGGTGTGAACAGTCCTTATGGTAGGTCGGAGGAGGAGGGGATGGAGCAAGGCCAAGTCGGGAACAGATCAGGGGGACGGAGGGTTTGCGACAGGCGGGTCCGTAACCATGTTCAGAGAGCGGGGACTTTCTGGCACACGTTGATCATAGAGCAGGGGCTTCAGGTCAGCCCTTTCCTTAGCTTTGTTTGAAACAGTGCCCCGTCCTGCGACTCCTTACTGCTGTGGTCTCGCCTCGGCCTCCGTCGCTGATGTTCCACCATCCGCAGTCAGGCCGCGTGCTCCCACATCCGGTCTCTTTCCCCTCCGACAGTGATACCCTTAAATGAGTGTTGAAAAGACAGTCTTTAGAGATTTTGCAGAAAAAGGTAATTACATAAATCTATTTTCTCTCCCAACACCAAGCAACTGGGGTAAGCACTCGCTACATTTGAGATTTTTGCGGTTAACGTATAAACAATTGATGATGGATTTGCTGGATTCCTTACAACTTCCTTTTGTTGGCTAATTCTTTGACGCTTTGATGATTATTACGTTCATTTGTCATATGTCAATTATAGTAGATGTCAGTTCTTCTGGCAGAGACCCATTTCCCTAGTACGAGTCTTGAAAGGCTAGGCTGGTCTTCAGGGCCTTGTATTTTACAAAAAGTGCAACGTGCTATTCACCATGGTCTGATAGGCATCCTTCTGAGGGGTGAACATAGGCTAAACAAGTCTTCATTACATCAAAACATCTTATTTTCAGCAAGGCTTACAGCAACAAGGTCTTTCGATTTTCGATCTAATTTTTAACTTTGCATACATCTTTCTAACTTTCTATATAAATCCTCGCAACCTGGTTACTACAAAAACTCGGGGGGGGTTTGCGATAATCATTAAGCTTATCCTCGGGGAAGGTGGGATCTTATGAAAAACGATTAGGAACAGAGCGAATCGGAGCAAGGGGCGTTTTTCAAGTTCTCGTTCAGGGCAGCTGATACCAAACTGGGGACATTTTGGGTACATGGGGGTGTCTCGATCATTTCTTACAGCTTGGGGTACGGAGACAGTTTTCAATGGGGATGGTCGCATTACCACAGACACATTTTATCATAGAAGCCACTGACAAATAGTTCCCTGAGAGTGGGTCAAATTTAGGGAACCTTAGTCGTCTTACCTGTCCCTTTCCTATCGGTCAATTTAAATTTCATCCATATTTTAGTAGAAAAGGAGAGGTAGTAATGTGGTACCGATACAATTTTATGTAGGACAAATTTGTGCAAATACTTGTGGTATTTGGGGCCAATCAGGAGGTGCACCAGGTTCGCCAATTAGGTGCCAGTTGCTAGGAAGAGGGAAAGTGTGGAGGGGTGGAAGAGTGAGTGAGAGAGAGAGAGAGAGAGAGAGAGAGAGAGAGAGAGAGAGAGAGAGAGAGAGAGAGAGAGACAATAGGCCAAACAGTACACGTGTGACATGGGGAATGACCGTGTATTGTTTGGGCTATTCAGTGCGTGACCTAACGTTTAGACGTTTCGGGTCTGTGTTAGGATGTAGAAAGCATGCAGTTTTGGGACAGAAAAGCATTAGATCAGGTAAAAAAGGTCGTGCATTGGGTAGAGCGTCCTTGTTGTGCCGTTTTGCAGCGCTAGTCCGTCTTCATGCATCGGGCGTGACGTGGTTCCAGATCCCTTATGATACTCTAATCGGGATTCTAATGTAACCTGCAGAGGGAAAAAGGGGGAAAAAAGGGGGGTAGGGGGACAACATTCGAACACATCAAATGTATGGGCACGAAAGTCCTTTACTTACCACATACTCGTACTTATCTCTTCGGGATATGATCCCTTAGGGTTCTGGTTTCCTAAAGTCATGGGGGCAGGCAATGTGATAGGTGGTTCATGGGGAGGTTCGAGGATGGCATTAAGGATCGTGTGTAGTGAAAACGCTAAAAAAGAAATCAGAGGTGCCTAGCGTGAGGTACCCGGTTTTGTAGATGTATCCGGCCATCGGGATCCCTAAATCATTCCCAAAGCTGTGATGTTCTAAGGCATATCAGTTCTTCGTTCAACCCTGTACCTTAGTACCTTCGACCACCATATCTTTGTATCATTTTATCAATTACACCGTTTTACTTTACCCATTCTCAGAAGTCGAGGTCCTTCTTCATACGTCAGTTCCTGAGCTTAGTCGCATATCTTGGAGGCAGCGTATCATACCTTTGATTCGACCATTAACCCAGGGCCGAACAACCATTTCTCGGATAACCTTAAAAAAAAGAGCAGAACAGTTGCGCACAGAAAAACCCTCCCACCGATACCCGCATTTACAAAAGTACGCGATGCCTATCCATAGCTTTTTAAGACCTTTATTTGTAGAATTATTCAGTACGTAAAATGTGAGAGCGCAATTCATATTTTGGCCTGATATGTCGTCGATGGAAGCACATACAGTAGGGGGTTATTTTGTAGCACAAGAACATGTAAAAATGGTCTAATTAATTATTTGCAAGTAACCAAAAACATTTCATTGCGTGACGGAGGAATCAGGGGCATTTCAGTTCATAAATGGAAACACAGTCAAGCTCATCGTAATCACATTTCCTAGATGTAAACCGCGGGTGTGCATCATAAGCGACGTTATGTATCAGTTACAACAAATATCAAAAATAATTTGTTCATTGAAATCAACATTTTACGGAACCCTTCTTAAATGTTTGCCAAGTGAACCCTCCTCCCTTTAACATCGAGTGTGCAATGGTTCGTATATATATATATATCTTAGTACATCAATTTTCATTAGCTAAGGAACACCACGAGGCATCCGTTAGTTTCCATTGATACCAGCGCCATTTTGGGCGAGGCCGGTTTAGTCCGGAAGTAGCATCAGGGGCAAAATATCCCCGACAATTGGCGGTTGGACCAGAGTCCCTTTCGGCAGTTCAAAAGAAAACTGTGCTAACAGAGGGGCTGGTGGTGTGGACCGTCAATCAAGAGAGGGAGGGGGTAGAGTCTCTCTTACCGGGTCATGTTGATGTTCAGCCGGAACTTGCTCGAGTTCGTTAGCCCATAATGTTCCTGGGTGGTTCAGACGGAAGCTGATGCAGACACGATAGCACCGCCATCTTGTTGCTGTGCCGTGGTTATTTCATTTGAGATCAATGCAACTGTTCCTCACCGGAAGCCTGAAGGGGCCGAGGGCTCTTGGGACTTTGGTAGAATCTTCAAAGTCGAGGGGATGTTTGTCGATGGTGGGGGCTTGCGCCCAGGTGGGCAAGCGCCCGAGTTGCAATTTCGGACAAAGTTACTCCAGCGGCCTAGACCCGCCTTTTGAGGGCCCAGACGCCATTTTGAGACCCTGTGGCAACCACCTTTGCCGTATCCATCAGGAGTGGAAGAAACTTCTTGTGATGGCGAAAGACAGAGCATCATGCTGCTGGAGCAGGACATTTTGGTTCGGGGCGCCAGGGTGCAGCAGTGGAGCCTTCGTCTGGGGAGGTGAGAAAGGCTCGTCCGTGCCGCCTTCCTCTCCCGGCGCATCCTACGCCGTCCCTTGGAATCAGGGGCGCACATGATGACCACCCTACACCCCTGATTCCGACTCTTGGGGGACCATTGTACATCCGGTGCTCCGTAAATATGCCCGTCGGACATTGTGTGTCCTGTACTATGCAAGTATACCAGCCGGGTCTTGTATGTCCTGTGCTGAGAAAATATACCAGTCGGGCATTGTATGTCCTGTGCTGAGAAAGTATACCAGTCGGGCATTGTATGTCCTGTGTTGCGGAAATATATGGTCGTCGCCCGGCTGGAGGACGTCGGCGTCGGGCCAGGGCAGGGAAGCCTCCTACCTGTGGAGGTGGAAGAGGCTCGTCCGCGTCGCCTCTTCCTCCCTGCCCACCCTGCATCCGTTCGATGGAGGAATTCGTGATGGCCGGACCAGGAGATACGAGGGAGGGGGCCATTTGCATCCGCCCCCTCCCTACTCGCGGCCCGGGGGACGCCATTTCTGGAAGGGCAGTATGGGAAGACCATTTCATTGCCTGCTGTGTGGAGTCTCCAGTACCTTCTCGCCAGCGATCTCTTTTTGGCCCATGGTTGCTGGCAGGCCCCGCCCCACACGTGCTATGTGTTTCGGATGGGCGGGACCATCGAACTGTTACATTGGAGGACTTCCGGAGTGAGCATAACATGTTTTGTATTTTTCCTATTAGTCAAGTTTGCTTTTTAGAGAGTTCTACTAGTTATTCTATTTACTGTTGGTTGTGTGTTTTACCGTAATTAAATCCTAAGTTATATAATAGACGCTTGGCTTTCTTGAGTCTTTTCTCTAACGGGGGGTTGTTTACACTGACCTGCAGTTGTGTTTGTTTTTCAGAGTGGGGGAGCAACAGAGAGCAATCAGTCCCAGAACTCTAACATGTCGTTAAAATTGGTCTGACGAAATCTGTGCCACCGAGCATAATCAAACGGGGTGGTTCTATCTGTCCTGTCCGTACTAGTCTGATTGGTTTTTATTTCGGGCCTTTTCCCTTTCTGTCGGCCTGTCCTTTCTGTCGACCCTCCATTCCTACCTATGCTCTGCAAAGTCGGACATTGGGCTTTCCAGTGCCCGAGACATTTACAGAAAGCACATTGGTTTTGTTTTAAATCTGTCCGTCCTGTGCGTAATGTCAGGGGATTACCTTCGGGTCGTTGTGTTCCGGGGTTGGCTTGTCGGCACATCCCTTTACACCGTTCGCTTTTCATGTCTACTCCTCGGGACTGTGCCATCGCTGGCCCTTCCCTTTGCCTACTAGACGTTTGGAGGGTTGTCCGTCGTGTCCCTTCACCTTCTCCGAATTCGTCGCCTTCCCTTCGTCGTGCGGCTTCTTTGCGCCACATACCGAGACTATCGAGCATAATAGGTGTTGTTTCATTCCTACGAAGGGCTATTTCTACCGTTTCTATTTTGTCGAGATCAAAGGATCCTCTCAGTGGCCACTGTCTTTCTCGATCCTTTTTCGTATATTTATGCCACAGCTCACTATAGGCTATAGCAATTAATCCATGCTTCATGAACATGTCCTTATTAGGGGTGCCTTCCAGCGGAGCCGGGTGGTTCATCTCTAATAAGCGGTCCGGGTAAAACAGGCTACTAACCAGTGGGGAGAAGACAGGCATGACGGATCACAATGGGATAATAGTCAGCACTACCTATCTTATCACTGCGCGCAAAGACTAGACAGAATATTTCTATTCTACGTTGTTTGCACGTAGTGAATACCTCATGAACCAATTCTGAGCAATCAATCAATGTTAGGTCAAAAATAAAAAATCAATATGGTCAATGGGGAGAATAAGTAGGCTCGCAAAGGTTCGCGTCACCTACCCTTTCACTATCTGTAAAGAGGGGACCTATTTTTCCCTGTTTGCAGACAGAGAATCTCCAGAAAACAATCTATAACAGTTAATCAATGGGGGGAAGGGGCAATTGTTCAGTGGGGGAGAAAGATAGGTCCGACGGGTGCGTACCTATCCTTCGCTGTTTATAAAGGGAGAGCCTGTTGTTTCTCCGTTTGTAGACAGTGAATCTCCAATAAATTAACAAAAAGTAATACTAGTATTTTCTCAACAATTATCAATCACTTCCAATTATCTATCACTATCGCAATTTCGTCGTGTTTACACGACCTTACCCGGACCGCATGGACAGTTTCTCGTCTTCCGAATCCAGCGCCCGATCGTCCTCTTCTCTTCGTACTTCTCGTGGCACTCCTGATGGTTCCCAGTCAGGACCGCAGATCACTCGAGAGAGGTCTGTTCGGAACCAGTGAAGTTCGGATGATCGGCTGTCAGACAAGGGTCTATCGGACAGGGTACCTTCCGATCGTTGCAGTCGTTCACTCTGTCGTCGGGACCTCTCCCACTGGATCCACGAGTCGCTGATGGGCCCCACGTTTGGGACGCCAATTGTTAAAAAGGGTTCCAAAGACAACCGGTAACCAAAGACCCTTTTATGTTGCCCGGCGGTATCGCCTCTATGACCCACCAATATTAATCAATGAAGAAGCAGGCGCTGGAGACTGGAAGGCAGGAAACAAGGATTTTATTCTCTCCGGAGGAGAACACATCAATTCAGACAGCAAGTATCGTCACGAGGTGCTCTAACCACATCTCTGAGGCCTGGCCTCTTATACTAGGGTTTATGACCTTTATTGCACATAACACATTCTTGCAACACTTTAGTATTAGAAAGAACATCCTCGGAATCTCCCCTGCAGGCCCGTTCCCACACACATTTACAGTTGGATTCCCCACCCCGGTCACAACAGGTGATGGTTGTCGCACAGCAGGGCATTCCGCCGATTCACGGAATGCATGGGGTTTGATCGGATCTCATGGGGTGGGGGCTTTGATCGGTTCGGGGATCTTTTGATGGGGAGGGGGAAGCTTCCTACTGTACGGGGTAATAAACAGTATCCGCAGAGCCAGGTGGCGGCCTGGGAACAGGGAAGACAAACGGGGACACAGGAAAAGGGGGTTTGCATCAAAAAGGTTTGAGGCCATGAAAGGAATGAGGGGAGGTGTCGCGCTGGGAACAGGATGAGATTCCGTAGTGAAGCTGCGCTGGAGAGGGGTTTATGACCCAAGGCATGAGAGAGCGGGGGTTGTCAGCGTGCGGGGGAATGCTTGCGAGGTTAAGAGAGAGAGAGACGCGCTGGCTATCAGCGAGGGGCTGGGATGCCATGGTGCTCAAAATGGCTGCCGCTTACGCGCACGAATGGGCTTGGAAAGGGGCAAGATGGCGCCGATAATGTT